>NW_022631034.1:10628140-11228140 GCF_010015895.1 Lontra canadensis
TCTTTATCCATTCATCTGTTGATGGACATCTAGGTTCTTTCCATAGGTTGGCTATTGTGGACATTGCTGCTATAAACATTCGGGTGCACGTGCCCCTTCAGATCACTACATTTGTATCTTTAGGGTAAATACCCAGTGGTGCAATTGCTGGGTTATAGGGTAGCTCTATTTTCAACATTTTGAGGAACCTCCATGCTGTTTTCCAGAGTGGTTGCACCAGCTTGCATTCCCACCAACAGTGTAGGAGGGTTTCCCTTTCTCCGCATCCTCGCCAGCATCCGTCATTTCCTGACTTGTTAATTTTAGCCATTCTGACTGGTGTGAGGTGATATCTCATTGTGGTTTTGATTTGTATTTCCCTGAAGCCGAGTGATGTGGAGCATTTTTTTCATGTGTCTGTTGGCCATCTAGATGTCTTCTTTGCAGTATTTCTGCTCTAATCTTTATTACTTTCTTCCTTCTACTGGTTTGGGGATTTGTTTCTCCTTTTTCTAGGTCCTTTAGGTATAATAGGTTGTTTGAGATTTTTCTTGTTTGTTGATGTAGGCCTATATTACTGCTAACTTCCCTCTTAGAACAGCTTTTGTAGCATCCTAAAGATTTTGAACCATTGTGTTTTCATTTTCATTTGTCTCCACGTATTTTTTTAATTTCATCTTTGATTTCTTGGTTGGCCCATTCCTTGTTAAGTAGCAAGTTATTTAGCCTCCATCCATTTGTCTTCTCTTCTTTTTGTGATTCATTTCTGGTTATTAAACTAGAATATAAAACCACTGTGGATGGAAAAGATGCATGATAGGATTTCAATCTTTTTGAATTTGCTGAGACTGTATTGTGCCCTAATATATGATGTATTGTGGAGAATGTTTCATGCACATGTGAAAAAAATGTGTATTCTGATGTTTTGGGATGAAATGTGTTGAATGTATGTTAGATCCATGTGGTCCAATTTGTCACTCAAAGCCACTGTTCCCTTGTTGATTTGCCATCTGGGTGATCTATCCACTGATGTTAAGTAGGGTGTTATGGTCCCCTATTATTATTGGACTACTATCAATATCTTCCATTATCTCTGTTAATAGTCACCTTCTGTATTTTGGTGCTCCCGTGTTGTGTCCATAAACACTTAAAATTGTTATATCTTGTGGAATTGTTCCCTTTATCATTAGGTAGTGTCCTTCTTTGTCTCTTGTTACAGTCTTTGTTTTAAAGTCTATTTTGTCCAATAAAAGTACTGCTACCCCAGCTTTCTGTTCACTTCCATTTGTGTGATGAATGTTTCTCTATCCTATCACTTTCAATCTGCATTTGTCTTTAGGTCTGAAGTGTGTTACCTGTCGACAGTACATAAATGGGTCTTGTTTTTTATCCAGTCACCCTATGTCTTTTGATTGGAGCATTTAATCCATTTACATTAAAAATAATTATTGATAGGGGCGCCTGGGTGGCTCAGTGGGTTAAGCCTCTGCCTTTGGCTTGGGTCATGATCTCAGGGTCCTGGGATCGAGCCCCGCTTCGGGCTCTCTGCTCGGCAGTGAGCCTGCTTCCCCCTCTCTCTCTGCCTGCCTCTCTGCCTGCTTGTGATCTCTCTCTCTCTCTCTCTCTGTCAAATAAACAAATAAAATCTTAAAAAAAAAATTATTGATAAGTATATCCTTATTGGCATTTTGTTCCTTGTTTTATGGTTGTTTTTATAATTCTTCTCTGCTCCTTTCTTCTCTTTCTCTCTTCCCCTATGGTTTGATAGCTTTCTTTAGTGATATTCTTAAATTCCTTTCTCTTTGTTTTTTGCATGTCTATTACAGGTTCTTGATTTGTGATCACCATTAGGTTTTTAAATAACATCCTATGCCTATAGCAGTTTATATTAAGTTGATAGTTGCTTAAGTTTGAACCCATTCTAAAAGCACTAAATTTTTACTTCCTCTCCCTTCATTTTATATATATGAGCCCATACTTTACATCCTTTCATTTTGTGAATTCCTTGACTGATTTTTATAGATAGATTTTATTGCTTTTGTGCTTTAATCCCTGTACATGTTTTATAAGTGATTTATCTATTTTTATTATTTGCAATTACCTATAATACTTTTTCCTTTCCTAATTTATTTTACTGAGTAACTATTTTTAAAATGTAATACAAAAAAACAATCTCTCATAAAGGCCTCAAGGAGTAATGAAATAAGCCATTAGAAAATCCCTACATAGTATCTGAATTATTGTGAACGGTGAATGTGTTGTAAGGTTGTGAAGAAGGAAGCCAGAAATAGGAGCCCATTTTGTAGAAAACCACAAGTATTTTCAAAGAACCATAAAAACATCCCCTTCTCCATATTATTTTAGTGAGTACAAAAAATTCTCTGAAATATCTTATTAATGCTCCATTTTAGAAAATGCCCTCTGATGTACAAGATCTAATCCACAGCAGCTTAAAAAACAATGGTCAAAAGTTATACTGCCAACAGGACTTTAAAACCAACGGTAAGAGGCAATCCATGATTTTTTTCCTTAGGTTACAGATACAAGAATTCACATTTCTAATTCTAATATTTATTATTTTAAGAAGAAGTAAAGAGGGACATGGGACCCCCAAAAAAAGCCCAGCCCAAGGGAACTTAAATAGTGGAAAGGTAGGGAATAAGTAAAGTTGAAGTTTATTTAGCTTAAGCAAGACTTTTATAGATTATCTCATAGAAATTAATGAATTTAAAGTTCCTTGGTGAGATCACCCCACCAATGGATTCCTAAAGTATGAGTTAGGGAATAGCTTATAAAATTAACGGCAGGGCACTTTTAGCTCAATGAAGTTTGAGAAATAAGATTTAAAGGAGATAAAAGGGGCACCTGGCTAGCTCAGTCAGTAGTGTGCAACCCTTGATCTTAGAGCTATGAGCTCAAGCCTCACGTTGGGTATAGAGATTACTTAAAAAAAAAAAAAAAAAAAAAAAAAACCTTTAAAAAAATAAAAATAAATAAAGGGAATATAAATAAACAGTATTTATAAATATTTCCTTTCTAGCCTAGACCAATCAGGTTCCACTTGGCTAGTAGTTTTCAGCAAACTATTCATTCATTCATTCATTCAACTCTCTACAATATACTAAAGTACTGTGAGGATTACAAACATAGTATGAGAGCCAGCATCAAAGAAATAAGATCAGTACATACAAAAAAAGTCGCATGACAGAAGTATAAATAAAATATTTATGCAAGAAGGACCAAGAAAGCTCTAGGGAGTGTATAAATTGAATCTCGGCATAGGAAAACTAGAAAGAGGGAGGAAGAAAGGAACTATAGGTGGAATGACCAGTGTAAGGTAATGACAGAGGCCAAAAGAGGAACTTATAAGAAGGAAGTGGCTAGAGCATAGGGACTGAAATTAAATTATCAGAATGTCAGATCTGGAACCAGACTGAATACTAACATAGAGGGGTTGAACTTTATTTGCATAAACTAAGAGTTTATGAATAAGGGGAGATGAAGAAAAAGGTTTAAAAGAGAAATATTAATCTTACATAATGATTAAAATATAGAGTAAGGAGGAAAAATGGAGTCAGAAAAGCTGCTGTTAGGTTTAACTATAGAAATAGTTTATCAAACAGGATCATAACAAAAACTCACATCCACCCAACTTGTAGTACAGCTAAATCATATTTTAAGAAAAATTATGTACACATTTAACTCCATAAAGTTTATCTTTACGCACTCAGTAGGGATTCGATCTCACCCACCCCAAAATTCAATGCATTTATTCTCCAAAGTAAACATGACATGGGAACTATGATTCTATATCCTCTCAGTCAGTACCAATCCCTGTATGCCTCTTAACAGCATGAGCATCTAATTCTACTCTGGAGGAGATGTACTTTCACATAACATATTCCCTAGTCCCAAGCAAACCACTTCATCAAGCACTCCACCAAAGAAAAAGAAAACAGTAATCTGCTCTAGCACTAGAGGAAACGTCAGGCTTAATGGAAAACAATACTACATTGTATTTTATGTGCTATTTGAGAAACTCTCAAGAAAGATTTTGGCTCAGGGCGCCTGGGTGGCTCAGAGGGCTTTAAGCCTCTGCCTTTGGCTCAGGTCATGATCTCAGGGTCCTGGGATTGAGCCCTTCGTCTGGCTCTCTGCTCAGCAGGAAGCCTGCTTCCCGCCCTCTCTCTCTGCCTGCTTCTCTGCCTACTTGTGATCTCTCTCTCTGTCAAATAAATAAGTAAAATCTTAAAAAAATAATAATAATAATTTTGGCTCAATTTTTGTTTCACATACCAATTTTGGGGCCTAACCTCTGCTTAATACCTTTTAATTCCCTCATCTTCAGCATCTTAAGCATATTGGAGATAGCAAAACAGGGATTTAGTTCAAAACAATTATTTGAGGGCAGAAAAATTCCTGAAAAAGTGAAATGTTTAAAGAAGTAAAACCAGGCAAATTTTTAAAAAGTACCTGAGGGTGGG
Organism: Lontra canadensis; assembly: GCF_010015895.1. NCBI lineage: Eukaryota > Metazoa > Chordata > Mammalia > Carnivora > Mustelidae > Lontra > Lontra canadensis. Next base: position 10,632,604 of record NW_022631034.1, read on the forward strand.
TAAGGTTACAGAAAGCACGGGCAAAGTATGAAACACCTGTCCTCCATGGAACTTAGGTATAAAAATAATAATATGTCTCTTTATTTTCCCCCATAACCACTAAAATCCCTTCCCTGAGTCAACACTTTCAAATACTATTATAAAGTCCTGACAAACTATTTATTAATAGTCTTTTATACCATATGAACATTTACTAAAAACTAACACAATTTAGGAAAGAGAAGTGTTTTTATTTTTATTATTTTTTAAAGATTTTATTTATTTATTTGAGAGAGGTGTACAAGCTACGGACAGAAGCAGAGGGAAAGGGAGAAGCAGTCTCCCCACTAAGCAGGGAGCCAATGTGGGGCTCGATCCCAAAACCCTGAGATCATGACCTGAGTGGAAAGCAGACGCTTAACAAACTGAGCCACCCAGGCAACCCAAGTGTTTTTATTTTTAAAGAACAAACTTGAGTTTGCTCTGCCTACCTGATGAAGTATTTCCAAGTCACTTATTTATCCAATGCCTACTGAGAAACTACTATATGTAGGTGCTAGATGTAAGTACAAAATGAAATAAAATACAATCCACTCCTTTCAAAGAGTTTATAATCTAATGACGGAGACATACTATAATTCATATAATCATGTTATAATCATTTTCACTGAGTATATGCAGGATACCACAGAAGCAAATAAAGGAGTCTGGAAAGGCGTTTTTAAAGAAGTATTAAGTAAGTTTGGAAGGTCAGGTATAAATTAAAGCTGTGCTTCCTAAACTTGATTGTGCATCAGAACCACATCTAGAGCTAACGTCTAGGCATTGCCTAAGAGTTAAATCTTAAATCACCAGCGGTGGAGCCAAGAAATCTGTATTTTTAACCACAAGAGATTTGGAATCACAGCCAGGTTTTGGTGGAAGTGAGCCAGAAATACAGACGACCATTCCAGGCACAAAGAATGGCTCAGTATGGTCACAATGTGTGAAATACACACAGATCAGAGCGAAATCAGAACAAGAGTAGTGACATTTCAAACAGGACCTACGGAATTGATCTGAACTTCCAAAATAAAAGGCGATCACTTGTGTCATGTACTTCAACAAATGATTTGTGACATGAACTCATTTCTTATCAAGTATATGGGAAAATTAAATGCAAATCCTTGCATCTCAAGACAAAGGTAAAATGCTCCCTTGAAAAACAAGCGAATTAAAAAATAAAAACAAAACAGAGCTCTACTCATCATTTTTATTAAATGTAACAATCATTTCTCTCAGTATACATACCTAGAATATGAACAAAAGTTGTAATATTTTTTAACTTAAAAATGTTCCATAATGTATACAAATAAATTCAAACTGTATTTTGAAATTCAGGCTTTAAAACTAAAAACTGTTCTTAATGATTTTAAGTTTCCAAACTCTTATTTTATAATAATTTGTTACTTCCTAGGAATTTAGTTAGAGATATCTTTATACTTAATTCCAGGAAGGAGTAAAGTAAAACAAGTCACCAATAAAAGGAATATTCACCATAAACAGGCTAAAAGCCAAATTGAATCTTGTATATTGATCTCTGCTTATAAAAAAACAGATGGCTTAAATCCCCAATTCATTCCCCAAAAAAGACGTCATAAACAGAGAGGTAGACAGGCAATCATGTGAAACAGGAATAAGTTTTTAAAGAACATTCTTCAGAACCTAGGGGCAAACCTACCAATTATAATATATAAAATACATCCTATGGTTATATTCTATTTTTTAAAAGTTCCTCTAAATCTTACTTAGACCGTTTAAACATATCATAATAACCTATAGACCCAACAAAGATTCACTTACTAAAGTGAAAACTGTTGCCAAATTATGCATAGTAAGTCCCTGGAGGAACACATAGGGTACAGAAGCAACAGCAGTTAAAAGCCAAAGGACTAACCACATAGCCCTATTAGAGGAGAACCAAATGGCAAATTATAATAAATGGCTAATTATAAGAATAATACCTGTAAACTTGATATAGCAAACCATTCCTTCTCAGACTTTATTTAATATACTTTTTAAAATGGTAATATTATCAAGTTGCCTTAATTTCCAGATGAAATCCAGAAATTAAATTAGAGTTCCTGTCAGCTTCTCAGGCTAAAATGATCTATTTACATAGAATATAATATATCTTTGTTTTCTGCGTCATTCACTGCTTCCTTTCTGCTCCTGCAGCACATTACACATATCTCTACTTGCTTTCTATTGCAAGAATCTGAATCCTGCAAAGAGGGTACTATTATGATCACATAACAGCCAAGGAAACGGACTTAGCATGATGAAATCACCACTAACCCAGGTTTCAAACTCAGATCTGGTTGCAAAGCTCTTTCCACTCTGCTTCAAAGGAGGAGAGGAGCACAGGACTAAATAAATCAAACCTAAATAACTGAACTGAGTGCAGTTTCTTCTATAACTATGTTGGTAGTAGCAAAAACAGCTCTATCATATCTGACGAACCAAATGTGGAGAACATGTATCTGGCTGGAGGCATGGGGATTTTTTGCCTAGTACCTAACTCCCTCATGTAATTGGGAAATATCCCACTTTACGAGTCTTCATAGAAGGCAGAAACCACCCCCATTTATAGAAGCTAAAAATGCCATAGTCATTCTTCCTGTCACCCTTTCAGCATGAACACAGGCACTTTAATCTATGCTCTGCCAATATGACATTTCCACCAAGGACTCTAAATTAAGAGCTAGAGACAGTAAGAACCTGGGCCAGCAAAGGCTGGATTTTGGCAGCAGCAGCAGCAGCAGCAGCAGCATTAAGTTTCCCAAGATAATGGTAGCAGCTATGCAGTAGCAGAGTCTAGCCAGCAACATGTGGCAGCATTATTGTCACTGGGTGATTGTATGCCATGATTTCCAGATGTCTTTCTTGCTACCTAGTCTAACATGTTCCTGGCTACATATAGCCTTCCCAGCAATTTGGAGAGCTAATCAATATGCTTTCAATAAGTTACTTTTCTACTTGAATCAGTCAAAATTGTCTACAATTAAAAACCCAGACTAACGCATTTAATAATTAAATAAATGACACTAAACAATTATACTTTATCAAATCTTTTTACCTTATAAGGTACTGACTGTTATTTTGTATAATTTTATATAATTTGTCATCATGGTCTTAAGTAACAGCTACTTTATACATGATGGTATGTGTTAACAACAATAAAAACCCTTCGAATCAGGCTTCTTCAACTCTTCTAAAGCAATACGAAAATGCAAAAATAATAACAATTGTCTAAGGTTCATTTTCACTGAAGCTCAGAGTTAAGCTTTATTAAGAATTCTTACCTGTCAGGAATACCTAGCCTCTTGACACTTCTGTAAACAGAGAGAGTATTTGCAACATGTCGATAATTAAACCAGAACCGGGATGTACATACCTAAAGTATTAAAACAAATATATTATTGTTATGAATCAAAATAAGCCACCAAGTTATAGAATTATCTCTCTTGAAGTAGGATTTAGAGATGCCTTAAAAAAAGAGTACATCATAATATAGGCTTACAAACAGGAAAGCATATAAAGAATTGTCAATAAAACCAAGCTCTCTAGAAAGAGGTCTTTCATAACTGCTATTAAATAAAAAGACCATTCAGCTTAAGAGAAACCAAATCTTTGGGGAATTTAATCAAATACTGAACCAACTTAGTTACTCTCAATTTATGTGATTCTATAATGTTCCTAAGTCTAAAAGATTAAATTCTTTAGAATCAAAGGCAATGCCCATAATCTCTTCGCAGAATAGAAAATTAACTATATCGGGTTATATAATATTCCTTTCACTCTGGACTCCTTCCTAATTCCAGTTATGAAAAACGCTAGATAGATAGATTAACATACAAAGCACTTTTACATGCACGTAAGAGAATATATTATAAAGAAGCTGTTGAACCAAATAGAAAACTAGAAACAATCCAAAAATGTTTTACATTTAAAAAAACAACAACAAACTGATTCCTAAAAAAGATACCAAAGGTATTAGGCAAATTTAACGCTATGCCTCAAAAAATCAGCCCTATGGGAAATCCATTCCAAAAAGTATACCTACCCCCACCAGCACCCTCTCAGACTCCTACCACATGCCTCTGCTGGTCATGGGTATAATGACAGCTTTGAGAATCACATAAATGTTCCTGCCCCTGCAAATGGAAAGGAACTACAAGATTTTTTTATTAAAATGAATTTTCAACCTGGAATCCAATAAGGAAAAGACTATAACTTTTGACTACATTAAAATGTAAAATTCCATGTGTCAAAAATACCACAAAGTCCTAAATGAAATAAAAAAAAAAAACTTGAAATAATTGTAACTCAATTAAAAAAAAAAAGGAACCACCCAATTTTCAAAAATGGGAAAAGGATGAAACCAACCATTTCATAATAAAGGTATTCAAAATGGTCAATAAGCTCTTAAAGATGGTCAAGTTTTACCATAATTTAAAAAACACAAATTGAATTGATGAATATTTAAAAGTCCATGACAATTCATAGTATTGACAATTGTGTGTAGAAATAAATAACTCATATCCTGCTGTTGGGAATGTAAATTAATATAAACCTTCTAAAGGGGTAATTTGCAAGATATATCAAGTTTGAATATATATTTATCTTTTGATTTAGCTTATATAAGTACACAAAAATATGTAATCAAGAATTTTCATTATAACATTGCCTGTACTAGCAAAAATTGAAATCAAAAAGCTAGAAATCTACAGATTCCATAACTTGAGTAGACCCAGTTTAATTTCTATCTGAATTAATCATAACAAAAACCAGTATATTCAGTGCAATTTACCATACCCAAAAGGCTTTTCTTGCTATTATAGTATTTCAGCACAAACCTAAGAAAACTGCCTGCCTTTTAACCAGCAATTTACTGAACATGAAATGAAGGTGGCAAAAGAGTAGGGATGAAGAAATAACAACTTAATATAAATTATTCATATTCTCAAAATGAAATTAAAAAAAAAAAAAGCCAGTGGTAAGACAGCTTGTGATATGATCCATTAGTCTTTTTAAAAGCAGAGAGGGATAGACACAAATGTAATTATATGCATTGGAAATTTGTGAAAGGATGCACAAGAAAATAATAAGTGATCATAGAGAATAAAAATGGGAATCAAAGGAGGGTACAAGGATTTTTCAGTTCATACCCTTACTGTATTTTTTTTTTAACCATAAGTAAGGGTTATCATTATAACTTTTTTTTATTAAACAGGAGCAAAAATGATTTACTCAAAGCAGATCTTGAAACTAAAAGGGAATCCAATTTTCCTTCTATCTCCCTCTGGTGGTAAAAGTTTCTCAGTCACAGTACAATGGCAAAGGGGCATTCCATTTACCTCTGATCATTTAGTCACGACAAAGTAATTCAAACTGGTAGAGAAACATATATTTTTAAAATCTGAATTACATAACATTGAAAAAAAAATTGCATGTTTAGTACTTTCAACTTGGCCCTGGTCAAATTTCAAGATTTTCCATTTAAGGAAGCACAATTCACTAAAGTTTCACTTTACGAAGTCTGAGTTAATGTGTAAAATATTGCACACAATACAAAACTGCACTTGTTGTGAAATGCTCAGTAATAATTCTTTTTCATCCTCATTTCATTCCTCATCTGAGACACAAGTTACTGAGGCTGAAGAGGGGCTCAGTTAGAGGTTTCCCAAACAAGGAAAGCTTCAGGTGTGTGCAGCGTAAGCTAAAAGGCTCTTATTCTAAAGGATGAGACCTTTGGCAATTAGTTGTCTGAACATGGGCATTTACTCCCTTTCTTAAGAATTCCCATAGAGAGACTAGTCACTGAAGAGCCCTTAGTTTCTGAAGAGCAAGTTATCCTCCAGAATTGCTGGATCATGGCCTGTCTCCTGATTAAGTGTCCCTCCCTTTTAACTGGTCACCAAAAGCCTATCTCCTTATCTTGAGCAGCTTTTCTTCAATTCCTTCATAAAATCTCTTTTGAAGGGTAACATATAGGTGTTCTTTGTGGAAGAACAATAAAATGACCCATGAGCCCCCTTCCTTTTTCTCAAAAATTCACTTCCTTTCCTGCCTCATTTCCTCATTCTTTCTTCCGGTCAACCCTTTTCTACAATTTTTTCATGAAGTCAAATTTATTATATCTTCTAATCATGTAAATGTCATTAAATAAATCCTCAGCAGTGAAACTATTATCCAAATACTTTCCAAGTGCAGGGGAAAAAAACTGATGATGCGTATTCTATTAAGGAAATTAAAAATACAAATTTATAAATCCAGATAAATTAAGATGGTAATTTATGCCAAGAAAAAAAAAAGGCAGAAGAAAAAAATTGGCCAATAAGCACACCTTCCTAAAAATCAAAACAATTCAAATTAAAACAAAATTTAATCTGTTACCCAGCAGTTAAAAAGAAATGGCAAAGGTTAATAATACACAGTTGTTTTGCAATTAGAAAAAAGAGGTATAGCATTTCTAGAGAGCAATTATGCTCCATAACTTCCCAGCCTTATAGCTTAGGAATCTATCCTAAAGAGAAAATCAGTCAAGTTCACAAAGGGATATTTTTACGGCTGTCCAACACAGCCTTGTTTAAAACAAAAAGGTTAGAATCTAAATGCCCATGAACAAGAGATTACAGTACATTCATAAAATACAAAGTAATAAAGACTTTGGAAATGATTATGCATCTCCATATTGACAGGGGAAGATCTCCAAGATATACTGCTATGGGAATGCAAAATAACAGGTATAAGATGACCCTCATTACATAAAATCATTTATCTTTAGGCTTGTATATGAAGACAAAGGCCAGAAGAATCGAAATGTTAATTCTGGCATGTGTGGGACTTGAAGATATTTTCTTTTAAACTGAGGTGAGAGTCATCTAATATAAAATTAATCTGTCCCCTCCTAAACTTTTCTATATAATTTGATTTTCTATGATGATCATTTATTTTTGTGGGCAGAAAAAAAAATTTTTTTAATAGCCTAAATAGATATTATCTACAAACTAATATTATTGATAAGAAATACAATTACTAATTTGCATCATTAAAATAATTGTACATTTTATAAGATGCTTCTTTTAACAATAATATCCCTAATATATTCTTGTATTTACTTACATATCACCACTTGACAATACACTGAAACCCTAGAATATTAGTTGATACAGTCAATTTAAAATGTAGCCAATTCAAATTTAGGAATTTCTTATAAGATATGAGAAAATTGTTTTTTTTTTTAATTTGATTGACACACAAAATTTCTCAGAAACATAACTAATGTGAACAGCAACATATACCTTATCAAAAATACTTACTAGGGCACTTGGGTGGCTCAGTTGTTAAGCAGCTGCCTTCGGCTCAGGTCATGATCCCAGGGTCCTGGGATTGAGCCCCACTTCAGGCTCCCTGCTTGGCAGGAAGCCTGCTTCTCCCTCTGCCACTCCTCCTGCTGACGTGCTCTCTCTCTCTCTCACTGTTTCTCTCTTTGTCAAATAAATAAAATCTTTAAAACAACAACAACAACAAAAAACATACTTACCAAAACAGCCCAGTTGTTTGTATGGCCACTTCTAAAGAACTGTTCTGCTTGATCCTACAAGTCAAATAATTCAAAAACATTAGAAAAGCCAACATTTCTGAGAATAAAGATTGAATAAAGAACAGTTAAGATTCATGGAGTCTTTAGTTAAAATGATAGTAAGTTATCATTATGCAAATTTATAAAGATTCTAGTATTTGATCTTATAAAGGACAAATGTTTTAATTTTGTTGGGGGGCATGGAGGAGGGCTGCTTGTTTTTAAACAGTTTATCTCAAACACAACCAGCTCTTCCTCATATGCTTCTAGTTTTCCATTCAGTCTTCAAATTGTGAACGACTGACTTATTTTCATGCCCTGATTCTACACATAACAATTAATAACCTTCTTATTGAAGTCTCATTCACTACTTCCTACTCTGTGCTGGATGCTTCCAGTGACTTTATTGAACACAGCAATATATTTGATTGAGCACATTCTCTAGCATGCTTCCACGTACCATTTCCCTAATCTGTTAAAGTCTGAACCATATCTGCCATTGTAACATCCAATAATATCAACACCTAATGAATATATTTATTATATATTAAAATTACAGTGAATATAAACCTTAGTGACCCCAGATCTCCTACCAAACAGTATTAATTATGAGAGGAGTCATACTGCCTGGATTCAAATCTGGACCCTACTATATACTAGCTGTAAAAGCTTAGGAAAGCTTCTCTATGCTTCCATTTCTCCATCTATAAAATAGTAATATATTACCTGATACACAGAAGGTACAAATGGTGACTGGAACACAGTAATTGCATAACAAATGTTAGCTGTTTTAATTTCCAGCTGGCAAGAAAATTTTGAGAATAAAACAAAAAATTCCCTCAAATACATATCTATGTATTTTTTAACCTTTCTCAACAGCTTTCTAGATGCAAAAGAAAACAGTATGCTATAGTGGATAAAGCATTAGTTTAAAAATGTGAAGATTTGGGCTTTAGCCCAAATCCTAACCCACATATAGCTGTGAGACTGGGATAAGTCACTTAGCTCGTTAGACTTGAAAGTAAGATCTGACCCAATAATCTCAAGTATCCTGTCTAGCTGAAAATTCTTACGTCATTAAGACTTCAGTGAAAAATTTGATATGGCAAAACTCCTCTGTGATTTTTTTATTTTTTTGTTTTTTATTTAGACAATACAGGCACTGCAAAGTTACTTATTCATTCTACATATAATGAATGGAGCACCTATTATGTGCCAGTTACATGTACTATACAGTGATACAAAAATCATGCTGCTTTATCTGAAGAACCCCACAGTTCAATAAAGAAGCATGCAAACATGTTACACTGCAATGTAACATTAATTCATTCATCACATTCATTGGGTGCCATGTGCCAGCCATTGTCCTGAGTGAAGAGAATACAATGAAGGGCAAAAACAGTCATAGTACTTGCCTCCAAAGAAGGTATTATCCAACTTGATAGACACACATTAAGCAGATGAGGGCAAACTATAAATTCTATAGAGATAAGATACACAGTATCATGAAAGAGTAAAATAGACTCCCAGATAGACCTGACCTGACCTGATTCTGGCTGTGGGAAGTAGGAAGGCATCATCAGTGAAGTCTTCCCTAGAGAAGTGACCCGTGCTTAGTATTCAAAAGATGAAGAGAAGAGGGAAGATAATTCCAGATAGAAGGAACATCCTCCCTAAGGCAAAAAGGAACTTTGAGAAACTAAAAGATTAGCACAACTAGAAGTCCAAGAAAGAGAAGAGTAGGGCCTTGTTCATGGGTCATAATGAAGATTCTGTTCACTATCCTTAAGGAAACATTAAGATGTTTATGGGTGACAAGATCTGATTTGCCTTTTTAAAAGTTACTCTGGCTGCAGCTTAGAAAACAGACTGGAAAGAAAAAAGACTTGAAGCGGACCAGTTAGGGAGCTACTGGACTCTTAAGTGAATGATGTAGGAATAACAGATACTACAAAACATATATGGATTATAGTAGATGAATGCTACACTAGCTAAGTGTACAAATTACAAGAGTATAAGCAAAGCAAGGGATAAGGAAAGACTCTACAGAGGTTATGCTTTTATTGCATCTTAGTAAGAAGACATAAGAAACAAAAGGTATAAAAAAAATCATGGTTAATGTGAAAAAGCACAGAAACAACATAACTACAAAGAAAGGTATCAAAAATGAAGCATACAAGATAATCCACTAAAATAAAGGAGAAAAACAGCAGAACTTCTATTCGTATTTGTATTATATAAGAATATACCTTATAAATATTGACTATATAGATTACCAGCAATTCATGGATACAGCGAAAGGGTGCATGCACCATCTTTTCTAACTGGAGGATATGTATTCAAAAAGTTTAGAACTCATTGGTCTAAACTCAAGGTATTTAGGTGGTAGAAAGAATAGACTCCAAAAAGAAGATCGAAGAGTGGGCAGAAACCAGATTATGATATTTAAATAAACTTTCCTCCATATGCAATGGGAAAAACACTGAAAGGATTAAATCAAGAATAACCTGACTGGGTTTGCATTTTATGAAGACTAAGCTAGCATTTAAGTGAGGGACTTTGGAAACCTGGGGGAAACAAGATAGTTCTTGCAATAGTCCAGGCAAGAAATGAGCAAAGCCCACATTAAGCCAGTGTAACTGGAAAGGTGAAAGCAATTTTTTTAAAGCTCAGAACACAGAATGTAGTGATGATCAACACACGGGATAAAAAGAGTTTATTAAAACAAACCGGTTTCTGACTTAGCAGCAGTCCTATAGGTGGTGGGCTAGGCAGAAGATCAAACTTCGGACATCGATTTGCAAATGTCGGTTAACCATCCCGGCCCCCTCGCCAAGAGGTTAGGAAGGCCTGAACACAGATCTAGACTGTAGAACTGGCCTGAAGTACTGTCCGAGTACTGGATAGGGTAAAAAAGTTTTATAAAGGCCAGAACGTCTTGTGACTCAAAATGAAACACGTACCCATCTGACTCCTATCAAAGGGGAACAGTGTAGTTTAGCACTAGAAAAGTAGGTGCTTCACTCCCGTGCTCACACATCAACTGCTAGGGACTGCACACTCGTTCGAGTAATGGATCAGGTCCTCCCCCGTCTCCTGAGATCTGATTCTTTAAATTCGTCGTTTTAAAACTGCGAAACAGGTCGACAGTGTCCTATCCCATTCCCGGTGACACCCTTGCCACACACAACCCAGTCAGCCTTAGTCAGACGCTGATGCTCCCCTTCGCTGCTGGGAATCAGATATCAGCTGGTGCGCTCACAGCCACGACAGAGCTGACCTCCCAGGGCCCTGTCGCTCGGAGGGCCTGACTCCTACCTCGATCTGACTAGCGGCCAAGCTGCCGAAGGAGAAAAGCAACAACCCTGCCAGGGCAGTCAAACCCCTGCTGAGAAAGCAGGAGGCCACCATGTTTCCCGACTTCAGCTTCCCGCACCTGCAGGGGCGGGGCGAGTGCCGTAAAGCAGCACGGCGGCTTTTTGCGTGGCTCTTTTTTTTTTTTTTTTTTTTTTTTTTGCGACGCTAGCCCCACCTCCTTGAGGTCCGCCCTTCGGCAGCCTTTAGTAAACAACCCCCGCACAGAGTTGAGCTTCCCAGGGTGGCTGGGGCAGGGCAGTTGGAAGACTTTCATCCTTTATCTTTAGCTGCATGTCCAGTTTTTGTATTGTAAAATAGATACAATGTTTAAAAAGTTGTTTGAAAGGTGAGGGAGAAAAACCTGTGATCCCATAAACTTTAAAAAGGTATTTACTATTCTGCATAGCGCTGCCAATTCTTTGAATATGTGAAGCTGTGTGTGAAGCGAGATGGTGTGGGAAGTGCAAGCCTTTGAGCACAAAAAGATGATTGATTGGATTAAATGGAAAAATGGGTGGTTACTGCAATTAACAGGCTTGCGGGCTATCATGAAAAGCTTTAACGTGGAGAAATTGTTTAAATTTTTGTTTCTTCTGTAATTACGGAACTAAAATTTACTTCAAAGAGAGTCAGGATTTGATAAGATCATGTGTATTCGTTCCATTATGTTCATTATAAGCATTCAATTTTGAATCATTTTTATCTAGCATGACAAAAACATGTCTATGCTACTTTGTGATCTTCATAATTTTAAAACTGAGTGGTAACTTCAAATTCCACCCCTTATTTTTGCCTCACACAAGGTAATTACCCCTCCACTGGGCAATACAAAGTTTCCAAGTTTTACCATAAAAATAATATTGTAAAACATACCTTTGTGCATTTGGCCTTTTACATTTGTTGAATTATATTCTTTATATAACTTCCTAGAACAGGAATCTTAAGTCAAAATGTACAAAAATGTTAGTGCCTATCAATAATATTGCTTTCCAAAGTATACACTCACAGTGCCATAAAAATACAACCTAACACCAAATTATACTGTTTCTTTCCCTCTAAATTCCTTGCTACAAAATGTTACCTCAAAGTTGTTATACTTCTAGTTCCTTGACTGCTCTCAAGATCTGATGTGTTTCCTTGTGTTTATGAACTATCTTATGTACTCTGATGTAAATATTCTGTTCATAGCTTTGTTATACATATGAATTTGAATACCTTTATGAAGAAGAGGCATTAAGCCTTGCCATGTTTTTATGCTATTGTTTTTCCTGGTCTCTTGTGTCTCTTTCCATTTTGTTTCTTTTGCTGTTGTATTTTGTGATGTAAAGTTCGGTAGTCAAATTTCGAGCTTCCCTTGTAAAGCCAAGAAAGCACACTATCAGAGTGTCTTACACCTGAAATGTCACAAGTTCATGCAGGTCTCAGATCAAGGCTTATTTTCTTTGATTATAAATTTAACTGTTCAATTATATAGAATATATTTCTGTATATACCATGAGATGTTATGCGAGTTATCTATTGCTGCATAACAAACCACCCAAAACTCTGTAGTGTGTCCATAGCTAGAGAAACAAGGGTGTAGAAATGGAAACATGATTCTAGGGAGCCATTTCTGTAACAATCTACTATTTTAATCAAAATTGGTATTCCATTATCCAACAGGATTTTCTACATAATGCTTACCTTACGCATTGACTCATAATTATTCTCTTACTAAACATTCATCAGAAATAAAGTACTTCTGGACTTTCTTTTCTCTTCAGTTAAAATTTATGTCTATTTTGGAGCCAGTACCATGTTATTTAGTCACTGTTGTTTTTAATACGTTTTATTTAATATTTGGCCGTTAGGGCTAACCATTTACTATACTTAATTTTTCACAAAAATTATTTGATTTTTCTGATTTTGCCCAGTAATTTGCCAAATGAATTTTATAATAATTTTCCAAGTTATAAGAAAATAATACTATTTGAATTTTTAATGGGATTATACAGAATCTACTAATAAATTTGAAAAAGGCTGACATCTTTATCATCTTTAGTCCTTCATCCTGGAATATGGAACTCTCTCACTTATTTGTGGTTTCTTTTTTAATTTCTTAGTAGAACTTTAAGCCAGAGATATCTAAATCAAGCTACTTCCTAAGCATCGTTAACATTTCTGGGGTTTTTTGTATTGTTAACATTTGTTGTAATCCTTAATAGATTTCTTCATTATAAAGGAAATACATATATAAAATTATAAATAGGTAATATCTATAATATTATGTATGCTGCTCAGTTATTACTGATAAGCAGATCATATTTTCTAAGTACTCTTTCATTATTTTAATAAAAAGTATTTAATTATATTAATAATGAAAATTACTTAAACTTCTGTTTGATAAACTGTTTTGGCTTTTCTAGTTTTTTAATAATGTTATCCTCAAATTACTTTTTTGTCTCTTCCTTTCCAATATTATTTCTTGTGTTCCTTTTTCACAGTTTATATTACGGCTGAATACTAACTAATAATGTTAATAGCAAGATTTTCTTGTTTCATTTTTGTTTTAAGAGGGATGGTTTTAGCATTTTTCCATTAAATCTATCATTAGCTCTTGGGTTAGAATAAGTACTCATTGTCATGTTAAAGAAGTAGATTTCTATTTCTCTTTGTTTTTTTGTTGAACCACTGATTTTCAAGTATGGAAGACAGCCGGCTTTGTACCAAAATATGGGACACACGAGCAGTTTTAAACACCACTCAACATGAGAAATAATTTTTTTTATCTGTAAACATGTGAAATATCATTATTTTAAAATTTGGTTAGAAATTGTTAGCCACAGATACAGAGAACCGATTGGGGGTTACCAGAGGCATGGGCTAGGGGTGGGCAAAAGGAGCAAAGGCAGTCAGAAGGTATAAACTTCCACTTACTGTATAAGATAAGTAGATCCTGGGAATGCGATGTTCAGCATGCTGACTCTAGTTAATAATTCGGAGCCCCACCCCACCCCAGCCTGTAACCTGCCAGACCTTGGAGCACTCTGTGTGTCCCACTAGCCCTGGGGCCGCCAGCCACCTGAGGACCTGATGACCTGAGGGCCGGCCAGGGAGGGAACATGGCAGTCTTGGCACTGCACTGTTCCTCCCAGATGGGGACTTGGCAGTCTCTTTGGACTCTGAACTCTTGAGTTTGGCCAGCCTGCAGAATTCAGAACACCAAACTGTGATCAGTATAAATTACCAGGATGCCTTAGAGACTTTAGCCCTGGATGTGGAAAGAACCTGTCCGCTTATCCCAACCCGTGTACTCTGTGCATGAAAATCAGGGAAGATGGTCATGATATTAAAATAATACAGAATGGATGGTGTTGATGGGGGAGTTTATAGAAGAGAAATTGGAGAAACCACCTTCAACATTGTGCTAGATGAATTCCATTTTCCCTTTTTCTCTTTCCTGTGTTTCTTTGCACAGGATTTGTTAGTCCACATTTTCTGCCAGGAAATGTGGAAGAGAACAATGTACAGTGACTGATAATTAAAGAAAACATGAACAATCCTTCTTTCTTGGCTTTTGCCCCTTGAGTGAACCTTACTGTCCCAAGAGACTTGTGCATTGCTTTATTTAGCTGGAATAAAATCAGCATTGTATTTAAAAAAAACACACACACAATACTGTAGTGTACTGTAGTGTAGTGTATTTGAAAATTGCTAAGAGAGTAGATCTTAAAAGTTTTCATCACAAGGAAAAAACTGTACACCTAAAGCTATAACAATGTTATGTTAATTATATCTCAATTTTAAAAAAAAGAATTGTTAACCAGAGTCTACATTTAGACTAGAAGTCAATTCAATTACTCATTTAGTGAATAATTGACTTAACTAACAGAGAAAACAAGCATTTGATTATCAGATCAAAATCACACACATCCATGGCATCTCTAATAAAAGTTTTTATGCATGACCCTCATAGGATGTTCACCACAGTCTATCCATGCTGTTATTATTGTTCTCCAATGAAGTGATAACTCAGATTGATTCTGTTGACTCTAGTGTTAGATCACTGTTTATTCTTGCTCTCTTTTATTACCCATGCCCCTACCATTTCTTCTTCTGTGTCACCTTTTTCTCTCTCTTCTCCTGTCTGCTCCAAGAACACCGCTGTGTAATTCATTCACTGACTGAGTGAATATTTATTAAGCACCAGTTACATACCAGGCACTGTGCTAGTCACAGACAATAATAGGAGAGAGAGCAAAAACTGAGCAGTTTGCTGCTCTCATTGGACCTTACAGTCTTGGGGAGATAGGTATTAACAGTAGAAGCACTTAAACAAATGTAAAAATTTAACAAGAGAATTCCTAGTAGGGAACCCAGCCATGTAAGAAAAACCAGAGTAGGCTTCCCTGAGGAAATGGACTGAGCTGAAATTAATGAGTTAATGAGGCAAAGATGAAGAGAAGAGCTTTCAAGACAAGAAGCAGCTCTTACAAAGAACCTATGGAGGAAGGAAGCTTGGATTATTAGAGGAACTTTATGAATGACCTTATGCATGTAGATCAAAGAATGAAAGAGAGAGTGCTGCAAGATGAAACTGCCTTGCTAAGCAGGTGTCACATCCCTTCAAAGCTTTGGGGATCAGGTCAAGGAAAGCTTCAGAATGGCAAAAATCTTGCTGGCTTCAATGAGAATGGCTGCAGGTAGAGCATTTGGGAGGCCATGGCTCTAGTCCAGGGAATGGTAGCTTGGACCAGTGTGGTAAGGGTGGAGATGATGGAAATGGACATGATGGAAATTCAATTAGAATTTTAAGATCACAACCAACAGAACATGGTGATGGATTATATTTGGAAAGCAGGAGAGAGGACAATTTCAAGGATGACTTTTCAATATCCAACTTGTACAACCAAATGTTTTATAATGCCCCACCCCTTTATTTTTACATAAGGATCACAGGAAGTCAACTAGGTTTAGGATTCCTAGACAAGTGAGATCTGGTTTAAATATTTACCCAAAACAATTTGGAAGACGAACTTGCATAAACTTATTATCATTACTTTTGTGGCTACTAAATAAATGTTGTCACAAAATAAAATGAGTGGAAAGGATACGTTTAATCAGGATCAGAACATGGCTGGGCAGAGGGATTTTGCAATGTGGTTTTTACTATGTATAGTTTAATTGCCTCAGGCAAAACTTTTTGCACCACAAGGATCTGATGTATACAACATTTCATTCGTATCTAACAGTCAAAATGTTTCTTTGGGCAAGACAAAATTCAAAAAGGAAATGAGATATTTAATAAAATACAAATAGAAAAAAAATCAATTAAAATAGAGGAAAAAGTCTTTCTTTCCAGTGTATTTGTATAATTTCCTAGTACTAATTTTGATATTGGACCACCTTCAGTTCCATTTCAGTTTGACTTCAAATACTATTCCTCCCTCCTTCCAGTGAGCCATTTAATAATAGCTTGTTGTCCTGCTGTAATCAATTTCTATCTCATGACCTTCTCATTAGCTTCAGAACTAACTCATAATAACATTGCTTCAATACAAGAGTAGAGCAATTGCCCTTCAAAGTCGCATTTTTGGAAATCCTGTGATGTCATTAAAATGCCATAATGACCTGGTCAGAAAATCATGTTGCATGCTTTAGTGATGTAGAACTTGAGATCGCATTAGTAGTGTAATCAATTCTTGTCAATCAAGAAGCCACTGGTTCTGTTGGTACAAAGCTAATTGATAGAGTTCAACTCTCCATGAGCTGAAAATTTCCTGTAAGTGCAATTGCTTTTGTTCACTTGATTTTTATTCAATTGCATATTGCTTCTATTCAATAAGCATCTTGTGAATATCTCTGAAGTCCCAGGAAGATTTAATAAATATTTTAACTCTGCCCTGTTTAATAAAGTGTGGGACATCCTGGAAGGCCTCTCTTAGGAAGATGTAGGAGTGCTGTGGAAGGAAGGGAAGGTGTTGTGTATTTACAGAAACCTGCTAAAAAGGTACTTTGGTAGGGCAGAATAATAACTCCCCAAAGATGTCCATATCTTAATCTTTAGAACCTGTGAATATGTTACCTAACAGGACAAAAGGGACTTTGCAAATGTCATTAAGTTCTTTAGTAAGGGAGATTATATTGAATTTTCTGGGTGGGCTCAATGTAATCATAGGGGTACTTATAAGAGGAAGGCAAGAGTGTCAGGGGAGAAAAGATGTGGTGATGGAAGCTGGGGTCAGAGTGATGAAGAGCCACCAGCTAAGGATGTGAGTATCTTCCAGGAGCTGGAAAAGGCAAGAAAATCAATTCTCCTCCACACCTCCAAAAGAAACTCAGCTCTACCAACCCATTTTGGGCTTCTGACTTCCATAACTAAAAGATGGTAAATTTGTTTTTAAGCTATTTAGTTTGTGGTAATTCATTACAGGTGCAAGAGGACTACGACCATTATTTAAGCTGTCAACACTAGTCATCCCCTGGAGATCTGAGAATGAAGATTGGGGTCTTGGAGGGCTTTTACTTTCCATTCTTCAGTATTAGTTGAACTTCTCTGTTTTATCACGGATTTATACAGCATCTTAAAATAAACATTTAAAAAAAACTAGAGGGGCTTCTGGGTGGCTCAGTGGGGTCAGCCTCTGCCTTCGGCTCAAGTCATGATCTCAGGGTCCTGGGATCGAGCCGCGCATCGGGCTCTCTGCTTAGCGGAGAGCCTGCTTCCCCTTCTCTGCCTGCCTCTCTGTCTACTTGTGATCTCCATCTGTCAAATTAAAAAAAAAAAAAACAATTAAAAAAACAAGATAATATTAGGTGAAAAGAATGTAGAATATTATATATGGAATAATTTCTTTTTTAAGATTTTATTTATTTATTTGACAGACAGAGATCACAAGTAGGCAGAGAGGCAGGCAGAGAAAGGAGAGGAAGCAGGCTCCCTGCTGAGCAGAGAGCCTGATGCGGGGCTCCATCCCAGGACCCTGAGATCATGACCTGAGCCGAAGGCAGAGGCTAAACCCACTAAGCCACCGAGGTGCCCCTATGGAATAATTTCTTAACCATCTAAAAAAAAAGACAAAAATAAGAAGGAAGCTTACTAAAATGTTATCATTTTCTAGTCCTGGGTATTGAGATTGTAAATGTTCTATTTCTATTTATCCGTTCATTTACTCAATGGTTATTTATTGAGCATCTACTCTGTGCCGGGGAATATGCTAAGAACTGAGGACTCCGATGGGAATAAGATACAATCTCCACTCCCTTAGAATTAGACATAGCAGGGAAGGCAGACATTAAACAGAAAATTACACAAATCATTAATTAATTATATCATGGTAAGTTCAACAAAGGAGAAGTACTGGTGCCATCATCACACAGGAGGGCAGCCTCACCTGGTCAAGGGATGCTTTCCTGAGGAACTACAGCTTAGAACTCAAGGATAAGTGGGAATTTGCCAGAAAGAAATGGGAAATACACCTTTCCTAATTTTCTATGAGGAGCAAATATCACTTATATTTTCATAAAAATGAATATTTTAGTGGTTTTTAAAGGAATAACTAACATCTCTCCCTCTCTTTATATCTGGTAACAACAGCTGCTCAGTGCTGGAAATGCTCTGCTCACTGATTGATTGAGCCAAATTTAGTTTAACGATCAGACATTTGTCTCTCAAATACTTCAGTCAAATAAAATATTTAAGTTAATAAATTAAATCCACTAGACAAAAAAGTAAAATAAAACAATGATTAAATAGCCTCCTTGTCTAAAGCTCACATTAGGAAACTGTTAAATTTATTACTTTTGGTAGCCGACCTACCAAGGAGAGCTTATGAAATGCACTTAACATTGACCTTGAGGGAAATAAGACCCAGCTTCTTTGCTAGCTGAAGTTCTATTTTTATCAGATCAAAATTAAGGAATAGAAGTGAAGGAACAAAGAACAGAAGTTATTTTGAAATCAACACAAAATATCACTAAAGGAATTTTTCTCAAAGGGATTTCATAAATGAAATAACTTGATATTAAAAATTGGAATTTCAAATTTCTCAAAATTAGAATCTTCTGTTACAATTCCAAGATAAGTATTTCCCAAACTATAATTTGAGATAGCTTTGAAGGGGAGATGGGAGAATACATCTCTATAATAAATATGCTATGATGATGTTTGTTGTTAAGAATTAACATCTCTAGAAAAACCAAAAGGAAGAAAAATAGAGTCTATTAATAGATACCATGCCACCATAATTGCTAACTAAGTAAAATGCTGTCAACTTTATTTAAGTGATCATTTTTATTTGTTTGCTTGCTTGCTTCTCAGTACACTGAGATGTCTGTAACATTTTGAGTGGTAATGTCCTTTAACGAGAATCAGCATAAAGGTAACTATTTTCAACAAAAAATATATCATAGTGTAGAATGGACTTATAATAATGACATAATGAGAAATTATATGTCTGCAACAGATTTATATCAGCTAAAATGCAAACAAGAGAGACTATAAATAAAGATATTCATGAAAATGTTATATAAATTCAAGATTTAGAGTTCAGATATTCCTGCTATCAATGAAATAAATAAAACATCTAGGATCTGTAGTGGGTTGAATAGTGTCCTCCCAAAATTTATGTATGCTTGGAACCTCAGAATGTGACCTTATCTGGAAAGAGGGTCTTTGCAGATGTAATCAAGGTAGGGATCAAAATGATTGATCATAATGCATAATGTATAAAAAATCCAATAATTGTATCCTTACAAGAAGAGGCAGAGACTCACACAGAGAAGAGAGTCACATAAGATGGTGGATTAATGAAACGACCACCCCACATGACACCGAGGATTGCTAGGAGCTACCTACCAGAAGCTGGAAGAGGCAAGGAAAGACTCATCCCATGAGACTTCAGGGAGAGCATAGCCCTGCCAACACTGATTTCAAATTTTCAGCTTCCAGGACTGTGAGAGTCAATTTCTGTTGTTTTAAGCCACCTAGTTTGTAGTAATCTGTTACGGCAGTCTTAAACAGGATCCAGTTATCTTCATAGCCAATATTTTTTAGTGTTATGCTATCTGCATTCATTATTTCTTTACCGTCTTTTTTTTTTTTTTTGTAGAGAGACCAACAAAGAACAATTTGTTTTCAGATGATTATCACAATCAACATTTATTCATTCAATGAACATTTGAGCATTGCATCAGTAAGGATAATTTTATTCAAAAGCAACAAAAAAGATACTTCATGAGCTGGCCAAACAGTCCACTGAAAAGTAGTTTCAAGGTTGTTTTGCAAACTCAATGATTTCTTCGAAGACCAAGTATCCCCCTGATCCTCTATCTTCAGGACTCTTATTTGTTTCTTGCAGTAGTAGGGTGGTTGCTGAAGCTCCAAATAGCATATCCTTGTATATCAGGAAGGCATTCTTAGTAGCTTCCTGGCAGGGTTTCCCTTAAGTAAATATTTCCAGGACATGGACACATCCCCTTCCAGACCCAAGAAAAAGATACAGGATTGGTAGACTAGCAAAGATCAACTACTACTTGTCCCTAATGGCTGGTAACATTGCTTCCAGAGAAAGAGCTAAGATTCTGTGGGCAAAGAAGAAGGAGCAGAATCACTTGAACAAAGTATCTGCAGATTGAATTTGATGAAGTGGGGCCAGATTTCTCTCCAAAACAGATGTTCCATCTAAAATACCACCAGCATGAGAATTCCTATACCCCTCACACTTGATTATATTTCCCATTTTTGGAGGGGGAAAGTGATATGCATTTCTCTGAGTACTAGTACTTTTGAACATGTCTTCATACACTTATTAGCCTTTTGGATTTCCTCTTTTGTAAACTACCTACTCATGTTCTTTGCCCACTTTAAAGGTAGATTTTCTGCCTTTTACTTGTTTGCAGGAGTTCCTTACAAAGCACAGGTATTTAATCCTTCATTGGTTTTAGACATTTCAGATATGCTCTCCGCCTCCTATAACTGGTCTTTCAACTTTGTCCATTTGTCCTTCATTGAACAGAAAGCCTTAATTTAATTAGATTAAAGTAGACATACCTCACAGAGTCACTGTGAACTTTAAGTATGATAATGTATATGGGGCACCCGGGTGGCTCAGTCGATGAGCATCAGACTCTTGATTTTGGCTCAGGTCATGATCTCTGGGTCCTGAGATCCAGGCCTGCTGTGGGCTCTGTGCTCAGCAGGAGGCTGCTTGGGATTCTCTTTCTCCCTCTCCCACTGACATGCTCATGAGCTCTCACTCATCCTCTCTCTCTCTCTCTCAGAAATAAATAAATAAATAAATAAATAAATTAATTAATTAACATAAATAAAACTCTTGGCTGCAGTGTATAAGCTTAATAAATAAATCTTATATATTACTATTGCTTTTGTTGTAGTTATTTATTTGACCCTCTATATTGCAGAAGACTTATAAATATATCTTTTGCTACCTTAACACCCTACATGTATCTCTGTGGTAGCAATTGCTAGATTGTCTCTCATGGTGGACCAACTGTGCTCTCTGAGGCCAAAAACCATGCTTTATTCATCTTGTATTTCCATGACCTAGGACACGTTGAAAAGTGTTCAATAAATGTACTTTGAATAAATATATAAATAAATAAGATTTCAAAGACATTTATAATGACATTAAATAATGAAGAATATTGGGGAATAAGCCACCTGAGTGGCTCAGTCGATTAAGTGTCTACCTTTGGCTCATATTATGATCTCAGGGTCCTGGGAGTGAGCCCCACAATTAGGGGGGTCTCCTGCTCAGCAGGGAGTCTGCTTCTCCCTTTCCTTTTGCCCCTCTTCCCCCTGCTCATGCTCTCTCTCTCTCCCCCAAATACATAAAAAATCTTTAAAAAAAAAAGTCATGAGATACCGTTACACGTGTATTAGGATGGTCAAAATCCAAAAACTGACAACACCAAATGCTGACAAGGATGTGGAGCAACAGGAACTCTCATTCATTGCTGGTGGGAATGCAAAATGATATAGTTACATTGGAAGACAGTTTGTCAGTTTCTTACAAAATTAAATACCCTCCTACCATACAACGTAACAATTGATCTCCTTGTATTTACCAAATGGGTTGAGGGATTATATTCACACAAAAATATGTACATGAACATTTATAGCAGCTTTATTGATAACTGCCAAAACTTGGAAACAACTAAGATGTCCTTCAGTAGGTGAATGGATAAATGCCAGACAATAAAATATTATTATTCAGTGCTAAAAATAAGTGAGCTGTCAAAATGTGAAAAGACATAGAGGAATCTTACATATGTATTACTAAGTGAAAAAAAAAGTCAGTCTGAAAAGGCTATGTATAATCGCTATATGATTCTTCGTATCAAACATTCTGAAAAAGACAGAACTACAGAGGCTGTAAAAATATCAGTAGTTGCCAGGGATTAAGGAGACAGAGGGATGAATAGACAGAACACAGAATTTTTAGGAAAGTAAAACTATTCTATATGATTCTGGTGGTCGCTACATATCATTACGCATGTCAAAACCTGTACGATGCCCAACACCAAGAGTGACCCCTAATGTAAACTACGGTCTTGGGGTGGAGGATGTGCTAATATAGGTTCATCAATTGTAAGGGCATTCCACACCAGTAGGGAGGAAGGCTGTACGTAAGGGGATGAGGGACAGAGGCTATATGGGAACTCTGTACTTCCCACTCAATTTTGCTCTGAAATAAAGTCCATTTTAAAAAAACAGAAGACATCAGTAAAAAGCACAGACCACATTATTGTTACAAACTGAGAAAGACAAGTGGCAAAAGCCAAATTCAGTGAATTAATCTAGAAGAAAGTGGCATGGTATGTCAAAGAAAGCAAACTTAGTCCATTATTTGTGAGAAAGAGTGGCTATTTTTAAAAAATTATTCTATGTATGATATATACTTTTCTTCTGATTAAGTGTTGTTTTAACTACTAGCAAATATTTTTAACCATAGTAGGTAACAAATAGCAAGATGATAGATTTTATTTACAAATAAGGAGAGCAATTATATGGGGCAGTCAGCCAAAGAGAGAATGAGAAAAGTTAAGGAATATCAGTAATCTGTAAATGCAAAATCATTACCTAGACTTTTAATATATGAAGACTGGACAGATTCATCAACAACTGACAAATTCTTTCAGACCCATCAGATATTTCACCAGCCTAAAAATTCTTCCCAGTAATGACTCTGACTTGGCCCAAGTGTTCTCATGGCCCTGCAGAGTTATAATCAGCATTTTGTATAGTTTCCTTGAATGTATCTGGATGAAAAAAATGTTCATCATTTACACTTAAAGATAGGGTTTACATTTCAATTTGATAGATTTAGATAAGACATAAGAAAGAAATTCATGGCTATAATGCCTTTTTTGTTTTGTTTCTTATTATGTTCAATTAGCCAGCTTGACTATAATGTTTTTAAGGAGGCTGTGAACTACCTTCCCCAAGGATTTTTGAGAATATTGTGAAGACTGGATCTTTATAATGGTTTTGGCAGTAAGACCTCTTCAGTTGTCATAAAAATACTATGTGATTCTGTATGTACACCTTACTCTTTCTAACCGTACATTTCATTTGCTTATTGTGTAAGAAAGGAGCATATTTCATGCGGAACCCTTGCAAGGTCCCCAAGACCAACAGGGATCAGTGTTGCCTAAAAATGCCTTTCTCAACTTTCTATTCGTTGAAATTCTTAGGTTGAACCTAACAGGATTAAATGCGGAGGCTAACGCTAGACATAGAACCTCTAGAGCCTACCTTTTGGCTCTTGAGTCTATTATGGTAGTCGGGGCTGCTTGGGGTTTGGTCTTAGACATCACTAGCTGTATCTCCTTGGGTGAGTTACATAATTCTTATAAGCTTTGGTTATCTCATTTGTAAAGTGGAGGTAATAATAATGCCTACTTTATGAGATATTGCATATATGCACATGGTAAAGCCCTTAGCTCATTACCTAATGAGTACTCAGCTAATGTTAGTTATCAACGTGTCCTTCTTCCCCTCCCCTATGGCCAGCCCTATTCCCAGGATCCAGCAAGTTCTCAAGTTTCTTCTCTGTCAGCCCCAGTCAAAAATCAAATTGCAGGGCTGGTGGGGGGTAGGGGGGTGGCAGGGGAGAATTATTCCAGTAGTCTGGCTGGTAACTGCCCTGCAAAATTCTGGTGCTTTCCTGAGTTTCACTTAATTAGTAAGATAATTTATTTTCAGTGTTCTTGTTTTTTCCATAACATCAAGAAAATCTTTGAAAAATTAAAACAAGTATTTCTAATGCTTCTATCCATGGGGAAAATAAAATAAACAGAGTTAAGTTATAATCCACAGGGCCAGACATTTCTCTCTATTTAGTGGCATATTCTGGGAAAAAAAAAAAAAACCTAAAATTTTCACGTAAATAGATCTTTCATAGCATTTCTAATTTTATCTGTTAGTTCTGATGAAAAATCCTAATCTTTTCATATGTGACTTCAGAAGCTTCTTTGTAAACAAGACATAAATTGTTTTTGAAGAGAGAACCATTAGTGAAAGATATGTAGGGTTATTATGTCAGTAAATTTCTATAGTTGGATTCTACTCTTTAAAGACAAAAATTACTTTAGTTCTTAAGGGCATCATTAGGTAAAGAGGTCTCTAAACAAATTTAATCAAAATAAAAGTCATTTTTCTTCCTTTGTGCTAGTACCACAAAATGAATATGAATGCTCTGTTTACATTTATTTCTTTTTATAGTTAGAGTTTTTTATCATTTGAAGTCTAAGTTAATTTTCAAATAAATAAAACAAATTTTAATGTCCCTATGTGGCTGTCCCTTTTTCTCTCCACCCCTTCTTTAAAAAGATTTATAATTATTTATCTCAGAAAAAGCAAATGAGATCAGTTTAAGCCAGACCCAAGGATTCAAAGAAAGAGCTTTCTGATTCAAAGAAAGTGCTTTCTGATTAACTACTACGGGCCAGGCACAAGAGTAAGCCCCAAGAATAAAAAGTTGAATAACACAGTTCTTAGTTGTAAAGGGCTCATTCTGCAGGAAGGGAGGCAGAGAGCAGCCACTTGAATATATAATTGTGTGGCAGGATTCTGGAGCTATAATGGAGATGTATCTCATGTCCTACTTGGGGGCGCCCGGGTGGTTCAGTCTGTTGAGAGTCTGACTCATGGTGTCAGCTCAGGGTGTGATCTCAGGGTCCTGCGATCAGGCCCTGCATTGGGCCCCATACTGGGTATGGAGTCAGCTTATCCCTCTCCTTCCCCCATCTTGTGCTCTTTCTTTCTCTCGTATAAATAAATAAATAAATAAAAATCTTTAAAGTCCCACTGGAGTACAGAGAAACTGTTAATTCTGCTACCTTTGTTAACCCTAGTTTTTCTATGTGTATATGGAGATTACATTAGCCCTGCCTTCTAGAGTCATTAAAAAAAAATTGAATGAGATAATAAATGTGAAGTGTTTAGCACTGTGTCTGGCATGTGGTAGGTATTCAAGTTTGACTGCTGTCATCATTTCTGGTATTGCTACAATTATTATTAGGAAGAGCCAGAGAAGGTTATGGTTATAGCTGACAACATTAGAACTGGGTGTTCAGAGATGGGAGGAAGGATAAGAATTTGGCTGTCTGGAAGGGGCAGGGGGCAGTCCAGGCAGAGTAAGGACATGAGCAAAGATGCAGAATAAGAGAAAGGCTTGGTCTTAACTTTTGGGGAAAGATGAGTAGCCCAAGCAATTGAAACATAGGAGTATGTTTCTGAGTAGTGGGAAATGGCACTGTATCGTGAAGAAACTTGTACTCCATGCTGAGTGCTTACTTCATCCTGTGATCAGTTTACAGCCATTAAAATTTTCCAAGTAGCAAAATCATATGATCAAATTTATGTTTTAGAAAGATAGCAGTAAAGATACTAGACACAGGAGGCTACAGTAACACTTTATGAGAAAAGTAGTAATACTAACACATAACGCTTATTATGCACATATGCTAATTCCTTACCTATTTATATGTATTAATGCTTATAACAGTCTTATAAGACAGATGCTATTAGTAACTTCATTTTACAGATGTATACACTTAGGTATACAGTTGTTCAATAATTTGCTTAAATGTCCATGGCTAGTAAATGTTGAGACTAGGACTCAAACCCATAAAGTCTTACTCTTGAATCTGCATCTTTAACCACTACCCTTCTCTGCTTTTCAAATAATAAAATCAAGCTAGAAAAAAAGCAGTAAGAATGGAAACGGAAGTTGTATTCAAGAGGCATTTTGAAAGTAGCATCAACAGAGCTTGATGACCAATTTTAATTTAATAAAGATGGATGGAGTTCCTACCACATGACGCACCTGCAGCTACAATAATGAAAAAAACAGACACGGCACACTGTTCTCATGAAGCTCTTTTGCCAGTGGAAGAGCACACAATATGTGGTTCATAGTAAAAACAAAGAAAGAACAAAATAGAATAACAGGTAGTAGAAAATAAATAGAAGGGAAGCTTCTTCAGTTGGGTCAATTTTGACTCCAAGAAGATAGCCTTTAAACGAAGATGTGAAGAATCCAAGCCAGCCAAGGTAAACAATCTAAGTGATTAGAGTTTGGCAAAAGGAGAAGATTGGCACGAGATGAGGCTGGGGAATTAGGGAGAGACCAGTTTGTGTAGGACCTTTAAGGACATGGTGAAACTTGGCCAAAGGTAATGAGATGTAATAAGAGGAGGATGAGATGCTCCACAGGGTTTCAAGGAAAGGAGTGAACTGGTGTTGATGGAAGAGGAGCAGAGGAATGTTAAGGATTCTTTCAGAATGGTTGACTGAGAAGATGATGCTGTTTCCATCACAGATGGCAAATACAAAAGGAGGGTCAACCTGGGGCTTTGGGGGCTAAGGGTAAGTTCAACTTAGGATACTTAGAGTGAATTGCTGACAGAAGTGCCAAGCTAGAAAGATCTAAACAGTGCTTACTAGTAGAAGAGACAAGGATAGACTTCATTATGTATGAGTCATAATCTGGTCCTTGAAATGAATAGTGCTGTCACCCAGGGAGCACCTTCAAATCAGGGTTTAGGCAGAGAAAGATGGAAAACCAGCCTGAAAAGGGGCAATCAGTGAGGAAGAAGAAGGATCAATAGGGAGGAAATGAGGGTCGGGGTAGGAGATTGGGGAGAACAATGCAACAACCATCAAGAAGGAAGAGGTCTGGGAGGAAGGGCTAGATTTGGGGAATCAGAGGTCATTATAACCTTTGCTAGAGCAATTGAAAAATCATCTCTCATTTTCCACGGAAACCTATCCAGGGCCTGGCTAATCCAATTGCTGCAACAACAGGTGAAATTACTTGCATGCAGTTGTTATCTATGGATATCTTTCTATTTCACGTTTCTGCTTTTATGATTTTAATGATTCATTGTTTCAGTTTCTGTTACTGTTTTTGTTTCCACTGGGAGAGATACAGAAAGCTGGTAGGAAAGACTTGGGAAGGAATGTAAGCTAAAATTGGAAACAAGACTGTTTTATATAGGTAGAATGGAGAGGGGATGCTCATGAGATATCCAAAAAGACAAACAAAATTGCAGATGTCTAAAAGCAAAATGTTGGAGAAATGACAATTGGGCCGATTTTGTGGTGCTAAGGATTCTTCTATGATAGTCATTAGTAAGAAAGCTAGAAAGCTGCTTGGGACCAAATATGGAGGAGCTTAAATGCAAGGTTCAACGTGTTTGAATCTTTTCCTATAGGTAAGAAGAACCTCTAAGTACTAGGAAGAAAGGAAGGAAGAGCCAAGGCTAAGACAACCATTGATCTAAGGATGGTGTTTGACAGAGTGTAGGCAACAAGATGTGTTAATTTGAAACCCTGTTCCAGTTAGGAAGGGGTCAGGTGAGGACAAGGCTCATCAGTCAGATAGCATCTGCATCCATCAGACATCTTCATCAGGCAGACAGCATGCAGGGATGGCACCAAACACTGAAGAACAAGTACTCGAAAAACACTCAGAATCAGAGCCCGCTAGAACACCCCAAATCTAATCACCCACCTAGGAAGCAAGATCAATCATAAGAGCCAAAGTACAGAGTCAAAACAGAGTAAGAGCAACCGAGTCATCCAAAGGGGATGGACATGGCAGGAAGAAGGGAGGCGAAGGAATCCTTAGGTCCTAGCACAGGTACTGAGGTAACCAACCAGCTGCCATGGTCCAGTGGGGAGAAGAGTTTCAAGAGTGAAAGGAGACCCTGGTGGGTCCTCGCAAGAGGTCTCTCTCCTGCCCCCTCTTGCAGCAGGTCTTGGGGAAAGGTGGCAGAAACAGACCCGCCAGGTAAAGTTTGAGGGGTTTCCATAGAGGAGACTCATGCCTGCTTCACAGCAAAGCTCTGGAAGTGAAACACAAAGGATCCCAAAGAAGTGTCTTGGGCCAAAACAGGGTGAAGGCAGAGGCACTGAAAAGCCCAGTCACAGCTCCGGGTCATTCATCAGTGCTGGAGAAGTGAGGGGCAATGGCCAAACTTTCTCCTGGCTTCAGAGTATAAAATATACAAAGCAAACAGCGAGAGGCCCAAAGGGTCTTTCAGTCCTTAAAGAGATCCCACCTGCAGACATTAGTGTGGATAGCGCAAACAGGGAACCAGACGTGGGCCTAGTGAATGTCAGCAGGAGCAATTAGCAGCTACCTTCAAGAAATCCAGAGCAGAATTCTCTGCTTATTCAATGCCATAATACCATATATGACCTTCCAGCACCTGCTCCCTCTCTCTCCAGGCTCAGATGAGATGCCATCCTAGGGAAGTGGAAGGGACAGTGTTCTAAACTGAACTATGTTTAAACCTAAATGGGAGTGCCTGGGTGGCTCAGTCAGTTAAGCATCCAGCTCTTGATTTTGGCTCAGGTCATGATCTCAGGGCCGTGAGCTCAAGCCCACAGTCAGGCTCATTGCTTAGCACGGGGTCTTCTTGTTCCTCTCCCTCTGCTCCTTCCCCCAATCTCACTTGCATGCTCTCTCTTTCTGTCTCTCAAATAAATAAATAAATTTTAAAAAATCTAAATGACTGAGGAATTACTGGATTTGCCTGAGTTAACCTCAAATTACAAGAGAAAGCTTTCTGCCATCAGAGAGAATCAAGAGCTAGAAGTGGAAATTAAATTTAGTTATGGGAAAATAAAGTGAGTCGTCATCTTTTACACATTAGTTTGTTTCTGAAATTTGCACCTGCTGCACATACAGTCCTAACAACTATTTTGTTCCTTGAATAGTTATAATATTCTACTTTTGATACAGACCAAAAAGGGTACAAAAATGCTAAAAATTAAAAATAAAGTTGTACCTAAGCAATAATGTAATAGTGCCACAAGAATTATATATGAAAATATGGGTATCCAAAAAAATAAAGTTTTATATTCTGTTGTATATAATTAAGTGACACATCCATTCAATTTTCATTATGGCTTTCCTAATGACAGCTATAAACAATGCCAAATGTACCTATCCTGTGCGGTTTAAATATGTCAAATACCACT
The DNA here is from genome assembly GCF_010015895.1 of Lontra canadensis. Lineage (NCBI taxonomy): Eukaryota > Metazoa > Chordata > Mammalia > Carnivora > Mustelidae > Lontra > Lontra canadensis. Next base: position 10,662,063 of record NW_022631034.1, read on the forward strand.
TAATTTCTATTCTAAGAATGCAGCAATAGAATCTTCCAGAAATAAGGCAATTAAATGCTTTTGAAATTACTTGGACAATAAAGATCAATTTTTACCCCAAAATTTTGTATCAGGGAAGAAAGTGCTTTTAAAAATCCATTACATCATTCCAGCTGAGGATTGTGAGTGAAGTGTAGTGATGATTTATTTCAATACAAAAAAAAAAAAGGTTTATAAAGAAAATCTAACTCCATTAAAAAGAAAAGAGCACTGTGTTGCTTTAGTTTCAAGCATTGTTGGATTTGATAAATTTAAGAGGTATGCAGTCCTGTCATTCTCAAGCACCCCAGCCAGACTGCAGAAATCAAGGGGCTTAGCATACAAAGACTAGGCAATGAATGTGGTCTTTGGCTCTGCCCTTTTTACCCAGCAGAATTGCTGAAATCTGTCGGTGTTGCACCACAAAATATTCCGGGAACCTTAACTCACTTTTACCTGTGTTAATTTCCTTATCAAACACCCTTACTGAGGGTGTTCAGGAAATCTCTGTTCCCTGATAATTGCTTAATAATCTTAGTCCTAGGGGGCTAATCAATCCAAATGGGTCCCTTCTCTATGCCTGCATTACAGAAAATCTGCAGTGGGTATGCGGACCGCTTCAACATCTAGGACTTCCCAGGAGTAGACAGAGTATTCATTCTAAAATGCAAAAGGCATTTCTACTTCAAAAATCCACAATATTATCTATTCTGCTAATACAAATTCATGATCTGCCAAAGCCTAGTTTATGCCCACTGTAGGGGCTCCTGGAACAACACCAGCATGCTCCAGCCTCTGCTTTTTCAGGGGCTAAGGAGGAGGGCCTTGTGCCTGCTGGAACTCACAGATCAGCAGCAGTAAACTCTCTTATTTTCCCAATCACTTCTCTCAACATTTCCTTCACGTTCTTGTAAACCCGGTTCTCTCCTGAGATCCTCTCATATGCTGTCTGTTTTTCTTCCATACTCCTGGAAATAATGGGCCTGCAGCTAAAATGGAATATGAGAGAGGTGTCCTCCGTGCTTCCCCTCCAGATCGTCTCTTTTCCTCCTCCCTGACAGTCTCTGCCTTTGAATCTCATATCCCTTGACCGTACCACCCAATACGTCTTTGTGTTGCAGTCATCCACTGGATTCTAATTCCTGGCTCACTGTCACTCTTTTCAATGCTACTACTGTCTTAATTCTTAGGGACTTCAAAATCCAGGTAGATGACCTTTCCAATAGTCTGGCATCTAAATTCCTTCACTTCATCTCCTCCTTGCCCATCACCTAACATCCATCAGTGACTCATTCCTTGGCCATATCTTAGCCCTCATTATTACCAAAAATGTAATCCTTCCTTCATTGACATTTCCAGCATCCAATATTCTACCTCCACCTAATTTCTAGGTCACTCTCTTAACACCCTGTCTCCAAAGATCTCTGACCATATCAAAACCAACGATTTGTTGATTCTATCCCCTTTTCACTTTCCTTCACCTCATCTCAGGTGCTCATAGCCCCCTTTATCCAACTTAACTTCCATATTCAATCATGACAATCAATTATTCTGTGTTCATCACATCATCATATTCCAGTGTATAGCATATATGCCTGCCTGAAGCCTAACCCCTGTTAAATCCAACTCTCCATCAACAATAGGCTCAAACCCCACCTCTAATCTATCACCAAAACAGTCTTCAGAATATATCCTGAATACAAATGATGTGTATCCCTTGTACCATCAATACCCTGGTCCAAGCCATCACCACCTCTCTCTAGATTAGTGTAATAGCCTCCTGCCTAGTTTCTCTGCCCTGCTCCCCAGACTCTATTCTCCATACCGTAAACCTGTTATCAAGTAGGTCAGATGATGTCACACGTCTGCTCACAAAATTCTAATCTCTTACCAGAGTAAAAGCCAAAGTCCTACAATGACCTACTAGGGCCTATCAACTAAATATTCATACTAAGTAATTATTTGTTGCAGAAATGAATAAATGAATATTTATGAATAAAAAACTATTCTAAAAATATATCCATAGTATCCAGGAAGATGACCTCTCTATGCCCTCTTCCTTACAAAGTTAAGAGCTTTGGGCTCAAAGGGGAATATACCCGACATACTCTACAGACCGCTGATGGAAACTTTTTTCTTAATTTGACTTGAACTCTATGAGGTCAAGGACAAAGTGTTGGTTATTTTGATAACCTTATCACTTAATATGATGCCTGGGACAGAGTACACATTCGTATCTGTTGTGTATACCACAAAATACCATATGTGAGGGAGGAAAGGATCCATGTAGAATTCGTGAACCTGCGCAAGTGGCTTGAGAAATGTATTAACTGACATTAAATAAACAAATCCCTACTGCTACTTATCCTAAAGGATACAGCAGAAAACTATCACATGATAAAGTGCTTCTTCAGAAATCAACACCTGCAATTTGGAGCGCCTACTTCTGTGAATTTCCATTTGGGATCCATGTCTGAAACCCTAGTTTGGTTTTTTTGTCCTTGAATTTTTAACCTATATGGCACTTCTTTCCCAGTTGGTAGCACACAAGCTTCCTGGACTTCAGTGCCATTTGCTTTAGAGGATACTGCCTGGCTTCTTGGAATGACCCCAAGATTCTCCAAAGTGATTTTCATCCCTGTCATGAAGTCTGTATTTTAAGTCAAGCCATCCTGAATGAATTCCTCTTCAACACATTGGAATCCCATCCAGGTGTTCTTGCACACTAGAGTAACAAAGAGACAGAAACTTCATGTTGTTTACATAAAATAAAAATATATATGCTTTGGTATTTACAGATACTTTCTGGAAGGAAAAACAAGACACTATTAATAGTAGTAATCTTTGGCAATGGCATAACATGTTGGCCTAGAGGGCAGAAAAGCAGAATTTTCTTTTCATTTTTACACCTTTTGAGGTATTTAATCATTGGCTCTATGAGTTTATGAGCTCTACATCGCCCCTCCTAACAAGGCTTAGTGGTCACTTCTGCTTCCTGGCCTGTATGTCTTTGCTACCTGAGCTCTTCTCTTTCTCCTTCCAGAACCCTTGCCAAATCTCTCTTCAATTTGGGAAGAAGGGTCCATTATTTTATATACTTTGAAAATAGCTTAATTAAGGGCAAAACAGTATAAATCTTTGTAGACATTCTACAAGTGTACTTTGTTACTGTGCTGGCATGTCTAATAGTCTCGTTCAAGCCGTTTCCTAATAATAATTCTGGCTGGCATTTACTGAGCCTGATCCAAGTGCTTTGTATGTATTAACTCATTGAATACCAACACAAACTCTTTAAGGCAGTACTAATTCAATCCCTATTGTTTATACATGGAAATTAAGACCCTGAGAACTTGAGTAACTTGCCAAAGACTTTAAGTAACTTGCTGGAAAAATCAGAATCAGAATTCAAACCCCGACATTCAGACTCCAGAACCACACTCTTAACCAGTAAGCTATGCTCCCTCTTCTCATGCAAAAATTTGAAATATGTTTCTGTGAATTAAAAATAAAGAAACAAATTGATGGCTTTTACCTCGTTCATTGTAGGTTTTCAAAGTAAAATTGTGGCTAGCTAGTTTCTATTCCACATGTTAGATTGTTATGAATTGCTTTCCCCTTTTTTTGCTTTATACTAAGCTTAGGGGGGTTATTTTTAGTTTTGGGAAGTGTGTATACAAATTACAGTCTGATAGGAACGGGGACTGCTGGCTGAGACAATAGTTCCCTGTTTTTTGGATTTCAAAAACTAGCTATCATACTATGAAGATATTACAGCAGTCCCTCCATAAGTGGATATTCTCACTGATCTTTTGAGATTACCGTAAGATTGTTGTAACCCAATATCATTTGAGGCTTTCTCTTTCCCTTGGGGATTTATGGAAACTTGGCTTGATGTCCTAATTTTAAGGTTTATGTGAGTACAGGCCCTCTCTATATCCTTCCTGTGTCTCCACTCAGATTCCTGCCCTGGGACACAAAGTTCAAGCTTACCAATACTTTCCATGAAAACAAAATAAAGCAACACAAACAAGCAGTAATTTTTCTAAAGATTTGGTGTCGAGCAAGGGGCATCTGTTGCCTATCACGAGGAGTGGAAGTCCAAACACTTCTGCCCAATGCATCTTGCTATCAGAGTCACCAAGGAAAACACAACATAGTAAAGCACTGGATAGAATAATGCTTTACTCGCATGGGGAAGAGACAGGCAAGATTATCTCTAGTAGTGAGTAGGGGTCCCCCAAGGCCACAGAGTCCCTCTCAGCAGCCAGCACATGGCAATTGGCCTACATGCACCCCTCATGTGCTACAACAGAAGGACTTCTTTTCTTTCCCACAAGGGACAGACACGGTAGTGGGACCGGTCAGGTGCCAAAGACACACGTGCTTAAGAAGAATGAAGGAGTAGGCCTTGGGTCTGAAACAGGGAAAGAGATTCCTGCACAAGGTGATAAATCCAGGAAGAGCTTTGAGAGCTTTTTTATCACTTGATAAGAAACTGTGATGAGGGCCATTCTCATGCAGCTCAGGGGGATGAAGGACTGTGTGCACATAGACTGCTTTTCCATTTAGAAATACCACGGGGAGGGGCACCTGGGTAGCTCAGTCGGTTAAGCATTCAGTCCTGATTTTGGCTTAGGTGGTGATCTCAGGGTTGTGAGATGGAGACCCACTTTGGGCTCAGGCGCTGGGTGGGAAGACTGCTTAATATTCTTTCTCTCCCTCTCCCTCTCCCTCTGCTCCTACTCCCCCCAGAAAGAAATATCACTGGGAAGTGATCTTAAGACATAAAGTACAATCCAATGCTAGGAGGCTGAGTGTGGGGTTGGGGGTGGGGGTTAAAGCAGAAAGGCAAAGGTAGGATGAAAGGGCAAGAGAACTCAGTGAAAAAATGGGATATTAAGGTTAGAAATATTTGAGCTTTTTCCTACCATGACTTAAAATATCTTAAGGATAAATATAACATACATGGTTAATCATTTAAATGACTCAAATACTTCTTTTTTAATGTTGGAAATGCTAAGGAAAAAGAAACACATTACCCAAATGAAAGAAAATATATCATCATTAGCTATATCTAAAAATACTGAGTTAGTAACAAAATGTAGAGAAAAAAATCTATTCTAAGGAAATTTCTAAATCAAAATGCAAAGATATTAACAGATAACATTTTTTACTTTCAAAATAATTACTGAGTTTACCATATTAAGAAAAAATTCAACCAACGTTTATAATGAAATAAAATGCCAACAGTTTTAGTTGAGGCTTTAACTTTTTCACTCAGCTTTATGGAGATGTAATTGTATAATTGACATACAATGTGTGTTTAACATGTAGGTTGTGATGATTTGATACATGCATGTATTTGAAAGTAATTACCACAACAAGGCTTTAGTGCATCCATCCTCTTACAGCATTACTTCTCATATGTGTGATAAGAGGATTTAAGATCTACTCTTAGCAACTCTTCAAGCAACTTGTAAATATACAACACAGTATTATTATTAATTTAGTCACTGCACTGAATATTAAATCCCAGAACTTACCCATCTTAGAACTGTAAGTTGGTAGACTTTGACCACTTTTACCCATTTATCTTGCCTTCCAGCACCTGGAAAACACCCATCTACTCTGTTTCCATAATCTGGCTTTTTCAGATTCCATGTGCAAGTGAGGTCATATGGTATTTGCTTCTCTCTGTCTGACTTACGTCACTTAGCATAATGCCCTTAAGCTTCATCCATGTTGTCACACGTGGCAGGATTTCCTTCTTTGTTTTATGGCTGAAAAATAGTCACCACATTTGCTTTATCCATTCATCTGTCGATGGACACTTAGGTTGAATATTGTGAGTAATCCCACAATGAACATGCAGATATTTCTGTAAGATCCTGATTTCATTTCCTTTCAATATATACTCAGAAGGGGGATCACTGTATCATCGAGTAGCTCTATTTTTAATATTTTGGGGAACCTCCATAATTTTTTCCATAGTGACGGTACCAATTTACATTCCTACGAACAATGCACAAGCATTCTCCACATCCTTGCCAACACTTGTTACCTCTTATCTTTGTAATGACAACCATTCTGACAGGTGTGATGTGCTATCTCATTGTGCTTTTGATTTGGATTTCCTTGATGATGAGTGATGCTGAACATCATTTTATGTACCTGTTGGCCACTTGTATGTTTTTAACCTCCTTGGTTAAATTTATTATTAAGTGTTTTATTGTTTTTGATGCTATTGTAAATGGGATTGTTTTCTTAATTTCTCTTTCTTTGTTTTCCCCCAAAGATTTATTTATTTACTTATTTGAGAGGGGCACCTGGGTGGCTCAGTCAGTTAAGCATCTGCTTTCGGCTCAGGTCATGATCCCAGAGTCCCAGGATGGAGTTCCACATCATGCTCTCTGCTCAGCAGGGAGCCTGCTTCTCCCTCTGCCTGCTACTCCCCCTGCTTGTGTTCACTCTCTCTCCCTCTCTGACAAATGAATAAAATGTTTTAAAAAATGACTGTCAGGAAAGGCATGGCTAAGAAGAGGTTTAGGATGCTGGAGCAAAAGTATAAGGGAAATAAGGGAACAATCCAGATGGATATTTGAAGGAAGAGCTATCAGAAGAAACATAAATCAAAGCCGGTGAGAAAAGAATGCAGGTGGCAGGATCTGGGAATCCTAAGGAGGCAGAATGAACAAGTAGAGGGGGGTAGGTAATGTAGGAGGAGGTCATGAAGTCAGAGGGAAGGGTTGGAGGTGGGGTGTGTGTGTGTGTGTGTGTGTGTGTAAAGGCAGATTGTGTAGAACAGTTGTAGCCACTATAAAATTTTGGGATTTTTTTTCTGAGTGTGATGGGAAGCCACTAGAACAAAGAACGACATGACTGGATTTAGTTTGTAACAGGATCACTTTAGCTACCGTGTTGAGAATAGAAGTAGGCTCCATGGCATGGAAATAGGAAGACCATCAGCAGCCTACTGCAATAATGAAGGTGAGAAATGATGTTCTTGGACCAGGGTGGTTGTCATGAAAGTAGAGCGATGTGGTTGGGTTCTGGATATGTTGTAAAACTATAGTAACAGGATGTGGGAGATGAAAAAAAGAGAAGAGTCAAGGAGGACCCAAGGTTTCTGGCCTGAGCAACTGGAAGGATTAAATGGCCATTAATTGAGGTTGAGAAGACTTTGAGAGGGCAGGCAGAGTGGAGATGACCAGAAAGTTGGTTTTAGAATATTAAATTTGAGGTGCCAGTTAGAATTTAGAGTGGAACCATCAAATAGGCAATTTCACAGGTTTTATAGTTTGAGGAAAGATCTAGGCTGGGGATATCAATTTGGGAAGACCAACCTTACAGGTGGCATGTAAAATCACAAAACTGGTTGAGATTATAAAGGGTCCATAGAGAGAAAAAGTATTCCAGGGCTGAGTCCTTTCTACAGTCCTCTGCAGATTGTACCCTCTACAGTCAAGAGTTAGGAAGAGAAAGAGGAACCAACAGAAATGACAAAAAAGGAGTAATTAATGCAGTAGGAGTTAAACTGGGATGTGTTGTTCTGCCGCCTTTGAGCTCAGACTAATTTTACTATTAGACCTCCGTATGATTTATATGTGGATAATATGAATCAACAACTAATTCTGGACTCCACCTGATTGTTTTTCAATCTACTTTAAAGGGTTCATAAAATCCTCCTTCCCAAGATGAAGTGAGACAGAGCCCACTGGTAGGAGGTAGTTCAGTGAGGGTGAGGGACTAATGATACAGAATATTTGACTTTGCAAGTGTCTTGGAACATCCAGGAATAATACAACTGCTGTAGTTGCATCACGCTAAAATGGAGTAGAAGGGAGTTTTAATCACAGGGAGCTGAAACACTGGAGCAATATTGAAATTGTGGTTATTGGATTATTAGAAGGCTTAGAAATAACACATGCAGAGTTCAAATATGATTAATCATGAATCAATTATAATTAGAGATAAGAAGGAAGGAATTCGGCAAAAAGCAAAAACATCTGAAATGATGAAAATACCTAGATCGTGAAAATATCTGGATGCACTACCTCTTTTCTGTTTTCATCTCAACAGGTACAGTCATGTTATTACACTTTGTGTCATTTTGAATTAGGAAGCTTGAGAGATGTTTTTGTTCCTGATTTGTTTTCAATGTATATTATTAAACATCTTTTCAGCATACAGAAATGTTATGGATAAAAAAGAAAAACACACTACCACAGACAGAAAAGCTCAGTATCTTTTGCTATTCAAGTATTTATAGAACAAGTAAACCATGCTGTTTTCTTCTTATCTATTATTATTCTCATAAAGAGTTTTTCTCCATGCCCCTTCTTTCATGACAGGAGACTATTTAGCTCTTTAGAAGCAATTAAAGTAATTTTTTGATGTTTCAGGACAAAATGGTTCCTACCAGTTTGGAAGAGGAAGAACTCAGCGCCAAAGACAACCTACTTGGTTACCTTTAAAGACCAAATTAAAATGTCTCAGCTCTCCATTTCCATTGTCTAACAAACAAGTCTAAAGGGTTTCATTGACTTCTAAAGTTACTTTCCACATTTTGGTCTCATTTTTTTCTGATTCATTAAGGAAGCTTATTTTAACTTAAAAGACTCTACAAAATAATGTCAACAACAAATAGATTTTTACTTCCAGTGTGGTTTTTGGTAAACATAGTCTGACTACAATAGGCAGTTGGGGAACTAGCTATGGTTAAGAGATTTACTAAGCTTTATTCATCTGAAGTAAATATAAGCAAAGGCCAGTGATTCTGACTTCCCTGTTCTAAAAAAAATAAGAAGGCCTTAACATACTGTAATCATACTAATGGTAATCTTCAATGTTTATCATCACTTTTATGCCAAGGACTGTATTTGAACTCCACATGCGTTATTCCTAAACCTTATAATAATTCAACAAGATAGTTATTATTTTATGCTTTCTAAAGATGGAGAAACTGAGGCAGGGAGCTTAAGCAATGTGCCCAAGACCACACACCTAATAAATGGCAGAGCTGGGAAATGAAGCTGCTCTATTTTCATATCAAAATAGGTTTAAAAAAAAACAGGTTTGGTCATAGCTGGTTTTTCTGTATTACATTACTTCTACAATACATTACTTTTACAAGAGAACCTAATGTTTTAGACTTCTGGGGATGCAATTACTTATTTAACTCAATAATAGTGTATAGGAGGGTCAGGAATCCAGACTTGAAAGTCAAGTGTACAAAATGAGTATGAATTCTTTATTTTTGTTATAGTTATTCTAGTTTCCCTTGGCTCCCTCCTCCACCAGTAAGTAGGAACAAAAGTCCAACATATTTTAAAGCTTAGTATCACACAAACATTTAAAAACCCATTTGGGACTGTGTTTTTTCCACTGTATATTTTTTCCTGCTTTGTCAAAGATTATTCAATAAATAGTGCTGGAAAAATTGGACAGCTATGTGTAGAAGAATGAAGCTCGACCATTCTCTTACACCATACACAAAGATAAACACGAAATGGATAAAAGACCTCAATGTGAGGCAAGAATCTATCAGAATCCTAGAGGAGAACATAGGCAGCAACCTCTTCGACATCAGCCACAGCAACTTCTTTCAAAATATGTCTCCAAAGGCAAAGGAAACAAAAGCAAAAGTGAAATTTTGGGACTTCATCAAGATCTTAATTAATTAAGATCAAGATCAACTTAATTAAGACAGTAAACAATATGCGTTGGAGAGGATGTGGAGAAAGAGGAACCCTCTTACACTGTTGGTGGGAATGCAAGTTGGTGCAGCTACTTTGGAAAACAGCGTGGAGATTCCTTAAGAAATTAAAAATAGAGCTACCCTATGACCCTGCAATTACACTATTGGGTATTTATCCCAAAGATACAGATGGAGTGAAAAGAAGGGCCATCTGTACCCCCAATGTTCCTAGCAGCAATGGCCACAGTCGCCAAACTGTGGAAAGAACCAAGATGCCCTTCAATGGACAAATGGATAAAAAAGATATGGTCCATATATACTATGGAGTATACGACTCCATCAGAAAGGATGAATACCCAACTTTGTATCAACATGGATGGAACTGGAAGAGATTATGCTGAGTGAAATAAGTCAAGCAGAGAGAGTCAATTATCATATGGTTTCTCTCATTTGTGGAGCATAAGGAATAACATGGAGGACATTAGAAGAAGGAAAGGAAAAGTAAATTGGGAGAAATTGGAGGGGGAGATGAAGCATGAGAGACTGTGGACTCTGAGAAACAAACTGAGGGTTTTGGAAGCGGGGGATAGGTGAGCCTGATGTGGGTATTAAGGAGGGCACGTACTGCATGGGGCACTGGGTGTGGTGCATAAACAATGAATTCTGGAACACTGAAGAGAAATAAAAATAAGTTAATTAATTAAACAACAACAACAAAAAAACCCATTTGGGAAGTATTCAGTATCTTTTTTTTTTCTTCAAGATTTTATTTTTTAAGAAATCTCTGCACCAAATGTGGGGCTTGAACTTAAAGTCCAGAGATCAAGAGTCCCATGTTCTACTGACTAAGCCAGTCAGGGCCCCCTTCAGTATCTCTCAGATGAACATATATAGCATTTCAGAGAGTCTTCCCCTGTTTCTCTCCTAAAATGGTCTTCCTGTGATGAGGAGAGGGTGTGGCCTCAGTAGGGAGGAGCCAAGGAAGGGTTGGAGTCTTCACTACCAGGTCCTCTGCTTCCTCTGGTCCCTGGGTGATAAGCTTTGTTCAGCCGCTGCTTGACTTTGAGCTGCTAGAGATCTATTGACAGTATAAATCATGACCTGGAGCCTATTGGCTTGGTCAGATGTCAGTCCTTCTCCCTAAGCCTCCTCATCTCAGGCAAGAAAATGACACAAATGTGTCCTTCTTTGATGACCCAAATCTACTTGCTTGTTTTCCTTTTTCTCAGATGTAACCCTTACTTCCTTTCAGGAAGACTTCCACCTCGGTGGGGTAGAGTCATCGTCGTCCCCTTTCTGTGGTTATCACCACTGATCTGACTTCCAATCTATTGTCTCAGTCTGGAGTGACTGGGGACCCAGCAGACCCCCTGATGAAGGACTCAGATCCCTAAAGCTCCCCGGGACCCTGGTGGCACCTTGTTCTCCGGAGGATTCCTATTTAGCATCAAGCCACATCCCTTCTGGGTGTGTGCCCCTCTGCCTGCTGCCGAGGCAGTCCCCAACTAGCTCTGCCCACTCCACAGATGCTCTGTGGCACAGGTGAGGCCACCTACCACGGGCACCTGCTGTAGCTCTTGGGAGTAGTGAACTCGCAGGGAAAGTTCCTGCTATAAGGCCACCTGGCTCACTGTAGTTAAACCACCTTTTCCCCCTGTTCTCCTTCTTTCAACAGTCCCAGGGTAGGTCAGCAAGCCATGAGTCAGCAGAAAACCACCAGGCTTTGAGATGTCAGTCTGTCTACTAGCTATGCCACAAACTTTAGGCGGGATTCCCTTGAGCTTCCTTCCCTCAGCTTTGAGGAAGGAACTGAGCACCTACCTTCCTCCTTCTGCAGGGAGAAGAGGAGATAACTGTCCCACCTCCTCTTATCTGTCTCACTGGTAAACTTTTTCCTTTCACAGGAAAACAAACCAGAAGCCTCCTGCCAAGAAACAGGCCTTTTTAAACGCAGCATTAGACAACTGAGTAACTTAATTCTCAAAAATATGTTATCTTTTTTGTAAACGCATGCACTATTTATAATCTTCTGGAGCCAGAAAAGATTTCTGTTCTGACTACACTGCCTTGTTACTCATTCAAAATGATGCCAAATATTCAGGATTCAAGACATTTCATTTATTTTACTCTAATTCTAAATCTGTGTTCTGTTTTGTGTATTGTTGTCATTGTTGTTGTTTAGCAGAATCCCCATTTTGGTTCTCTCCATGTGGTAAGGTTCCCGTTATAGTTACAGAGAATTGAACACTTATCAAACTCCCGATAATCATTTACTATTATATAATGGGTAATTTTGATCAGCTGCTCTTTGTACATAATATATTTCTTCTTCATTAAGTAAGCACAGAATCATAAAGTTCAGGCCTAAAAGGGATTTTAGACATTAACTCATATGAATCTCTTACAAATGAGAAAACTGGAACTGAGATTTTTAGAATAATTTGGCCAGCGTCATATTGCTAGCTCATTAGCAGAGTTTGGTCAGGGCTCCCTAATCCTTCACAGCACTTAAAAATATTGAAGTTGGAATTATCTGTGTAATTTTTCATGTATAGCCTAACTTCCCTCACCCTCATCATACTAAATTAAGCTAGTTCAGGGAAGCAACTAGCTCTTTATTCTCTTGCATTCCTATGCTTAGCATAGGCTAATGCACATAATAAGTACTTGACAAATATATGTTAAATAAAGGAATGAATGGATGCATGGATTCAAAGATAAGTATACAGATTCTACTATGCTTGATTTGGAAACTACAAAGATGAATAAAACAAGATCCAGAAAAGAAGCAGACAGAAACCAAGGACTTTGGGAGCCTCCGAAGAATGGTTCACTGTAGGAAATCATGTTTCTTCTTCTCTTGGATTGGGAAGGGAGCCCTGGGGAGGATGGGCTGAGAGCCTCAGCCCTGGAGCCCTTCATCAGCTCCTATAAGTACATAGATCTGTACTCAAGAATTTATACACCATTACTCTCCAGACAATTGCATATTGCATTTTTGTTCTGTTTCATTCTAGATGAGTGGTTCATCATATGTTAAAAATACACCAGTTTGTCCATGTGTCCATAATTTCAGAGGAACAGGTGACTCACAGTTCAAATCACACGAAGGGAAATGACAAGAAGTCAGCTATGAACTTATTGGTTCCAGAATAATTCAGGGCAGTAGACTGCCTAGTTCAATGAAGACACTGGCAGAATCTTTTCCATATTTGGTTCACAATCACGTGTAGAAATGATTTCCCAGGATCTTTAGGATCCCTTGGTGTTGCCATGTACTGTTGTAATAGTAGAGAGGTTATGTAATTGTCAGATTAAATTCTTCTTTTTCCAACAAGGAAAGTACCATGGGAGAAAGATGAGATTCCTTCTCCCTGTCCTCAGGTTTAAATTTTTCAATCATGGGAAGTCAGAGGCCATAAAAAAGAAAATGCACTTAGTTTACATAAACCACTCAACAAATACTCACAGCGTCTGTTCTCCTAACCACTAGTGAAAAAGTGGTAAGTGCCACTAAAGAAGGATAAACACTTCTATCAGTGGCATTAGTTGTACCCATCCAGTAGATCTACCTTCTGTCTTTTGAGAAGGAACCCAGGCTAGAAACTATGCCATGTGGCTGAGGTGGAAGTAAGGATTCAGCTGCTAGATGTAAATATAACTGAAATATAAAACAAACTTATATAATTATATCACTAGTCACTGATACTCTCATGGCTCAATTATTTCAAGATGAAATGCTTCATAGATAGAAGTGGACAGTGGCCATCAGCAGACTATGCACTATCCACGGGTCAGCTGAATAATATAAGCCTTCCACAGAGATTAAATTCAGAATTCTGGTTAAATAAAGAGATCAGATAAACAACAATAACAAAAAAAAATAGTAAGTCAAATCCTAATGAATGTGGAAGAGATGTAGCAGAGATATTCCACACAAAAATATTTGCTATTAACAGAAAGAAAAAAATTCTAGAGGACTTGGAAAGTCAGTCTGTGGCAGCCTCAGGAAAACAAAAAGAGGGAATATTTATGGTACTCAGTCTGCAGCGCAGCTGACAGAGTCAGAGAAAGTGATCAAGGTTTTGAAATTGAACGTATAGAGATGCTTGAAAGTTTCTAGCAACAACCAAGACAGAGACCATATAAGGAAGCAAACAGAACAAACTCATTAGTTTCACTTTGTGAAGTGCGAAAGTATATCTGTGAATTAGGATTAATAGAGTAGAGTTGCTCACAGAGTTCTTTGACGTCATTTTTACATATACCAACATTCGCCTTGCACTTCATAATTCATACATATTCATAGTAATGGGAAAGAAGGTACAATTGGCAGCATCAGTGGACATCTAAAACCACCCAGGGCTGTTCACTGATTTGATGCCTGCCTTGGTCTTCTGGTCCTTGCCTTGCTGACAACTGCTATGAAAGTGATTAGTTGACCATCAATTCACATTCACTTGTCAGAGAGCCTAGCGATTTGATAGAGATCTATGAACTTTATTAATATTTGCACAAACATAGAAAATGAAGTTACTTTGTCAATGACTAATTCATTAGGTATTCCTAAACTTGAGAACAATGTGTACCAAACCGCCGCTATGGAAAATATTTCTTACTTATGAAGATTCAACATATTTCTTGGTTGAGTGGTCTAATGGCATATGAAGCAAATTAAATTACCAGTGAAGTCCATTCTTTCTTCAATAATTAAAACAGTTTGAAGCTCCAGAGATTCCCATCTTTGCAGGCATTCAAGACTTTTGAGAGCTGGTTCAAGGCAAAATTAGCCAGCAAACCCATATTTGCTAAGAACCAGGATAACAACTAAACCTAAAAAATGCTCACAACTCAGTTATTCATAAGGATTTATATCAGCTGGCTTTTATATTCGGTTCATTATCACTATCTCAAATTTACTTTCAGATACAGAAACAACTTCCTAAAGACAGTAAGAAGAAAGTGAAAGCAGTGAAATGGGCAGAGTAAGGGCTAACTGAGGGTTGGATACGGGGAAAGGTGGGCATTCCTGCCTTTTTTTTTTTTTTTTTTGGATTTTATTTGAAAGAGCTGCCCACATACGATGTGGGGGAGGGCAGTGGAAGAGGGACAGGGAGACTCTACCTTGACTAGGGAACCTGATGCGAGCTGGATCCCAGGAGCCCCTGAGATCATGACCTGAACTGAAATCTCACACTTAACTGACTGAGCCATCCAGGCGCCCCTGGGCATTCCTGTTCTAAAGTCTATTAGTTACTTTTCATTTCAGAGATAAGATTGTTCGACCCACTCTTCCACAAACCGGAATGACAAACTATATTGTCACAGTTACAACATTAAAGTGCACAGATATTAATTATCATTCTCACCCTAGTACTTGATGTGTCTTGCCTTATAAAAACATCATTTTAAAAAGTTTGAACAAAATGCTACCTGATTTTATGGGAAGCAGTGATTTCATGCTGCGGGAACTTAGGAAAGCTTCATGAAAGAGACTGTATTTCCTCAAGACACCTCAAAGCAAGAAGGATTTAGACATGCAGAATTGGAGATATTCCAGGCAGAAAGAAGAGCCTGAGCGAAGGCAAGGAGGCATCAGGCATTAAATGTATCCAAGAAACAGGAAGCAAATCAGTTTAATTTGCGCTTACATTGTGGGAGAGAAAACAGTGGATAATTAGGATCAGGGTCTTAAATAATGGAATGAGGAATTCAGTAAGCAACAGACTAGAATTTGGAGGCAGAGAATTTCAATTCTGCATTTACCAGCTCAATTAACCCTCACAATAACTCAATGAGGTGAAGGTCAACATTCCCATTTTTATAAAAGAGAAAACTGAGGCTCAGACTGGTTAATAACTTGTGAATTTCACACACCTGAGTAAGAAGGACACAAGACTAGAAAGCAGGACTCTTTCCTCTTTGCTATCTTGTCCCTTGCTGCACTGTCATCTTTGGTTTCGTAGTCTTTTCCTCTGTGGAGACCATGAGCATTTTGCCACACCAGCTGAGTCTTTGTTTCCTAAAAACCTAGCACAGTGCTTGACATATGGTACGTGATCAATAAATGTTAGCTGAATGAAGGAATGAACATCTAGCAACCCGTTTTAATGGCAGACGTGGAGCACAGGAGAAAGCCCAAGGCTGGAGGTACCCAGACGTAGAGAGGGACCCTGCTGAGGGATTATTGGTGTAGCCATAAAATAGATGAGTGGAAAGGTATTTACAATAAATTCAAAAAGCCTTTAATGAATACATCGACTTTACGGTGAACATAAGAAGACTTTCTCTTTCCACTCTTACTAAATAGTAGCTACCAAGTCCAAAGATATCAGGATGACTGTCTCTAGGGAACCGACCACGGCATGTTAAGAAACATCCTTTTTTGAAAGGGGATAGTCAGGATAACAGAGATATACAAAAACTTCCTCTTCTTTCACAAAGGCAGTTTCAATGTTGGAGTTTCCAAAACTTCATTAGCATGAAATTTTCACGAATAACACCTGCCAATTTCTGAAACTTACAAATGAGAATGTTGTGGAAGACAAGAAAAACCTAATTCAGAATTTCCTTAAAAAGAATATGTTGTGGTCTTTTGCTGTATTTTCTGGAGATAAGAGAAGCAATGACCTCTGGGAATCCATTTGGAGTTTATAATTTGAAAACACATTAACTGATGTGACACTTTGTTTTGTTTTAAATACGGAAGTGTAGCAATGACCAACAGGTTTTTAGAAAGGTATGAACAAGGTCATAACAACCTCTTTCTGTCCTGTTGATTGTGATTCTGCTAAACCAATGACCAGAGACAGCTGAATAAAAAGACACCTAGCACCTAGCACCAATTATCAGGGATTATAAGGCACTCTTTTATTTGTTTGATTGATTTAAATTGCCTCCTGTTTTCTAGCTACAGGCATGGGAGATAATAGCAAAGGCAATTGAAATGCTCAAGCACCAAATTACAGTCATGAAAGAGAACTCTGTAACTTGATTTAATTAGTCCCCTGCCCCCTCCCACCATTTAGGCTAGTTAGTGTCAATGGGTTTTGAAAATGATAATCCTAAAAAATAATAGAGCAAATAAATTTGCAAATTCAAAGCACATCAAACAAGGGGCCTGCAAATGCTCACAAAACAAAAGTAACATTTAAATTTACTATGAATTACTCAAATCATCATTTTAGAATATTCATTATATACATGGCATGGTGTAAACTACACAGGCGTACTATGAAGATACATTTTGGAGTCTGAAACAGATGATAGAAACAAATGAACATAAATAAGTTACAAAGTATGTTAGAGATACAAGAACACTTTAGAAAGCACAAAAGAAGAAATTACTTAAATCCATTAGGGCTGAATACAGATGGCTTTTGTGAAGAAGGTGCATTAAGCGAATCCTTATAGATATGGGAATTCTTCACTAAGTGAAAAACAGAGAAAGCTAATTATAAGCTGAAGGAATCAAATAAGTAAAGGTTTAGAAATAAAAAAGTATAGGATGCATGGGTTACATATGATCAGTAGAGTGGAAGATATAACTAGTTAGGTAAACTGCAATGAAATTAGCAAGGACATGGAATTCTATGCTAAAAAACCCCAGCAGTTTATTCTCTATACCAGCACTTTCCCATAGTATTTCCTGTAATGATAGCAATCTTCTATATCTGCACACATGGCTATTTAGTACTTAAAATGTGACTAGTTCAACTGAGAAACCACAGTTTTAATTTTATTGTATTAAGGCTATTTCTAAATAATTAATGTATCAAATGTAAATAGCCACACATAGTTAGTATACTATGCCAGACAGTGCAGACTATAGTAGCACTAAAAGTTTTGTGCAAGAGAGTGGCATGATTGGAGAAGTGCTGTAGTGTTAGTTTTCCTTCGCACAATGTAAAATGTTGATTTACTTGGGGAAAGGACCTCTTTGAATTCATACTGTCCAGGTAATGTTTAGTTTTACGATTTCATCTAATTAAAAAAACAATGTGAGTGTTCATTAATTCTATTGCAGAAGAACAATTAATAAAGGAAACATGGGTAAATGGAATAGATTTTTAAAAACAGCAGATGGTAAATTCTGGTAAGTTTTAAAAATTTCTAGCACACCAACATGAATGCCTTGTGACTGTGGAGAAACAACACATTTCATTCCTTGGATGGAAAGGTTATATCTTACTCATCCTAAGCTGATTAATGTGTGTATTACTAATAGTTTGCTCATGAGCCATACAGTAGAAACACAAAAATAAGCAATGTAGACACTCATAGGGCATACTGGTTCTGATACATATGTGTGATTAAGAAATTTTAGGCCTCTAGGCTCACAGAATTGCCGTTTGTCAATAATGAAAAAAGAATAATAAAAACTCAAATGTGTTATTTGCATTCTGTGAAAACAAAAAAAAAATTGATGTCCTATGTTTCTTTTTCTCTGGGGATTCTGTGAAACTTAAAAAAGTTTTTTACTTCAAAGCCTATGTCAGAATACTTATTTAAATCAAAATGAAAATGCTTCTTTATATATTTTAGCTGTAGCTTTTTTTAAATAAAGATTTTATTTATTTATTTATTTGACAGAGAGAGAGAGATCACAAGTAGGCAGAGAGAGAGGAGGAAGCAGGCTCCCCGTTGAGCAGAGAGCCCGATGCAGGGCTCGATCCTAGGACCCTGGGATCATGACATGAGCCGAAGGCAGAGGCTTTAACCCACTGAGCCACCCAGGTGCCCCTAGCTATAGTTTTTTAAATTTAGAAATTAAATTTAGAAAATTTAGGAATTAAATTTAGAAATTAAACTTTAAAAATCTAGAAATTAAATTTAGAAAAATAAGTCTGACTGAGACAGATACCATATTATTTCATTCATAAGTAGAATCTTTAAAAAAATGAATAAACGAACAAAAAAGCGGAATCAGAACTATAAATATAGAGAACAAACTGATGGTTGCCAGAGAGAAGAGGGAAGGGCAAAATGGGTGAAAGGGACTAGGAGATACAAACTTTCAGTCATGAAATAAATAAATCATGAGAATAAAAAGCAGAGCTTAAGGAATATAATCAACAGCAATGTAAGAGGACTGAGGGTAGCTACACTTGTGGCGAAAATAACATAATGTATAAACCTGTTAAGTCACTAAGTTCTACACCTGAAACAAATGTAACACATGTCAACTATACTAAAAAAAAAAAAAAAAAAAAAAAAAGATTTCTTTTTTAGAGGTTCCTTGGAGTTGAAGGAATATATATATATATATATCTCATATATATATGAGATTTTATTTATTTATTTGACAGAGAGAGAGAGAGAGAGAGAGAGATCACAAGCAGGCAGGCAGAGAGAGGGGGAAGCAGGCTCCCTGCCAAGCAGAGAGCCTGATGTGGGGCTCGATCCCAGGACCCCAGGACCCTAGGATCATGACCTGAGCTGAAGGCAGAGGCTTAACCCTCTGAGCCACCCAGGCACCCCTATTTATATTTATTGTAGTAAGGTTATGTTGACTGATAAAGACAAGATCTAATGGAATTACAGATTTCCCATTGGTAGGTAAAATATTTATGCAGATGAATAAACATTGAAATTCTAAAACATTAAGTTCCAAGTACGTTCTTGAAGTGACTGGAAATTCCTCTCTTCTACTTGCACAAGAGGTTAACTTTGCACAACATGTAAGTTAACCTAAGGTGTAGGTTTTCTTTGGAGCTAAGATGGCTGCCATAGGCCAAAGGTAGTGGATGAAAACAGACATGTGGTCAGTAAGTAGGAGGGAGAACTCACCATATGCCACACTCCCTTCAGAGCAGGTCTGGCTTCCCTTCTATGTATCTGCTTTTGTACATTAGTAAACTACTTGTGGCCAATTAGTTAATAGTCTCCTACTATCTTCAGGCCAGAAATCATGCAGTCATCCTTGATATTTTTTTTCCTCTCACGCACCACAGCCAATCTGTCAAGAAATCCTGCTTGTTCTGTCTTCAAAATAGATCTAGAAATCAACCAGTCTTCATCGCCTTTACTGACTTCAGCTCTCATCTGAATCACATAGCCTCCCACTGTATGACCTGTTCTTACATTTACTCTTACCGCCTCTTTAAACACCACACAGATACTCCTTTTAAAAATGTAAGTCGGGGGTGCCTGGGTGGTTCAGTCAGTTAAGCGTCCAACTCTTGATTTTGGCTCAGGTCATGATCTCAGGGTCATGAGACTGAGCCGCGTTGGGGAGAGTCTGCTTGAGGAGTCTCTCTCCCTTTGCCCCTCCCCTGCTTGTCTCTCTCCCTCTGCCCCTCCCCACGAACATGCACAACTCCTGAGTGTTGAACACACACACACATTCTCTCTCTCAAATAAATAAATAAAATCTTCAAAAAAATAAAATAAAATATAAGTCAGATCACAGTAGTCTGAGCTCAAAACCTTTCACAAATTTCCAATTTCATTCAGAGTAAATGTGTAAGAACTTAACACAGTTTACAAGGACCCATGGGATTTGGCCTCATTCTTCCCTGTGCTTCTCCTCCATCACTCTGCTCCAGCCACACCAGCCTTCTTGCTGTTGCAAACATGTCAGGCATCCTCCCTCCCTAGGACATTTGAACTGGCTGCTCCCCCAGAAATTGGCTGGGTTAATTCCCTCACTTTCTCAAATCTTTGCTGGAATGTCACTTTCTCCATGACACCTTTGTCACTCTTTATTTAAAATTATAACCAGCCCCTGACTCTCCTTATTCTCTTCTATTTTTTCTTTTCCCATAGCATTTATCACCTTCTATTTTATTTATAACCTATGTTGCTTATTGTTTCCCCTTCCCAGATGTATGTTCCATGGATTTGTTTTATTCATCTAAGTGCCTGGCAGCCCAGCAGGGTCAGCAATGCCTGCCATATAGTAGGTATGCAAGAAATAATTGACCAAATTAATTATCATAAAAGAATACTTTCATTGTAATGTGTGCAGCCTAATTGTATATTTATAAACCATTATATTTCTAGATATTACAAAGACATTACTTAGGCTAGATTTTCTCTGCACTTAAAGATACTCCCACATGATAAACGAGGAATCCCTATGAGTGGCTTTAACTCCTTCAGGTCATCATGATGGAACTTTAAAAGGCTTCAACATGTTTGTTTAAAAAAAAAAAAAATATATATATATATATATACACACACACACACATACGTATATGTGTGTGTATATATGTATATGTGTGTGTGTATATAGGTATGTATGTACATATATATGTATATATGTACATATATATATATATATATGAAAGTTTACTTTTTCCTCCTAGGGTGTCTTCTGAAATTTCTCCAGCTGAGTCTTATGCATTCTATTGATACGGATATAGATGGTTCATTCCTGCTTTCATATGTATCTATTTTAGGCCAGGCATTGTCCAAGGCACTGTGAAAGTGAAGATTTCTAGGCCACTGTCCCTGCTTATGAGAAGCCCAGAACTGCACAATGAGTGAGATGAGGCTACAAATTATCACTAAAAAACAACAGAGAGTTTATAGCAGCAACTGGACCCGAATGCAATCTTAAAAGCACAAGCAAAGGGCCATGGATTGCAAATTTACTTTGGATCTGCTTGTCATGTAAAAAAATAGCAGGGAACATTTAGTAAGGCATGGAACTTAAGAATGAGACGATCTGGGATCTGAATCACATACTTCACCTTCTCGTACTTTTTAATATATCTCTTTTCTGAAGGATAATATACATACACACAAGTGCATGTCTATTTATACAGGACAGATGAGCATACCCATATAACCTGCTCCCAAATCAAGGAGCAGAACATGAGCACTATTCCCCCAGGCCGTCCTTGAGCGCTCTCCCTATCATTTCACTCCCGCATGGGGAACCACAGTCCTGACTTCTAATGCCTAGATTAGTTTTGTCTGTTTTTTTACTTTATAGAAATGAAACCAAATAATTTGCACATTTTGTGTCTGGTGCTTACTCAATATTATGTTTGTGAGACCTGTCCATACTGTTACATAGTGCTGTAGACTGTTGATTCTCATTGCTCATTGTATTCCATTTTGTGAATGTAACATAATTTGTGTTCTACTATTGGTGAACACTGGAGTAGTTTCCAGTTTGAGGCTATTAATGTTTCTATGAAGATTCTAATACATAACTTTGGGTGAACACAAAAATATGTATGTTCAGCTCTAGTAGTTATTTTCAAACAATTTTCCAAAGTGGTTGCACAAATTTGTATCTCCCCAGGAGTGTGAGTTCTCATTACCTCACAGCCTCATTACCATTGGTATTTATTGTTTGTTTGTTTGTTTGTTTGTTTTTAATTTAACCATTCTTGTCGGTATATAATGATATCACATTGTTTAATTTGCAGATTCTTGATGACTAATGAAATCATTACTTTTCACATATTATTGATCATTTGAAGTTGGATTTGGAGAGCCTCTTTTTGAAGTGTCTGCCCAAAACTTTTGTCCATTTCTCTACTGGATTGTCTTTTTCTTACTGAGTTGTAAAAGTTCTTTATATATGTGAGTTCTTTATTGGATGTCTGTATTATAAATATATCTTCCTATTCAATAAAGTGCCTTTTGTTTTCTTAATGGTGTCTTTGAGGAATAAACATTCTTACTCTTAATGTAGTATGATTTGTAATTCATTCTTTTAATATCATAAATTATCAACATAATTAACATAAGTTGCTGTTTCAAAGCTCCTCAATGAACACTTATAAAACCATTTTAAAAGATCACTATACAAAGTCTGAAAATGTATGTAATTACAGTAATGACAATGTTTTTGAAAATCTATGTATCTGGAAAAAATGGAAGAAAAAACAGTTGAAAAACATTTTTTAAAGGTAGTGAAGAAATACCGAAAGAAAGTCTATTTTTAAAACCTTCTGAGTGCTTTTTACCATATACATATTTCTATGAGCAATGTGCCTTCGTGTACCCATCATAACAATCTTCCTCCATATAGCTACTTCTATCATATTGCTAAAACAAATGTTTATATTGATCTATACTTAATTATCACAAGTCCATCTGTCTCTACCAGACAATGAACCTCTTGAATCTTGCTCTTTATATTCCCAGTTCCAGTGACAAGTCTGGAATATAAAAGGTTATTTTGTAATTATTTAATGAATGAATGCATTGCTTGATGAATAGATAAATAAACAGGATTTTTCCAAATCTTAGCTATTCTTTCTCTCTATATATTACATACTTGGAAATTTCCTTAATGCTTTCAGACATTATGGAAGAGTTTTTAATCTCTTACCTCTAAGTTCCTGTAATTTAGGAGTTCTTAGCCATCTTTAAAATCCAGAATCCAAACGTCTGGCTCAGTTACCAGCCAGGGTGGGGAGAAGAAATGGAGCATAGGGAAATTCTGCTTTCGCTAAAGAATTGTGTTACACACCATTATTTCAGCCTGCGTTTACCCCAGATTTCACAGACCAGTGCGTATATTCCAATTTACAAAAAGGTAAAAGCCTCAGGAAGACCTAACACAAATACATGTAAACAAGAGGCACATTTACTAGGACAATATACAGGGATATGGTAGGTCTTACACATTCCGGGTCCACCCCCCGCCCCGGGTAAACGATATATTTACAAATGGCCCAAGATATACAAATTATATATGAGATATACAAAAGTTTCTTATTTTCCATCTGTACTTCATACAGACACTCTGCAGTTGAATGGAAGTTCCTTGACAGCAGCAATCATGTCTGTCTTATTCCCTGCTATATCTCAAAATCTAACACACTCTTCCACTGTGGGAGCAGAAGACATTCTATCTGGTGACACCAGACATGCACTAATCATCTTGATTGGTTAGCACTTGCAGGGCTGCATCCCCAAGTCAGCGAGGACCTTTTATATGCTATCCTTAGAATTTCACATCAGGCAATGATATGAAAGTTTTCCCATGGCAAGCATGTGTTTGTTGTTCCTTGCCCTTTCTCCTTCCCCTCTTCCAAACCACCAGCCTGGATTTTAAGCATTGCCCTTCCCTCATACAGCCTTTCTCTACCTAGCCACAACTTCCTTTGCAAAAGTAATTATTAATATCTTGCCTTTCATATATCAGGAATATGCCAAAAAGCACTGATTGTCATGCATAAGGCTACCTGAAAATTTGCCATACCTCCAGTTACAGGCATACCTCATTTTACTGTTTTACAGGCATACCCTGCTTTCTAGTGCTTTGCATATATTGTGCTCTTTAAAAATGGAATATTTGTGACAACCCAGTTGTCGAGCAAGTCTATTAGAGCCATTTTCCCACAGCATTTGCTCACTTCATGTCTCTGTCATTTTTGGGCAATTCTTGCAATATTTCAAACTTTGACACCTTTATATTTGTTATGGTGATCTGTGACCTGTGATTACAACTAACTGAAAGCTCAGAAGATGGTTAGTATTTTTAGGAACAAGGTATTTCTTAATTAAGATATGTAGGGTAGTTTTGAGACATAATGCTGTTGCACACTTCAATATGCATAAACATAAACTTTTACACACACTAGGAAACCAAAAAAGTCATTTGACTTGCTTTATTGCAATACTCACTTTATTGTGTTGGCCTAGAACCAAACCTGCAATATCTTTGAGGTATGCCTGGACTAGATTTTTTCAGACTCTCTAGACTATTTTGTGCAATGCAGGCTTTCTTATCCACTGTTCTTCGTATAAGGAAGTTGCCATTCTTGCCTGGCTACACTAACGTGCATTTAGAATTACATATCCATTTAGATTACATTCCTCTCCAAGAGATCAGATGTGATCCGTGCTCTGTCAGATTTCTCTCTATAAAGGGTGACCTTGAAAGGTCTTGCAGAAAGTGGCCTCTTGAATCCTGGGCGTTTAACCTCAGCTGTGCTTGCTCACAAAGTAGGCTCCATGCCATGGATCCTGGTACTTTTCAAGTACTGTTGCAGAGAGAAGGAACAATGCTTAACTACAGCCATAACTTCCTCTCAAATAAGGTAAAGAATGTCAAAAGCTGGGATTGTAAATTATGTGGCATATTCCGAGGGCAGAAATCAATTTCTGTGGAACTGGAATGGAACACCTGCCTCATTTAAGGCTACCATATGACGCATGGTTTCACAAGTGTTCAGAAAACTTCATTTACTTTACAAGACTCAATGAATTCTTGAGTTCCCTCCCTTGGGTAAAACAAAATGGTAGCTATAGTTAAGGCTGCCATAGCAGTTGCTTGTGTGACGAGAAATAGAATCAAGGAAAGATCTGCAAAGATGAACATGAAAGGGACATTCAGACATGGGTTTTGGAACACAGTTGCAGTGTTGCTTCTCTCCCTGGCAGGTGTCAGTAGCCATCAGGGCCACCTTCTCTCTCACACAACCTCCCACAGTGTGAGGCCTCGCACACAGTTAGAGGTCATATTCTTAGGGTGGCCGGGACCATCTTTCAAACAATGAAAAGACATCTTAACGGGGGAAATGAGTCATCTTGGGAGCTAGGCCGAGGATGGGTATACCTTGATAATGGCGTGTTTAACAGAAAGATTCTTTACTCTCATGGCTGCCTTAGTGCACCATCCAGTCCCTGGGTTCCCTGACGGCCCACGGCCCACTGACTGCACACCCTTCCGATCCAATTAATGATGGCTCCCACGCCTCCTGCCAAGCACATTTCCAATTTAAGCGGTCTCCAGCTCTCCACCACCACCACCACCCACTTCTCTCCTCCCCCTTCCCATTCCTCTCTGTGGGGGTTAGTTAACTAGTTGCCTACTTACTAATCCTTCTATTAACAAGATTTCAGCCACCCTCCAAGGCCATACACTGAAATCTGTGAGGATTTGTGACTCTGACAGGGAAAAAAATTAGAAAACAGCTAGCAAAACTTTCCTGAAGGATAGACATACCCAAGATCTAAAAATTATCTTAAAAGGACAGATTCCACCCTATGAATCCCCTCTTCTTACCTCCAGCTAGCTCCCTTTGATGAAAGATCGGTAACCTTAGCCATAAATGACAAATTCTGTAACAATTAGGTTTCTTCCCGGGAGCTCCATGGGGATGCAGGAGTAACTCTGTGGTTGGGGGGAGGGGTGCGGAGAGGAGGCTTGGGGGGCAGGTTCCTAGAGACCCCATTCTTCCTTTGGCCACCTGGTCCCAGGTTGCCGCGTCCCCCGGCGGCGCGCGCAGGTCAGCGCCGCGCCCGGGCTGTGGTGTGACTCGGAGGGGTGTGACTGCGAGCCCCCCGCGCGCGCCCGCCCCCACCCCCGCACCCTGTGCCCGCCCGCGTAGCGTGACTGGCCGCCGCCGCAGACCCGGCTCCAGGAGGCGCAGAGCGCGGCGCGCTGAGTGGGAGAGGCGAGCGGACTGCTGCCGAGCGGACTGCTGCCTAGCGGCCGCCGCGCTATCCTCCCTCCTCCGCTCCCTCCGCCCTTCTCTGGCGGCCGCGCTGCCTGGGAGCCCGGGAAGCCGCGGCGGCTCCGAGCCCGCAGCTCCGGCGCGGGGACCAGCGGCGAGGCGGGGGCGGCGGGAGCGCGGAGACCACAGGCCCAGGGGACAGGCGGAGGGGGGCACTGGCCTGGGCGGGCAGAGCTGAGCGTGGGAGTGTTTGCGCGTGAGATCTAGGGCTGCTCTCGTGCTCCGTGCGGACCCCGCCAGCCCCAGCCCAGGTCGCCGCAGCCCAGGAACCTCCCGGCCCGTGCCCCAAGGCACGCGCGGCACAGCCATGAACACCAACGATGCCAAGGAGTATCTGGCCCGGAGGGAAATCCCTCAGCTTTTCGAGGTAGGGGGCTAGGGCTGGTGGACGGCCGGGGGGATCCGGGGAAAGCATCTCCGGGCCTGGGGAGGCGGAGGCGGCTCCCCGTCCCACCTTGCAGATACGGGGCATGGAAGTGAAGGGGCTTGCAGAAGCTCGCTTTCCCGCTTGCTCGGGGTAGTCGCCTTTCCAGCGGGTGGCCGGGGTCCTTGTCCGATGGCTGGGCTCAGGAGCCCTAACCTCGCAGATCAAGTTTCAGTCTTCCAGCAGGGCTCTGGAAGCAGGTTGCCCCCAGCGTACCCCTCGGATGTGCAGGGTGGGCTGCTGGCGGCGCTCGGCCCCGCTTTCTAGGGGCGAGGGCCAGGCCAGGTGGGTACGCTGGCGCTCAGGAGCGAGCAGGGACTCGAAACCGAGGGGTAGAGAGCCCTAGCACCTACGTGCGCGGAGGGTCAGGACCCCGCAGTGAAGGGGAAGTGTGGACGGAAGTAGCCTTCTGCGGGGATAGCTTGGAGGAGAGGGATGAAGATGCAAAAAACAAATCCAAACCCGTCGAGCGCAGCACTATCTCCCTGGTGGCAGGCGCCCAGCGCTGCTATGCGCTTTCGGTGAATGAACTCCTGTGCACGTTTTCCGTTGCCTTGGAAGGGATCATTCTCCTTCCTCGCCTCCCGGACTGTAGCTTTCGCCTGCTTTCTCCATCCCACCTAGAGAAAGCAAGTCAGAGAGAGAGCCGCGCGGCGGGCGTGACTCCTGTTGCTCTGTCTTCGGACCACATTACAGCATCATCTCTACCGGGGTCCCAGGGGATAAGGAACACTTGGGAATGTGGGAGAGGAGGCTTGAGAGATGAACTAAAGGAACCTTGTTAGTTCTAAACCGCAGCCTACGTCTCGGAGCCTTTTGCTTCCTTTCCTTCTCTCTATATTTGAATTTTGGAATATTCCTGAGTTCTTTTTATGTTCTCAGTTAAAAACAAAACAAACAAAAAATGGAAGCTAGCCAAGCTTCATAGATGGAGCCCTGACAGATGAATTCCATCCACTGCAAACCCCTCCCCCCCATTTCTAAAAGATGATAGATAGACTGTAGACTGAGTCAGTAAACCAAGGGTCATGAGTTGTTGGAGGTTTGGTCTGCTAAAAGGAATTTTAAAACACCATTTGGGAAAAAGAATCTGTTGCCTTTTTTCCAAATTGCCTTTAATATGGGCCCCCATAATTGTAGATCTTCATTTTTTTCTCACCTCTGTAAGCCACTGGTTTCAGGTTGGTCTGAAGCCAAGATTTCCAGGTAAACCATACACTGAGCACAAGCCTGGTTTGTGAAACCCAAATCTAGCAAGTGTGTTACTCATGTTTGAAAAGAATGGGGAGGTGTTGCATAAGGACAGGTCTCGGGGGTGGGTAGGATTCTTCAAGGGTTTTCCTTTTTCTTTTTAATTTTCAAAAAATAAATATGGAGCAGAAGAGTTAAAAACACTAGGAAGGTTTTTGTCATAAATATTAATTCTGAGATAAATTTCATTTCTATACTTCTAAAAGAATAATTAGAAACATCTGCAGGAATGCCACCTGATTGCAAATTGCTGTCTATTTTCTTTGTAAATGTAGATACTGTTTTTCCTCCTTGGTAACCACAGAGATTTTCGATAGTTTGTTCATTAAAGTCTACACTGTGTATGCAGATAGGTGATAGCTGGCATTTTTGTTCAGGTATTATGTTTTGTTTTTCTGCATATGAATGGGACATTTAAATATAGTGTACACCCAGAAAGGGAAGTCTACTCCCTTAGGTGAAATGCAGTAATACAATGTACTTAAATGCAATCCTGGACAACTGGAAGATGGAAAAGACTTCTGGGGACCTCCAAAGACTGCATCCCACCAGTAAGAATCTATGCTTTATCCAGCACAAGACAGAAGTAAAACCTACCAGTTCTCCATGTAATAAACATAGACAGCAAAACCAAATGCTTTGTTTCCAAACTGGATTTTCTCCAGTAATAATGGTATGTGAAGTTTCTAACTATACAGTTTATCAATTAGGTATCTATCAAACCAGAAACATTGCCTCAGCTGTAGACTTTAGACACCATTATAGATGGAGCAATTGATTATTAAATCTATATACTGTCAGACAACTAGATGTATATAATTGACCTTTTCAGATTTTCTCCTGACTTGAAACATCACATGCACTAAATAGGATATCTATGGTAGGTTCAAGTTTGAAATGTGCTTCCATTTTTAGAGTAAATGTTTAAAATAAAAAACACTTTCCCCTGATACTGTCATGATTTCTTAACTTTAGGTAACATTAGGGTGTATGTATTGATCTTATATTACTGTACCTTAGAACAGAGATTTAGCAATTAATTTGAATTCTAGTGAAAGTCAAATTAGATTATTCAGGTTCTTAAAGGATTAACTCAGAATAATAATGTCTCTTGGTTTTCTTGGATCCCTGATGGTGGCTGATTATTAGAGGGAAGGGTTAAAATTATCCATGAAGGAGTGGAACTGTTTCCCTCTAAAATCAGTACCCTTTGGGGAATCAGATTTCTTTAGGGAGGCTGGAGATGTATATTTTCCAGTAAAAAAAAATTTTTTTTTTCATTAAGTATGTTCACTCATTTTTGGCAAGAATAGGGAGTTTTAAAAAAGAGAGACCATGAGTGCTTCGTATTGTAGTTGGATTATGTATGGGGCACAGATAATCTAGCATTTTCTTTTTATCTCATATCATAATTTTGCAAGACATAGAGAGAGAAATATGTAGGTTTTGGAATCAGAAACACTGAATTGGAATCCTTGGTTTACAAGTTTCCAGCTGGATAACCTTGATCAACTCATTAACATCTCTGAGCCATGGTTTCCTAATCTATAAAATGGGGGTAATAGTACCACATAGGGCTAAGAGTGCATTGGGTGAGCTAAGGCATACAAAGAAACAGAGGAAGCACAGCCACAGTTAACTATATTAACATAGAAATGTGAGGAGTTAAACACAATGTGTGTGTCCGTGTATGTGTCAGCATGTGTCTGTGTATATATAACACAGGTCTTGACACACAAATGGAATGTGGATGCTCAGATTAGTTTTTTCCTCTCCCTCTGCAGTTGAACTCCTCCCAGCACTCTGACAATTTGGTATTTGAGAGAACAAATGTACCTGGAAAGAACTACATACCACTTTTGAGCAAATTGCACAAGAATAATTTGAAAATACAATACTTTATTTAGCAAAGATGTCAGTCTTTCAAAGGATGTGTGTGTGTTGTACATTAATAATGTATATTGGTGATAATATTCCTCTATGCTTTTTCCGTGAAATACTGTAAAGGAAAATATTTTGCACATCAGTCCAGTTCCCAGGAGTCATCATTTCCAAGTTTGTGGCATTTTTAGAAACTACTACATGTGACATATTGGACACCAGGTTTTCCTCTGTAACCTCAATGGATATTATGGTGATCTATTATATATCAAATAGCATTTTTTAAAGTGTCAGACTATGTTTTGAATAAATTTTTTTTCCCAATTAGAAAACAGTCCAATGTGCCCCTACCATGTGCCAGGGACAATGTCAAGGGCTAGAGACTGAAAAATAAAAAAGACCTACTTGCAGTATTTGTAATACAATGTTGTTGAAGAGTTTATAGTTTAGAAAATGAGACCAAAACATAAATTGATGGTTTCAGTATAAATGACAGGTAAAACTTTTTTTTCTGGGTAATTTGGAACGCCAGGAAGAGGTCCACAAGCCAACCTGGGTGCTCAGAGGAGGCTTCCTGATCATAATAATATTAAAACCACCAACATCTATTGAGTATTTACTTTGCTCCAGGCCCTCAATATGCACTTTACAAATATTATATTTTTAATCCTTAAAAATTCTTGGAGGTAGGTAGAACTCCATTTCACAAATGAAGAAACCAAGGCTTGGAAGCTTTAAGAATGGGTAGGAATAAGACAAGTAATGACTGGAGCATTTTTACACACTGCACTTTATCTCACTGTGATAGGGTGCCTCCATTTTAAATAATGTTGTTGTCTGAATTGTGTAAAAGGCAGAGAATGCTGAGCTGAACACTAATGGTCAAGAATTTAGGGGTTATCTTGGGGTGCCTGGGTGGCTTAGTGGGTTCAGCCTCTGCCTTTGGCTCAAGTCATGGTCCCAGAGTCCTGGGATCGAACCCTGCATTGGGCTCTCTGCTCAGTGGGGAGCTTGCTTCCCCCTCTCCCTCTGCCTGCTTCTCTGCCTACTTGTGATCTCTCTCTCTCTCTCTCTCTCTCTCTGTCAAATAAATAAACAAGTAAATAAAATCTAAAAAAAAAAAAAAGAATTTAGGGGTTATCTTAATTACTCAGCAGATCATGATTCCACCTCTAATTGTTCGTTAAAAAAATAAATGCAAAGAACAAAGGCAACCCAGAGTTCAAAGATGAGTCATAGAACTATTTTAACAAAGGTGGTTTCAACACCTATTTCATATGGGCATATTTTGTTGTATTCCAGAGCCTTCTGAATGGACTGATGTGTTCTAAGCCAGAAGACCCCATAGAGTACTTGGAAAGTTGTTTACAGAAAGTCAAGGAATTAGGCGGCTGTGACAAAGTGAAGTGGGATACATTTGTCAGCCAGGAAAAGAAGACCTTACCTCCTCTCAACGGAGGACAATCACGGAGATCCTTTCTAAGAAATGGTAATGTATATGTAGAATAATGGTTTATTATTATTATTATTACAGCAGTTCTTTTTATAAAACACACCATATAGACTGTAGAGGGTCATTTATTTTAATAGGTTTCCAAAAGCCTAGAGAGATATTTGGCCCTGGAACATGATTAATCTCTCTGCTCCAAATTCTGATCACCCTTGTGATGAGACAAAAGCTCATGCCACTGTCCAACATTTCCCGAAAGGCTTAATGAAGTTTTGTATTTCTGACTTCATTATTTTGCAAAATCAATAACATTAGCAAACTATGAATTTTTCTTAAAATTGCAGAGTTTCCCAAATAAATGGATAGACAAAATAGTTATTATGTAACAATTCAACATTTCTTAATTAGCTGGGAAGAGCTTGGCATAATATGTTTCCAAACTCAGAGTTCGTATTAATGCATCTGCCTAAGTGCATATTAAGTTTATACTAATTAATCCAGCAAGTATTTATTAAGCAGCTACTGAATGAATCATAATAGATTAGGCATTTGGATGCTATAAAAGAAGTAGAAGACATGAACTTGTCTAGCAATTTTAAGAATAGCTTGGAACTAAGAACTGGAGTTCACCAGAGGAAATTCAGGGTATATTCTGAGAACTTTCTGAACTACATGCTCATCAAAATTAATGGTTCAACATCAGCCAACCACCTATTAGGCTCTGGTTGAAATTGAGAAGTATAATCATCTGTGAGGTACAGAATCAGAAGAAACCAAGTTTATTCTTTCCCAGGGGCCAAGATCATTATATTTTCAAAATTTACACCACTTTCAAAAATTATACCATGAAATGTTTGCAGTATTTGTAATACAAGTATTACAAGCATTTGTAACAAATACAAGAGGGAAATAAACTCCAGTTTATTTACTTAGTCATGACTTGCTTAGATTTTATTTGAATCAGTGTTTGTAGGGCGGGGGGTAGTTACAGTGTGTTAATTTTAAGAAGCACAAACAGAAAGGGTAGGCAGAAACAACATATTCTCAGAAGCATCTCCAGAGAGCAGGATACTTCCCTATCCATGTAGTAGTCATCACTGGTTGGTAGAGGCTCAAAGGTGCAAGTGACCATTGTCTCTTGGGCACATCACTCAGCAAATTTCTGCTTTGGAGAACAAATGATGTTTTCATGGCCTTGAAAGTTTCACGTACCTTCCCCAAACAGCTAACTTACTTCCCTGGGTATTGTTATACTGTTAGAATCTGGCCCTTGTTTAATTCAGTGAGATAAGTATGGGGAACCATTTCTAAACCTTAAAGTACTAACAAACCTCAGGTATTACTGGATTTAGTCTAAAATATTTTTACATTTCTAAAATTTAAATTTAAGAGGTATGTCATCCCTTAGTCCAAAAGGTGCTCTTAGACTGGGTATGAAAAGTGACTGTTTTGCAACAAAATAAAATCCGAATGCTTCTATTTCATACCGTTATTTGGCTTGATTATACATAGAAGCCAGGTAGGCCAAGTGTGTAGTAGAAAACAGGGGAGACTGTGGTCAAGTAAGTGAGAACAGTCATTATCTAAAGACAGTCATGTACAAATTTTGGAAAAATGTTGACTGAACAAAACATCTCTAAGGGGCTGTATTAGGCCCACAAATCACCAGTTTGGAACTCCTGTGTGAGCAGGATAAGCTAAAACAGGAATGGAAAATATAGGTTTAACTTTCATTAGAATTACAATTGTGTATTAATTTTAAAATCTCCATATCTACTAATACTTTACCAGAATTCTTTCTCTGAGATCTTTTAATCATCAAATAGAACCTTTCAATGTACTATGATGACAAGAATGCCTTGTTACATTCCTGTATCTAAGACACATGCTGAAAGACAGAAAATGGTTTCTAAATGGAATTTTCTGTAATAACATTTTATTTTATGAAATGGTTTGCATACTTGTGCTTTGTAAGTTTTAGCTATAATTTATGGAATATATCATTAAATTAAAGGAAACTGATAACTTCCTCATAACTTAAAACATCATTATTTCTAGAAATAAAGTGATTCATGCATATTTTGCTGAAATATTGATATAGCTATGTTAATATATAATTATCATAAAAAATTATTCTGTGAATTAAAACATTTTAATCATTTAGGCAAATTGCTTTCATACATAAAGGTATGATAAAAAGCAAAGATAAACTATTGACTGAAGGGATTTTATTATCAATGTAAGATAAGCATCCATTTCCCCCCCCATCATATGTACACAATTGAACAAATAATTAGTTGTGAATAAGAGTTCTAATCCTGTAGCTCCAAATGACCAAAGAGCTTCTGTTCTGGAATGTCTCATTATCGTCTTATACTCAACATGTTTAGAAGCAAGCATAGCATATTTGCTTCAAAACCAGCACTTCCTTCTTTTCTTATTTCAGTGAAGTCAGTCAGTGAATCAGTTGAGCATTAAAATAACCATTTATTAGCACTGCTATTGTCAGACATTCTTTTAGGACTGAGGATGTAGCCTCTGAGAAAGAACAAACATGGTACCTGCCCTCATGGAGTGACCTAGAGGGTATTATGTTTAGTGAAATAGGTCAGTTAGAGAAAGACAAATACTACAGGATTTCCTCACATGTGGAATTTTTGTTTGTTTTTCACTCACGTGTGGAATTTAAAACAAAACAAACAAACAAAACCAGAATCTTAAATACAGAGAATAAACTGTTGGTTGCCAGAAGGGAGGTAGTTGGAGATACGGGTGAAATAATGGGGATTAAGAGGACACTTCTCTTGATGAGCACTGAGAAATGTATAGAATTGTTGAGTCATTGCGTTGTAAACCTAAACTAATAAAACACTATGTTAATTATACTTCAATTTTAAAAATAAAAAATAAAATAATAAAGTAAATTAAAAAGAAATGTTTTGTAAATACTATAGGAGTATAGATAGTGAACACTCTATACAGGTATGATGTATGTGTATTATATACATATATGGTATATATACACACTATGTATATATATCATATGTATACAAATAATATACATACATGCATATATACATATATATAAGTAATATGTATGTATATAAGTCATATACATATGTATATGGTATGTACATAAAAATTATATAGACTATAATGTTGGGGTTGTTTTTTAAGAATTTTTAGAAGAAATGTTGATCAGGAATAGTTGTTGAAATAAGAATAATGAAGTCGGTGATCATTTTGGCTATGGAATAAAAAACATTGATGGTGAAAAAAATATACTTAAAATTAGAAGCAGAGTGGGTGATTTAGGAAATACCATATGCGATAGGATCAACCACATTAACAGGGGTATGGATCCAACCTAGGCTTGGGTTCAGGGTAATGCTTGGAGACAGAAAGCTGAGTGGGTGTTAGCTAGAGAAGGATGGCGGAGTTTGAGTAGGTACCAGGGATAGAGAATAGGAGTTCCTGACCCAGAGGAAGAGGCTATGATATAGACAGGAGTGAGAGAAGCCCACTATTTGTGGAGCAGAAGAGAGAAGGCAGAAAGATGCTATATGAAATGCAGTGTGTTCCTTATTTATTTAAACTTGAAACCTGGTAATTGTCTTTGTAATATCACCTCCTTTCATGTCACGGATCCCAGTCTTAACCATGTTCTTCATATCTAACCACTCATGTCCATTTCCCATGCTACCCTTCTAAGTGAAGCCCTCATTTCTCACCTGTGCATTACTGTACCTGACTTCTAGCTGCTGCTCTTTGTGCTCCGCATCTCCCTACTCAATCCCTTCTAACCACTACCAGATTAATCTTCCTAAAAAACATTTCATATTAAATTATGTCACTGCTTTACCCTCCCACCCCCAAAAAAACTCTCTGCTGGTTTTCTACCAGATTAAAGCAAAGGCTCTTCACCCTGTGGCCACATTCAGCCTACCCGTCTTCTGGGTGTTAGGACTTCTCTGTGTCCCCCAGAATCCTGAAACACAGGGTGAGGAAGGAAGGAACCATGAACTATAGGAATCCCGGCTAAGGCTTGAACAACGCGGGAGTTAACAGCTGCATGAGGTTGTGAAAGTTGTGAGATTGTATACTACACAACTCTAGGGAGCACCATTTGCAGAGACCAGGATATATACAGACTACCAAACAAGACTAGGCACTACTCAGAAAGTTTCCTCTGAACAGGAGTTGGCAAACTATAACACATGAGCTAAGTCTGTCTCAGTCTGTCAGTCTGTCTCAGACTGACCTGAGTCTGGTTTTTTTTCTTTTTTTTTTAAATTTCTTTTCAGCGTAACAGTATTCATTGTTTTTGCACCACACCCAGTGCTCCATGCAATCCGTGCCCTCCCTAATACCCACCACCTGGTTCCCCCAACCTCCCACCCCCGTTTTTATAAATAAGGTTTTATCATAACACAAGTTCATCCATTTGTTTATATGTTGTCTATGACTTCTTTCCTGCTACCATGGCCAAGTGGAGTATGAGACTGTTCGATGTTCAAAATATTGCCTATCTGGCCCTTTAAGAAAAAGTTTGCAGATTGCTTACAGGATGCGTTCTTCTTCCAGTTGAAAAAAATCAAACTCATTTAGTTTGAAAATTTTTCTCTACTCATGGGCTAAGTACAAAAAATGTTTTATTATGCTTATTTTTTTCCCGTTTCAAAGTTCTCTTACTCTTTTGCAGTAATGCCTGAAAATTCAAACTTTCCATACCGGCGGTATGATCGGCTCCCTCCAATCCATCAATTCTCCATAGAAAGTGATACGGACCTCTCCGAGACCGCAGAGCTAATTGAGGAGTATGAGGTTTTTGATCCTACTAGACCTCGACCCAAAATCGTTCTTGTCATAGGTATGAGGACAGAAAGCAAAATTCTTACACTACTGCTGTCTTTGCTTATATATTTACATTTCAAAAAATTATGCTAATTATGTGTATTTGCAAATACTAAGTTGGGTAATGACAAACGATAGAAACAAGAGCTCAAGAGCTCAAGAGCTCAAGAGAGAGTAGATAGAAATATTTTTAGCATAATTTCCAATAAAACGGAATTATTATAATTATAGTTATATGATCTTTTATAGAATCTCATTACAATGTCCTAAAAATTCTCTATAATAAATTGAAAGTATTAATTTCCTCAAGATTTAGTATCCTCTGGTTTTATCTGTTTAACTTTTAACATAGATAACTGAATGACTTAAAAGTTTTCTAAACATGATATGTTTTTATCTTTTTTACTCAACAAATTGAATTTTTCTTCACTACTAACTTTAGAGGGTAATAATAATAATAATAATATGTTGGTAAAGACTCATATAAATGAATCTTCCATAGAGCAAACTGGCACCTAAAGAAAAATTTAAGTTTTGATGTTTCAGACAAGCAAATCTAGTAGAATAGTATTTTACACAGCACATAACATCTGAGTGTCAATCAAAATAATAATAACAGTTACTTTTTAACATTGCTTACTATGAATGAGTATGAAAATATTAGTCTGATGTCATTTCAGAAGGAACGGATGTGGAAAATGTTGAAAGTCTTTTGCAAAACGCATTTCTGACCTTTCTCGCAAATTCTAACTTCCTCAAAATCTGTAAAAATCATGAGGAGACCTGTGAACCTGGAATATGTCATCATTGTCTCCTGTTCCAGTTTGACTCATCTTTCAGAGAGATGACCAAAAGCGAAAATCAAGCGTGAATGTTCAAAACTCTTCTTGTCAGTAATGTTAACAGAGGGCAAAATGAATATGGCCCCCTATGCAAGGAAGTACTGTTTCCAGAAGATATAATGATGATAGCAACTAGGACAAAAGCATGCAAATAAACACACCATGCTATAACAAGAATTTAAGTTCACCATACTAGAAGGAGTGACATTGGTCTATCTCTCAGTGTAATGAAAATGAAATTGCAAATATATTTAACCCTGAATTGTTTAAAACAGTAGTGTAGGAAGAAAGTATAGAAACTGGCTTTCTAAAAGTCATTATTCTTATGATGTATGGGAGACACAATTATGCCATAAATCTCTCATTTTTTGAAAATGAAATGTTGTCTGTGTGTGCTTAAAAGTTGGACCTAGAAGATGAGGAAATGCTTGATTAAAACAGAGCTACAAAAACAAACAAACAAATAAATAAAACAGAGCTACAGGTGAAGAATAATTGGAAATTATTTTGCCATTTTATGATGAAATATTCTTTCGATCTTATTTTTCTTGTTGCTATTACTAAAATATTGGTAATTATTAATAGGACAAACAAATGGAGGCTTGACTGCCCATGAAAAAGGTGTAATACCAAAATGCTCTCATGTAAAACAACACATATATGAATTTTTTGTGCATTGTGAATTTTGTATGAAAATGACTAAAATATTTCAACAAACTAAGATCTCTGGAGAAGATATAAATGCTTCGAATCTCCTCTGCTTCAAAGAACTCCACAGTTCTTTTTTACTCAGTAAAATCAGCTGGCTTCCCAAGAGTGTGATTCTGGTTTTAGACTTACACACTATAAAGTTTTATGTATCCCAGGAATGATGCAGAACCAATGAGTGTAAATAACTTTTAGATTTTAGAGGACTGAGTTATGAGAAGAAAGGAAAAACTGAACCTTAGGTTATCTGAGAAAATTGGGGCAATTTTATGAATTGTGAGGAATTATAATTGTACTCAAACCTTATAAATTTGTATTGTACCAGACTAAAAAAGGAGTGGAGCAGGTACAGATACCCACGTGGTTTTCCATTCAAATAAACAAAATTTCCTTTCTGGTGATGCAGAATTTTTTTTAACGCTGGACTTCTTGGCACAGACATGAATCTCTCTTACGTTAATTATAAAATTTAAGAGATAGATGGATCTTAATATTTATAAGTATTAGCGATTAATAGAATAAAATTAAGCTCACTCTGGTTTCAGAGAGAATGTGAAATTAATTTGTTAGTTAAGCCCATCTAATAAATTAATGCTATTCTCTTCTATTGTGCAAATCATATGTTTGTGTTGTCTGCTATTTGCTTCTGTTAGTTGACAAAATTTTTTTTCTTGAAGGTGCCATAACTTTCTTAGTATGCTTGATTTTTTTGAATTCAGTGGGATTTATAATCTCTTAGTTTGATGGTTTATGAGATAAAGTGTGGAAATATAGTTTATGAAAGATAACTTTCATTCTTCAAGGATCAAATCAGCTTAAATTTTTTTTTAAAGATTTTATTTATTTATTTGACAGACAGATCACAAGTAGGCAGAGAGGCAGGCAGAGAAAGAGGGGGAAACAGGCTCCCTGCTCAGCAGAGAGCCCGATGTGGGGCTCAATCCCAGGACCCTGAGATCATGACCTGAGACAAAGACAGGGGCTTAACCCACTGAGCCACCCAGGTGCCCCTCAAATCAGCTTAAATTTGATGGAGTTATTCATATAATTTTTTATTTCAAGCCAATCCATGAAGCACATCATAGGTTAATAGGCCTAAAACAGCTATTTAGAACCCACACTTTTTATCTGCAAAGGAATTAATTTAATTTAGTAGTAGTTCATAATGTTATATCTAATAGAGTAGGATTTAGAGTTTCTTGGAAAGAGAATAGTTAAAAATGCAAACAAATTCCTATCCTGAGTTTACTAAAGCAGTAAAAAAAAGGTGAAAGTCACATGTCATCAGGTGTATTATTTGGTGTTAGGGTTGAGAAATGATTCGCATTGATCTTAGAATTCTGCACCTTAAAATTTTTATTTTTGTTTTTTAATTTTTAAGGATTTATTTATTTATTGAGAGAGAGAGAGAGAGAAAGAGCAAGGACAGGGAAAGGGAGACTAGCAGACTCCTCTCTGAGCAAGGAGCCTGAAGCGGGGCTCCATCCCAGGACCCTGAGATTATGACCTGAGCCAAAATGAAGAGTCAGATACTTAACCAACCGAGCCACCCAGGCACCCGTGCACTTAAAAATTTTAAAGAGGAAATAAGCCCTGGCCAACTAAGTCTACTCTTTCCCAATTCTCCTTACTAAAAAACAAAGAAACACCTTTCTTTTTTACTTACTCCATTTGCAAAAAATAATTATGAAATAATTATATATAATATGACTTCTACTGCCCCTGCCAAAGCTTGATATATTGAATAAGTAGGGAGAACATCAACTTACTTTTCTATTGAATTTTTATTTTCAGCATTGCTTAATAAATTATAACTATTTTCAGTGAAAAATTCCAAAACATTTCATTCCTTATTAGACATTGACCTTTAGAAATATTTTTCTGTAGTCAATAACTTATGCTTAAATACTTGAAAATATTTCAGTTTGATAATTACGAAGAAGTTACAAGTCAGGGTGCCTGGGTGACTCAGGTGGTTAAGCCTCTGACTTCAGCTTGGATCATGATCTCAGTGCCCTAGGATCTAGCCCGGAGTCATTGGGCTCCGTGCTCCAAGGGGAGTGTACTTTTCCCTCTCTTTCTCCTTCTGTCCCTCCTCCTCCCCCTGTTCATGTTCTCTCTCTCTCTCTCCCATATGAATAGAGTGTTTAAAAGAAAAAAAAAAGTGACAAATCAAAATCAGACTGGGCTGATTGCTATATGCTTTATTTAGATTGCTTAGACTTCAGATTCCAATTAGTCTAGGTTTTTTAGAAATATAAATTAAAATAATCCAATATGATTGGAAATAAAATGTGAGGCATATATTTTATAATTATTTCAGGACTTAAGCTTCTAAAGCGTAAATGGTAATTACCAATGATTAGTATTAAGATTGCAAAATGTGGATTACTTCGTACTAATGTATCACAAAATCGAAATTCTCATGAGCTCTAGGAAATTCTCCTGCTTTAAGAACCTATTCCATTCATTCTGTATTCATTGCATAAACCTTCTTTGGAATTTAAAGGAGATGAGGCAAGGAGACCCATGCACAGAGTTTAAAAAAAAAAAGATTTAAATAAATTGTCTCAATATTGATGTCCCTTTGGGTTTAAAAACAACTGTTACATTTCACCAAATTGCACATTAGCTCTTTGTTGGCATGGAACGCATTTCTGTTATTTTGATCATTATCTCTTGTGTCTCATAGATTTTTCTTTGATTACAGAGGGAAAAAAAATAGGTTTTGCAAAGAACATGAAACTGTTTTTCACAACTGCATTGTTCAATTTTCTAAAGTAGTTATTTACTAAACTAGGTAAAGGAAAAAATGTCTCTTTCATCTAAGAAAGTTGATCATAGTTCCGTCCTCTCCTTGGCGAAGCCTACACTTGGTTTGCCTTCAGAGTTAGCACCGAGAATGGTGGAAGAGTGGAGTTGCCCACCCTGCTACCCCTGATCTAGACTCTGCATCTCAAAACAGAGGTATTAGCTGTATAAAAAGGAGTTTCTTCTTGTATCCGAAGATCACAATTCTGCCTGTTTTAAATGATAGGTGGTCCAGGAAGTGGAAAGGGTACTCAAAGTTTGAAAATCGCAGAACGTTACGGATTCCAATACATTTCGGTGGGAGAATTATTAAGAAAGAAGATCCACAGTACGAGCAGCAATAGGAAATGGAGTCTTATTGCCAAAATAATTACAACTGGAGAATTGGCCCCACAGGTACTGCTGTGTAATTTGCTTCTATTCTGCAAAGATTTTTATACCAATGGTGAGTATAAGCTTCACTGTGTTTTTTTTATCTTTTTTTTTAATTTATAAAAGGAAACAACAATTACAGAGATAAAACAGAAATTGATGCAAATACCTGATGAAGAGGGCATTGTTATCGATGGCTTTCCAAGAGATGTTGCCCAGGCTCTGTCTTTTGAGGACCAAGTAAGAATGTCTCTATTTTAAACGATGTATTTTTGCTTAAAACTTTGATATTTATAAAAAAAAAAAAGATTTCTTGGGAGACTTGCTGTTATTCTGAAAGAATTCTGGTCTGAAAACAGGAAAGTACATCAGTATGGGTTGACAGAAGGTCATTTCCTTGGAATACATGCCTAAAAATTGGAGACTGTCTCTGCCAAAAACGAAAAAAGAAAAACTAATAATAGAATTTGTGATTTTTATTTAAAAAATGCAAACTTCTATGGATTTTATTTCAAAATACTTTACCTAAGATTATGTCTTTAATCTTTAATTACTTAAACCAAGCCTGTTCCATACCGCCCAGCAGTATAAAACATCACGCTGTACTTCCATGATTACCAAATCAGGAAACCCTCTTAAGTGAGGTGTAAAATACTAAACCACCTACCTATAACAAGGCAGGGTTCATGTTGCCAAAACTTACTCAAATTTCAGTAGACTATGCATGCTCAACAACTAATATGTATATTCTTAAGGGAAATAAATCAATTAAAATATTTTGTATATCTACTTAATCTTTGAAAAGCAGGGTGACTGATTTTTCATGTAAAATTTTAATTACAAAAATAACATTGTGGTCATAAAAATTTTAAGTCCGGTGTAAAAAGTGAAAGTTTACTAATACCCTTATTCCATTCCACTGCCCTCCTCTCCAAAGAAAAACAAACACTGTTAAGCTGGTTATAGGTCCTTCTAGGCCATTTTCTGTGCATTCAACACACACACAGCCATGCGTGTGCATATGTGCGTGCTCATAGACAAATGCATTTTTGATTTTCATAACTATTTCGAGATGGTCTTCCAAAAAAGACTTTTCCAAGTTATAGTCCCATCAATATTGAATGAAGTGTATTTCTCCAGAACCTTTCCAACTGGTTAGAATTCATATTTAAGATTTTGCCAGCCTGATAAGTAAGAAACAGTATTTCATCTTTTAAATGTACATTTCTTGAATTACTACTAAGGATGCTCTCAGATACTTTATTGATGATTTGTATTTCTTATGAGTATTACCTGCTTTGCTTTGCCTGTTTTTCTACGGACTTATTTATCTTTTTCTTATTTGAGAAGTCAGCTTCAAAAAGCCTCTCTGAATATTCAAGTGAACTATTTGGGGACATTGGTTATGCTGGAATGTCTTTCTCCCTCCTCAGGTTTCCCTCTCCCACAGTAGTCTAGAACCTCCCGTGCTTTCCCAGTTTGAGGACTTGGATTTAATTATTCTGCCTTGATGAGAGAAAAACCAGAAAAATCAATTTTTGTTGCTGTTGCGTTACCTGATGTTGCTGTTGAAAATGGGTGCTATGGCAGCTGTTCCACGTGATTCTTGGCTATTGGTGGAGCCCCGAGAGCCAAGGCAGGCATCCCCACTCAAACCCAGTCCGCCCTTTGAATGATAGGCATTTGGCGGGCATAAGCAGCATGAGCTTCTTGATTTTTTTCCTCTATTCTCTTTCAAACTTTCTGTGAGTCTCTCTCTTCTCCCCTGAATAACAACTCAGGTAGATCTCATAGCTTTCCTGGTCACTTAAAAATATTAAACAGACAGGGGTGGTTGGGTGGTTCAGTTGGTTAAGGTCCAACTCTTGATTTCAGCTCAGGTCATGATCTCAGGGTCATGGGTTTGAGCCCTGTGTCAGTCTCCATGCTCAATGGGGCGTCCGCTTGAGATTCTTTCCCGGTCCCTCTCCTTCTGCCTCTCTGCCCCTCCCCGCCGAAAAAAAAAAAAAGTGAATCTTTCAAATATTAACAGATAGTCTTACTTTCCGGTATTAAAAAACCCAGTCCGTAATTACATCTCAGTAAAGCTGGGGAAACTTTTTTTCACTTAAAAAAAAAAAAAAAAATGTCCAGGGCGCCTGGGTAGCTCAGTTGGTTAAGCCACTGCCTTTGGCTCAGGTCATGATCCAGAGTCCCAGGATCGAGTCCTGCATTGGGCTTGCAGCTCCACAGGGAGACTGTTTCTCCCTCTGACCTTCTCCCCTCTCATGCTCTCTCTCACTCCTTCTCTGTAGTGGATAAATAACATCTTAAAAATTAAAAAAAAAAAAGTCCAATATAAAATAAAAATTTCAGTTTTCCACTCAGTTTAACATATGTCGTCTTGGACCTGGTTCAGCCTCAGAAAGCCAAAGTGATGTCTCCGACTCTTGAAATTCTTATTCATGTGGATTATAGTGAGGCAGGTAGTGGGGAAAAGGGCAGGAAACGTAGCTCTCTGGCAAGTCTCTGGACACCTGACTGATCTCCACCTTCTCTTCCAAAGCCTGGACATGGGTGATGGGCCAGGGGTCATGATACTG
The DNA here is from genome assembly GCF_010015895.1 of Lontra canadensis. NCBI lineage: Eukaryota > Metazoa > Chordata > Mammalia > Carnivora > Mustelidae > Lontra > Lontra canadensis. Next base: position 10,705,383 of record NW_022631034.1, read on the forward strand.
GTTGGGGGCACCTGTCAGCAAGTTCTGTAAGATGGTCTGGTATCTCCGTAATACATCCAGCTCCGAGACTGGACTTTTCCAGCCTTTAGTCCGAGGCTGATAAAGTCTAGTCTCGCATCTTTCTCCAGTTGGCCTTGGAACATCCTATATAGAGGTTCTTGGCCACTGCAAGTAGAACAGTTGTGCTGAGTTGTGCCACCACTGCTGACCTGCCAGAGTTCAGAGGTTGCAGAGGCAAAGCTGAAGTGTTTATGCAAAGCAAAATGTTGGGGTCAGCCCTGATTACTCTGTACCCTATGTAGGCTCAAGCCTTTGTACTGTCTGTTTTTCTGGTACCATGTCTGACCCCAAATGTGTGAGGGTTTTCCCTCCCAGTTCTCCAATCCTCAGCACAAACAAGACATCTGATCATTGCATTCAACTTTGACACTAATTATCCGAGTTAGTCTGAACCCTACCAGTGAAGGGCTCAATCCCACAAGACTGTCCCCACTTCAGAGGTCACTGACAAGTTCCAGGGCCACCTGTATTTCTGTGCCATCACCTATAGATTCTGGGGTTCCCACAATGCTCTCATCAATTTCGATAATTTGCTAGAATGACTCACAGAACTCAAGAAAATGCTTTACTTACATTGAGGGAATTATGACGAGGTACAACTCAGGAGCAGCCAAATGGAAGTGATGTGTAGGGCATGGTGTGGGGTTGGGCATGCAGAACTTCCACGTTCTCTCTGGGTGCAGCACCCTCCCAGCACCTCAACATGTTTATCAACCCAGCAGCTTCATTGCTTAGTTTTTCTAACCCAATCTCTCTCTTCTTCCTGGAGACCAGGGAGTGTGGCTGGAAGTTCCCACCTTCTCATTGTTGGGTCACCAATCTTGGGTCTCCCAATAATGGGTCTATGGTCAAAGGAGCAAGACTGATACAAAGCGAAGGTCAAGCAAAGCTTTATTTTGCTCCAAGCATCAAGAATCAAACCAACCATCAAACAGACCGGTTGGGGCCGCCCCTTACAGAGAGGACAACCCCTCCCTGCCTCACAGACTAACTTTTATAGAGCAAAGGCCATGTGTTTGAGCCTGGCCACACACAGGTGGCCAATGAGATTTCAATACACACAGAAAGCTGCACAGTCATGCTAGGTCACACACAGGTGGCCAGTTGAACTACAATTCACCCCATAGTAGACATTTGCACTAGCCTATCGCCTTGGTGAGAATTGGCACCCAAAAGGCGGGGACCACACTCCTTGGTAGCTAGGAGACAGTATGAGCCCCCACTGATTGAATACCTCCACCTGGCCTGACCCACCCTTGTATTTGGACTTTGTTACCTGGGATTGGTTTCCTGAACTTGCTTTTAAATAAGTTCCCCTGGTGGGGGGTTGGCAGGGTCAATTTAAGTTTTACTGCATAAACAACAAAATGGCTGTTCAACAAAGGTAGGGGTGTTCTGGCTAAATAGGCCCTTACACTCATCTCATGTTTGGTCTTTCTGCCAGCAAACTCCCATCTGGACACTATTTTGGGCCCTGCTAGAGTCACTTCAACAACCTTGACTGAGGTGTGTTCAGAAGGTGTTCATTAGGGACAAGAGAAGACAGTCTTGTTACTCAGGAAATTCTGAAGGTTTTAGAAGCTCCGTGCCAGGAATCAGGGACAACAGCTAAATATGTATTTTCATGAGACCACAGCTACTCAGGGTTTTGTGTTTTTTTTTAGCTTTTTGTATGTGTCTCTGTGGACCCGTATATACACGCATGCAGAAATCTCCCCCAAGATTTCTTCCACAGGTCCAGGGCCTGAGAGGAGATGGATTTCTGATATTGACCACATACTGGTCATGGTCTTACTTCACACTTAGGTGTCTGATAGGACAAGGAAGTGTATTTTTTCTGTTAGGGAATATAGTATCAATGTGAAGTCCGGACTGACTGGACAGCTTTTCTCCGTGAGGTCATTTGGCGAGCATGGTTCCTTCCACATTGTTGTTCTGCCATTTCCTGGGATGCTCTCATCACCTGTAGGGTCAAAGCAGGGTTGCCACCACATATGGTTTCCAGCAGGCACGTAAGGGGAAGAGAACATAAACATCTGAAGATCTGAAGTCCCGGATGTAGATAGTGGCGGTTATCATTTCTGCTCACATAGCAATGTTAAGAATTTAGTCTTATTATGATTGTGAGGCAGGCTGGGAAGAATAATCCAGCTGGGTGGCCAGATGCCTGCCTGCAGTTCTATAAATACGGAAGGATCAGAGAACTAACTGGCAACATCAACCGGTTGGCCCCTTTGGCCATCCACATTTTGGCACGTTCCCTTCCTCCCAACATAGAATGTACTCACTCACTCCCCAAGGAGAGCACCCAGAGTCCCATCATCTAGATCAAAAGTCAAGAATTTCTACTTGAGGAGAGCCTGGGTGCCCCATCGGTTAAGTGTCTGCCTTCGGCTCATGTCATGATCCGAGTCCTGGGATAGAGCCCTGCTGCGGGCTCCCTGCGCAGCAGGAAGTCTCCTTTTCCCTCTACCCCTGGCCCTGTTTGTGCACTCATGCTCTCTCTCTTTATTTCCCTCTCTCTCAAATAAATAAAATCTTAAAAAATTTAAAAAGAAATCTTTACCTGAAGTACAATTCTCTCCGGTAAGTCCAGATTAGATTCTTCAGCCACCTACAAACTGAACATGGCATTGTCTTCCCTCCCTGCCACCAATAAATATTGGAGGAATAAGACCAGGAGAAGTGAAATAAAGGCTCCTGTCCAGAAAAGGAAATTCTGGAGGTACATGTTGTCATCACCGAACCATAGCAAGTAACAAATCCTTTCCCTAGCAGTAGAGTGATTTCAACTCCTTGTTCTCTATTGTCTTCTGAAGCCCTTGGCCTTCTGAAAAGTTTTTGTCCATTATCCTACATGGCCACATCAAAGTATTGTGTTGGAGATGATGCCTTCTTTGGGATCTATTGTTAATTTGAAAAACAAAAAACAAAAACAAGCTTCTTCGGGCTAGGCTTATGGTTTCTTTGGTAAAACCACTTCCTCAGGGGTGTCTGGGTGGCTCAATCATTAAAGCATCTGCCTTCAGCTTAGGTCATGACCCCAGGGTCCTGGGATCAGTCCCATATCTGGCTTCCTGCTCAGTGGGAAACCTGCTTCTCCCTCTCCCATTCTCCCTGCTTGTGTTCTCTCTCTCCCTGCCTCTCTCTCTGTCAAATAAATAAATAAAAATCTTAAAAAAAAACAACAACAAACCATTTCCTCAAAAATTTGGTAAGTATTTGCTCTTTTTGCTTCTAGTTAGTTCCATGTGCCAATAACTATACCTAAAGTTCTTTTCTAGATTTAAATATTAAGCCATGTTAGTTTTTTGTTTTCTCATTTTGGTGGTAGTTACTTTGAGGCCATATAAAACAACAGGCAGCATCCTTCATCTGGGTTTTGCCTTGGGGCTGGATTACTTTTTTTGGAAAGCTGGGAGAGTGTTAACAGGAGTCCTTTGAGCAATAAGAGCCTTGTCTTCTGCTCTTTGGAGGTAAAGAAGCAGTTGATTTTTTTCAAACTGGTGAGTCTTAAGTTCCTGACCACTTTCTTTTCTCTATCTGTTTGCAAATTGGTCAGTTCTCTCTCAGGTTTATCTATCTCTTGTTCTGTGTTGCTAAATAAAATAGAGAACAGTCAACACATATGATCATTCTAGCCCTTTCTGGTCATTTCTTCTCTAGCGGTGGGCTCCATAGAACGTGCTCTACCTTACAAGTTATCACAAGTAAGAGTTCTACCAAATATTTTCAATGGCATATCAAGTGTCATTAGTCTTCCAGCCTAAAATTTCTTGTTCTTACTGCCCAAGCGAATCAATGCCATGTGGCATTGATCAAATACTTTAGTGTTTGATATAGTAGTGCCCCACTTACATGACCAGTCTCTGTATTATTTAAAGTAAATCCAGGATGCTGTAATAAAAAGACACAATGACACAGTGACATAACACAGAAACTTATTTCTCTTGTATGTAACAGCTATGCCATGAATGAGGGCAGAGAACCTTCAGCCTGTATAGTCATTCAGAGATGCGGTGGTTCTCAAACTTTTTGGTCACAAGACCCTTTTACACTTTTAAATATTATTAAAGACCTCAAAAACCTTTCATTACATGGGCTACACCTATTGATATTTTTCATATGAGAAATTAAAGCAGAAATTTAAAAATATTTATTCAGTCATTTAAAAAATAACAGTGAATCCATGCAGTTAACAAAACTAACACATTTTTATGAGAAATAACCGTATTTTCCAAAACAATACAAAACAAAAAAAGTGATAAGAGAAACATTACATTCTGCAAATCCCTTTAATTTCTAATTTAATAAAAAACAGCTGGATTCTTATGTCTGCTTTTGCATTCTGACTTCTGTGATACCACCCTTCATGTAGCCCCTGGCAAACTCTATTGTGCATTTGTGAGAGAATGAAGGTGAAAAAGGCATGGAATTTGTTAGTATAAAAATAGCTTTGACCTGCGGCCTCCCAGAAAGGGTCTCAGCAATCTCCAAGGGTCTTAAGAGTTCACTCGGAGAACCCTGGGACATGTTTGACATTTATTTGCATGGTGAAAGCGACGTCACCAATGCCGTGCCCCGTGGCCAGCTTCCAGCTGGTTGCAAGGGGACAAAGTTCAGAAGGCACATGCTCACCTTCTTAAGCCCCAGACCCCAGGGGGTGCACATTAGTCTTCACAGGCCATTGATGAGACCCGACGTCACATGACTACATCCTAACTTCAAGAGCCATTGGACAATGGAGTCACGTGTTCAGGCATGGACCTAGCTATAGAACTGTTATTATGCAAGAAGGGAAAACAGATTTTGAGAGACAACCAGTAGTTTCCACCACAAGCAGCATGCATTCTTTCCCACCCTTACTTCTCAGCCTAACAGCTGAGCTCTCCCCGCCCTTGGCCTGCCATTGCAGGGGTGGAGAGGAGATGGAGAGGCTACTTACCACCAGGCTTCAGCCCTGGTCTCCTCTTTGCATTTGGTCATAGATCCTTACTATCTGAAAAATTTTTTTTCACCTTCCACCTGACTGTTGAAAAGAAATAACAGATTAGTGAGGGGAGAGGAATCAAGATGAGTGAAAATAGGAAGTCTAAGATCTTTTTACCACCAACCAAACATACAGCATAGCCAAGAATTTGCTAGATAGTGCAGAGTCCAAGGTGAAAACCTAAGCAAAGTGTTTTTTTGAAGATTATAGAATTTCATAGTTCATAGGATGACAGGATGAACCTCTGTAGTAGATTTCTTTACTGAGGATTTATTACAAACAGTAAAGCTGAAACCAGTAAGAACTCAAAGGTGCTATTATTGAAAATGAAGGAAAGCCTACACTAAATCTATTTTCTTTTTAAATCTGAAAGTAGTTAACAATATATTCAACTATCTAGCTCCAGCTAATTTTCCAATTTTATGTTTCTACCTCTGCATTCTGCATGCTGGGCTACTCCCTATTTCTCACAATGACCTGCTCCTGCTATTTCCTCAGTGCTATTTATATCATCCCTTAAGCTGTTTTTTTCACTGTGCATTCTGTTTTTGAGCTCTATTTGTGTTGATACAAATAGACTTAACTCATTCTTTTAACTCATTCTTTTAGCTGCTTCATAATCTTACTTTCTGTAAATGTATCATATTCGCAGGCGATCAAGTTGCCTTAAAATTTCTGTGGTTGCCAACAATGCTATGACCAACATCCTTGAACACATTTCCCTTCACATATGTCAAGAAGATCTCTCAGGAATATTTCTAGAAATGGATTTTCTTTTCTTTTTTTTTTTTTTAAGATTTTTATTTATTTGACAGAGAGAGAAGGAGAGAGAGAATGAATAAGCAGGAAGAGTGGCAGATTGAGGGAAAAATTGGCTCCCCACTGAACAAGGAGTCTTATGCAGGACTGGACGCCAGGACCCTGGGATTTGACCTGAGCTGAAGGCATATGTTTAACAGACTGAGCCACCCAGGCATCCCTAGAAATGAATTTTCTTTTCTTTTCTTTTTTAAGATTTTATTTATTTATTTGACATAGAGAGAAAGAGAGAGATCACAAGTAGGCAGAGAGGCAGGCAGAGAAAGAGGGGAAAGCGGGCTCCCCGCTGAGCAGAGAACCCGAAGCGGGGCTTGATCTCAGGACCCTGAGATCATGACTTGAGCCGAAGGCAGAGGTTGAACCCACTGAGACACCCACGTGCCCCTAGAAGTGATCATGACCTGAGCCGAAGGCAGAGGTTGAACCCACTGAGACACCCAGGTGCCCCTAGAAGTGGATTTTCTAATGTAGAAGGAATGTGTGTATGTGTAATTTTAAATCTATATTTTAGATTTTTAAAAATATAATATTAAAAAGTATTCCCATAAATTTATGATCCCTTTTTTTCCCATTTGTCCACATCTCACCAATACTTAACTTCAAATTTTTTTATTTTAGGTTATCTGATGGATTAAAAATGTAAATGCTTTGGTATTGCTATTTTATTTTGCATTCTCTGAATCCCTAATGAACTGAAATGTTTTTTAAATGTGTTTGTTGGCTAGTTGTATCTCCGTTTTTGAGAATTGCCAAAATATAACCTTGGCACCTTTTTTCTGATGGATTGTTGAGTTTTTATTATTGATTTGGACATTCTAGATACTAATCTTTTGCTGTGTATTTTGATTATATTTTTTCCATTTATATTTTTCCAAATAATGACAGAGAAACATACAGAATCATGTCCTATCTTTTGCCCTACAGAAGTTTTAAATTTTAATATGGTAAATTTATCAGCATTTTTTTGACTTTTACACTTAGACCTTAAGAAAACGTTCCCTGCAGTGTCATAAAAATATTCCATATTTTTATATTTATTTTTAATTTTGCTTTGAAGGTTTAGGTATTTATTCTATCTGCATTAATTGTTATGCATAGTGTGAGGTAGAGATAGAATTTTATTGTACATTTTAAGTGGAAATGAAAAATGTATCTAGTGGTCCCAAGATCACTTGTTGTCTAGTACATATTTTCTTCATTGAAATCACTTATTCCTGGATTGACATGGGTCTGCTTTGTCTCTTTATATTTTTTGACATCAATTATCATGGTTTCGTCGGAAGAACTCTTGTTATATCCTAATGCCTGAAGGACAGTCTCTTCCCCTTCTTTTTTTTTAGTTGGCTTGGCCTAAAAACGTACTCTTCTTTATGAATTTTAGAATCAGCTTGTCAGACACCTAAAAAGAAACTATTGAGATTTTATTTTAATTTCAATATAGATCATATTATATATAGGTTAATTTTCAGAGAACTGACATCTTCCCATCCATGAACACTGCCCTATCATTTCATTTACTCAGGTCTTGGTTTATGTTCTTCAGTAAGTTAAGTTTTATAGTGTTCCGTAAAAAAGACTTGTACACTTTTTGTTGGTTCTGTTCCTGGTTTGCTGCTGTTATAAATAAGCTACTTCTTTTCTAACCAATTCTCAATTGATCTTTGTGGGATTTTTGTGTTGGTGAGTGTGTCTGTCTGTCTTTCCCCCAGGTAGGCTCTTGTTCTGTCCTCAGGGAAGAGCTATCTCATTCATGCTATAAACTTCCTTCCATTCTTCTTATTTTCCCACCATTCCCACTCTCATGACCCTCCCCTCAACCTGCCCTGCTACCTTAACAAATTTCTTTACTACACTGGTTTTTGTAAGTGTATTTTTTTTCTGAAGTGGAAAACAGGTATTAGTATCATGAATATCCAGAAAAGGAAGGACTCAGGTGACTGCTTCAAAAGTGATCTTGAGTTCAATCTCTTAGACCCTCGCTGATATCAGTGGAGTTGATTATAATGTCAGTGGAATACAGTGGGTTCTGACTCTCATTTACTGTGTGCTTTTGACTGATTTACCAACTCTCTTGAGGCCTCAATATTTTTCTTTGGAGAATGAAGATGATAAGAACACACAGGGTTATTGTAAAGATTAAATACGATTGCGTACCTATAGTTCTTAGCACAATGTGTGGCTAATAGTGACCACTTAACAAAAGAATGTGGTTATTATGATTAGACATATTGAGGATAAGTTCTCCATAGATTTGTACAGCGGAAGAGCCCTCACGGACTCTCCCTTCTTGTTTGTCAGAGCTCTGAAGGAGAAAGGTTGTCAGGTTCCTTCTAGGGGAACTTTCACATTGATTGATGCAGCCCTCAGAGGCCCCCTGTAGGTGTTAAAGCAGCCTGTAACCACTCTGCTTTTATTTTATGTTCTGAGGTTCCTGACAAAACTCTGTTGAAAGAAATTTTTCTTGTGCTAAAAATGGCTAGAACCACTTCAGTAATCTGTCAACTAGCGTCCAAGGACATTCTACACTGTGGGGCAGAAGCACTTGGAAGCCCACTGATTTAGTAGTGGTGTTCTCAGTACGCATCTCGGCATTCCATATTTCAGCAAAACCAATGTTCCCTCCCCACCCCCGTTCTGTGTACCTTCTTTTGATTTCACCCATTTTTCCTGCTGGTTTCTCCTTTCTTGGGAGTGGTCCCACAGAGATACCTCCTTTCCTTTCCTAGTTAGCCTTTTGCATCCATATCCATGGGAGTTTCACATGAGTAGTGTTTTGGTGCCTCTGGCTGCTTTGTTGGGGACCTGTGCAGAATTCCTTTGATGATAATGCTGGTTGATTTCTTCCAAGTGTAATATGTATATATTGCTTCTGTGACCCAGATGTCCCAACGACCCAGACATTTACTTTCTATTGTATTTATTGATTCCATTTGGTGTTCAGCTAGCCTGATTTTTCCATTGTTCCTATATTTCTTATTTTGTTTTTGGTGCAAGCAAGTATATTATTTCTAGAAACTTGCATTTGAATATACAAATTTTATAATTGATTCATATTGTGTTATCACTTTACTCCCCAACCTTACCTGTTGTTATTCCACGTTACCGATAAGGACATTGAAGCTCTGATAAGTCAAGTAACTCTCCTAGCAGGCAGACAGAGCTGGGATTCCCAAGGAGGAGATACAGATGTTCTAGACCACTAGCTTTCTGGAAACTTGAGGTCACAAATTCAGGCTGAATGTGGGCATCAGGCAATTTTTTTAATGTGTGCTAAATTCTAAAATTAAGAGATTTCACATTAAAAAGCAGATTTCTACCTTGTCTTACAACAGTAGCGAAGTAGCGGCTCCCAGTTTACGCTGATGTCATTAGACAGGGTAGGTGATGTCTTGTTCACAGCCATCCCCCACTCCCACCCCAGCTGGTATCTCACTGTTTCAGCAACAAAGCGCTGGATTCCATGCCCTACAGTGTCCCTTGTCCTTCCCTTGTCTCAGGTTTGTCTGATTTTAATTATTGGTTTATCGCACACACACACAAAAATACCTCACAAAGCTACATACACCCTATTCTGTAGGTGAGGCAACTGTCTGACATAGTGGGGACCACACTGTCCATCTAAATATTAAATGATTGTGAAGCTTTATCCCTCTTACTTGTCAAATTTAAAAAATTAAACAGAAGACCTAATATTTTTTCCTGCACTTCAGTTCATCATCTTGAGCCATCCTCCTGAAGGGCCCACAGCCTATGAAAAGAATCATGGCCAAGGGGATGAAATATGACTTGATTTGTGACACTCCAGAGACCATCTGGGGAGTAACTTCAATAATTATGTAACACAAATTCAGACCTGTTTAAATCAGCAGTTCACCATGGTTGGTTTTCTGGGGTGTGTTATTTGTGGTTTTGAGTTAAGGACCTGATACTTAGTAACAGCAGGCACTAAGCATTCTTACTCAGTTGTAGAGGAGTGGTAAAGCAGGGAAGGTTATGGAGAGAGGACTTGACAGCCCCTGCAAGCCAAGACACCTTAGCTTTCACCAGCACTTGGGAGCCTTTGTTTTAAATAAAGCAATGGACCCAAGATGATTCCTGTGATCCTGCCACACTTACTCATGTGCATTCCTCCAGGCTTCTTGAGTGAGGGATTTGTGCTTCTGAGGGTTGAGCCCATGAGTGCACACGACCCTTATGAATTCTGCCTGTCATGCACTGTGGGATCAGAGAGGGTGAAACCGGCTGGAGCAGGTGTATATAACTATGTGAAAAAAAAATTTTTTCTAGTCATGATTTCCTCTAGGATTTATAATTTAGCCTCAACTTGCCATCTAAAAAGAACCTAAAAATAGAGTTAAATTCTGAGTTTGAATGAGTGAAATTGGATATATGAAACATTCTCAACTAGATAAATACAGTTAAAAAAAAAACCAACAAACCAAACACTTAGAGATAAAAGGAAACCCATCCTCAAAGGGCTATCATCCTCCTTGCCTAGTGAATTGATTTGACAGACATAATTTGATTTGCTGTTCCTAAGGGGGACAAATTTGATTTGCTCCTAAGGGGGAGTGATTTAATTTTAATCACACAAATTTTTTCTAAGCATTAGCACTTTTGTGCAAAATATTAAAGGAAATGTGGTCATTTTCCCCTGGAACTAATAATGATCTAGAAGTTTGCTTCTGATTATTTAATAATTAGGTTTTGAAATTGAGAATGTATTATTAGATGATTATTTTTTGTTTATTTTTATTTTGATGAGTTGTGACTACAAGACCAATCAAGGTTAAAAGGCTACTGAGGTTTTTATAACTGCGTTGTATAAAGAGAAATGACAATTTCCGGGTTTCTTAGGAAGATAATATTCAAAGTCCTCTTTGACTTTGCCTTGTAAATTAGGTACTGTTACTACATAAGACATCATCCAAAATTTATTTATTGGTTTAAAATGACAGTACTTAAATTTCTTATGTTTCTGTGGATCAGGAAATCAGGAACCACTCAAGATCTCTCATGACATGGTGTTCAAATAGTGGTCAGAGTTAACCTTCTTTATTCACACGTCTGATGGTTGGTTTGGGAAGATTCAGACAGCTAGGGCTGGAACAGCTGAGTTTCTCAGGCCTCTCTTCCTTTCTCACCATGTGGAGGTCCCAGGTTGGCTGGACCTCACAGCAGCTCAGGGCTCCAAAAGCACATAACGCAAAAGAGCCAGAAGGAAGCCTGATTGCCTTTTCTAACTCAGCTTCAAAAGCCATACATCCCTTCTATGCAGAACAGAAAAGAGGAGAGGGGAATAAGAATCCACGATTTTTTTTTTTTTTAAACAGGGAGAGTGTCATTAAAAAAAAAATTGACATATTTTAAACCACCATACCATAACACTTGGTAAAGAAAGACTGGCTCATTCTTCACTTTGTTCATATCTGTCTCTTTTCATTTCCTCTCTTCCTAGCCTTTTCATGCCAGGTGCTCCTGTCCACCTGCTTGCACCTCTAGAGACCTCACTCTTCCAACCTTCCTTGTCCTTATTGCCTCCACAACCAGTCTGTCTTGTATCCTGTGGCCAGATTAATTTGTCCAAAAGGCCACTGCCATTAATTCATTCTTTTGGTTGAAAGTTTTTAATGCCAATTACTTTTTGTCTCCCTAGAGGGTTTGTATCAGGATCAGGTACATGCCTTGTTTAAAAATGCAGATTGTTCTGGTCCCTTCCCAAAATTACTGAATTAAAACGTCCTGTACGTCGAACCCAAGGATGCTCAAGTTAAGAAGTTAAATACCTCTATCAAAGCTGATTCTTAAGCAAACTAAAGTGTACACTTCAACTTGGTATTTAACTGCACACAATAACGGTTCTCAGTCTTAGTGTGTTGCCATCGTTATGGAGCAAGCGGGCTGTTGTTAACAATATCAAAGTACTAACATTGGAACCCATGCAGTTACTCCGATAACGTCATCTTCACTCGTCTTCACCCTTACTTTCTTGAGTGAGAGAGAAATTCCTCAGAATGGGAGCAGTTTCACATAAGAGGTTTCCTCATTATTAATGTCACAAGGCTCTCGTGTCCCCGTGTAGATTCCCTGTACAATCTCACCTGAGCCAGACTTGGTTTGTGTTCCCACCATCCCTTGAATACATTTAACCCTTGCTCCCTTGTTATTTGTTTCTCCTTGGTAGTCATTTTTTACTGCTTGTCAAATCTTACCCCTTTCTGGACAATTTCCCTGAGGCTCTCCAAGCCTCAGAGATTTCTCTTTACTCTCAGCTTATTCAACAAAATCAGTAACTGTCTTTAAGATTTATATGGCACTTATCATATAGTCCCTTAAATTGTTAACTGTTGGCTCATCAGTTTGCTGTGTTGGTCAGCTTCCAGCAGGAAAGAGGTATCGTGCTCAGATAGGCTACACGGAAGAGTGCTTGGTACAGGAACTACTGAACAGGTGTGCGTAGGACCTGGAGAAAGTACAAAGGATAGCTCAATATCATGATGTTAGTAAAAGTGGGATCTGTTACCCTCCCTAGGCCTGTAGATTCCAAAAAGGAGGAGGAGTAGTTTGAATCCAGACAAAGAAACAGACATATGAATAAAGCCTCCTCATTGGAGCCTTGACCTTCATTGAGGAGAGGTAGCCAGCCACTGATGAGCCCCACAGGATGAGAGCCAAGGGAATAAATATCCAGACTTTCCCCTCCTCCCTTCATCTGATCTGCTGATGTTCACCAGTCAGAACCAACTGGAAGCTGGAGGGCAAGGGACCTCACTGAATTGTTCCAGAAGAGCAATCACCCAGGACACAGAGTGGGGAGAGAGTGGTGGAAGGTGAGCTACAGAGGCCTAAAGAAGATATACAGCACAAATACAAATGTGTTAAAGTGGGGAGTCTTGCAACTACTTTGGTATTTCTCATAGCCCTACAATGCACTATGTACAGTAGTTGTGCAGTAACTGTAACTCATTTTTTTATGCCAGCATGCATTGGTTTCATTTCCCTGGAGTGCTTGATAAGGATGAGTGACAAAAGGCTTTCCCAATGTTAACATTTTACATTTTTTGCACAGTGATTCACTCAAACATAAACTACTGTATTTTCTTAATTTCCAAGCCCAGTTCCCTTAATGTCTTTAATGGAAAAGGCCAGTTCCTTGAGAAAATGCAGATATACTTACAATTTGAGTCTCCTAAGTAATTACCAAAAATATAAATTCAAATTAAGCTAGCTGTCATATATTTTGGAAGCCCAAGATACTATTCTCAGATCCTACCAATTTAGCCTCACTGACGATAAGCACATTACATTCTGTGAAGAGTAAATATGTGCACAGGGGTGCCTTGTGTTATGTGAAAATAAAGTCAGGGATGCTGGATTTCTTTTTTTTTTTTTTAAGATTTTATTTATTTATTTGAGAGAGAGACAGTGAGAGAGAGCACAAGAGGGGAGAAAATCAGAGGGAGAAGCAGATTCTCCAAGGAGCAGGGAGCCTGATATGGGACTTGATCCCAGGACTCCAGGATCATGACCCAAGCCGAAGGCAGTCACCCAAGCAACTGAGCCACCCAGGCGCCCCAGAGATGCTGGATTTCTAAAATGAATAAACAGGATAATTATTTACACTGAAAAGGACTCCTACCTTTTCAGAAAGATTCAGCTGGGATTTCCATTATTTGGGTAGAAACAAACATACTTTATTTTTATGAGAGATGCTTTCTAAAAATAATGACATAGCCAGGTTGAAAATAAAGGACAGAAAAAGATATACCATGCAAATATGGAACATAAGAAAGCTGGAGTTGATTGTTATTAGATAAAGTAGACTTCAGGACAACAAGTATTACCAAAGACCAAGAACATTTCCTAATGATAAGAATGTCAGTTCATCAGAACAACATAAAAGTTTTAAATCTGTATATACCTAATAAATTTTCAAAATGTGTGAATCAAACAATTGACAGAAGCAAAGGGATGAATAAATAAACCTATACTCCTCGTTGGAAGTCTTAACAATCCTTTCTCAATCTTTGAAATAAAAACTAGGCAAAATATCTGTTAAGGACCAACACCTGAGAAATAATAAGCATATCTAGAACACAGTATCCAACAACTGCACAGTACACATTGTTTTCAAGTGCACATCAGACTTTCACTAATATAAACCATATATTAGGCCATAACACAAATCTTAATAAATTGTAAAAGCTTGAAATCCTATAGAGTTTGTTCGTTGGCAACAATGACCAAAAAAGCATTTGACAACTGTCAATATCAATTCATTAAAAAACTCAGCAAATTGACAATATAAAGTGAATTCTTTCAATCTGATATGAAAGCCTATGGCTAATATCATTCTTAATGATGGGACATTGAGTGCTTTCTGCCTAAGCCTGGGAACTACAGAGGTGTCCATTCTTACCACTTCTATTGGACACTATGCTGGATGTTCTAATACAGTAAGATAAGAAAAATCAATAAAAGGCAAACATATGGAAAGGAAGAAGTAAAACTGTCCTTGTAGATAACATGATTGTTTACCAAAAAAAAAAAAATCCTAACTAATGAGTTCAAACTAATAAATCTAGCATAGTCACAGAATATAGGGTCAATGTCCAAATCAAATTTAGTTCTATATATTAGGATAGTCACAGAATATAGGGTCAATGTCCAAATCAAATTTAGTTCTCTATATTAGCAACAAATTCCTATGTATTATGAAATCTGTTTTAGTTCTATATATTAGCAACAAATTCCTATGTATTATGTATTATGAAAATATAGGGTAAACTACCTCTGGTTTGTTATTTAACTTCACTCCCCATGATAATTCCTTATTAAAATATAAAAATATTGACTTAGAAGGGTAACATCTTTTTATATAGCATTCTTTGAGTACATAGTCATTAGTACTTGTCTATATATGAGGATGGGACAGAAGGTAAAATGCTTACGTTTACATTGGAAAAGTGGTACTGACTAATGCTCTAATGTGTTTGGTACCTTTTGATTATTGCATTTAATCTGGTGTAGTCCTCACTTCTTTCTTTTTTTTCCCATGAGTCATAGCCAGAAAAATAGCTTCCCATTCATGCTTGAAATAATGTCTTCCATAAGGACATAGATTCATAGAAGCACAAATTTTAGAGGGTACTTTCTCCTGAATATCATAACTGATGGTCTCTGCCTTTGGGGGTGGCTGAGTCATTACAGAGACAAACAAAACCAGGCAAAATTAGCATTTTCTCACTCAACTGACAGCAAAAGTACAGCTTCAACTACATGAAAAATTTCTTGGGATTTGTTTTTAAAAACTACCTTTGAATCAAAAAAGTTTGGTAGCTACTGATCTCATTTTATAAATGAAAATATTGAAGCCCAGAGAAGTTAAGTGAATGGCTAGATTTCACAAATCTAGTTAATGTGAAAGCAGGAGTAAGGAGCTTAAAGCTCTGAGCTAGAATAAGCAGGCCACACTTCTATGTCCAGTGCTCTTTCCACCCAACTGTATTGTCTTCCTGAACACTAAAAAAGGATGAGTCTAGTCCCAAAAGATTGGGATTGATCATCTAACCAAACCTTTCTGTAGTTAAAGCCAAAAGACGTTTTTAACAGTAGATAGTATATAAAAATGAATTTTTATTTTCCCAAATGGTCCATTTGAAAGAGAAACACATCCAGTTTTACAAGCTCTGTTATATTTACTTCAAAATCATTGTCTTCATAGTCACTTCCTCATAACTGTTCTCCAAGCATGTCTTAGAATTTTATAAATCGTATACTATTTGGTTCTTCTCTACTGAGTAAATGTATTTGTATTTAAGAAAATAATTTTGGGGATGCCTGGGTGGCTCAGTCGGTTGAATGTCTGACTCTTGGGTTCAGCTCAGGTAGCGATCTCAGGGTCATGAAATTGAGCCTCATGTTGGGCTCCACACAAGGAGTCTACTGGTTCCTCTCAATCTACCCTTCCCCCTGCTGGTGCACTTGCTCTCTCACTCCCACTTTCTCTCTCTCTCTGATAAATAAATAAATAAATAAAATCTTGAAAAAAAAGAGAAAATAATTTTGGATTATATATAAGGAAAATCTTCTTTAAAGTACCAATTGTTAAGCATTAGAACGAATTATTAGAGCCAACCATTGATTTTTTTCTTGTTTAGAAATTTTTAGGAGTTCTTTTTTTTTTAAGTTTTTTTTATTAATTTGAGAGAGAATGAGAGAGTGCACGAATGGAGAAAGGGGCAGAGGGAGAAGCAGACTTCCTGCTGAGTGAGGAGCCTGATGCAGGGCTCCATCCCAGGACGCTGAGATCACGACCTGACGTGAAGTTAGATGCTTAACTGAGTGAGCCACCCAGGCGCCCAAGGAATTCTTTAATACTATTTTTGCGCACATTAAATACTCAGTATTTACCGAATGAACAAGTAAACGATGAATGAATAATAAAATAGATAATGTTTTAAGATCTCTGGTGGACCTTTCCATATCTATGATTCTTTGCTTTCTATTAAAATTTAATAATAAGCCTTCTGAAAATTCATTCAACTATGATTTACTTGAACTACCAAATATTCTAATAAATATCTTTAGGCAGTGTGTATGTATGTATATACCTGTATGTATTTTAATATATACACAGTTAGAGATAGAAAAAAAGAAAGAAAGAAAGAAATACACACACACACACACACACACACACAGGAGAAAAATATTTGGAAAGTTTTTCCAGCTCAGATTTGTTTTTGCCCAAATCACTCATACATTTCAAAGCACTAAATTAATAACCTAAAAATATCCTGTTAGAATGATTATACTTCAGTGCTCTGGCTCCCTGTTCAGGCAGAAAGGCCAAGGTGAAGGCAGCTGCTCCTGGGGCTCAAAGAGACTCAAAAGTCGGGCTTCAGCTCCATGGCACCAGCACAATTTGAAAAGACCCAGTCTTACAAGAGCTATGTCTTCTAGAGCCTTGGAAAATTACCCATTTACTAATTACCCATTTGCCATTTAAAACATTGAGTAGGGGGCACCTGGGTGGCTCAGTGGGTTAAAGCCTCTGCTTTTGGCTTGGGTCATGATCCCAGGATCCTGGGATCGAGTCCCTCATTGGGCTCTCTGCTCAGCAGGGAGCCTGCTCCCCCTCTCTCTGCCTGCCTCTCTGCCTACTTGTGATCTCTCTCTGTCAAATAAATAAATAAAATCTTTAAAAAATAAAAAGTAAAACACTGAGTAGAACATTAAAAGTGGACATCAATGATTTTGGGAAATAACTTCATTGATTTTAATAAAAAAAAATACCTCTTCTGTGCACTGCTACTTAGCACTGAAAATCCATTTGAGTCTGAGTGTGTGTGTGTCTATGTGTGTTATGGCTATCGAATGAAACTGACAATAAATTTTTCCCTATGGCTTATGGAGCCACCTTGCTAATGCGTATAACCCAGTAGTGGTGAAAAGACTTCAGTGTGTGCACTGCATTCAAAGATAATGGCTCCCTGGCCTACTACGTTGAGAAGGATTTTGGAGCTGAGTCCAGAGTGCTGTGATCCTTAGCAATAATGATTCTCTGCATATCCCAGATGGAAAGCCTCTCCAGGATGGGCCATATTGGTACTATACAGACTGAAGTTTTTAACACTTTGACTTCCCATTCAAGATGTTCTAGAACCGGGGCAGCTGGGTGGCTCAGTGGTTAAGCCTCTGCTTTCGGCTCAGGTTGTGATCCCAGAGTCCTGGGATGAAGCCTCACATCAGGCTCTCTGCTCAGCAGGGAGCCTGCTTCCCTCTCTCTCTGCCTGCCTCTCTGCCTACTTGTGATCTCTCTCTCTCTCTCTCTGTCAAATAAATAAATAAAATCTTTAAAAAAAATGTTCTAGAACCCTGAATCCACATATTACATCTTTATAGGAAAAAAGAACACAAAACCTTTATCCTCATCATAGAAGTGGGGTTATATTTAAAGGAGGATGGGGTGGGTGGAGGTGCCTCCAAGACTAATCCTGATTGCCAAAAAGAGTCCCAATTTCACATATTCTGCTGGTCACTTCATTAGGTAGTCTCTCAGCTTAGTTTGCTACCCTGGATGTGATGATAGCTATCAGACCATCAACTTCTAAAATGAACCTTGAGTTCATCCCATTGTTATATCAGAGCAGTTTGTATCTGGAGACCAGATTGTGAGCTACTTTTTGAGATACAAGATGCAACTATTACACTTCTGATGCTTGGTAGTACTCAACTAAGTGAATGAGTGGGTAATGGAAGAATAATTTGATTATATCAGCAGGGTTTTTCATAGACCTTTTTTTGCCTACCAGAACATAAACTTAGATATAACTTCTTTATTCCTTCCTCTCCCTAAGTGCTTTTTCTAGTAAAATAAGAGCCCTGGAAAGTTTCTAGGGAAAGAAAACATCCCATGTATTCATGGAATATTCACATGAGCCACAAGTTTCCAGAACTTCAGGCCCTCTTCAGTGCCTCTGTTTTACCCTGCTGTGTGGCTTCCATTTTGGAACTTTATTCCAATACAATGGAATTTCCATACATACACTTTCACTGTGTTGAAATAACATTTTATGTGCCTGTTTCCAGTTTAGATTGGGATATCCTTGTGGACAGGGAACGTGTCTTGTCCATTTTGCATCTCTTTAATGAGTGTGGCAGTTGGCTTATAGTAGATGGTTAATTAATGTATGTTGAACTGAAGTAGGTACCTGTAAATAACCCAGTATTGTTAGAACTCTATCAGAAATTTTTCAGAAAAGAAAGGAGTGAAATGATAGTGATTTAGCTTAACCACTTGTGGGCATTATTAAAATAATTAATAATTACTTGTGAAAAGAATGAAAGGATCTTCCTTAGTGGTTCTCATACTTAGAATGTTCAAGAGAATCTTGAGAACAAGGTGTTCTACAGATATGTTCTCAAATCCTGGCTGGAATTTGTTTGGATCTTACTTAGTTTCTCAGATGTTGTCTGAGAATATGAGTTTATAGTATTTTTCTTTATTATCCATGTGAATGAGAAGAGTTATTCTGAGATAAAGTAGGCTTATATCTCTTCTGGGAGAGAAATAGTAATATCCAGTGAATAGAGTAGGATACCATCACTCCTTCTCCAGCCACTAATAACATAATAGTCTTTTCTGAATTTCCTCAGAGACAGTCCTTGTGTTTGAATGAATACTAAGCAACCAATGTAGGTAAGTGTGAAACAGAATTGTATCAGGCATGTGTCTTCTTTTGATGTGTTAGCTTCTTTCAGCCACATAAATCAAAATAGCTTACACCTAAGAAAATGATACTAGTTTTTCTTTTAGAATGACACTGAAGTTTTGAAAAAATTATTTCCATCCAAATGGGAATCTCTAAAAATGGCATTTCGTGGTGAGTTATCAGCCTATTTTCCATTCAGTAAGTCTGTGTGTGGGGTATTAATAGAACTATCATGTAATCTTACCTATTTTATATTCCCATATAGCAGTTAACATTTAATATGCCCTTGAATTTAATTTTCCTGCAGGAAATGCTTTAAAAAGATTTCAAAATGTGCTTCTTGTTATTAGAATTTATAAACCACTTTTCTAATACTTCTTTTGAATGGTAGCAGTGTCTCAAAGCATAAAATCCTGTTGTCTAAAATATGTAGGTCTGGGAGAAACTGCACTTTTCTTGCTTTTTTTTTTAAGATTTTATTTATTTATTTGACACAGAGAGAGAGAGAGATCACAAGTAGGCAGAGAGGCAGGCAGAGAGATGTGGAATGTTCTTGCTTTTTTAAGTCATATTTTATCTTACTTGATGCAAATAGAAATATATCCTATATTCAGCTTCAGTATTTTTTTTTGGAAAACTGATTGCTAAGCAGCAGATCAAATAAGGATTTGGACCACATGATATTTAGGAGTTCATTCCCATCTTCATTGAATTTAGAACATAGTAGACAGTATGTCAGGTTTACGCCCACATATCAATGACAGGACTGCATGGGTAATCAATTATTCCCATTGTCGATATTGAGGATTTAAATGTCAAATGTTTGTAAAGAAGCAAGGTTGAGAGAGGGGACAGTTTAGAAGTTGGCTTAATCATAAACATTAGCAATATGCTGAGATTTAACACTTCTTCAAGGTCTGTCCCCATGATTTTCTTGTCTGGGTCTGGAAACATCGCCTAACCATTTGCTTCTTAACAGACACTGTTTTCTGTGGTCCCATCAGTCATGTGGCACATGCACTCATAATGCAGAGACCATAGACTGACCGCTATGAATCGGGCAGGCATGGCTCATCCCCCAGGTGTATAAAGAACTGATGTATTTTTTAACTCTACCCATTTGCCTTCATCCCTCACTCCTGTCCCATCTTGTTTTATTTCAGACTGTTTGCCTAATGCTGGCACTAATAGTTCCCCCCATTTTCTAAATGGTCATTAAGACTGAGCACCTCTATAAAGAGAACACTAAGAATAATGATCATGTTCGGGGCACCTGGATGGCTCAGTCGGTTAAGCATCTGCCTTCAGCTCAGGTCATGATCCCAGGGTCCTGTGATCAAGCCCTGGGGTGGGCTCCCTGCTCACTGGAAAGCCTGCTGCTCCCCCTGCTCTCTCTCTCTGACAAATAAATAAATAAAATCTTTAAAAAGAAAAAGAATAATGATCATGTTTTACACTGTATTTACTTGACCTCTTTATTTGTAAGGGACACTTCATGGTAGACAGTGAAGCTCCATTAGCTCTTGCTTGCCTCCAGTCCAATATCTGCTTGCCCCCAATCTGCCCTGCACTACCACTGGCATTCATTCTAAGGCATGAAATAAAATATAGTGCTCCCATGTTCATAAGTACAACCCCAACTGCTTAGCGTAAAAGTCAGTGCCTGTCCAGCTAGTCTCAGCCTACTTTTCCAGAACTTCAACTTTGCCCCATCAAAGGCTCTGAATATATATTAGAAGAATGAATTAAACAGATGAAGAAGTAGATACCCACATAATAAAATCAGTGGTGGGGAGAAGACATCTTGGAAAAAATAGTGCTGTAAATTTATATTCATTTCCATATTGTCAACCTGGTAGATATTAAATAAAACTTTAATCTTTTCCTCTTCATTAAGTTCCTTCATCTTGGCAGCCTAATGTATCCCAATTGCTTTATCGAAATGAAGATTTGTACCATAAAAACCAAACCACAGAAGGGTACTTTTCGTGAACAGTTGGTATCTTCTTAAACAATTCATGATATACTCTGTTCAGCAGGTGCAATTAATGTGATTTGTGGCAAGTTGTGGAAAAAAATTTAGAGTAACCTAGATCACTACTTAATTAAAGTCATAGAAATGAATGCATTTGTAATAGTTCACTTACACAGAGCACAGAGTCATAGAAAAGGGTAGAATATAGCTTTTCAACAAGAAATGTCCAAACTGTCAAAATAACATTTCACATGCTAGTTGTCTCCCTACATTAGTTTCTTTCTTTTTTGACCTAATCATATTATCCACTCCAGATTTTTATTGAAACTTTAAAGACCCTGGAACTTTTTTTTTTTTTTAAAGATTTTATTTATTTGTTTGACAGAGAGAGATCACAAGTAGGCAGAGAGGCAGGCAGAGAGAGAGGAAGGGAAGCAGGCTCCCTGCTGAGCAGAGTGCCCGATGCGGGACTCGATCCCAGGACCCCGAGATCATGACCTGAGCCAAAGGCAGCGGTTTAACCCACTGAGCCACCCAGGCGCCCAGACCCTGGAACTTTAATAAGCTCCCATTTGGAACACTCATTTCTTTTTCTTTTTTAACTTTTTAAAATTAACTTATAATGTATTATTTGTTTCAGGGGTATAGGTCTGTGATTCATCAGTCTTACACAATTCACAGCACTCAACATAGCACATACCCTCCCCAATGTCCATCACCCCGCCACCCCATCCCTCCCAAGCCCATCACCTCCAGCATCCCTCAGTTTGTTTCCTGAGACTGAGAGTCTCAGATTTCATCTTGTTTCATTTTTCCCTCCCTTCCTCTATGATCCTCTGTCTTGTTTCTCAAATTCCTCAAATCAGTGAGATCATAGGATAATTGTCCCTCCCTGACTAACTTATTTCGCATAGCATAATACCCTCTAGTACCATCCACGTCATTGCAAATGGCAAGATTTCAGGGTTTTTTGATGGCTGCATAATATTTCTATCTGTATCTATATCTCACATCTTCCTTATCCATTCATCTGTCATTGGACAACTGGGCTAGTTTGGCTATTGTGGACATTGCTGCTATAAACATTCAGGTGCATGTGCCCCTTTGGATCACTACATTTGTATCTTTGGTGTAAATACCCAGTACTACAATTGCTAGGCTGTAGAGTAACTCTATTTTGAACTTTTTGAGGAGCCTCCATACTGTTTTCCAGAGTGGCTGCACCAGCTTGCATTCCCACCAACAGTGTGGGAGGGTTCCCCTTTCTCCGCATCCTCGCCAACACCTCTCATTTCCTGATGTGTTAATTTTAAGCCATTCTGACTTGTGTGAGGTGGTATCTCACTGTGGTTTTGATTCGTATTTCCCTAATGCCAAGTGATGTTGAGCATTTTTTCATGTGTCTGTTGGCCATTTGGATGTCTTCTTTGCAGAAATGTCTGTTCATGTCCTCTGCCCTTTTCTTGATTAGATTATTTGTTCTTTGGGTGTTGGGTTTGATAAATTCTTTATAGATTTTGGCTATTATCCCTTTATCTGAGATATGTCATTTTGAGCACTCATATCTATATAGGGTTTCTTGTAAAGCAGAGGTTAAACCACAGCTTCCGGGCGCCTGCTTGCAGAGAACCTGATTCAGTAGGAGTAGAGGGCGCTGATTTGCATTTCTCGCAGGCTTCTAGGAGATTGCCACACCAGGGAAGCCAGTGCAAATTTTGTTCTTTCAGTCCCAGGGCTGTAGAGTCTCCTTCACATCATTATCTCAGTTTGCCTCAGTGAAACACATTTCACTCAATTCATGTAATTTATGTGGTTGTAATAGTGTTGGGAAAGGGGATGGCATTTGTCTTGGAGAAAAAAAGACTTAGGGAGAGTATGTTAACTGACATCAGGTATCATAAGAATTGTCCTATGGTAGTGGTCCTCCTCTTTATTCTCATATTTGCTTAAACATTGTGCTAATCATATTATGTTACAATTGTCTCTTTGCTCGACTATCAGACTATGAGCTCCTTAAGGTCAGGGAGAATGTCTTATTCCTCTTTCTAATTGAGCCTAATACTTAACACTGATCATCGGATATATGAAAGATGAAAATGTTACTTGGGGAACAACAGACTATCCTCAATCTGTTAGTCCTCCAGCATGATCTCTAAGTCAAAAACATGCAGGGACAGCAATTGACAGCAAGAAAAAAATATTTTATTATGAAATTTTGTCTCTAAACCCAGTGAGACCCAAGAGTACTTTCTGAACTCCACGGAGAATCCCTTTCGTGTAGCCTAGCGCCTGGGACCAAAGCAGGCCAAGAGAACTCCTCCGACCCTAATCCCAAATCTCAGATCATCCCACCATTGTCACAGAAACACAAATCCAGAGAATGCTAATGGAGGAGAAGAGGACAGGAAGTAGAGACAGCAAAGCATAGACTGGGCTGGTGCTTAGAGCAGCCCAATACAGGCCTTCTGATAATTAAGTCCAGCAAATCTCTCTAGCTGCGTAGAAAGAAGCAAGTTCAAAGAGAAAGGTGAACAGCACAAAGAGAGGTTAGTTTTACTTCTCCAGCTTCTTGGAAATAAAAGGATCCTAGGTGAGAGAAACCACACCCCTACATAGTACTACAGTACTAGTATTATGTAGTACCTAGCACTGTGACTCAGTGAAAAGTCTTGATCTGACCAACTTTGGCCCTACCTTTTCTCCTCAACGGTGAAGAGAGAGGAATGGGGGAAAATGGAAGAGGAAACTTGAACTTGCTTTTTTTTTTTTTTTTTTAGGGATAAACATTTTCCAATTTTTTGTCCTTTTCTATAAACTCAAGGGTCTTAATGGCTCAGGTCATAGAGTTTCTAACCATATAACCATGCAGAGCCCATGCATATTAATTGGGAAAAGGGAGTGGACAAAGCATATGACAGAGCTCATCTGTTGCTAGGATCCCAGTTCATCTCTTCCAGTGTCTAGAATCTTCCACTTGTAAATGTCAAACTTAATTGGAGAATTCCCCATCAAGACATTGATTGCTTCCATTCTCCTGGGGAGGGAAAAATGCCTACCTGTTTAGATTATCTTGTGTGTGGGAGGATGATGTTTAAAAGATTCTCATCTTGTGGACTGCATACTTCACATAAAATTTTGGTGTTGCTTTCCTCTTAAGCCATGTGCCTGTCCTTCTCTGTGAATCTGTTTTCTTGGAAAGACCACTCTTCGCTCTCCATATTTCTCTAGTTATTCCTTCCTCATCTTCATGTCTCGGTTCAATTGTTATTTCCTCATAGGAGCCTTCCAAGACCTCTACGATAAGGTTGGATTTCCCTATTATATCTTCTCATAGTAACAACGGCTGCACTTCTATATCATGGTACTTACCATAGTTACAGTTCTATATTTGTTCGTTTTTTTTTTTTTTTTATTACAGTTTGACTTTGCCAATTGGCCATAAGCTCCACCAGGGCAAGAACATACCTGATTGGCACTCACTGTTGGTCCTTGGTGCATAGCATAGAATCTAGCCTGTAGTAGATACACAGAATATCAGTGTACTATTCTATGAGTTATCACAAACTTGCTCCAGTTGTTGTATATTCTTGTTAATACTTGGTATTGTTGGTCTTTTGTATTTTAGCCATTCTGGTGGATGTGTTGTTTCAATTTGTATTCCCTGGATTATTAATGATGTGGGCTTCTTTTCAGTTCATTTGTCATTTGGATATCCTCTTTTGTAAAAATGACAGTTCAAGTCTTTTACCCATTTTTCTATTGTTTTCTGTTTTTCTTCTTGATTTGTAAGAATACTTTTTTTAAAAAGATTTTATTTATTTATTTCTGAATGAGAGAGAGAGGGAGGGAGGGAGCATGAGTCACGGGAGGAGGGGCAGAGGGAAAAGCAGACTCCCCGCTGAGCAGGGAGCCCACCCTGCAGCTTGATCCCAAGACTCTGGATCATGACCTGAGCTAAAAGCAGGCACTTAACCGACTAAGTCACTCAAGCACCCTGATTTGTAAGAATACTTTTTGTATTTTCAAAACAAGCCCTTTCTTGATTGTATGTGTTGCAAATATCTTCTCCAACTGACATTTTCATTCTCTTAATAGTGTATTTAATAAAGAAGTGTTTTTTTATGTTAAAGGCATTCAATTATAAAACTTTTTTATGGTTAGGGAATTTTAGGTCCTATTTAAGAAATTCTTATCTACCCTAAGGACTAGAAGATATTTTCTTATATGTTATCTCCTAAAATCTTTACCATTCGACTTTTCGCATTTAGATCTGAACATCCGTTTGGAATGAGTTTTGCATACTATACCGTATAGAGAGTCAAGTATCATCGTTTTCTATATGAACATCCAACTGTTCAAGTAGCATTCACTGAAAAGACTGTGTTTTCCCTACTCCATTGCAGAGCCACCTTTGTCATAAATCATATGCCCATATATTTGGACAGTGGATCTTTTTCAGAGTTCTGTCTCTGTTTCAATGGTTTACTTATCTTCCTTAAAACCCAGTACCTCACTGTCTTAATTACTGTGGATTTTTTTTATGTCTAATCTCAAATTTATTTGACTAGGAATAACATGTGAATATGGAATTAGATTAATTATAATGGAAACTTTTCTTTCATGAGAGAGACTGCAGAGGTGACCAGAGTCCATAAACATTGAATAAGGATATCTGTATATTATTCAATAAAACATAGTAAATATGGTCTTGCAGCAAAATATAAGAGACCCTTGAATTTCACTAAGAATGTTCACCAGGGCTCAACCTATGCATACCTATGCATCAAGGAGGTTATTTAATGCCTATGCCACAATACGTTAAAGAGTGCAAGGATGCACTAAAAATAACAAAAACTATACGTCATGAAATATATATTTATTAGCCAACAAATTAGTTTTATAAATTAGTTTACTGTGAATTTTTAATGAATTGAATTGCATTATCTGACAATAAATTCTATCAGTTTAACCTTTTTCTTTAAGACTTTCTTGAAGATTGTCTTGGCTATTCTTGGCCCTCTGCATTTACAAATAAATTTCAGTCTATTTTTCAATTCCCATGACATACAAAAATTGAACAAAGCTGCTGACATTTAGAGATCACATTAGATCTATATTTCACTTGGGAAACATTGACATATTTTATGATGTTAAATGTTCCATTCATGAATATGGCATATACCTCATTTTATTTCTGCCAAGGTATGTGTAGTATTCTTGTGTCATTTTTCATTAGATTTTTTCCACTGGGTGATTAAATGATTTTTTGTGTGTGTGTTAAGTAGCATTTTTATTTTTTTCAATGAGGTAACATTTCAATTTTCACCATTTGTATATAAACACAGGTTAATAAAACATTACACAAAACAGTAAAATTTCATAGTTAATATTTATAGTTGCATAGTTTTGTGCTGACATGTTTGTAAGTAGTGTATATATTAACAAATTTCACAACACATCATTATTCTTAGAAAGCGTCATTAAGACACCTAGAAATCTTATAATGTATGACAGTAAATCACAACTTCTCAACAACAGCAACAAAAAAATAGTAAAGATTTAAAAATAAGTGGTAGTCATTTTGGTGTTTTAGTTTAACATTTTAGATTTGAAACCACAGTATCCACACAGCACACAAGGACCCTGGTACCATATACTCACTAAAGTGAGAGGCGAGCCCTGAAACGCTAAGTAGGGGCAGGTATAGATACCTTCAGTCACTGCTGATGGAAGAGTTTAAAATACAATATAAAAGGGTTGAGAAAATGTCATGACTGGGCATGTTGGAACTGAGTACTTGTATAGGATGGACTATCTGTCAGTAGGTCTCAAGAAACTGGGAGAAAATTGTTTCTCTGGCTTCGGGTTCATAGTCTTGATATCCTTTCTCAGAAAACATCTTGTATGCCTCATTGTCCAGATGGTCAGGTGTATCTTCTAGAATTCCTTCCTGTGGGCCTCCTTTTTCACTCAG
This sequence comes from Lontra canadensis, assembly GCF_010015895.1. NCBI lineage: Eukaryota > Metazoa > Chordata > Mammalia > Carnivora > Mustelidae > Lontra > Lontra canadensis. Next base: position 10,732,415 of record NW_022631034.1, read on the forward strand.
GCTAATGTGAAGACATCAGCAGGCAGACATTTCTTTCTGGAGGTTCTAGAGTAGGAAGTATTTCCTTGCTGCTCCAGCTCCCTAGCCTCCCCACAGTCTTTGGCAAATACACTTTGGGTTTTATGGATTTTCTTGGAAAGCCAGCAGTAGCTGGTCAAGTCTTTCTCAAGTAGCAACACACTAAAGCTCAATTAAGTAGCATTTTTGCTACTTATATACTTATATATATATAACAATTGCTTGTTCCTAGTATATAAGAATAAAATTGATTTTTGTATGACTGCTTTTATAAGCAGAGAGCATGCTAAATTTGCATATTTATTCTAATGGCTTTTAAATTCTTTTGGCTTTTTTACATGGACAATCACATTGTCTGAAATGACTATTGTATTTCTTTCTTTCCAATCCTATCTTTTATTTCTTTTTCATGTTTTATTGTACTGTCAAAAATCTCCATTACAATGTTGACTAGAAATGCTTATAATAGGCATCTTTATTTCAACGTGGAGGAAGGTGTCAACATTTCTCAATTAAGTATGATGCTATAAATTTTATGTATTTATTCTTTACCGAATTATGGATGTTCTGTTGAATCCCTAGTTTGATAAGAGTATTTATCTTGAATGAATGTTAAGTTTTACCAAATTTTTCCTCATATTTATTTATTTGTTAAGATGATCTTTTGATTTTTCTCTTCTATTCCATTCATTTGATAAATTACAGTGCTTGATTTTTGAAAGGCAAACTAATTTTTCATGCATGGAATAAACCCATATTGGTCATGACACACATAATCTTTTTATATCTTGCTGAATTCATTTGCTGATATTTTCCTTAGAATTTTTGCATCTATGTTCATATATGAGATTGTCCTGTGATTTTTCTTTTTTTAATGTCTTTATCGGGCTTTGGATTCAAGCTTATGCTGGCCTAATAGAATGTATTGAGAAGTATTCTATCCTTTTATATTTAGTAGAAGGGTTTCTGTTAGCTTGGTGTCTGATACAATTCACTAGTAAAGCCATCAGGGTTTTTGAGTTTTCTTTGCACAATGGTTTTGAATATGGATTTAGTATCTGATTTTATGTTTATTCTTCTATCAGTGTAGGAAAGTTGTGTTTTTCTAGAAATCTGTTCATTTCATATAAATTTTCCAACTTGTTTTCATTCAGTTCTTAATATCCTTTATCATCTTAATCTCTGTAGGATATTTAAGAATTCATTCCCTCCCTCTTATTATCAATATTTATTTTTGCCTTCCCTCTTTTTATTGATTCGTTTCACCTGTGCCCTTAGTTATACTGTTTATTTTCTATTTTTTTCCCGCTTATCTTTATCTTTTCCTTCTTTCTACTTTTTAGTCAATCTAAAAAGGCCTCTTTTTTTTTTTTTTTACCATTTTGAGATGAATGTTTAGATCCTTAATTTCATGGTCTTTTTCCCTCAACATGTTCATTTAAGGCAATAAAATATTCCCATGATTATGCATGTAGATACATCCCATAAGCTTTGAAATGTCATAATTTATTGTCATTTAATTAAATTTATTGTCATTTAATTGTCAATTAATTAAAATGTCATAATATTGTCATTTAATTGTCATTTTATTTTCTACTTCCACTGTGGTTTCTTTGACCAAGGTTTATGCTAAGGTGTATTGTTTAATTTTTACACACAGAATTTTTTAATTTCCATTTTTGTTATTTATGCAGAGCTTACTTCTACTGTAGTCATTGACAGTAACCTGAGTGAGAGTTTCAATCATTTGAAATTTATTTAAATTTCCTTCATGATTCAGAATATGGTCAACTTTTATAAATTTTCTGTGTGTATTTTAAAAAACTTTATATTCAACTTCGTGGTTGTATCTATCTATAAAGTTGAATATGTTAAGATCTCCTTTTCCCTTACTGATCTTTTTGTCATGGGTTCGATCAGTCACTTGGAAAGACATATTAAAATCTCCAACTATGATTGTGGATTTGTGACTTTCTTTTAATTCTATTTAAGTTCAGCTTTGTGTGCTGAGAGACTGTATTATTGGGTCATGCAAATTGAGGTTATTATTTCTTCCCGAATAATTAACAGTTTATTGTAAGGAAATGATACCCTCCAGCTCCCGTAAGACTTCTCTCCTTAAAGTCTATACTTTGACATTTGTTCAGGTTTTTTTTTTTCATTTTATTGAAGTATAATTGACAAAATTTGTACAACTTGATGTTTTGATATATGAGAAACGATCACCACAGTCTAGCTAACTAACATATCTACCACCTCACATAGTTACCATTTTCTTTGTTTTTCTTTTTTGTGGTGAGAACACTTAAAATCTATCCACTTAGCAAAGATTCAAGTATATAATACAGTACTGTTAACTGTAGGCACATTGCTATTCTCTAGATCTGTGGAACTTACTCATCTTGCATAACTGACACCTTGTATCCTTTGGCCAACATCTCCTCATTTCCCTCTCTCCCCAGCCTCTGACAACCACCATTCTACTCTGCTTTTGTGAGGCTGACTATTTTAGATTCTGCGTGTAAGTGAGATCATGCAGTATTTGTCTTTCTGTATCTTGCCTATTACACTTAACATAATGTCCTCCAGATTCATCCATGTTGTTACAATGGCAGGATTTCCTACTTTTTTAACACTAAATAATATCCCACTGTACATATATTCCACATTTTCTCTTTCCATTCATCTGCTGACATTTAGTTTGTTTCCATATCTTGGCTATTGAGAACAATGCTGCAATGATTATGGGAGGGCAGATATCTCCCTGGGATATTTGTTTCCTTTCGCTATATCCATAGAAGTGGTATTTGTGGATTAAGATGTAGTCTGTTTTTAACATTTTTGAGGACTGTCTATACTGTATTTCATAGTGGCTGTACCGGTTTACATTCCCACCACCAGGGCACGAGGGTTCCCTTTTCTCCGCATCTTGCCAATACTTGCTATCTTTTGTCTTTTTGACAGTAGCCATTCTCACAGATGTAAGGTGATATGTCTCTGTGGTTTTGATTTGCATTTCCCTGATGATTAGTGAGGCTAAACCCCTTTTTAGGTAATTATTGGCTACTTGTATATCTTCTTTTAAGAAATGTTTGTACATTTTGCCCATTATTTTGGTAGAAAATGGATTATTAGGAATTTATTTTTTTTAATTTTTCAACTGAGATGTAATTGACATATCATTAGTTCATTTCAGGTGTACAGCACAATGATTCCAGGTCTGTGTATGCAAAATGATCGCAATAAATCCAGTTAATATCCATCACCACACATAGTTAAAAAAATTGTTTTTCTCAGGATGAGAACTTGCAATATCCACTCTTCTACCTATTTTCAGGTTTTTTTCCCCCTTTGCCCATCAAATATCAAATCAGGTTTGATATTTGTATATGTTTACCACCTTTTCATTGGTTAATGTTTCCATAGTGTGTTTTTTCCATCCTTTTACCTTTAGCCTTTCTGTATATTTCTATTTTAAGTGTACAGTTATATCAAGCACCTCTGATGCCCTATCTTATACTTTCATAGCCCACCTTTTACCTGGTCTTTGCTCCTATGGTCAGCCTCACGCCACTGTAACGTGTGGCCACTCCCTGAGGACGTTTGACTTCCTGCTTGGGACTCATACATCCACAGTGTGAAAGTATGGGGAAGGTAATATGCCTGGGGGCAGCTCTTGACCAGTAGGAGACAGCGGCTAGTGGACAGAGGCTCCTCACATGTGTCTCTCAGAAGACCCAGCAGCATGGAAGACCCAGACCCCGGTCACAGTGACTAACTGGGTACTACACCTTCTCCTTGGCTTGCCCCCTCTTCTAAAGTCTCCCCAGTCCCCACCACCAGCTTTCCTGTTTATGACTGCTGTCATGCTATAAGACCATATGGCCTGAAAAGTCTAAAATATTCATTATCAGGCCATTTATAGAAAAAATTTGCTAACTCCTGTTCTAGGGATCACAACATGCATCATTAACTTAATGTCTCATAGAATTCAGTATTTCTGACACTTCCTGAACAAGCTCTTAAAACAGTTGAACTCCATGTACCTGCCTCATGACTAATCTCTATTTTTAAAGACCACAAAATACTTGTAGTGTTCTTTTATATGGTCAATACTCATTTAGTTTTACCCACATATTTACCATTTTATTGCTATTCATAAATAGCAGGTTTCTATCTTGGTTTCTATTCTTCTTCCACCTAAAGAATATTTTTATATGTTTCCATTAGTGTAGAGTTTCTGAGGACAGATACTCTCAGTTTGTGTTTGAGAATATCTGTATTTACTCTTAATTTTTGAAAGATTTTATTACTGCATACAGAAAAGTAGGTTGGCAGTTATTTTGTATTGGCCACTTTAAAGATAGCGTTTTAAAAATAAAATAAAATTTGCATTTCTTTGAAAAAAAAGATACCTTTTCATTGTTTCTTGGCTCTCATTGTCACTTTTGTGAAAATGCAGCTGTTTATTGTTGCTGTTCTGAAGGTAATCTTTCATTTCTTTTCTTCTGGCATTTTTAAAGATTTTTTTGTTTTGCTTTGCTTTGGTCTTTTTGCCTGTCTAAACTTGTAACAGTTTTACTATGATATGCTTAGATCTGAGGTTTTCTGTTTATTCTTTTTGGCTTTTATATTGCTTTTTGAATCTGAAATTTGGAATCATTTGTGAGTTTAGAAAATTCTTAGCTGTTATATTGTTTAATACTGCTTCATTTTCTTTTTTCTTCTAGAACTTTCTAAGCATTCTCTCTCATTTGTCTCTTTTGCTGCTTGATGTACTTTTCCTACCCCTGTCTCCCCCTTGTTTCATTCTGGATATTTTATTCTGCTCTTTTAGTTCACTAGTTCTCTTTGAGGTATGCCTAATTGGCTGTTAAATACATTTAATCACCTAATATAATGGGAATTTGGGGGTGATTCTAAACGGATTTAGTCCTGGGAGGCTGGTTCACACACACTCTGATGGTGTAGCCCTGTAGAGTCCAACCAAGAGGGGGCAGCAGTAGTAGTTTCTAGAGCTCCTTCTCCTGGGTGGGACCATATTCTAGTTTTTTGTTACCCAGCCTTGTAGTCTGTTTAAAGTTCTGCCCAGAAATTATTTCCATGTTAAATGACAGTGAAGTCTAATTATCTATCCTTTTTTTCCCTTTTATGATCTAATCTAGCTTCTGTGAAAATGGTGTGTGTTCAGTAAATGCTTAATGGATGAAAGAAATAATTTATTTTACATTTTCACTGTGGGCAGAATAGGGAAGCAAATTTAAGCCCAATATTAGAAAGAACTTCCTAGTTATTAGAGTCTTCCAATAACAAAAGGGACTGTCTTGTAAGTAGTAAGTACCCATCCCAAGAAATGCTCATAAGAACATTCAAGTTCAAATGTTCAACTTTAAAAATCACTTGTCAAGAGACTGTGGAGATAATTACAGGTTTGATATTAATTTGGGTCAGATAACTTCTCAAGTTTTTTCCAGTCTTCAGTTTCTGTGATTTCAGTTTTTGTTCCAATTTTTTCTTCCCTCTCTCTCTCTCTCTGTCTTTAATACTTTGCTTCCTGATTTCTGACAGTGTCATTTGAATTATGAAATGTAGGCCTTCTGACACACCTTTATAAAGAATAGGCCAGCCAAAAGTCCTAACAGGAACAGGGAGTATTAAAACAAGCTCACTTGGCAGTCTGACACAGTGAGTATGTCTTTGCTTATCAAAGGCAGTTACAGGTTCATTTCAACGGAGTAATCATTCAGGTAAGGGACTTTAAGTCAATGGACAGAGGAAGATTGACATGTCTATGTAATGACAGGAAAAAAAAAGATTTAGTTGATTGATTAAGAGAAATAACATCAGTAGTTGAGAAGCTTACTTCCTTGAAGACAAAAGTGATATCTCAAATTTTCTTCTCATTTATATATATATTCACTCATTCATTGAATCAGCAAAGGTATTTTGAGAACCTAGGGTAAGAAAAGGTATGTCAAGGGTCCACTTTGCTCTGTGATACTTCTCAACACATCACAAGTGAATTTTATGAAAATTTTCTAGGGGCTTCACATCTTTTGGAATGCAGTGTATCCGCTTCTATCTTGGGGAAAAAAAACATAAATGATTCAAATATTTTTTCCTTTGAAATGAAGTACAGGTGGAGAAGATGAGACCCTAATGACTGGGCATGTGTGGGGGTTACTAGGACTCAGATGAGCACACGAATGGCTGTGGGCGCTCTGCTAAGCCGTCAGCCTGTTAGCCCCAGCTGCCACAGTTCTCACTAGTTCTACATTTTAATTGTTTTTTTTTTTCTATTTCTAATTATATCTTGTGTCATTTATACCAAAGAAAGATAGCAAGTTAATTGCAAGTAAATCCAGATTCACTTCAAAGTTATCTCTCTCAAACCTGAAGTTGCATTTCATGGATCAAAACTCTTAGATACTCCACATAAGTTTTCTGTAAACTTAAAGCTGCTTTAAAAAAAAAAAAAGATTTTATTTTTCTTTTTGACAGACAGAGATCACAATTAGGCAGAAAGGCAGGCGGGCGGTGGGGGGGGGGGGAGAGTGGGGGGGTGCGGAAAGCAGGCTGCCTGCTAAGCAGATAGCCTGATGTGGGGCTCGATCCCAGGACCCCAAGATCATGACCTGAGCCAAAGGCAGAGGCTTAAACCACTGAGCCACCTAGGTGCCCCCATAAAGCTGCTTTTTTAAAAAGCCTTTTAATTTAAAAAATGCAATCTTATTCAAAGTCTGAAAAGTCTTGTGCAAATTTCAGTCTTATATAAATTTCTCCAACCAAGATTTCAAAAGCCAACAGTAAAAAACAAAATATAGTCATGATGACATACATGTCTATCCATTATTTCATTGTGTTATGTAAGGAGAAGCACTTACGTTGTAGCCTGAAGCAAAACACAAAATGTATTAAAGTAAACCATTTCATCTGTTTAAATGCCCAATGGAAGAATTTCAAAAGTCAAAAAGTTTTTATCTGCATTTAATACCTAGTAATTCAGGGTTTTCCCTCCATATTCTGATATACACTGTAACTAAATCAAGAGTAATATAACATTTTATTTGTCAGAAATTGTTTTCTTCCTAATATTATGTATTTATTTAGGGAGAGAGTGAGCGGGGGCTGGGGGCGGGGGGAAGTAGGGCAGGGGAGAGAAAGAGAAAAAAATCTCAAGCAGTCCCCACACCCAGCACAGAGCCTGACATGGGGCTTGATCTCACAACCTTGATTTCATGACCTGAACTGAAGTCAAATTGGATGCTTAAACGATTGAGCCACCCAGGCGCCCCCCATAACATAATTTGTTTTAAACAAATTTTGAAGGATGTAATCTGTTATATTGTGGAAGGCTAAATATTGCCAAGGATTTTATTAAACATAAATTTTACAAAATAATATTTGATAAAATAAAGGTTTTAACTTCAGATAATACCCTTATTATATATCACACAAAAATTACAAAGTGATTTTCCAAAGTATTAAAGTATTAAGCTTTTCAGCTTTTTGGAAAAAAGAGCTATTTTTTTGAAAATAGCTCTTCAAAAGCTGTTTGGAAACTTTGTTTTTGGTTTTAATTAGGAAATACTAGACTACAAAAATGGAGAGCTTTTCCTCTTTTTTTTTTCATTATTAATATGTAATGTATTATTTGTTTCAGAGGTACAGGTCTGTGATTCATCAGTCTTACACAATTCACAGCACTTGCCATAGCACATACCCTCCCCAGTGTCCATCACCCAGCCACCCTGTCCCTTCCACCCCCATCCCCTCTAGCAACCCTCAGTTTGTTTCCTGAGATTGAGTCTCTCATGGTTTGTCCCTCTCTGTTTCCATCTTGTTTCATTTTTCCTTCCCTTCCCCTATGATCCTCTGTCTTGTTTCTCAAATTCCTCATATCAGTAAGATCATATAGCTGTCTTTCTCTGACTGACTTATTTCACTCAGCATCATACCCTCTCGTTCCATCCACGTCATTGCAAATGACAAGATTTCATTCTTTTTGATGGCTGCATAATATTCCTATGTGTGTGTGTATATGTGTGTGTGTGTGTACGTGCGTGTTTGCGTGTGTATAAAACACATCTTCTTCATCCATTCATCTGTTGATGGACATTTAGGGAGAGCTTTTCCTCTTATTTTTAGAAAACTGAGGCTCAGGAAAAAAAATGAACCATTTGTTCAAAGACCAAAAATAAATAGATGGCAGATTCTAGATTCAAATTCAAGATGATCTGATTCTAAAATTCATGCTCTTACTCACTAATGCTAATGTATGGCTCAGTGGCAGTGGGAACTGGGGTGGAGAGGAGTCTGAGTGGCATTTCAAAGACAAAATCCATAGACAATGCTGATAGCTCAGAAAGATGAAAGATTTGATGAGTGAATGTTCTCTTCTAGCTGAGAGATTTAGGAAAATAGTGTTGCTACCATAAAATACCATAAAAGTAGAAAAATTAATAAATAAGCAAGACAGGAATTTCATTTAGGGAAAAAGGTGTTGAGACTGATTATGGGTAACATGAAGACTTACAGGTAGAGTCATCATATTAAGCATTAAAAATACAAGACTTAGATTTTGTTGAAAGTCAGTGCTGAAAATGTAGATTTAGGATCCATCAACTAAGGGCAGTTGTTGAAACCAGAAGAGGTAAAAAAGAATGAGAAGAACATGAGAATCTGGAGACAAGACCTAAAAACAGTAACATGATCTAAGCCTCAAGGAAGGCCCCCACTTGTGGGCTAAAGGAGGAAAAAAGGGTGAGCCAAGAAAATAAATAAACAAATAAATAACGAAAAGTTAAAGAAGGACCAGGACAACTTAGAATCATGAAAACCAAGAAATAATAAACATGGCTCAAATTTATTGAGCACTTACTGTGGATCAAATTTGTGCTGTGAGTTTCACATACATGATCTTATTTAATCTTTATAGTAACTCAAGGAGGCAGGTCTGTATATCTTTATTAACAGATGAAGACATAGAGGCTTTGCAAAATTAAGCCAATATGCCTGTCACTCAGCTGGCAAGTCCTAGGGCAAAAACTGGAATGTGTGTTCCCAGCCTCTAGGGTCCATTTTCCAACCAGTGGTCTCTAGAGTATGGGAAAGTGTGGGAAGAAAATGTTAAAATTGCAATTATTGTATCTCTTCTTTTTAAAATTGCATTTTGTGTATGTTTTATAGCAAGCATCCTATATTAGTATGGTGTTATGTGCATGTTTTCGAAATTAATTAATAAATATGTATTTGGAGCACCTGGGTGGCTCAGTGGGTTAAGCTTCTGCCTTTGGCTCAGGTCATGATCTCAGGGTCCTGGGATCGAGCCCCTCATCAGGCTCTCTGCTCAGCCCAGCCTGCTTCCTCCTCTCTCCCTCTGCCTGCCTCTCTGCCTACTTGTGATCTCTGTCTGTCAAATAAATAAAATCCTTTTTAAAAAATATGTATTTATTGGGGTATATGCTCAAATAATTTACTAATGTAAGGATGCAAAAAATATTGGAATCATTTCTTAATTACTATTTTTTGAATCATTTCTTTAAACTGCCATACAAAACTGCCTTTTTTTAATCATTTTTTTAAATTTATTTTCAGCATAACAGTATTCATTGTTTTTGTACCACACCCAGTGCTCCATGCAATCCATGCCCTCTCTAATACCCACCACCTGGCTCCCCCAACCTCCCACCCCTCCAACCTCTTCAAACCCTTCAGATTGTTTTTCAGAGTCCATAGTCTCTCATTGTTCACCTCCCCTTCCAATTTCCCCCAACTCCCTTCTCCTAACTCCCCATGTCTTCCATGCTGTTTGTTATGCTCCACAAATAAGTGAAACCATTTGATAATTGACTCTCTCTGCTTGACTTATTTCACTCAGCATAATCTCTTCCAGACCCGTCCATGTTGCTACAAAAGTTGGGTATTCATCCTTTCTGATGGAGGCATAATACTCCATAGTGTATATGGACCACATCTTCCTTATCCATTCGTCCATTGAAGGGCATCTTGGTTCTTTCCACAGTTTGGCAACTGTGGCCATTGCTGCTATAAACATTGGGGTACAGATGGCCCTTCTTTTCACTCCATCTGTATCTTTGGGGTAAATACCCAGTAGTGCAATTGCAGGGTCATAGGGAAGTTCTATTTTTAATTTCTTGAGGAATCTGCACACTGTTCTCCAAAGAGGCTGCACCAACTTCCATTCCCACCAACAGTGTAACAGGGTTCCCCTTTCTCCACATCCCCTCCAACACATGTTGTTTCCTGTCTTGCTAATTTTGGCCATTCTAACTGGTGTAAGGTGATATCTCAATGTGGTTTTAATTTGAATATCCCTGATGGCTAGTGATGATGAACATTTTTTCATGTGTCTGATAGCCATTTGTATGTCTTCATTGGAGAAGTGTCTGTTCATATCTTGTGCCCATTTTTTGATATGATTATCTGTTTTGTGTGTGTTCTTCATTAAGAAGCCACATTCACTTTCTATGGCCGTGCAGTCTTTTAAATGCAATACTAGTTCTAATTGAGTTAAATGAGAACTGTTTATTTCATAGGTTCTTTTCAAATTATCCCTTGGTATTTTCAAAAATTTGTGAAAGCTTTTGGATTAATTTGTTCCTTGTAATCGTAAAAGGAACACAGGCCTTAGACAAGACTGATACCAGCTTTGAATTTTCTGACCATATGACCTCAAACAAACACTTCATTTCTTAGAGCCAGGTGTGTTCATGCGTAAACTGGAGATAATATGTACCTTACAGGGTATTGCAAAGTTTAGCAATATCATACAAAAATAACTTAGCACTGGGCGTGGCACACAGTGGATACTTTAGATTCATTTTTATTTAGTTAGTTATTTAGTTATTCATTTATTGGGGCAGGGCAAGGAAGGGCAGAGGGAGGGAGAAAGAGAATCTGGAGCAGACTCTGCACTGAGCCCAGAACCCCATTCAGGGCTCACTCTCAGGACTCTGAGATTATGACCTGAGCTGAAATCAAGAATCAAGTGCTTAACCAACTGAGCCAGCCAGGTGCCCCTACAAGTGATACATTTAAAAGAACAGCAAAAAGTAATAATAGAAGCAGTACTAATTTACTGTAGAGAATATCTATAGTTCAATCATCTTGTCCCCTCTAAAATCTGGTCACATATACCTCTGACAGATTTTTGCCTATATTGTCCTCATTTAACCTGAGTACTTGTTTGAACATAAGCAAGAAGTATTTTCCAGAAATACAGAGGCCAATGCAGGTTGGGAATGCCATTTATATGAGCTACAGGCATACATTAGAGATATTGTGGGTTCAGGTCCAGACCATTGCTATAAAGCAGATATCACAATAAAGCAAGTCAGGTGAAAATTTTGGTTTCCTGGCACATGTGAAAGTTATGTCTACACTATATACTGTAGTCTATTAAGTGTGCAATGACATTATGCCCCAAAAATCTTAATTTTAAAATATTTTATTGCAGGGCTTCTGGGTGTCTTAGTCAGTTAAGCGACTGCCCTTGGCTCAGGTCACGATCCTGGGTCCTGGGATTGAGTCCCACATTGGTCTCCTCTGATGGATTTGGGCAAAATCAGTTGAAAACTTTTTGGGAAGGATTCGCCATTCTAGATGCTATTAAGAACATTTGTGATTTGTGGAAAGAGGTCAAAATATCAACATTAGCAGGAGTTTGGAAGTAGATTCCAACCCTCATGGATGACTTTGAGGGGTTCAAATCTTCCATGGAGGAAGTAGCTGCAGATGTGGTGGAAATAGCAAGAGAACTAGAATTAGAAGTTGAGCCTGAATATATGACTGCATTTCTGCACCTCATGATCAGACTTTAAGGAGTTGATTCCTATGGATGAGCAAAACAAGTGGTTTCTTGAGATGGAATCCACTCCCGGTGGAGATGTTGTTTGATAGCACATTACCCACAGTAGAACCTCTTTCCGAATTGGAGTCGATCTTCTCAAACCCTGCCACTGCTTTACCAACTAAGTTGATGTAACAGTCTAGAGAATTTTTTTTTTAATTTTTTGAAAGAGAGAGAGAGCACAAGCAGGCAGAAAGGCAGGCAGAGGGAGAGGGGGAAGCAGGCTCCCCACCAAGCAAAGAGCCCGATGCGGGGCCTGATTCCAGGACCCCAAGATCACAACCCGAGCTGAAGACAGAGGCCCAACCCACTGAGCCACCCAGGCACCCTTCTAACAGTCTAAATCCTCTGGTGTCATTTCTACAGTCTTCACAGCACCAACTGACTTTGCCCAGATCCATCAGAAGAATCACCACCTATGGCAGCTATCACCTTGCAAAATATATTTCTTAACTAATAAGACGTGAAAGTTGAAATTCCTATGTGGCCCATGGGCTGCAGGATCAATGTTGTGTTAGTAGGCAATGAAAACAACATTACTATCACTGTACATTTCCATCAGCGCTCTTGGGTAATCAGGTGCATTGTTGATAAGCAATAATACTTTGAAAGGCATCTTTTTTCTGAGCAATAGGTCCCAACAGTAAGCTTAAACTACTCAGTAAACCATGTTTTGAAATGATGTGCTATCAACCAGGCTTTGTTGTTCCATTTTCAGAGCATAAGCAGAGCAGATTTAGCATAATTCTTCAGGGCCCTGGAATTTTCAGTATGGTCAATGAGACGGGCTTCTTAAAGTCACCAGGTGTGTTAGCTCCAAACAACGAAGTCAGCCTGTCCTTTCACGCTTTGAAGCCAGGCATTGTCTTCTCTGTACCTGAGAAAGACCTAGATGGCATTCTCTTCCAGGATAAGACTATTTCATCTGTACTGAAAATCTGTTGTTTCGTGTAAGCTCCCTGCATTAATTGTCTTAGCTAAATAATTTGCTGGATAACTTGCTGCAGCTTCTCCCTCGGCACTTGGGGCTTCACCTTGCACATCTAAGTTACAGAGAAGGCTTCTTTCTTTAAACCCCGTGAACCCACCTCTGCTAGCTTCAGACTTTCCTTCCGCTGCTTCCTCATCTCTCAGCCTTCATAGAATTGAAGAGAGTTCATTAGGGCCTTGCTCTGGATTGGGTTTATGGCTTTGGCTTAAGAGAGTGTTGTAGCTGGTTTGATCTTCTGTCCATAACTTTCTCCATACAAACAATAAGCCTGTTTCACTTTCACTTTCTAATCCTTTATGGATTCACTGGAGTAGCACTTTCCATTTCCTTCGAGAACTTCAAAGTATGCCTTTATAAGAGCAGTGGCTCCTCTTATTCTTGTATAGAGCAGTAGCCCTACAAATATATTGGCAAAGACATAGAGGGCCAAAGATGTGGCACCCTCAACAGAATTAAACGAGAAGAATGCCACTGCCCTCACTTGCATTGGTTGGTGTGTTAAATGCTTGTCTACTTGTTTGATGCTCTTCGCAGATCTGTACTCCCGACTTGGTGGTGTTCTTGGCTTGTGCTAATCAGAGGCTCAAAGAAAGATTACTGAAGCGCGCAGAGCAACAGGGGCGGCCTGATGACAATCTGAAAGCTACCCAAAGGAGACTAATGAACTTCAAGCAGAACGCTGCTCCGTTGGTCAAATACTTCCAGGAAAAGGGGCTCATCATGACAGTAAGTTAGCTACACTTTTACATGTCTGGTGTAAGAACAATCTTTCAGATTTCAAATTTACCTGTTCTCGTTTAGAAACCATTTTTACTTTAAAAAAAAAAGTGGCTTTTGTTGAGTTTTAGATCCAATGGATAAAAAAATCAGTAATTTTTACCTGCTTTGCCTTGATTAAGTCATTATGATGAAAATACTTTCACTTTAATTTTATAAAAAATGATAAATTTTAATCTTGGATAGAATTCTATAGCCCCCAAAGATAAAAAGCATTTTTAAATAATTATTTGGATCATTTTAAGTAGTACTTGCCAAATTTCTCAATTCTTCTGTCTGTGGAAACCAAATAAAATTGATAGCCTTAAAAACACATAGTTGACATAGTGTTCTATTAGATTTGCATTTGTAAGTTAGGTTTTATCACAGTGTACCATATAAGGAAATGAGATCCTAATAGCACAAAAAAATTTCCTAAGTGTCTGACTTGCTTAAACCAGTAATACTGTCTGAAAATGGAAGGCATTAATCATTCTGCTCTATTAACCCAATGCTGATATTAATGTTTTCATAATTAGTTTGTTTTGTGGTTAACGATACTCAATGTACCAATAAAAGATGGGACTGAGTCATTATTTAATACAGTTATGAGAATACAGGAAGTTAGAGGTGAAGAGGCAGCTAAATTATAATCCCATCACTCCAGAAATTCAAGTATTAAAACAGAGGAGACAAAGGTATTGGTCATCTGAAGAAAACTTTTTTATGGTAGAACAGCTAATATCAGAGCAGCTCCAATGATAACTGGATGACAGCAGAGCTCAGCACATCCCTCCCCCAGCCCTTGGGTTTTTCTCACCAGACCAGAGATTCTTGTCTGGTGAGGTTTCAATGCCCAGTAAACAATCTGATGAAAATAATGCATGCCTTTCTTAATAAAATGCACGTAAGATTTTTTTTTTAACAAATTTTAAATAACTCTACTGAAGCTCATCCACAGAGCCCCTTTGACCTAGCAATTACTGGGTAAAAAATCTCTTCATTAGACTAAGATGCCCTTAGATCTGAGACAGTCACGACACTTGAATAATAATCTCTTTGCAGCCTTTTTAGCACTCTAAAGAAATATTTATTCGAATGTGCTCTTTGAGTCAAAGTTGTCATGTCCGAGAATTGTAAATCTGATCTGAAAATTGTTCACAGTGCCAGAGTTCATTTTAGGGTCTAAAAGAAACATTGAAAATAGGAAAGATTCAAGAAAATCAGGGTGAATGTTTCTCTGGTTATTTTTGTTGGGTTTGTTCCCTGTTTCTCTAGCAAATTACCAGTGCTGACTTCCTCATTGTGTCAAGAGAAAAGAAATTTACCCTGCAGAACAAACCCGCAACTGCAAAGTGCAGAGCCAGAGTTTTAATTGATGTTTGCAAGGCTTAAAGGTATTACCAGAGCGTCTCTGATTACTCCCTGCCTGTCACGTTCGTCATCACAAGCAGAGCAGATTTCCCAAATGAATGCAGAGTGGGGATTGTTAATTTACTAATATTTTGCATGGAGGTGAAATGCCATTGCCAGTAATTGAGGGAGTCAATAACAATGTGGATGACAGCCTGTAACCTCACTGCTGAAACCAAATAAGCTTTAGGTTAAACGCCTCTAATTATTGGGAGACTTGCCTTGGAAAGTCACCTTTTGAAAAGTGGTGAATGCAAACACAGGCTAGGCTCAGGGGAATAGGATTAGAAAATTTCCGTCTGTCAAAGGAGCAAGTACTGCATCCTGAATCACACGTCCTCCTTCAGAACACGGATCATAGTTCGGTTTTGGAATTAAAATATATTTGGTAATATTTCTGCCTTAAAGATGAGTTAAATAATAAAAACAATCATCCTTATTCATCACAAACATATTAAGATTTTAATTTAAAAACTGGGCGTTAATAGATCAAACCCAAATATTTCCTTTTCTCTGTAGTTTTTTCTGTTGCTTCTACCTGCCCATCTTCATTGATTCATTTATTCATTTAGTAAATATTTATTGAAAATCACTGGGTGCCAGGTGCTAGGGATGCAAAGCTAAATAAGCAAAAGGTAAGGATCTTTATTTTATTCCGTTACAGATTACAAATTCCTAGAACAGTACCTGCCTTGTACATAGTGTTCTCCCAGTAAATGAACAAAGCTTACAGCTGTGGGGAAAGAGATAGTAAACAATGAGTTATTCAATGTGATAACTGTTGCAAAGGAGAATGTACAAGGATCCTCACATATGTCATGCACCGTGTTAGGAATTGAGGGGAACAGAGTCTTCCCATCCACAAGTAAGATTAATCATTCATGCTGGTTTGAGGTCCTTAAAGACCACAGAGACCACATCCCTCTTCATCTCGGTGCTTCTCTTCCCAAGTGCTTTGGAGTCTGAAACTCTCACTTGAAATCTCGTGCTCCAGTGCCATTTAATAAATTCATTATGTTCTACAACTTGGTCTCTGACTATAAATTGGAGATGACGTTACCTACCACATAATGTTGTATGGGTGAAATGAAACAATGTGTGTACCACGGAAGAGACTGGCAATGCAGAGGCCATGTTGAGGGTACACCATGCAGCCCCACTGCCTGGCTGATTCCAGCTGTGCCACCTACCGACTGCGTGACCCCCTGCGTGACCCCCTGCAGGCTACTTACTGTCTCAGCTGCCTGACCTGTGAAATGGATATAAACATTCATCCTGCCTCAGTGTAATTATAAAGAGTAAATTGATATCAGGTGTTTAGAACAGTGCCTGAAACGTTGTAAGGGCAATTTAAGTGATTGATATTGTTTCGTAAATTCTTGTGTTTCTTCCTCTCTCTTCCCTTCACCTCTCTTCCCATCTTTTGGAACCTACAATTACCACCAACAATTCTGTGCTCTTTGAGGGTTCTCTGTTGCCTTTTCTCCCATAGATAGATTATTGAGGAAACCCAAAATGCAGAATCAGATTTTAAAAGCTTCATGCCAAATTCATTTTTTCATTTTTTCTTTAAAAGTGTCTGTTTCCAGTTTTTAAATTGCCCAGTGTTTTTTTAACTTCTATATTGTCTGTCTAATCAAGCCATGTAATGGCTGTGGCTGAATAGTGCAATTAGATTGTACGAAACATCAACTCATTTTTTTTCTTCTTTTTTTCTTCATCATTGACTCTACCTATTGGCAGATTTGACTCAAGAACAAACCCAGTGCACCTGAAGAGAAAACCTAATCAAAATAGTCAGGAAAATGTGCTGTTATCTGAATACTGTATCTTATTGACATGGTTCCCATCACTTGGACCTTTTCATTTTGATTCTTTTATTATACTTACCCATATACAGCTATCTGTGCAAGAAATACATGCTATGAAATCACAAGGCTAGGATAGTAGGGACATCATAGAATCTTCTCAGACAACTTTATATGTTGTTTTTTAACTTACTATGGGGTCAGATGTAATTGCTCATCATATCTTTTACAGCTCTGTGCTCTTAATTAAGTTAGGTGCTATGAGTTCTCCAAGTTTGTCAAGAGTTTTGTTTAGAAGTTTATTTGAGTATTACCGGGAACAAGAAAGCTGCTTATTTAGTCTTACTGGGTAAGCTCTGTTTCATGGCATTTTGAAGCACTGGGGCTTGATGAAACTATAGAGTTCTTGAAACATAATTTTCCTTCTATGGGTTTTTCAAAAGTCTCAATAATTATATATATGTGTAATGATAATTTTTTATCTTTATTTTCAAAGTTAAAGAAACCCAGGTCTGTTTTAATCATCCTCACCAAGTTGGATGAAACTTACTGAAGACATAGCATTAATTACCACTAATGGTAACTTGGGTACCAACTTGGGTACCTGGGTGACTCAGCATTAAGCGTCTGCCTTTGGCTCAGGTCATGATTCCAGGGTCCTGGGATGGAGCCCTGCATCAGGCTCTCTGCTCTGCGGGAAGCCTGTTTCTCCCTCTCCCACTCCCCCTGCTTGTGTTCCCTCTCTCACTCTCTCTGTCTCTCTCTGTCAAATAAATAAATAAAATCTTTAAAAAAAAAAAAAAAAAAGACAAGTCAAGCTTAAGTAAATTTGATGAACTATTTAAAAAATATACACAGTTTTGTTCATTGAAGGGCCTTCTAAAATGATTGAAAAATAATAGGGTAAGCTATAATGTTTATATTTTTATTTTCCAAAATGCACTGTGCTCTTGATCCAGCCAGAAAACCATGGCACTCACCAGGGAAATTGTTACACACTTGTGTGCATTGAATAAATGCTACTCAATATAGATAATAATCATTACCATTGTTTGAAAGACATATTTTTAGTACGCGCACATACACGCACACACGCGCGTGCGCACACACACGCACGCACACAAAATTAGGGATGACATGCTTACAAATAAAGTCTCTAGATAAATCTATTTGGCTTTAAGAAAGCTCCCAACATTTGCCTTTTCTCATTTTGCAGTGGATTAGGAAATACTTCATTGCAGACTGACTTTGGTGCTGGGGAAACCACTGGCAGAGAGAACACATCCTTGTCATAACCACAGTATTGTTAATTCACCAGATACTGTCCCTGAGCCCCCCAGGTCACCCCCACATGCCTCATATCATTTCCTTCAAATTTGAGAATACCTATATTACATATTTCAAATACACCACTGAAACTATGTAGTTCCCATCCCACCAGACACTTGTAGCTGAAGGGAAAATAAACAGGAACAATAAAAGTTAATTTACATAGAACCAAATAATTATTTGTCAATTAACTTAGTTTCCTAGGAGTCGACACCACCATTTAAACCCAGGGACACTTATCTCTAAGCAGCCAGTGCATAGCCATTGGTTAATCATCACCATCTCCACTAGCATTGCCGCCAGGAGGTGGGCCGGGGGGGGAGGGGGGGGGGGGGGGAAGGTCAGGGTGGGGGGGGGGTGGAAAAGAAATCTAAACAGCACAAACCCTGGGCAAATTCAGCCACTCATCTAAACACAAGAAAGCCAGTGAAGATGCTTCCTAACAGTTTACCCAAACAAATCCATTCTCCTAAAATTACTCAAGAGGAAGGTTCTGTCATTGCTTCTCAATACTTGAGGTTGATGAATTGGTAAATAGGTAACAGAGTAAAGCTGTGTTTTATTTAAACATTATCACTTATTGTATCCTGTTTAAATATTCATTGTCATGTAATGAAAAGGCCCATTAATTCCTTTTGGGTGGGTTTAGTAACTAAGGCAGAATACAGTCAAAGAGCAGTTTTCAAAGTTTAATAAGAAAGGCTATTGGGTGATGGCGTATATACGTATATATGTGTGCTGAGTATACAGCCCTCTGAATTGTTTTAAATTTATATACGTGTGCTGAGTATACAGCCCTCTGAATTGTTTTAAATTCAATTAAAAAAAAAAAGCCTAAGTAGATAGTACCCTCTGGCAAGAAACCTGATACTGTTAGAACCTCAGTAGGAAGATCCCAGAGGAAACATGGGAAATATCCATTTTGATTGGAAGGCAAGACAGCTTATAAGGAGTCACACTGTCTGGGCAACAAGCTTTTATAGAATCCTACTGTGTGTAGAGGCAGCAAGACAGAGCTGCCCTAGAAAAACTATTACCTCTTCTTTGAGGAGAGTGGCATCTTTGTGGATTTTTTTGGAATGGATATTTGGATTTTTTAAAATTAACATATAATGTATTATTGGTTTCAGAGGTACAGGTCTGTGATTCATCAGTCTTACATAATACCCAGTGCTCAGTACATCATGTGCCCTCCTTAAGGTCCATCACCCTGTTACCCCATCCCTCCCCTCCTGTCCCCTCCAGCAACCCTCACTTTGCTTCCTGAGATTAAGAGTTTCTTATGGTTTGTCTCCCTCTCTAGTTTCATCTTATTTTTACTCTCTTCCCCTATGATCTTCTCGTTTTTTTCTTAAATACCACATATCAGTGAGACCATATGGTAATTGTATTTCTCTGATTGACTTATTTCACTTAGTATAATACCCTCTAGTTCCATCCACGTCATTGCAAATGACAAGATTTCATTTTTTGATGGCTGCATAATATTCCTGTGTGTGTGTGTGTGTGTGTGTGTGTGTGTGTGTGTATATATATACCACATATTCTTTATCCTTCCATCTGAAAATGGACATCAGGGCTCTTTCCATAGTTTGGCTATTGTGGACTTTGCTGCTATAAACTTTGGGGTTCAGGTGTCCCTTCCAACCACTACATTTGTATCTTTGCGGTAAAAACCCAGTAGTACAATTGCTGGATCATAGGGTAGCTCTATTTTTAGCTTTTTGAGTAACCTCCATGCTGTTTTCCAGAGTAGCACACCAGCTTGCATTCCCACTAACAGTGTAGGGGGGTTCCCCTTTCTCCACATCCTCGCCAGCATCTGTTATTTCCTGAGTTGTTAATTTTAGCCATTCTGACTGGTGTGAGGTGGTATCTCATTGTGGTTTTGATTTGTATTTCCCTGATGCCAAATGATGTTGAACACTTTTTCATGTGTCAAATTCTCCCTTCGTGATCCTGTAGCTGTTTATCTCTCTTTCTCTCAGCTGTCTTTGCAGAAATATCTGTTCGTGTCTTCTGCCCATTTCTTGATTGGATTATTTATTCTTTAGGTGTTGAGTTTGATAAGTTCTTTATAGATTTTGGATGCTAGCCCTTTATCTGATATGTCATTTGTGAATATCTTCTCCCATTCTATCGGTTGTCTTTGGTTTTGTCAACTGTTTCCTTTGCTGTGTAAAAACTTTTTACCTTGATGAAGTCCTAATAGTTCATTTTTGGCCTTTGGATATGTGTCTAGCAAGAAGTTGCTGGAGCCAGATTCAAAGAGGTTGCTGCCTGTGTTCTTGTCTAGGATTTTAATGGATTCCTGTGTCACGTTGAGATCTTTCATCCATTTTGAGTCTACTTTTGTGTATGGTGTAAGGAAATGGTCCAGTTTCATTGTTCTGCATGTGGCTGTCCAGTTTTCCCAACACAATTTGTTGAATGGTGAACCCTTTCCATTGGACATTCTTTCCTGCTTTGTCGAAGATTAGTTGACCATAGAGTTGAGGGTCCATTTCTGGGTTCTCTATTCTGTTCCATTGAACTATGTGTCTGTTTTTGTGCCAGTACCATGCTGTCTTGATGATGACAGCTTTGTAATAGAGCTTGAAGTCCAGAATTATGATGCTACCAGTTTTGATTTTTTTTTTCAACGTTCCTTTGGCTATTTGGGATATTTTCTGATTCCATGAAAATTTTAGGATTATTTGTTTCAGCTCTGTGAAAAAAGTTGACCATTGATGGTTTGAAAGGGATTGCTTTGAATGTGTAGATTGCTGTAGGTAGCAGAGACATTTTAACAGTATTTGTTCTTCCAATCCATGAGCATGGAATATTTTTCCATTTCTTTGTGTCTTTCTCAAATTCTTTCATGAGTTCTATATAGTTTTCTGAGTGCAGATCCTTCCCTCTTTGGTTAGGTTTATTCCTAGATGTCTTACGGTTTTTAGGTGCACTTGTAAATGGGATTGACTCCTTAATTTCTCTTTCTTCTGTCTCATTATTAGGGTATAAGAATGCAACTGATTTCTGTGCATTGATTTTATATCCTGCCATGTTGCTGAATTCCAGTATGAGTTCTAGCAGTTTTGAATTGGAGTCTTTTGCGTTTTCCACAGAGTATCATGTTATCTGCAAGGAGTGAGAGTTTGACTTCTTTGCTGATACAAATGCCTTTTATTTATTTTTGTTGTCTGATTGCTAAGGCTAGGACTTCCAGTACTACGTTGAACAACAGTGGTGATAGTAGACATCCCTGCCATTTCCTGACCTTAGGGAAAAAGCTCTCAGTTTTTCCCTATTGAGAATGATATTTGCTGTGGGCTTTTCAAAGATGGCTTTTATGTTATTGAGGTATGTGCCTTCTATCCCTACAGTGTGAAGAGTTTTAATCAAGAAAGGATGCTGTACCTTGTCAAATGCTTTTTCTGCATCTAACTAGAAGATCATATGGTTCTTGTCCTTTCTTTTATTTATGTAGTGTATCACATTGATTTGCAGATGTGGCACCAACCTTGCAGCCCAGGAATAAATCCTACTTGGTTGTGGTGAATAATCTTTTTAATGTATTGTTGGATCCTATTTACTAGTATTTTGGTGAGAATCTTTCCATCCATGTTCATCAGGGATATTGGTCTGTAGTTCTCCCTTTTGGTGGGGTCTTTGTCTGGTGTGGAGATCAAGGTTATGCTGGCCTCATAGCAAGAGTTTGGAAGTTTTCCTTCCATTTCTAGTTTTTGAAATAGCTTCAGAAGAATAGGTATTAATTCTTATTTAAATGTTTGGTAGAATTCCCTTTGGAAGCCATCTGGCCCTGGGCTCTTGTTTGTTGGGAGATTTTTGATGACTGCTTGAGTGTCCTTGCTGGTTATGGGTCTGTTCAGGTTTTCTCTTTCTTCCTGTCTCAGTATTGGTAGTTGATGCATCTCTAGGAATGTATCCATTTCTTCCAGACTTCCTGATTTGTTGGCATACAGTTTCTCATATATGTTCTTATAATAGTTTATAATAGTATTTCTTTGGTGTTGGTTGTGATCTCTCCTCTTTCATTCATGATTTTATTAATTTGGGTCTTTTCTTTTTTTTTTCTTTTTGATAAGTCTCATGATTTTATTTATTTGGGACCCTTCTCTTTTCTTTTTGATAAGTCTGGCCGGGGGTTCATTAGTCTTATTAATTCTTTCAAGGAACCAGCTCCTAGTTTCATTGTTCTGTTCTACTGTTCTTTTGGTTTCTATTTCAATGATTTCTGTTCTCATCCTTATTATTTCTCTTCTTCTGCTGGTTTTAGGCTTTATTTGCTGTTCTTTCTCCAGCTTCTTTAGGTGTAAGGTTAGGTTGTGTATTTGAGACCTTTATTATTTCTTGAGAAAGTCTTGTATTGCTAAGTACTTCCCTCTTAGGGAAGAGATTAAGAGTCTCTTATGGTTTGTTTCCCTCCCAATCCCACCTTGTTTCATTTTTCCCTTCCCTACCCCTCCACTCTGCCTCTCAAATTCCTCATATCAGGGAGATCATATGATAATTTACTTTCTCTTTTCTCTGATTGACTTATTTCGCTTAGCATAATACCCTCTAGTTCCATCCACATCAGTGCAAATGGCAAGATTTCCTTTCTTTTGATGGCTGCATAGTATTCTATTGTGTATATATATACCACATCTTCTTTATCCATTCATCTGTTGATGGACATCTAGGTTCTTTCCATAGTTTGGCTATTGTGGACATTGTAGAGCCTCCATTTTTTATTGCATCTCATTGGTAGCCTTTTTTATTTTGACTTGATTAGATTTTAGTTCTTTTATTTCTCCAGAAAGGGATTCTCTTGTGTTTTCTATGCTTTTTTCAAACCTAACTAGTATTTTATAATCATTATTCTGAACTCTAGCTCTGGCATCTTACTTCTTTTTTTTTAAAGATTTTATTTATTTATTTGATAGACAGAAATCACAAGTAGGCAGAGAGGCAGGCAGAGAGAGAGGGGGAAGCAGGCTCCCTGCTTGAGCAGAGAGCCCGAGGTGGGGCTCGATCCCAGGACCCTGGGATCATGACCCGAGCCGAAGGCAGAGGCTTTAACTCACTGAGCCACCCTGGCGCCCCTTGTTCTCTTTTTTGAAGCGAGTTTTTCCATCTCGTCATTCTTGCAGAAAGTGGTCACTTTTCTATTTGCAGAGTTGCAGCTATTCTTTTATTAGATCTATGAATTGAGTTTGCAGGTGTTCAGGATGATTTGATAGCTATCTTGCTGAATTCCTGGGACCAGTTGAAATTAGGGTCTCCTTCTCCTCCACCATGTTAGACTCCTCTACTAGTACATGTTCAATTTACTTATTAACATAGATCTTTGTAATCCTGGTTTTAAAATAACCAGAGCGAAATTTAAAAATGAATCCAATTACTTTCATTTTTTAAAAAATATTTATTTATTCATTTGAGAGAGAGGAGGAGAAGCCTCCTCAAGCTGGGGGAGGGGCAGAGGGAGAGGGAGAATCCCAAGCCCACTCTTCTCTGACACGGGGCTCAATCCCACCACCCTGAGATCATGACCTGAGCCGAAATCAGGAGTCAGACACCCGGCCAACTAAGCCACCCAGATGCCCTCTGATTACTTTCATTACTGTGGGCTCTCAAAAGTAAAATACGTGCTATGATACCAGTTTCCTTCTCTGACCTTCTGTATAGAAAGGAAAGTAAAAGCACTGAGAGATAAAGCTATTTGCTCACAAAGTGCAACCCACAGGTAACAAAGCATCGTCCACTGTTCTGGGAGCAAATTGGGTTGCTTCGAAATCAGCCTCATAACAATGTGAGGAACAGGCAGTTACCAAATCCAAAGCAGCTTCTGTCATTCCGTCTCCCTAACAAACAAACATCAACTCACAACTTCTCCACACCCAGAGCTTGCTCAGTGTCAATGCTGTTCGCACTCTGCAAACAGAATAAACCAAATGATTCAGTGAAAGCCTCTCCTTTCAAAGTGGGAAATTGATGCCAACTATATGACAAGTCCATTCTCAGCACCCGATGATAAGAGCGCTCACACCAATAAAGGCAATATTCTCATTGTGATGCTTCAGGCAGGTGTTTAGAGGAAAAATGAGGATGAACTTAAAGAATGAACATGCTTCCTTCCCCAAAAGAATGTAAATATTTTTGTGTTGACTGTATCATTTCAGACAACCATGAAATAGAGTCCAAAGAGCCCCAACACATGACTTATAAATCATCTTATGTAGGGCCTGACATGATAACCATGAAGTAGTATTATCTCAGTAAATCGAGATAATACTCAAGTGAACACATCCAAAAGATTCACATGAAGAAAATTCCAATTCTGGGAACTATGGTAGATAAGTCTGTCTAAGATTATTTTAGTTAAGGCATGTGCTGTTTCTATGGGACTGGCTTTCATGACAGCTTGTTTTTATTTGTGATCTGTTTAAAGTAAAATGAAACTCGGAGATAGTTGATAGCTGAATGGCATGTCATACTAACAGTTTCCTATAAATTCTCATTTCAGCCTTACTTTCCTGACAGGAAAATATACAATACGCACATATACATTTTCAGCTGTCATGTTTCCAGGAGATGCTGTAGTCAGAAAAATGCTTTTGACAATAGTGTCAGAGAATATTCCACACTTCTAGAATTAGGTCTTAATTTACTTCAATATGTTATACTGAGACCTATTGGGACATTGAGTAAGAAAATCATATTTTTGGTAAAGTTCTTAGACTGATTTTTTTTAATTAAAGACCAAACTAGTTGGACTTCATCAATATCTTTAAAGAGAGATAGCAGTGTAGTTAAATAAGTGACTACAGAAGATGAAGAAGAAGGAGGAGGATGGGGGAAAAGGGACAACAAAAGGAAAGGAAGGACAGGCATGAGAAATTTGCCAGTCAGGAGAATACAAAAAATATATATACATATATTATGAATAGATGGGGTCTTAGAAACAATGGCTAATAATTTCTGAGTGCTAACTATGTGCTTCATAGTATTCAAAGTGTTTCAAATGTTTTAGGTCATCGATCTTCACTAACTGTCCATGAGGCAGGCAGAGGCCGGTCTTGTTTCATTGCCCTTCACAGATAATGCTCTTTCAACAACTTAAGGTTTGTGGCCACCCTGCATCAAGCAAATGGATCAGTGCCAGTTTTCCAATAGCATTTGCTTACTTTGTGTTTCTGCGTCACATTTTGGTGAATCTCGCAATATTGCAAATATTGTCGTTATTCTTTGTAATGGCGATCTGTGATCTTATGATTCACTGAAAGCTCAGATAGTGGTTAACGTTTTTTAGCAATGAAGTATTTGTAATGAAGGTATGCAGATTGTTTTTTAGACATAATGCTATTGCCCCCTTACAGGACAGCTGTTAGTGTAAATGTAACATTTATACGCACTGGGAAACCAAAAAATCTGTTGGGCGGACTTGACTGCAAGTCAGTTGTTATTGTGGTGGTCTGGAAGCAAACCTGCAGTACCCCTGAGGTGTGCTTTTTGTTGTTGTCATGCCCGTTCTTAAGTGAGCACACTGAAGCACACGAAGGTGTAGCTGGCCCAGGATCCCACAAGAGTGGTGCGGCTTTAGTCCAGACCTCGGACAGCCACCCCAGAGGAAGCATCTGTGGTTGCTGTATTGTCCTTTCATTCTATATGGTGAAGAGGAAAGCCCACTACTGTTTTCTCCAGGATTTAATATTTGATAAAAACCTCTCTTCAGTTGTAATCTCTTCATTTCTGTTTCTCAAAAAAGAATATGTAAGAAAATTAACTCTGTTGGTGTGTTCCATGGAGAGGCTGTAAAACAAAACAAAACAAAAAGTAATTTTACTAGGTAACAGATGTAAAATAATTAATGTAATTCATAAAAGTGATCCATCTGAGCACATATACAAGAAGGAAATTTTACCACGGAAGCCCAAGCCTTGTATTTTTGTTTGTCACCATTACACATTATCCTCTTTGCTTGCTGAGTTTTACAAATCAAAGGTAAAGCCAAGGCTGCAGTTTAGCTACAGGCAAAACCCTATCCTTATCTACTTAGAGTCTTATCATTCATCTTATCCATTATGATCGTTCTTCTATAGTCATCCATTCAAGCATTTTTATCGAGGGCCTATTGCGTGTCAGACGTGAGCACTTTCCCAAGTACAAGGGCCCACGTGCACACCTGTAGGGAATCCAAAGATGATGTGGAGTTAAATCTGCCTTCTTGGAGTTAGTGTGCAGGCAGTGAGGTAAACATAAATTGCCTGAGAACAGCACAGGAAGGGGTAAATGCTGCTCAGAGAGGTATAATAAGCCAGGAGTCAAGGACAGGGGAGTGACTTCCTCCTGGAAAGAAAGAGCTTTACTGGACATATGGGCCCTTGAGGGGTGGATGAGAGTTGGAACCCAGAAATGGGATGGAAGGGCATTTTAAGGGGACATCAGCAGACGCAAGGCATGTAGGGTATATAATGGAGTTGTGAGAATTAGAAGGGTGTGGGGACAATTGTGCTGGACCAAACTGAAGAAGGCAGTGCAGGTTAAGGAGGAAAGGGTATTCCGTGGGCAGGGCTGGCTTCAAAGACTCTGAGTGAGAGAAGGACCTACAAAGAAATGTAACCTAGTGGTTGTGTGCAAAACACCGAGTGGAGGAAGTATCCGGAAGGGATCTGACAAGGGTAGACGCAGGGATGGTGACTGCATAAGACACAAGGTTTTACTTCTCCTTGGGGCAGGACTGACAACCATCTGGAGCTGACTACAAACATGGTAGTAACTGAAAATGTGCTTGAAGAAATTAGCCGCCGTCAGTCACTGGCATATGAAACATAGCATAAATGGTACCGATGTAACTATTTAGATTTCCCATTTGGATAATGTTCATGGCAGATTTGAAAGGAAATTGGACAGGAAACCAAAAGTTACATATCAAGGACTAGGATGAGCTAAAGTGCTATGAAGCAACCTTAAAACCCAAGCAGAGAGCAGCAGGGTCCGTTGAATCACAAGTTAGTCTTTCCACAGATAGTTTCAACATAACTCACCAAGTGAGTAAGTTAATGAATTAAGAGCAAAATTATGGATATATTTGGAACCATTTATTTTAATGGCACACAGCCCTACAGATCTTATAGATATGAAGACCTAGTACCATTAAAACACTGCATGGTAACAAGTTATTATGAAAAATAAAAAGTTTAGAGGTGGGGATGCCTGGGTGGCACAGTTGATTAAGCATCTGACTCTTGGTTTCTGGCTTGGGTCAGGGCCTCAGGGTTGTGAGAAACAGCCCTTTGTTGGGCTCTTTGCTCAGTCTGCTTGACATTCTCTCTTCCTCTCCCTCTACCCCTCACACTTATGCACTCTCTATCTCTCAAATAAATAAGTCTTTAAAAAAAAGTTTAGGGGTACCTGGGTGGCCGAGTCAGTTAAGCATCTCACTCTTGATTTTGACTCCGATCATGACCTCAGGTTGATGAGATCAAGCTCCACATGGGGTTCTGTGCTCAGTGGGGAGTCTGCTTAAGATTCTCTCCCTCTGCCTTTGCCCCTCCCTCCACTCACATGCCCTTTACCTCCTGTACACACACACACACACACACACACACACACACACACACACTCACACACATTTTTTAAAGTTTATATCTGTTAGGGATGTGTGTGACTACAAGAAATGGAGTGGCTGGATAGCTATAGCTTAAGCAAACAGGTTTATTTGATGTGTGTAAAAATAAGTAGAGATGGCTGATCCAAGGCTAGTTCAGTGACTTCATGGTGTCATCAAGGAACCACGCTTCTTCTATCTTTCTGTTCCACCCTCTGTAATGTATTTCCTCATTGTAACAAAATGGCTGCTGTTGCTCTAGTCACCAAATCCATATTCTCAATAGGACAAAGGGTTTCGTGCAAGGGCTGGGCAGCCTCACCTGTTATACTTTATTAGGAAAGAAAAGCTTTCCAATAAACCTCTCTCCCTCCTTCACTGACTTGTACTTAGGTGTCATGGCTCAGAATTGGGTCACATGCTTTCTGTTGCCTTCAAGGGAAGCTAAGAAATGAATTATTTAACTCCCCAACCTCTGATATAGAGGAGGGCAAAGGAAAAAGGAATTAAAACAAATACTGAGTAAGCCAATGTAACAATAACTGCTGCAAGGTAAAAAATAATAGTAATAAATAATTCCATTTTCTCTGTTTAAAAAGATATGGGACAGAGAAGAGTCAGAGTGTCAATGCACCAAATTAGAAAAAAAAAAAGATATGGGGAAATACATTTGCTAGTAATCTGTTCAAAATGATTGAAGTAGAAAGTGTCTGCGCTGAATATTAATGGTGGCTTTTCAGCAAGCTCTTTAAGCATCCCAGGCTCTCCATTCACTTCATATCTAATTCTCACAACAGTCCGTAAAGTTTCTTGGAGGAAACAGGCTCAGAGAGGTTCAGGAACACACCATAAATGCTGGAGCCAGTAAATAAGGGACTTGAGGTTTGAAATAGGTTCTGTCTCACAGAATCTACTCAGTCTGTAACAAGGGACTGAGCCAGACCTGTATCTGAGCAAGGAGTTAACCACCCTCTCAAAACAGTCAGAAAACCTGTTGAAAAGGCCATATGAATGTGAACCACAAGATTCTCTTGACTGAGAAATTGAATCCTGAGAGAAATAAAGGAACTAACATAGCATATCAAATGCTATGCCAGCTGCTTTATCAATATTTACCTCTTTTAATCACTCAAGCCTGTCAGGTAAGTATTAAAATTATGGGGTGCCTTACATGTGCCAGGAGTTTTACCTAAGTTATCACCTTTCAGGTAAGGGCAGGAGTTTGCTGTCCTTTCACAGATAAATCCTCTACCACACAACTTGACTCTTGCCTCACCCATTCCGTGCCTCACGGTGGACACTGCCCTTTCTTCTCCCATCTGCCCTGCTTCACCCCTGGGACTCAGTGTGTGCTCTTGTGTGTTGTTTTCACTGTGACTTACTCCCTCATCTGTCATCCTGCCTGTCACCTCACCAGCATCTGGATGGCTCATATCCAGGCACAGCCCTGAGCATGGGGCTGCATCTCATTTACCCAGCCCCAGTGGGTGCGGTGGAGACCAATACACAGACATGCCCTTATTCTGAAGGAGCCCGCGTGGAGAGGGGAGGAGAGGAGATAGAAGAGTGACCTCAGTGTACAAAGGGCTACAAGATGGAACAAATTCCCTCTGCCTTCTCCGTGGTAAATCTGTGGGGCTGAATGAACTTAAAACTCTCTGGGACACAATCTGTGGAGGTTACTCCATGCATTCAAAAAAAGTAATCAAGCATTTGAGGTTACTGAAAGAGAAGCCATAATCATTTCCAACTTCAGGACTGGAAATTGGAATAAGTGGACAGAAAAGACTGAATCAGGAGGCTGACCAACCAGGGAAGGAGTGGAGAAATAAAAAGAATTTTATCGTAACCATCCTAATATCTTGCTGAGTCCCACCTCCTTGATTTAAGGATTTAGCTGAGCACAGACTAAAAATAAACTTAAGAATACATTTGTTCATCAGTTACCTTTTAGGCAATTATTTTGAGATTTGTAGCTAATATGAGATACTTAATGAAGACATTGATTTTTTGCTTTCTAATCTCCAATAGGAGGTAATAAAACAACCCTAAACTTAAAGAGAATGTCTGTAGAGAAGAAATCTGGATGTGTATAAATTGTAGTGTGACTTAGACTATTTTCAGTAACCAGCTTAGTGGGGACTGTGTAGCCAGAATAGTCCCAGATACACAGAGAATACTTAAAAATATTTGTTTGATTAGTGGTGCCTGGGTGGGCTCAGTCGGTTAAGCATCTGACTCTTGATGTCAGCTCAGGTCTTGATCTCAGGGTTGTGAGTTCAAGCTCAGTGTTGGGCTCCACATTGGGTGTGGAGCCTACTTGAAAACATATATATATTTTTTTCTCATATATATATATATATATATATATATATATATTTCAGGTATTTATATATATATGTAATTGATTAAGGATTACATCCTTATATATTAAGGATAAAGTCCTATATAATGCAATTAATGCATTGATTAAGGAGTTGGACTGAATAAATTATTTTTAATAAGTTATATGTGAATAAGACGTGGTTAAACTTCATTCATTTGGATTGGATAGGTACTTTCAAGTAGTGTTTTAAACTCAGGCTTTCAAAAACTCATGCTTTCCCGTGTGTCTGGCCTTGAACCATTGCTGATTCGCAGGTTATTTGAAGGTGTCAGCAACCATGAGAGATTTCTCAGAAAATACCACAAAGTGCGCTTCAAACAGTTTCTACAATTGCTGTCAAATGAGGAGCAAGGAAGAAAAAGAGAAACAATAGATTTTTTAAAAAACAGCTTGTTTCTTTCATGAACATTTCATCTGAAAATATCAAGATTGTCATGCAATGTGAGATATGTTTTCTTCTCTATTCTGAAACTTTTGCTTAAAAATCTGAATACAGACACCACCATCACTTGACATAGCCTCGATATGTTTATTTTTAGCTCTTCTACCAGGGCTTTAGAGTTCATATGTTCATGACAAGCTAATTTTGACAGAAGTCCAGAAAGATGACTTGGTTCTTACAGTTGAATTCAGCAGTAATTCCAGTGAAACCATGTCTGTCTCAAGATCTTAAAGCCTCGGGTGAAACCGTCTTGGCTGTGTTAGCAATGTTGGATGACTGCAGCTTACTTGTGGGCGCCTGTTCACTGCAATTCAGTCTGAATTCATAAAACGCTGGAATTTGGTACTAACAATATCAGTTCGTTAATTTCCTAGAATTGCATGCATAGGCAATTCCATCACGGCACTGCTCTTCTCCATGTTCTGTGAAATGGTAGTTCTACTTTAAATTTGGAAGAGAAGAGAAGAAACACTGGAAACTTCAGTTGGCTCACATTGTCTTCTATTACATGTGTTGGTCACAGACAATATTCTGTTCAGCTAGGGGCTGTTGCCCAAGCTTCCCGCCCCCCAAGTATAATTAATGTACAGTGTTATATTAGCTTCAAGTATACAATATAGTGATTCAACAATTCTATACATGACTCAGCACTCATCATGATAAGTGCACTCTTAATCTTCTTTATCTATTTCACTCATCCTCCCACCCACCCACCCTGTAACTGTCATTTGTTCTCTAGAGTTAAGAGTCTGGTTTTTTTTTCTTTGATTATCTTTTAAAATTTCATATGTGTGTGAAATTATGTGGCATTTATTTCTCTGACTGACTTACTTGACTTACATTATGCCTGTTAGACCCAACCATGTTGTTGCAAATGGCAAGATTTCATTCTTTTTTATGGTTAAATAATATTCCATATGTATATACCCTTCTTCTTTATTCATTTATTGACGGACATTTGGGCTGCTTCCATATCTTGGTTATTGTAAATAATGCTGCAATAAACATAGGGTGCATGTATTATTTCAAGTTAGTGTTTTCATTTTCTTTAGGTAAATACCCAATAGTGGTATTACTGGATCATATGATAGTTCTATTTTTTAATTTTTTGAGGAATCTCCATATTGTTTTCCACAGTGGCTGCACCAGTTTTCATTCCCACCAAAGTGCAAGAGGGTTCCCTTTTCTCCACATCATCACCAACTCTTGTTATATCTCGTATTTTTGATTCTAGCCATTCGTACAAGTGTGAGATAATAGCTCATTGTTGTTCCGATTAGCACTTCCCTGATGAGTACTGATGTTGAGTATCTTTTCATGTGTCTGCTGGCCCTCTATATATACTCTTCAGGAAAAACCTCTTTTCACGTTGTCTGTCCATTTTTTAATTGGATAATTTGGTTTTTTGGCATTGAGTTGTATAAGTTTTTTGTATATTTTGGATATTTACCCCTATTGGACATATTATTTGTAAATATCTTCTTCTGTTCAGTAGGTTGCCTTTTTGTTTTGCTAACAATTTTCTTCACTATGAAAAAGGTTTTTATTTTGGTGTAGTTCCAATAGTTTAACTTTGTTTTTGTTTCTCTTGCCAGAGGAGACTTACCTAGAAAACTGTTGCTATAGCTGTTGTGAAAATGCAAAACATTTTGTTGTCATATTTGTTGTAAAAAAATTACTGCTTTTGTTTTCTTCTAGAAATTTTATGGTTTAGGTTTGATATTTAGCTCTTTAATATATTTTGAATTTATTTTTGTGTACAGTGTAGGAAAGTGGTTTGGTTTCATTTTTTGACATGTAGCTGTCCAGTTTTCCCAATAGCATTTGTTGAAGACACCTTTCCCATTGGATATTCTTGCCTCCTTTGTCATGAATTAATTGACCTAATTACTGTGGATTTATTTCTGGGTTCTCTCTTCTGTTCCATTGCTCTATGTGTTTCTTTTTGTGCCAGTACCATACTGTTTTGATTAACTATAGCTTTGTAGTATATCTTGAAATCTGGGATTGTAATACCTCTAGTTTCATTCCCCTTTTTCAAGATTTCTTTGGCTATTTGGAGTCGTTTGTGGTTCCATAAAATTTTAGAATTATATTTTCTAGTTCTGCTCTTGGTAGTTGAAAGGGGCTGCATTAAATCTGTAGATTGCTTTGGGTAGAATGGACATTTTAACTATATTGATTGCTCCAGCACATGAGCATGGAATAACTTTCCATTTGTTTGTATTGTCTTCAGTCTCTTTCATCAGCATTTTATCGTTTTCAAAGTATAAGTCTTTTACCTCCTTGGTTAAGTTTATCCCCGGGTATTTTATTCTCTTTGGCGCAATTGTAAATGTAGTTGTTTTCTTAATTTCTCTTTCTGCTACTTCATCATTAGTGTATAGAAATATCATGGATTTCTGTATGTTAATTTTGTATCCTGCAACTTTACTAAATTTATTTATCAGTTCTCATAGATTTTTGGTGGAGTCTTTAGGATTTTCTATATATAGTATCATGTCATCTGCAAATAGTGAAAGTTTTCCTTTTCCTTACCAATGTGAATGCCTTTGACTTCTTTTCCTAGTCTAGTTGCTTCAGCTAGGATTTCTAGTACTATATTGAGTAAAAGTGGACATCCTTGTCTTGTTTCTGATCTTAGAGGAAAAGCTCACTTTTTACCCTATTGAGGTTGATGTTAGCTGTGGGTTTTTCATATATGTTAAAGTATGTTCCTTCTAAACTTCCTTTGTTGGGGATTTTTATCATGAATGGATGTTGTACTTTGTCAAATGCTTTTTCTGCATCTATTGAGAGGATCGTATCGTTTTTATCCTCTCTCGTGTTAATTTCATGTATCACATTGACAGATTTGTGAATACTGAACCACCCTTGCAACCCAGAAATAAATCCCACTTGATTGTGGTGAATTTTTTTTTATGTATTATGGGATTAAGTTCCGTAATACTTTGTTGAGAATTTTTGCTTTGATGTTCATCAGAGATAATGGCCTATAGTTTTCTTTTTTTGTAGTGTTTTTGTCTAGTTTTAGTATCAGGGTAATGCTGGCCTCATAAAATGAATTTGGAGGCTTTCCTTCTCTTCTATTTTTTGAAATAGTTTGAGAAGAATAGGTATTAACGCTTTGTTAAATGTTTGGTACAATTAACCTATGAAGCCATCTTCATATGAAGCCAAGTTCCTCAATTTTTGTGTGTTGAGAATTTTTTCACTGTTGCTAATTGGTCTGTTCAAATTTTCTGTTCCTTCCAGATTCAGTTTTGGAGGATTATATGTTTCTAAGAATTTATCCATTTTGTCTAGATTTTCCAATTTGTTGGCACATAGTTTTCATAATATTTTCTTATAATCCTTTGTATTTCCTTTTTGTCAGTTGTTATTTTTCCTCTTTCATTTTTGATTTTGTTCATTTGAGTCCTCTCCATCTTTTCTTCCTCTTCTTTTTTTTTTTTTAATGAGTCTGGCTAAAGGTTTACCAATTTTATTCATCTTCTCAAAGAACCAGCTCCTGGTTTCAGTGATCTGTTCTATTGGGTGTTTGTTTTTTGGGGTTTGTTTTGTTTTGGGTTTTTTTGTAGTTTCTGTTTCATTTATTTCTGTTCTACTCTTTATTATTTTCTTCCTTCTACTGGTTTTGGGTTTTGTTTATACTTTTTCTGGTTCCTTTAAGTGTAAGTTTAGGTTGTATCTTTGAGATTTTTCTTGACTTTTTTTTTAAATTTATTTTAATGTAGGCTCCATGCCCAATGTGGGGTTTGAACTCATGACCCTAAGATCAAGAGTAGCCCTCTCTATCAGCTGAGCCAGCCAGGCACCCCTTTTTCTTGCTTCTTGAATTAGACCTGTATTGCTATAAACTTTACTCTTAGAATAGTTTTTCTGCATCCCAAAGGTTTTGAACTGTTGTGTTTTCATTTTCATTTGTCTCCATGCATTTTTTTATTTCTTCTTTACTTTCTTGGTTGACCCATTCATTGTTTAGTAGTATGTTATTTAACTTCCATGTATCTGTGTTCTTTCCAGATTTTTTCTTGTAGTTGACTTTTGGTTTCATAGCGTGTGGTCAGAAAAGATGTATGAGATGACTTCCATCTTTTTTAATTTGTTGAAATGCTTTGTTTTCCTTTCAAGTGTTAGATCTCTGTGTTTAAATTTTAAAACTTACATTGAACATCAGATTTTTGTTCTCTTTCCACACTCTCAGAAGGCAAAGCAGTATTCTTCAAAGAACGCAAATTTCAGAAATAATGTGCATCTTACTGAAGCAAAAGCTCCACAAAAGAAAGTATTTTTACTGATATCTTTACCACTGTATCCCAAACTCTCAAAACATTGTCTGGTGCATAGCAGATGCTCAATAAATATTTACTGAATGAAATACAGACCTAAGCCAACACCCTAGTCATATCCTAGATTCGGAGACATAAAGAGAAAAAGTTACATGCCAGACACTTTTTATCAAAGGAAAAAAAACAGAGCCATTATTTAAAAGCTAAGTGGTCAGAGGCAAACTGATCATGGTCCTAGGCCATTAATAAGCTCTGTACCTTGCACAAGTTATTGAAATTCTCAGGGCTGAGCTATGACATTTGAAAACTAAATCTCCTAATACTTCCTTCCTAGGTAGGCTGTGGATATTGAATGAGAAAAGGTAGCTAAAACACTCAATACAATACTCAGAACAGAGAACATACAACTCAGACTATTGTTATTATCATTTTGATGATGTTGCCCCTTGTACTGACCAGAATTATTATTAGTCCTAATGCAACCACATATGCCACATTACTTTCTCATCTTGATTCTTTCATTATATTGGATGTATGACAAGAGACAAACCCTTATATTCCTGTGGCATGCTTAACGTCTCAGGAACGTGGCTATCACAGTTCTATAAAATGATGAACAGAAAATTGAACACAACTTAACAGTCTGAATGAAGCCTTGCCAAAACTCACCAGCTATAAAAGCCCTTCAGCAGCTATTTTATAGGCTCTTGGTGTTGATTTTTCTCTCTTCTCTTTTCTTCTTCCAATTTTGCTTTCACTATCTTCATTGATTTCTACCTCCTTTCCCCTCTCTGAGGATAGTCTCAGTAGACACCAGGAACACTGGGTAGGGCTGCCACTTTCATAATGTTGTTCATGGCTAGGTCACTCAATCTCTAGTATATTCAAAGATACTCCATGCTAGGGAAAAGGTGCAAAGGGCTCAATGATAAATATGAAATTAAGCAAAACATAGTGTGGTGGGCTGGGTCAAAGGCTGGCTTTGAAGTCACAAAGACCAGGGTTTGAATCCTGGCAAGTTTCTTAAGCTCTCTAAGCCAAAGTATTTTCGTCTATAAAATGGTGATGGAGTTAACGGACTTGTAAGATTAATTAAAGATTGGAAATAATATGAATAAAGCCCTTCTATCGCACGGCTGGTTAAATAAATAGTCATTAATGTAATCCATAGTCTATGTCCCAAAACACTTAGAAACAAATCTAATGAAAATATGTGCTAAGTAATAATAATGAGTCATAGCTTGTATTTCTTGAGCACTTCATTGTGCTGAACAACATCGTGCAAATATTTGGAAAATGATGTATGCCCAGTGATGAATTCTCTTATATCACGTGCTCAATCGTGTCTAAGGTATACCCATTCAAAGTGATGGATTCCATGGGAAAGCTAAAATCCACTTCTTGAAATCTACTCATTACTTTTCAAAATGACTAAACCAGGAGACAACACCAACAGCTACTTATCTTAATGGAGACATTTTTTTTTTTCCAGAAGAAATGTCAACCACAAATCTGTCTTGGCAGATGCATGCTATGTTATTTTCTATCATTTTACTTCTCAATGTTGGCAAGCAGAGCTGCCTGAAGGATGGGCCGCTTTTTAAATTTCTATCAAGAGGAAGAGAAATGGAGTCTGTTTACTTCTGTTTTTAATTCTTTTTCTGTAAAAATCTTAGGCTGCCTTTTTCAAACAAGTAATATTTATGGAGAGTTTGTGTGTATGTATCTGTGTGTGTGTGTGTTTGCATGCACGCCTATGCGTGGGTGAGTGTTGGGGTTGAGGGATGCAAAAGACTACAAGAAAAAAATAAAAGTCATCCATTATTCTGCAACCCAGAAATAACCACTGTTAACATTTTGGGTCTTTTCCATGCAGTGTATTTCTATGATATTCTGACAGCATGCTAGCTGAATTCATATTGTAGTCTGCTTTAAAATTTTTTCTAACTCAAAATTATATCTTAAGCATGTTTGCAAGACATCTTTTGGGCAGTTTACCCTCTCAAAGCCTCCTAGTAATGACCTAGTGGTTCCACTTCAGAGAATTGACATGAAGCTCAAATTAGAAAAGATGTATGCATCTTTTGTAAGTTACTTCTGGAGCCCACAAAGGAAATTATTATTTGTTCTCATCTACACACTGAGTACTCAAAATGTCCATATTTATTAAACATCTACAGAGCACCCTGTAGATCACTGTGAGGAGCCAGAAAATGCCCAAGACAACTCTGACCTCTGAGATTTTATATTCTGTTCCCAGAGAAGAAGCAAAAACATGTTGAAAACCTTAGAGAAAAGTAGAGTGAAACTCTTCTTTTGACTAAAGTGGAACTTTGCCTTAAATATTTAAAAAACGTTCTCAGATCTTGAATTCCTTCTATCCTTGGCTCTTTCAATTTTAAAATGAGTCATGCTTCAGAGAATTATTTTTTCTTACCTCAGACATAATTATAATTTTACTCATAATAATGTAATTTGCCAGTTGAATAGTAAATTTCCAACCCCCCCCTTAAAAAAAAGAGGAGATAAAAAGCCTATTTTTATAAACTCAGATAATTTATAATGATTGGTTTAAATTAATGCCAGTATTTTTTTGGAAGAAAAAATTCCCTGGACTCAAGGGGGGAAAAAAAAGTTGGAAAAAAATAAAAAGAATCATAAAATCAGAGAACTCCTGCTAAAGGTTCTGTTAATTTATGGTATAGAAAAAATTTAAACTATTTCTTTTGCCACAAACAGATAAGGGATATTTTTGCATGATTCTCATGTTACCATGGAAAATTCATATATGTTTGGTTATGTCTGAAAGGTAGAATTAAATTATTTTTTACTTTTTTCTTCTCTTTTTCTACAAATTTTCCTACTATAATGTGTACTCTGTTGATAATCTAAAAAAAATAACAAAAATGATTAAAAACTGCATATGCTTGATGATTAAACATAACAGTAAGTCAGCCAGTTCAAATAAATAAGAAGTGGGAGAATTCAGCTGAAATAAACACAACAGCGATGCGATACTGACAGGAAACTGATGAAATATTTTCCATAGGAAAAGTACATACTAAGCTTACTTGAACTCGGTGTAAAATCCTCCCCAGACAATCCACTAACTTTGCTTCACATTATTTATTTGGTTTCACGGTATGTCAAACAACTGTCAAATATAACGGCAGTGTTTTTTCTCCCTCTATGAAGTCTGCCCGGAATTAATGGATCAAAAGTTGTCCAAACTAAATAACTTTCAGAACCAGGAATTGAATTAACAAACCAAGGGGTGGATCTTGGGTTAGCTAAAGTTCAGGGAGAAACTGGTAATGGGACCAAGTACAGAGTGTAGCAAGAGCTAGAGGAAGATGCAAGAACAGCATTGGAAAATGGTGAAGTGAAGCCATCAGCACAGGGAGAAAGAAGTGGATTTTCTTCAGGCTCAACCCCTAGAAGGCACTAGGTTGTTTGTACTGACCAGAAGTATTAGTAGAAACTATGTATTGTCACTGGTAAACAGATTATAATTGGATAATACTGCCTGAAGAGCAATAGTCTTCTTTTAAAAAAGATTTTATTTATTTATTTGACAGAGAGAGATCACAAGTAGGCAGAGAGGCAGGCAGAGAGAGAGGGGGAAGCAGGCTCCCCGCTGAGCAAAGAGCCAGATGTGGGGCTCGATCCCAGGACCCTGAGATCATGACCTGAGCTGAAGGCAGAGGCTTTAACCCACTGAGCCACCCAGGCGCCCCGTGAAGAGCAATAGTCTTAAGTAAAAACAACATCTCAAGGCTAGTCGAGGAAGATGAGGCAAGGAGGGGGAAGACAAAGTGGCCAAAGATGTGGGTTAAAGGAGCATTGGGTGTCACGGGTGCTAAACTGATAGTGCTCTGGGGAGAGAGGAGTCAAATGCCCAAAGTTGGTTCAGTGAGAGGTCAGGCAAGATGAGGACTGGAAAAAGCCTCTTTGTTTTAATAGTTGGAAGGTAGTGCATGAATGGTATCATCTGCTGCTGGTTAGGTGGATTGAGAGAGAGAGACACCAGATTGGAGTAGGCAGAGGAGTTAGTGGGAGGTGAGAAAACGGAGCTGGGTGGGCAGGTGTCGACAACTCAAGACATTTGACTGTGAAGGAAAGAAAAAAAAGAAAGAAAGATAAAGCAGTAGGTGAGGAAAGAGTTTTTGGTTTGTTTGTGTATTGCTTGCTTTTGGTTTTGTGTCACTGTTTTTGTTTCACGGAGGGGAGACAAACGTGCTTCGGTGCTGGTAGAAGGGACACAGCTGAAAGAAGACAGGCTCTGAATCTATGCATGTAAA
Organism: Lontra canadensis; assembly: GCF_010015895.1. Taxonomy (NCBI): domain Eukaryota; kingdom Metazoa; phylum Chordata; class Mammalia; order Carnivora; family Mustelidae; genus Lontra; species Lontra canadensis. The sequence goes on from NW_022631034.1 coordinate 10,771,615, forward strand.
CAGCCTAATCAAAAAGTCTAGAATAGATCAAAACCAGCAATTCAACTAATTTCTACAAATAGATGTTAAACCCTTATAGGCCAGAGATTAAAAATGAATACAAGATAAATTTTCCTTCTTTTAGGAGCTAACCTTTTGACAGAAACTCAGTCATAGAAAGGGTATTCAAGGCAAGATACAGGAGGCCATGTAATTAATATCTGTCAAAACAAAGTCCAGAAGAAAAACTAGGAGAAAAAACAAGAAAGACCAATGCAAGCCCACAAGCCAAGACAAACTCTTCCAGCTTGGTCTCCTTAACGTTCCCCCAACGTGCTGTTCCAGCTCACCCTCAAGCTTTTCTCCTCCTGCTGATTGCCCTTCCTCCTCCCTTCTCCCTCTCAGATCCTCTCCTCTTGTCTCTCCTTAGTTCAACTCTTTACCCAGACTTTCCCAGCCTGGATCAGTCTCTTCTATTTCCGAATTCCCTTACTCCTGAAACTTAACACCGGTGCCACACATTTTCACTGTTAACTGTTTCCTGGGAGACAGTGCGGTTTCAGGGGAAGGAGCCAACTTTGGTTTCAAAGTGACCTGGGTCAAATCAAGCTTCTGTCAAATTCCTGAAGGACCTGAGCAAGTCCTATAACTACTCTGTCCCTCTCTAGCTGGGGAGACCTATCTCTGAAGGTTACCATCAGAAGTAAATGAATTAGTGTGTGTAAAGACACTGAAGGAGAGTTCAGACTGTTGATCCAGACCCTGTGTTCTGTATCTCTGAGTTCTGCTGTAGCATCCGGGCAGATTTATTAATCTATCTGTGGAGCAGTTTCCTCCTCCATTGAAAGGAGTTCCTAACTAGTACCTACTTCTCAGGTAAAGTGTTAAAACAGCACCAGGCATGTAGTAAGTACTGTGCAAACATTTGTTTGCTGTTCCTGTTATTTTCTTTGCTGCCATGTATTGTTAGAATAAAAAGTAGTTTACCTACTGTGATGAATGCTACTCACCCTCTAGCAATTCAACAGTATTTCTCATTTTCAGATAATTCTACTTGAGCAAACACAATGTTTTAATTTTTGAAAACATTTTTTGTGTTGTTTGGCTTTTTTTTCATTATGTGTTCTTAAAAATGGATGGTATCGAGTGATATGGAGCACTTTTTCATGTGTCTGTTGGCCATCTGGATGTCTTCTTTGCAGAAATGTCTGTTCATGTCTTCTGCCCATTTCTTGATTGGATTATTTGTTCTTTGGGTGTTGAGTTTGCTAAGTTCTTTATAGATTTTGGACACTAGCCCTTTATGTGATATGTCATTTGCAAATATCTTCTCCCATTCTGTCAGTTGTCTTTTGGTTTTGTTAACTGTTTCCTTTGCTGTGCAAAAGCTTTTGATCTTGATGAAATCCCAATAGTTCATTTTTGCCCTTGCTTCCCTTGCCTTTGGCGATGTTCCTAGGAAGATATTGCTGCGGTTGAGGTCGAAGAGGTTGCTGCCTGTGTTCTCCTCAAGGATTTTGATGGATTCCTTTCTCACATTGAGGTCCTTCATCCATTTTGAGTATATTTTCGTGTGTGGTGTAAGGAAATGATCCAATTTCATTTTTCTGCATGTGGCTGTCCAATTTTCCCAACAGCATTTATTGAAGAAGCTGTCTTTTTTCCATTGGACATTCTTTCCTGCTTTGTCAAAGATTAGTTGACCATAGAGTTGAGGGTCTATTTCTGGGCTCTCTATTCTGTTCCATTGATCTATGTGTCTGTTTTTGTGCCAGTACCATGCTGTCTTGATGATGACAGCTTTGTAATAGAGCTTGAAGTCCAGAATTGTGATGCCACCAACTTTGGCTTTCTTTTTCAATATTCCTTTGGCTATTCGAGGTCTTTTCTGGTTCCATATAAATTTTAGGATTATTTGTTCCATTTCTTTGAAAAAAATGGATGGTACTTTGATAGGAGTTGCATTAAATGTGTAGATTGCTTTAGGTAGCATAGACATTTTCACAATATTTATTCTTCCAATCCAGGAGCATGGAACATTTTTCCATTTCTTTGTGTCTTCCTCAATTTCTTTCATGAGTACTTTATAGTTTTCTGTGTATAGATTCTTAGTCTCTTTGGTTAGGTTTATTCCTAGGTATCTTACAGTTTTGGGTGCAATTGTAAATGGGATTGACTCCTTAATTTCTCTTTCTTCTGTCTTGTTGTTGGTGTAGAGAAATGCAACTGATTTCTGTGCATTGATTTTATATCCTGACACTTTACTGAATTCCTGTACAAGTTCTAGCAGTTTTGGAGTGGAGTCTTTTGGGTTTTCCACATAAAGTATCATATCATCTGCAAAGAGTGATAGTTTGACTTCTTCTTTGCCGATTTGGATGCCTTTAATTTCCTTTTGTTGTCTGATTGCCGAGGCTGGGACTTCTAGTACTATGTTGAATAGCAGTGGTGATAACGGACATCCCCGTCATGTTCCTGACCTTAGCGGAAAATCTTTCAGTTTTTCTCCATTGAGAATGATATTTGCGGTGGGTTTTTCATAGATGGCTTTGATAATATTGAGGTAAGTGCCCTCTATCCCTACACTTTGAAGAGTTTTGATCAGGAAGGGATGCTGTACTTTGTCAAATGCTTTTTCAGCATCTATTGAGAGTATCATATGGTTCTTGTTCTTTCTTTTATTAATGTGTTGTATCACATTGATTGATTTGCGGATGTTGAACCAAACTTGCAGCCCTGGAATAAATCGCACTTGGTCATGGTGAATAATCCTTTTAATGTACTGTTGAATCCTATTGACTAGTATTTTGGTGAGAATTTTTGCATCTGTGTTCATCAAGGATATTGGTCTGTAGTTCTCTTTTTTGATGGGATCCTTGTCTGGTTTGGGGATCAAGGTGATGCTGGCCTCATAAACTCGGCATCAGGGAAATACAAATCAAAACCACAATGAGATATCACCTCACACCAGTCAGAATGGCTAAAATTAACAAGTCAGGAAATGACAGATGCTGGCGAGGATGCGGAGAAAGGGGAACCCTCCTACACTGTTGGTGGGAATGCAAGCTGGTGCAACCACTCTGGAAAACAGCATGGAGGTTCCTCAAAATGTTGAAAATAGAACTACCCTATGACCCAGCAATTGCACTGCTGGGTATTTATCCTAAAGATACAAACGTAGTGATCCGAAGGGGCATGTGCACCCGAATGTTTATAGCAGCAATGTCTACAATAGCCAAACTATGGAAAGAACCTAGATGTCCATCAACAGACGAATGGATAAAGAAGATGTGGTATATATACATAATGGAATACTATGCAGCCATCAAAAGAAATGAAATCTTGCCATTTGCGATGACGTGGATGGAACTAGAGGGTATCATGCTTAATGAAATAAGTCAGTCGGAGAAAGACAACTATCATATGATCTCCCTGATATGAGGGAGAGGAGATGCAACATGGGGGGTTAAGGGGATAGGAGAAGAGTAAATGAAACAAGATGGGATCGGGAGGGAGACAAACCATAAGTGACTCTTAATCTCACAAAACAAACTGAGGGTTGATGGGGGGAGGAGTGTTGGGGGGGTGGGGTTATGGACATTGGGGAGGGTATGTGCTATGGTGAGTGCTGTGAAGTGTGTAAACCTGGAGATTCACAGACCTGTACCCCTGGAGATAAAAATATATTATATGTTTATAAAAAATAAAATTAAAAAAAAAAGTAGTTGTTATAGGAGGCGACCTTATCGTATTTTTTAAATATAATGGAACTGATTCTAGTGTTGCCCCTATTAATATAAACATAATTTTTTGCTGAGAAATACACATCCTATCCCTTTAGGAATGTGTCCACCGAATCCCATTTTTATCAAGTTGTAAAAATCAAGAATGGGTGTTGAATTTTGTAAAATACTGCTTTGTACTTAAGTAATTTATGGGAAATCAATTCATTACCTAATATTCTGTCATTCTTGCATTCCTGGAATAAACCTCACTTGGTTATATATAAAAAAATGGATGGTATCATGTATGTATTAAAGTAGTTCAATACTTTAAAATTCTAAAATGCTAAAGGCTCTGGATCCAATTCCAGCATGTGGTGGTTGGGACAAGAGTTTCCCCACAGCCAATAAACAATGCTCCAACACCGGCTGGGTATCCTATAATTCAACTCAATTCTGACACCATCTACCCAGAGATAGCATCAGGCTCCACAGGTTAAGGGCTCAGCCCCACAAGGCTGTTCTCTGAATCTTCCACTTCAGATGCTAGTCCAAAACCCACCTGTGCTTCTGACCCACTGGCTCAAATTGGAGGTTTCAATGTCCTCCACCTTCAGTCTGATTAATTTGCTATAAAGGACCACAGAACTCAGAGAAACATTTACCCAGTAGACTACTGGCTTATTATAAAAGGATGTAACTCAGGAACAGCAAGATGGAAGAAATTCAAGAGCAAGTAATGGGCAAAAGGTGCAGAGCCTCCATGCCTTCTCTGAGAACACCACTCTCCCCAAATCTCCATCTATTCACCAACCTAGAAGCTTTCCAAACCCTCTCCCTTTGGATTTTGATGAAGGCTTCATAGACTAGGCATAATTGATTAAATCATTGGCCATTGATGATTAAACTTAATATCCAACCCCTTTCCCTTCCCTGGAGACTGAGAGTGGGATTGAAAGTTCCAGACCTCTGGTCATTTGGTTGGTTCCTCTGATGGTCAGCCCCTATCCTGAGGTCCAGGAATCACCTCATTTACATAGTATATCCTTCTCATCACTTAGGAAAGCCCAGGAGTTTCAGGAGCTCTGTCTCAGAGACAGATGACAACCACATATATATTTCTCCTCCTCCCCCCCCCCCCCCCTCCCCCCCCCCCCCCCCCCCCCCTCCCCATCTCCTCCTCCTCCTCCTCCTCCTCCTCCTCCTTCTTCTTCTTCTTCTTCTTTTTTCTTCAAGTAAGGTCCATGAACCCTGTGTGGGGTTGAATTCACAACCCTGAGATCAAGATCTGAGCTGAGATCAATGCTCAGATGCTTAACCAACTAAGAAATCCAGGAGCCCCCACATAGGTACTTCTTATCATAAATTAAAATATCACAGATGCCATTAATGGTCCCTGCTTATAAAATGGAATATCACAACTCATGAGTTGCTAAAAGACCACTATGGCATCAATCTGATTCTTCTTCTTAGCTTGTGCTTCCTTATCCTATACATAAAAAAAAAGGATGATAAATGATTAAAATAATAAAACTATAAATTATGAAAACTACAAACTTTCTTAAAAGTACCCTAACAGAAAATTTGCTCTAGGCAGGACATTAATAGCCAATGCACAGGAAAAAATGACAAGCAAACAATCACGTTATAAAACCTTTTTACTTCACTAGTCATCAGAAAAATCAAATCAATAATAAGACTCTATTTTTAGGTATCGGATTAGAAGAGATTACTTAAAGTATAGTATTCAGTATTGGCTGGTACATAAATTGTTGCCACCTTGAAAAACAATTTGGCAGTATGTATTGAGAGCCTTGGCAATGTGTATCCTTTTTGACACAATAATTTTACTCCTAGAAATCTGTCCTGGTGAAATGAGCATAGATAAGGATAAGTGCTTATGAATAAGAATATTCATCAAAGATATATTCATTTTCTTGGTGATCTCATCCACCTTAGTGTCATAAATTCTCTCTACACTGCTTACTCCCAAATTTATATCTCCAAATTCAACCTCTTCCTTGAACTCTGGTCTCCAATATCCAACTGCCCACTTGACATCTCCATTTGGGTGTCTAATAGACATCTCAGACTTAACATGTATGACTTGAACTCCTGCTTCCTGATCCTTCTCCTTGAACACATCCCCAGCCTTCCTCTACTTCAGCCTTGTATGTTTCAGCTGATGCCACCTCTATCCTTCAATAGTAGTTCAAGTCAAAAAGTCAAGTCAAAAACTTGGTGATCTCTAACTCTTGCCGAGTCTTGTACCACACATCCAGCCTGTCAACAAATCTTATTGGCTCTTCCTTCAAAATATATCAAAAGCCCACTTCTTCTCAGAACTCTGCCATCCTAGTGTAAGCCACACCATGTCTCTGCTGGATTATCACAATAACTTCCTACCTGGCCCCCCTGTTTCCAGACTTGCACCCTGCAGACAAGTCACACAGCAACACAAGGAAACTTTTGTTTATTTTTTGGAAAAAAGAAAGAGAGAGTTGGAGAGAGAGAGAGTGAGTGAGCAGGGGGAGGGGCAAAGGGAGAGAGAGAAGCAGACTTTCCACTGAGAGTAGACCCCTGCCCCAGGGCTCGATCTCATGACCCTGAGATCATGACTTGAGCTTAAATCAAAAGTCTGAGCTTAACCAACTGAGCCACCCAGGCACCTGCAAGGAAACATTTTAAAAAGTTAATCAGATTATATTGTTCCCTGTTCAAGTCCTTCAATAGTATCTCATCTCAGAGTAGAAACCAGAGTCACCTTGCCCCACAAGGCCCTGTGTCTGCTGTGGTGTTCTCTTATGTCTCTGCCTTTATCCTTCCTTTCCTCTTTGTTTATTCCACTTCTAGCACTACCCTCCCTGCTGTCCTCAGAGACCTCCAGGCACAGCTCTGACCACAGGGCCTTGCTTTGGCCATTCCTGGGATGCCCCTCCCTGATATCCACATGCTTTGCTTCTTAACCCCTTCAAGTCTTTGCTGAGATGTCACCTTCTCATTGAGGTCTTACTAGACCCACTATTCAGAATTGCAGCTCCCTTCCACCACACTCTCTTCCCCTTTTATCTGCATTAATTTTCTCCAGGACCTTTTACATGTATTACCTTTTTCTATACCATTTAATTTATTCTATTTGTTGTCTATTTCTCCCATTAGATAGTAAGCTCCATGAAGGCAGCAATGAATTTTTTTTTGTCTATTTTATTCACTACTATATCTCAATGCCTAGAATTGTACATGGTACATGGTAAGTGTTCAGCAAATATTTGTTGAATGAATTAACCAACTCGCAAGAGCAAAAAGAAGAAATGAAGTCCTACAATAGGAAAACTATTAACTATATCATGGTACTTTTAAACAGTGAAATGTTTATAAATGTTGAGTTATGTTTTAATAACTATACACATGTGCAAAATTAAAAACTATCATAACATTTTTTCAGTCTTGAAGGAAATAGAACAAAATCTTTTTAAGATTTTATTTATTTATTTATTATTTTATTTATTTATTTATTTATTTATTTGAGAGAGACACGCACACACAGAGCAGGGCAGAGGGAGAGGGAAAAGCGGACTCCCCGCTGAGCAGGAGCCTGACGTGGCCTCGGTGCCAGGACCCTGGGATCATGATCCAAGCCGAAGGCAGATGCTTAACCAACTGAGCCACGTAGGCACCCCAAAATACAGCAAAGTCTTAATTCTGGTTATTTCTAGGTGATAATATTACAAAATTTTTTTTATCTTTTACATCACTCTCTTTTATTGCCAAATATTGGATATAAATGTTACTTTTATAAAGTTTTTTTCAAAAACCATATAATGAAAATGTGATCATTATCATCATAGTTACCATTTATCAAGAGAGTCAGAGGCTGTATGTACAGGTACTGAGTCTTTTCTGTCTATTTGGAAGGAGACAACATACAGTTTTGGAGTCAGACAGGTTCAAATCCTACTTAGTCTCTGTAAGCCTCCATTTCTTCCTCCAGGAACTAGGCTGACATTACCTCCAGAGAACTTTTCTGCAGATGAAATCTATATAAAACATTTGGCCCAGTACCTTGCACAGTGTAAATCTTCAATAATTTGAAGATACTACTATTGATTTTGTTTTGGTTGTCATTATCTCTCATCTGTTTAACAATCTCTAACTGTAATATGGATAAGACAAGTTACATAAGTAGAGTGTAGGAATTTGCTTAAGTTCACATAATGAGTGGCAGAGCCAAAATTCCCACTAGAAGGCCCAAGCTCTTTCTACCCCACCGTTCAACCTCTACCCTACAAAGGAAGATTACCAACTTTTATTTTTACTGTGAGTACCAAAAAGTATGGTATCAAATTATTTGTACTCAACTGCTTTGTATTGACACTCTGCTTTGAATGAATGTGTGAACATAAACAATAGGTCTTAGAGTTAAATTATTAGGGAAGAATGTGTGGCTTTAGCTTGTGGACAATTTTCAATTTAAAATTTCTCTACTATTCAATAAGGTCAAGTCATAATGACAAGGAGCTGTCACTGGACTGAAAAAGCTGGTAAATTATTCGGTGATTTAAAATTGGCCTTTAGTTTATATATTCCCTAAGCAGAACATTTGGTGTTTTTAAAAAATTTCTTGAAAAATTATAATGAATGCATATTAACCTTTACCCATTATTGTTAAATGTCAATGATCTGTCTGTGAGTAGCATCTTTAGAAATGCCAAGATTCTGAGGTTACTTTCTATTGGTCTTTGGTTCCAAAATTAATTATTCTCAAGAGAGAAAATAGACGTATAGTATAGAAGGTTCTTTTTTCTTCTGATTGAATTGTGATAATAGCTTAATTGTTGTACATAGTTAAAGATAAATATATGTAATCCTAATTTAACAGTTCAGCTCCATTTAATAATTAAAAGTGTCCTACATGACTCCATGAATCTATACTATTTCCTGTTCATACCAGGATACCAAACGTTTCTTTTTTTAAAGTAATCTCTGCCCAACATGGGGCTTAAACTCACAACCCCAGGTCAAGAGTCACATACTCCGACTGAGCCAGCCAGGCACCCTTGTTTGCTTCATTGAAATGGTGCCCGTTTCCACCCTTATTCAAAGGCGTGTTTGTTATAGATGAAAAAGATGAGGCTCAGAGAAGTTAAATAACCTTTCTAAAATCACATCATACATGATAAAACCAGATTTCAAACCAAGATCTAGTTCCAAAAGTTGTTTGCTCTCTAACACACAGCCTCAGATATATTCAAAAGAATATACATTTTGGCCAGATTTACTTTTTAAAAAGCAATCTAAATTTTGGAGGCAAGATTTTATTTGCAAATTGTTTTTTCCAATGAAAACAGATGCTACTTTTATTTTCTCTCATTTTCTTCTTCAAATAAGTAATACATAAATCTCTCTTATAATGTTATAGACTCTCCCAAATTATTCAAGTTAATGCAGTCTGCTGTTGTCATCTTAGTCTGTTACCACACATATAATTGTTGTATCTCCTCTATCAATTAAACATGAGAATTATATTAATTTTGTCCTCTTCCCTCTGTATCATCTGAGGACAAGATGGGACCATACTGCCTTTTTTATATTACGCATATATGAAAATAGTAAATGTGAATTGTTTAAAATAAGAATCTATCATATTAAAATTACTCATTTTACAAGAAAATAGTATTTTAGTTCAGAAGTAATCATTACTTTTAAAAAGTATTTAACATTTAAGTTGCATTGAGGGTAAATTCATCATAAATTATTAAAGGAAAATAGACAAGTTTTGAAGTTTGGAGGACAGCCATGCTTTTCTAAAAACAAAAGTAAAAACAGCCTTTAGCACTCCTGCCAGCTCATCCCATTTCCAGTATGGGATTTACTATCGCTGTGAGATAGCAGTTCTATCTGCTGAGAAGACCATATAATTTCCCCATATTACTTTTCTTCCCAAAACAGCATCCCATGCTGTTGAGGGAAACTTTTCTCAGCAGCGGGTTTCGATCCTCACAGACTGAGGCTGACATGCCAGGAGCAGGTCACAGTGAGTCTGGGACTGGATTCAGGCAAATGCCTTCTTCGGGGCTCTGGTCCCGCCCCACTGGTTCTCACCTGCTCACGTCTGTCCCAAGCAACGGATACACAGCTTTTGTTTCCACACTTCACCTCCAGTCCTGTGGAGAATTCCAGCAGTGAGCTTGGCTGCTTGATACTTTTTTCCCAGAAGTCATTGAGAGTGATGAAGCCCCAGATCTCAAAGCTGAAAGGAAGCAAATTCTACCTTCCAGCCTCTAACAAATCATCCCCCACGTGGTTCTCACAAACTCTCAGGCAGCCTCACAGCTCTACAGGCTCTCTCAAAGTAAACTTTCATACCAAGCAGAAGAAATTGCAAACAGACCAGGGAGAATTTGGATGACAATTTACTTTCCACCTTCACATCTGATAACCATAAATAACCTAGTATGTCTTAGTGAATGGGATTTAGAAACTTGAAAGATGGATCAAGATTGTCAGAAAGGACAATGGAATGGGATAAAAATACTGAATGGCATTCCTCCTCTTGGTTATTTTCCCACTTAGTATAGTGTTGTGTACCGATGCCATGGACTATGGACAGAAAGGAGTATTTGACCTCACCAGCACAAGGTGTGAGATACCAGACCCCAGGTCTGGGCCTTTTCACGTTAGCATGGTGGGACCAGCCAGGGCTCCTGGACGCCCCCTCCCAGTTGCGCTTTGCATCAGAGCAGCCTAGGGCTGCCCTGGCCACTGAAATTCTTCTGGGATCATTCTGGCTATCTATCACTATCCTGAAGTTAACAATGACTGCCATGCTTTGTTCTACAACTCCATTCTACTGTCTTCCTTTACTGGTTCTGTTTTTTATTCTTTTTTTTTTTCTTTTAATCATCTACAAGTGGCCCAGAGGTCACTTTTCATTGCATGCTAATTTCCATCCCATGCTGAAGAAGAGTGGGTGCGGGCACAGAGAGATTATAAACATCCACACAGTCTTTCCATCCACATGTTTTCACACAATTGAGTGAGTGGCTTCTCTTTTGCCATCAGAATACTGCTTGGGCTCTGATTCATAATAATGTGCTTTTATTCATAACTATAGTTCTCATGAACCAGAGCCCTTCTTGGCAGTGTTTAGAACCTTCCAAGAACATATTTACACGAATGACTTTAATGGAACGGTCCTGGCTTGACCAGGAGCTGGCTCTTTGTTCTGTATAAATAGGTAAGATGGGGTAGGGGCCCAACCTTATAATAATCCCTGAACCTAGAGACCTCCAGATGAAAAGAATATTTTATAGCCCTGGAGTGGTGTTTGGAAAGGGGATTTCAAAGGAGGTCGCAAAAGCAGTAAATTTGAGAGTCAATTCAACAGCACTTTAAGGCCTCTTAGTAAGTCGCTTTCTGTTTGGGTCCCCTGATCGGGGTTATTTTTATTCTCACTGTTGCCTATCCCTTAACCATTTAAGACTCTATTCTAAAGCTTGGTTGAAAAGAATAAGGGCTTCTACCACAGGCAGTCCTGTGATGGTAGCTCTGTCCCACCCACATGACATTGGAGCAGCTTACCTTCCTTTGGGGTCAGTTTGCTTTTCTATAAAATAGAGATAATAACTCCTCCACAGGCTTATAAAGAAGATTTTACTTTATTTTTAAAAGATTATTTTAAAGATTTTATTTATTTATTTGACACAGAGAGAGAGAGATCACAAGTAGGCAGAGAGAGAAGGGAAAGCAGGCTCCCTGCCAAGTAGAGAGCCCGATGTGGGGCTTGATCCCAGGACCCTGCGATCATGACCTCAGCTGAAAGCAGAGGCTTAACCCACAGAGCCACCCAGGTGCCCCTTATTAAGAAGATTTTAAAAGATACGAAGTTTAAGGAACTTTGCATTTAATAAATGTTTGATACATGAAAATCACCATGATTTCACTGCTCCATGGTTGGTGTACAAACTAGAGAGTGATAGAGGGAAAGAGGGCAAAATTTTTAGTTATCAGGTTCTGATACTTATTAACACTCGTTGGGGATATCTGTCCTGGAAGAAGGAAGAGGGACCAAAGTGACAGAATTGGGTGATTGGATTAGTCATCCCCAGGCTGCTTGACCCTCTCAGAAAGGACCTAGAGAAGGGACACACACTGCTCCAAGAAAGCATGCCCTTATCTGAACCTTTGGATCTCTCGCATCTGCTTTCGATTTCTTTTATTGTTCCTGTTCCTAATCCTTCCTGATGAACCAGCACTATTAGCATTCGCTTATCTTTGATAAATCACAAATAATAACCCACTCGCTTCATACATTTTTAGTAACTGACACTTACCAGATCTTGAATTCTACCAGTAGATTTTTTTAAAAATATGTTTCGTTCGAAATTGTGCGGTGAATTTTAGAAAAGTGCTTTCAAAGATTCTAAGAACAAAAATGGCACAACGCAGAGAGAAATGCATGCCATTTCCTCTTTCATAGTAATGGTGGTGAAAATGCAGGGACTTAGCCTGATCGATCATGATAATGCTCCTTTTAGGAGCACTTAAACACCAAAATGTAACTGAAATTAAAATAAAAACTTAAAAATAAAAAAAAATAAATAAAAATTTTAAAAAACCTTAAAAATAAACACCCAAATTTAGACATCAAAGCACTTTCTACACCTTTTCTCCCATCTTCTTCTTGGAAAAAAATTATAAAGAAATTTCAGTGCTCTGGGGAATAAAAACAAAAGAGAATCCTTCACAAAATTTGGCTTGTGATAAAATCTCTACATCTAATATTCTAAAACAGAAGTATGACATTTTTAATACATTTAACTTACTAATGTCAAAAGGCCAATGTTTTAGAATGAGTTTCTGAACCCCAGTCTCTCTTTGGTTAAAAAAAATCTACCAATCACTCTGGATATAAAAGGAATCAGATTTACTCATGCAAGAAGGGTAAAAGGAGATTTGGGAAGGCTCTTTGCCACAAGAATGCCCCTTACATAAAAATCTTTAGTCACAATTTTTAAGCATGCTTACATTCTTTTTTGTAGGTAAAAAGTAAATTATTAAATATGGTGTGTGTGTACCTACAAGATGAAAGAAACTTGTATATGATTGCCCAATCGTTGTTCTTAGAATTTTAGCATGAGTACCTACCAAGTGAAAATGCCACATAAATACCATTTTTTATTTATTTTTTATTATGTTCAGTTAGCCACTGTATATAATAATTATACATAATTGTATATAATTAGTCCTTGATGCAGTGTTCAACAATTCATTAGTTAAGTATAACACCCAGTGCTCATCATAGCACATGCCCTTCTCAATACCCATCACCCTGTTACCTCCTCCCTCCACTACCCTCCCCTCTGAAACCCCCACATTGTTTCTAGGTGTCCGTAGTCTCTCATGGTTCATCTCCCTCTCTGATTTCTCCTCCTTTGGATTTCCCTCCCTTTTCCTATGGTCCTCCATGCTATTGCTTATGTTCCACATATGAGTGAAACCATAGGATAATTGTCTTTCTCTGTGTGACTTACTTCACTTGGCATTTTAAGGTTGCCATGCATTCCACTGCAGGGATCTATCTAATTTGCTGCCATTTTTTAAATTCTTTGATGTTTAGGTTTCTAAGTTTTTACCATTATAAAGATATAACAAGCTCTTTTGTTTATTCATGTCCACACCTTTAATTATGCTTTCAGAATTGGTTCCAAGAAGTAAAATTTCTGGTTCTTCTTTGAGAAGACTTCTGTCTTATGGGTCAATTTGATATCAACCTAACATGTAGTGACAAGTAATATTTGTTGGGTTGAAGAGTGAATAAATGAGTGAACATATGATTGAATAGACATCCTTAGATCATTATTCAAGATTTGTGTACTGTCTGAAGTAAATTGTAAATGCTTTTGGTGAAACAAATATATTCTTTTTTTAAAAAATATTTTATTTATCTATTTATTAAATTAATAAATTAATTTATTAAATTAATAAATTTATTTATTTATTTGACAGAGAGAGAGAGAGATCACAAGCAGGCAGAGAGACAGGCAGAGAATGGGGAGGAAGCAGACTCCCTGCTGAGCAAAGAGCCTGATGTGGGGCTTGATCCCAGGACCCTGAAATATGACCTGAGCCAAAGGCAGAGGCTCAAGCCACTGAGCCACCCAGGCCCCCTAAATATATTCTTTATTTTATTTTATTTTATTTTATTTAAAATTTTATTTATTTGACACACAAAGAGAGAAATCACAAGTAGGCAGAGAGGCAGACAGAGAGAGAGGGGGAAGCAAGCTCCCTGCTGAGACAAGAGCCTGATGTGGGGGTCGATCCCAGGATGCTGAGATCATGACCTGAGCGAAAGGCAGAGGCTCTAACCCACTGAGCCACCCAGGCACCCCATATTCTTTATTTTAAAAGTAACCTCTAGGGCACCTGGATGACTCAGTTGTTGAGGGTAGTGAAGTCAAGTTCTGAGCTGGTCTCCATGCTCATCATGGAATCTGTTTCAGATTCTCTCTCCCTCTCCATCTGCCCCTCCCGCTTGTGATTGCACTCTGTGTCTCTTTCTCTCTCTCTCAAATAAATAAAATATTTTTTAAAGGTTGCCCAAGAAAAAGTATTTCTCAGCCCATAAAATACATATATTGAATAAATGTGTCATTCCTGAGATTTCCATTGAGAAGAGTCATTTTCCAACTGAATGAATTCTAACTTGGTGTCTGTAAACACCTGAAATTAGGTTGGTATCTCAATTTCTTTACCAAAGCATGAACCTAAAATATGGAATTTATTTTTAGCCTGTTTGCCTACCATTCTCAGTACTGTTTTATAATAATTCAAAGTGAATATGCAAATCTCTTTTAAAACCCGGACCACTCCAGGAAAGCTGTGGGAGCTTTCCCCTGAGCAGTTCCCAACTTTGTTTTCCTAGCCAAACAAAATGGCTTTTGGCTTGCTTTTACTCTTTCTCTTTCACTTTGCTTGATAATAAAGCAACCAATTAATTCTCCAAGTAGTTACCATGAAATCCTCCCTAATAAAAATTTCCTTTTGGGTTAAAGTTCTTGTCACATTGAGGCAACATGAGTGTGTATTTTTAAGAACTGAGAGAAGGAAGCCAAAAGGTCAGTTTTAGCAATGCCCCCTCCATGTACACCTTATTCCTGAGACCCATTTTCTATAATAGCAGGTTTGTTTTAAGGAGGTGATATATAACAGACACCTAAAAGTTGTCATTGAAAAAGCAGTTAATACATTATGTTAATGTTCAGTGAATTTATCTGATTCCTCAATTTTATAATATTAGTAAGTGCATTCTTCTCAAACTCATAAAATTAATCCCTCTTCCTCCTGACATGGACCTTCTACGACATCAGTAACAAGGCCACTACTTACCCTGTGCTTATTGTATACCAGGCAGTGAGCCAAGGGGCTCATGTTTATTATCTCATTTAGTCCTCCCAATAACACTGTACTTTGAGGTATTATTCGCCTCATTTTATAGATGAGGAAACCAAGGCTATAGAAACTTGAAAGCCCTTGGCTGAGGTCATGCAGCTAAATAGCAAGGGCCATGTGCTTCAAGCCAGGTCAGACCATGTGTTCGTGCAGGAACACAGCAGGCGAGATCATTACCCTCAAGCAGGAAGGCCCACATATTTCATCTGGCCTGTTAACCTTGATCCTACATGCTGTGCCAAGGCAGGACAGCAGTTTGAGCTCTACAAGGAAGAATGTTTGCTTTTTTTTTTAAGATTTAATGTATTTGTGAGAGAGAGAGAGAGCAAGGAGAGGAGTAGAGGAAGAGGAGCAAGCAGATTCCACACTGAGCACAGAGCCCAACGTGGAGCTCGACCTCAGGACCCCAAGATCATGACTTGAGCTGGAACCAAGAGTTGGACGCTTAACAGACTGAGCCACCCACGTACCCCCAGAAAGAGTGTTTTGGTGGACTACTAATGTTTGTGTAAATGCCAGAAAAAGAGGTGACAGCTTGCGTGCTGGGGATCTGCCATGCAAGACCTAAAAGAAATAATCGTGGAAACAAGTAGAAATAGGAGCTAACAGTGTTAGAGCTGTCCTTCCCTAGAGCGTTGGTACTGTGGGCCCCATCTACATTCTCCTCATGTTTTGTTCAATATGAGAAGAAATTATTTTTCTTACAATCCCTGTGGGTCCCCAGTATTTTCATAGACTGAATTTCAGCTCCTCTTCAGGGCTGTTTCCTAGGTTCCTTTCTGGGGTATTGCACAGCAGATCAGCCGTAGGGCTGGGAAACTGGATCCCACTGGGCCGCCTTACTGCTGCACTTGCCACTTTTTCCCTCTGTGCACACAACAGAATGCAGCTATTTAGAAAGGCCACAGTAATGGAACAGATCCAAAGTGCTGGTTCCATAAAGAGACAGTGTCATGGAAGTAAAGGGCCATGATTTGAAATTTGCAAGTCTGAAATTGACTCTCAATCTGCTGCTCACTATGTGTGTGACCTAATGACTTCGCTTCTGCACCCTGATTTCTCACCTTTGGAAATGGATAAATCATGTTAATACCTGTTTCACTAGTTTGCTGTGATACTCAAATGAGAGAATGTAGGCGCAAATGTATTGTAAGCTCCCAAGAGCTATACGTTTTAGTTGTTGGAGGTCTGTGTAATAGCTAATGGTCTATTTTACTAAATGTTTCACAGTTTCTTATAAAAACAAACCAACCATCAGTAAAGGTCATGCTTCAGTGTTGACTACATTCACTGCAGCCTCAGACTTCTGCTGCCTCATGGGAGCTCAAAGAGAGTACCCCTGGTTTATGTCTTGAGCCACCAGTTACTGAACAATAATTAAGGAACATGACCATGATTTGATTTAGAGTCTACAGCCACACGGTTCAGGCTCCATCCTTCTCTCTTCATACTCAGCACAAATCAAGAGGGAGGGCAAATGTGTAGTTGGAGGCAGGCTTTGATGGGGCTCATTTACTAGTGACTGGGGATGGGAGCCTACCATGGTTACAGCTGAGGCAAAACCACGATAAAAGGTGGAAACTTCATTGCATTGAATGCCAGAAAAAATCTTGTCTTTTTTAAAAAAATTATTATTACTCACTTGATCAGTGGTTTCCTGTGGGTTTCTCTTTGAACTTTTTTTCTCTTTGATTTTCAAAAAGAACCATTGACATTTTGGTGCTGCAGTTACTAGAAAGGTGATACAATGCCAACCAAAGTAAAAGGGATCCGGATAAAATGAGCAATACACAGAAGTTTCACTTTCATTAAGGGGCACATTAAATAGTGCTGCTCTGGAGTAAAGCTGATATAAACAACTGCATCCCTCTACTTGAGTGTGCAGTGTAATGTGACCATCAGTTGCTCCAAAAGTATGAAGAATGTTCTCTCTTCATCTTTTATGGGCTCAATTCCTCCTTTCAGACTTTGTGTTGTCATTCTTGGCTTCTTTCTTCATCCACCTCTCTTCTTATACTCTCTATGGGAGCTCCAAATCAATAAATCAGACTCTCTGAGAGTCGGATCTTTTCTACTCGAGTGTCCTATGGACAACAGAACACAACCTGTCCGAGACTGAATTCACAGTTTCTGCCCTTTCCTAACCCTCACTAAAGATGCCTTACCTCACTAAATGTCCGCACCATCTCTAAGGAGCTCAGTGTGAAAAACCTTAGTCACTCTTGTCCACCCTCTCTCTCATAACCCCATGTCCAATCAGTGCTCAAGTCTTCCTAACTTGTAGATATCTCCTCAGGTTGGCCTTTCCTGTCGCTACAATGTCATTTAGCATAGCCTCCCCGCCATTTCATCTTGCTGGCATTGCTACAATAACTCACTGCTTTCCCTTTTTCCAGTCCAATTCCTTTCAGACAACACCTGCATCTTTCCTGGGTGATATGTGTGATCAGGTCACTCAAATGCTTAAAGTCCTGCATTGCTTCTCTATTACCTCTTGAAAACATGAGAATTTCTTAGCATAAATATAGAGCTATTCTACCATATTTCTTTTTGACACTACTGAAATACTAATGGTTGTAAGTGAGGGACACATACACAGAGTGATTTCATACCTTTGTGCTTTTGTAAAAATGTTACTTTGTGTACCTGTTATACTTGGAGAATTCCTTCTCAGGCTCTAAGACTTAACTTAAATGTCACAATCTCTATGAAATCTTCCTCCTTTGCATTCCTATAGCAACTTGTAAATACCTCGGTGATAGCACTCATCATGCTGTTTTATGATGCACTTTTTCTAAATATCATGAAATAGTTTTATTCAACACAACCAAAGAAATAATCAGAGAATTTTTTTTTTTAACTAACACGTAATGTATTATTTGTTTCAGGATACAGGTCTGTGATTCATCAGTCGTACACAATTCATAGCACTCAACATACCATATACCCTCCCCAATGTCCATCCCCAGCCACTGCAGCCTTACCACCCACTTCCTCTCCAGCAACCCTCAATTTGTTTCTTGAGATTAAGTTTCTTATGGTTTGTCTCCCTCTCTGGTTTCATCTTGTTTCATTTTCCCCTCTCTTCCCTTATGATCCTCTATCTTATTTCTCAAAGTCCTTATATCAGTGAGATCTTATGACACTCTTCCCTCTCTGATTGACTTCTTTCACTTAGCATAATATCCTTCAGTTCCACCCATGTCATTGCAAATGGCAAGATTTTGGGTTTTTAATGACTGCATAGTAAGAATCAGAGAATTCTAAGACAGGTCAATAGAAATCACCCAAACGGGGGCACCTGACTGACTCAGTCAGAAAACCATGTGACTCTTGATTTGGGGGTTGTGAATTTGAGCCTTAGATTGGGTGTAGAGATTGCTTATAAACAAATAAACTTCTTTTAAAAATTGCCCAAACTAAAACACAGCGGGGGGCGGGGAGGAATAAAATAAAAACAAAAGCCAAAACAAAACTGAGCTTACTAAATGATCTAACATACATGTTATTTGAATCCTGGAATGGGAAGAGAGAGGAAATGGCAGAAGAATTTAAGTTTAATTTAAATTTAAGAAACAATTTTCCAAAAATTAATGATGGACACCAAACCTCAGATACAAGAATCTCAGAAAATAGCAAAGGCTAAGTGCGAAAACAAACAAAACACCTAAGCATATAATAACCAAGCTTTTACAAACAAGAGACAAAGAGAATATCTTGAAGACAGAGGAAAAAAGACACATTATATACAGAGAAACAAAGATAAGAATCACAGCATACTTCTAGTCAGAAGACTTGCAAGCCAGAAGACAATAAAGTGCTGACATGAAAAGAGTCAACAAAGAATCCTGTTTCCAGAGAAAGTGCCTTTCAAAATGAAGAAATTAACACTTCCTCATACAAATAAAAACCAAAGAATTCGTTGCCAGCAGACCTACAATTCAAGAAATGTCAAAGGAAAACTCTTTTATTCTTATTTGTAATTGCTCAAAAAGAAAACTAAGGCACAATCAACAGGCATATGTGTTGTTTATAGCATATGTAAAAGTAAAATGTATAACAATGTAAACTGTAAAATTAAAATTTGTACATTTTATTTGTACAAATTATTTAAATTTGTAAATTTAAACCCCTGAAACAAATAATACATTATATGTTAATTTTTAAAATAAAATAAATAATAATAAATTGTTTAAAAATTTAAAAAAAGACACACAAATGTACAATGCATGAGCACAAAAGATGAGAGGTAGTATTTGGGAACATACTCTTGTAAGGTCCTTACCCCACATGTGAAGTAGTGTAACTGTTTGACAATGGAATCTGATTAATTCAAGGCTAGGTTGATAAAGAAACTGGGAAGCAGTTCTCATTGGAACTGCAGAGAGGGTAGCAAAAATGTCTACAAATCTGAGGAAGCTCTCCAGGGAAGACACTGGAGCTGTTAAGGCAACGAGGACAAGGGTTGATACAATTGAAGTGTCAGAAGTACTTAGAATCTCTAGGCTAAGGCGAGTTTAGATGCCTTACGACAACAAACTGCCATAGTTTTGAACAGAGAAGAGATACAATAAACGGCGTTTGAGGTGCATTCTCATTCTAGCTCTTCTGTGTAGAATGACATACCTTCACAATTTTGTCTGGCCAAACACACAGCACACATAGGAGAGAATATACCACATTCCTACTTTGTAAAAACCATGTTGCTTCATTTTACTCCCCAGCCCCAGCCACCAGGTCACCATTACCCCCCACCCAGTCTTGTGATCTGAACTTACCATATGCCCCTTGAACTTCGCGGGTCTAGGATGATCCAGTGTGAGAAGGACTGGTGAGGAAATAGGAAGGAATAGTGTATTGCAGAGATTCCCTAGCTCGGGGAAGCCCTGGCAGAAAGCTTCAGATGGCTGTCGCCCTCACAGATAAGGCGCCCGCTTGCCGTGGATGCAGTTGACATCGTCAGCCCCCCTTCTGGACACTTGTACATTGCGGTTGCCAAGGGCATTCATCGTCATTAGTATCACAGGCCCCAAAAGGCAGAAGCTCCAGGTTTCTTGCTTCCTTTCTCTGCTGACAACAGGTGACAGCAGAATTAGTTGTCCTTTGTATTTAGGAGCCTTAAAGATTAGCATCAGAGACCTCAAGGGCTGACACTCTGCATAGACTCAAAGCCCCCTCCCCCGCCCAGCCCCGAGTGTACCATTGAGGTCTTTTATTCCTAGGGACCCAAATAATCTTTGTGGTGGCGGTAGGAGAACCTACAAACATAGTATACTTGAGGGTGGAGGAGTGTGTTCTGTGTCATGAATTTACTGTTTCATTAGTTCCCTTTTAAATTCTATAACTAGGATATTTGGGCTTAAGCAGGGCATATCTGTCTGAAAGTGCAAAGTGAATGGACAAGGTGTCCATGTTGAAATTTGAAAGCAATAAATACAGTAGAAACAAGAAATACCGTCAACTTTGTTAGTCCTATTTGACCTCCGTGTTTCCATTGCATGGTGTTTCTCAGATTTAAGTTGTACATGTCTTGTACCTAAAAAAACATAAATAACTGATCTTGGTCCGTGCCTAAAGAATGCATTTTAAAAAAGACCTTGAAAGCCAACGGAGTCTCAAACATACTTGACTATTCCCTGTGGGAAGACCGGGTTTTTTCTCTGTTTCTGTAGCATGTCAACGGCTTGCAGGGGTCCAAGGAGTTAATAATTTTTGATGACAGCACCCTGAAGTTTCCTGCTGAGCTCACGGAGTAAAGAGCGTTTGAGACTGTGGAAAAGGCACACATTGAACAAGCCAGCTGAAACGTGATGGCTGCAAGGGTACCACGCCTCTTGGCACCCTCCCTCTCAGGGCTGGGATGGCCAAGGGCACTGCCCAGTACATCACACCACAGCCCTTGAAGTGGGAAGGGGAGTTCAGAAAGGGACACGAACCAAGCCTCACACGCTCAGTGCTTCACTTAGTGATAATAATAGCTCATTTTTCAAAGCACTTGTGGGGCACGGATACCATGCCAAGCACATTCTAGCCAGCTCTCCCAAACCGCCACGTCACTGTCGGCACTACTGCCATCCCTGTTTTTGCAGACTAAAAAGGAGGTTTGGAGAAGGTATGTTAACAACACAAGGTCACACAGCCAGTTAAGCAGTAGAGCCAGGGCTGGAGATGAGTGACTGACTCTGGAGGCCACGTTTCCAACCCCTTGCACTCTGCCACCTCACACATGTGCCTGTCTGGAGGATGTTCCCTCAGCTCTTCACATCTTTACTATGTACAACACACGGTGGTAAGCCCTGATCCTGATGGAAAAGTGTGAGCGTACTTCCTCACTTGAGGTGAGGAGCGAGCATTTACCTAGCACCTCCACTGTACCAGGCACCATGCTTAGTACAAACATCTTTTTTTTTTTTTAGTACAAACATCTTTAACCAAAGATGTATTTATTTATTCAACAGAGAGAGAGAGAGAGAGGCAGAGAGGCAGGCAGAGAGAGAGGGGGAAGCAGGCTCCCTGCAGAGCAGAGAGCCCGATGTGGGGCTCGATCCCAGAACCCTGAGATCATGACCTGAGCCGAAGGCAGAGGCTTTAACCCACTGAGCCACCCAGGAGCCCCATGAACATGGTTAAGACTACCCGCAAGGGATGCCTGGATGGCTCAGTCGGTTAAGCATCTGCCTTAGGCTCAGGTCAGGGTCCTGGGATCAAGCCCTGCATCAGGCTCTGTGCTCAGCAGGGAGTCTGCTTCTTGCTCTCCCTCTGCTCCTCCTCCCACTCATGCTGTCTTTATCTCTCTCTCAAATCAATAAATAAAACCTTAAAAAAAATTAAAAAGACCACCATCAAGAAAAGCAGCCACTGTTGGGGTGGATGGGCATGTAACAGTATTGAGCACCACGTGCTGTCAAGGTAGAGGTGTGCTGCAGACACAAGCCCATTGAAGGTGGTCAGGGAAAGTCTCCGGGAGGAGATGGCCTTGAATCAGGTTATGAATTAAAAACAGGAAATAGATGGGCGAGGTGTGGAGACCAGGAATCCCCAGCCAGAGAGAGCATGGAGGTAAAAGCAGGGCATGGCTAGGAAACTAGGGATTTATTATGTCTGGAGTTAGACGGAGGGAGGGACGTGGAAGAGATGAGGCTTAACAACCCTAACTCCACTTTTCAACTTAATACTGTTAATGCTTTAAGGTTCTCTTAGAACATGAATAAAGGAAGTTCTCTGTGTCTTAAGCAAGATTCGGTTTAGTCCAGATTCTAGTCATCCATTCATTCCTTTGATGAGTATTTAACTCTGGCCAACTTTGGATAAGATGCCATGGCCAGCACCAAAGCTTGCAAAGAGTGACCCACAGACTGTGCTTCCAGAGAGGTCACGTACAGGAGGCCGAGACATATCACACATAGGCAGTTACTAAATATGTCTCTCTGGAGAAACTAATGGGCCCCATCTCTGACCTCTGACAGGACTCTTGGCAAAATGGCCTCATTCCTAAATATGCCTGGTCAACCAAAAAGACTTCTAAGGAAGCTTTCGGCCTGGAAGAGGATACAATACAAACAACAGAAAACAATGAACCTGAAATAGACGGACGTGAGAGAAAATATTGATGCCATTATAGTTGTATCTTCTGGGAGATAGGAGAAAATCGTGTCCACATAGAACAGGAACAGGATGCACAAAACAGCATTAATTAACAGAAAATCATGGTAAAATATTATTGGCAGATTATAACAAAAAGAGGTGGAAGGTGGTGCAAGTGATAAATTCTAAAATTGAGAACTCAAAAAATAGCAGTATATATCATTTATAATCACAATAAGCTTATAAAACAAATCAATAAATTAATAAAAATCAATCAATAAATAATACATTTATTAATATAAATATAAATAAATTATAATCACAATAAATTTCTTTCCAGAAGAAACAGCTAACATAAAAATGTGTTCTGCCTGCAAGAGAAAGGAGACTGTAATTTCTTCTTCTTCTTCTTTTTTTTTTTTTAGGATGTTATTTCTCATTAAACCTTTCAATAACATACTCTTTTTCTTTCCAACTCTGGGGATGTATTGCTTTGATTTAATTATTTTCAAATTTAAAAAAAGACTTGGAATAGTCATAACCTTGCTTAATGTAATAGCTGTGCTCCTGGCCATATGCTTAGATTAATTTTTATAAATCAATCAATATTAATTATCTCTGAGCCCTTTTAGGAAGCCCAATAATTATTCTAAGCTCTGTGGAGGAATATAAAGAATTGCAAGACAGTCCATTCCTTCCACGAGTCTATGGTTTATTTGGGAAAACAGTGTTATAAGGCAGAGTATTCCAAATACCAGTAAGAGTAACAACCTGGGATGTCTTAAGACTTCAGAGAAGAGATTATGTATTATGGGCTCCAGTTCACAGAGAAAAGAGATAAAATTGCACCTTGAGAAGAAGCACATGGTTAAGCAGAGGGGTGGAGGAGACTTTCCCACAGAGATAGCAGAAAGCACAAAGGAGCAAAGGTAAGCAGCTCAGACATGATTAAAAGATGGCCAGTGTATTAATTTGCTAGGGCTGCCATAACAAAATACCAGAGACAGAGACAGAGCTTAAATACAAATGTATTTTCTCACAATTCTGGAGCCCAGAACTCCAAGATGTCAGCAGGTTTGGTTTCTCTTGGCTTACAGCTTGCTGACTTTTTGCTTTGCTCTCACATAGTCTTCCCTCTGTCTTGTCTGTGTTTTAACCTCCTTTCTTGTAAGGACATCAGTCAGTTTGGATGAGAGCCCACACTAATGACCTCATTTTTACTTAGCCACCTCCTTAAAGGCCATGTCTCCCCATACAGCCACATTCTAAGGTATTGGGGGTTAGGGCTTGAACAGATGAATTGTGGGGACAAAAGTCAGCCCATACCAAGGAGTAAACCAACTTGACAACAGCACAAGATTTATGTTGGGGAAAAAAAAAAAAAAAAAACGGGGGTAGAGTGGAAATCATTGTAAAAGGGCAGTCTGGAGAAGCCATGGCAGCATGGACTTTAGTTCATAGGAAATAATAAGTCCCTGAATATTTTTTTTCTCCAAAGATTTTACTTATTTATTTGACAGAGAGAGAGAGATCACAAGTAGGCAGAGTAGCAGGCAGAGAGTGAGAGGGGGAAGAAGGCTCCCTGCTGAGCTCCATCCCTGGGGCTCCATCCCAGGACCCTGAGATCATGACCTGAGCCGAAGGCAGAGTCTTAACCCACTGGGCCACCCAGGCACCCAGTCCCTGAATATTTTTGACCAACATGTAGACAAGATCAGCCTGATGGAAGGTAGTATGTGGGATGTTGTGATCGGGAGACCAGGCCAGGGAGTGGTGAGGAGTCAAGCGGTTACTGCAGTATTCCAGCCAAGAGAGAATAATTCTAATGTAACAATGGCAATGGTGATGCAGAGGAAGGATATTAGAACATTACAGATGGGAAAACTTCAGATTCACAGTATTTTCACCACCAAAGAATTTAAAACATTATTTTATCCTAATGGTCGTTGGAAATTTCTAGAATGTCATTACAGCCAATCAGAAACTTTGGTTAGCACAAGCTACTGTTACTTTATTGAGTTGACGAGGGCAAGCACTCAGGTTCTAGCTGGTTTTCAGAGCATTCTTGTGAATAAAAGTACAATTTCCATTACACTTTCTGAAATACACAATGCTTCGAAGAGACTTACAGATGCTTATCACTGCTTTCTGAAACCCCAGGGAGACTCCCAAGTTGGAAACCACTAAGTGGACCCAGAAAGTCTCCATTTATAGGTGAAGAATCTTAAACAGACACAACCCAAATCACACTTGAAGTTATTAGCAGAAGGGAGCCAGAATGAGCTTCCTGCGTCTTGTTCAAAATTAGTTATGTTCTGCTGAGAGCTAACAGGACCTGCTGTCTGACTAGTATCACTTTTAGGGAAAAACTAAGTCACTTAAAAAGCAAATAATGATCCCCTCATTTATCTTTTGCTTAAGACTGAATTTTCCATTATTAAAGGGTTGCTGAAAGAAAGATAAGCCATTATTTCTGGGTTAAAATTGACTGGTTAAAAACACCACCTGGATACTTTTTCTAACATTGATTTCTCAGGTACTTAATGGCTTATTATCCTGCCATTTTAAACAAGAGCAAGCTTACTGTTTCTTGATATAGTCTGACATAATGGCACATTAATAATCACATTTTTAAAAGTTCCATTGTCATATACACAAATAAATGGGGTCTTAACCCGAGGTTTGAATTCTACTCATTGTACTCCATGACATTTTTTTTCTTCCATAACTCTGCAAACAGAATATCACAAGTGTTGGGCATGTTAATTGCTTATTCAGACCACCCTCAAAAGTCTCTGTAGTGACATCCATGTTTTATGGTATAAGTCAAGCTGCTAGATTAGCAGATGGTTGTCATTAAAGGGAAAGAAAAGTAAAACAGCAGGCACAGGTCTGCCCCTGTTGATGCTACATTTTTGGGAGCGAATTAATCTTCGTATTCTCTTTTGAATTACCACTCTAGGCATGTGCTCTCTCTCTCAGTCGGTAAGCTGTTCCCAGCATTCAGGTAGAGTCTTTGCTGTCGAATCTTTAACATCTCAGTAACCCAAGATCTGTGTAAAATATTCTAGATCTTATCTTCCCTTTTTCACATTAAGCATTCCTCATGTAAGGGAAACAAGGATAATTTAGAATGAAATGTGGGAGAAATACTTTTAAAATCTTGTCAGCTGCATAAACCCGACACTTAAGAGAACTATTACGCACTACAGAAAACAAAGTGTGGGAAGGATGAGATCTACTTTTTAAAAAAAGAAGATTGATGACAACCTTGAACTTCCTGCACTTGGCCACAAGGGGAACGTAAAGCGGGGAGGCCTCTTTGGCAGGGCAGCTCTGAGAACCGCTATTCCAGTGGGCTGGCTGAGTCACAAGCCACAGGTTAAGGAAGCAAAGATGGGATGTCAGGGACTGTGGGGAAACGTAGAAGAGACCAGCTGGAAGGCTGGATGGAAGATACGCTTGCTCAC
This sequence comes from Lontra canadensis, assembly GCF_010015895.1. NCBI lineage: Eukaryota > Metazoa > Chordata > Mammalia > Carnivora > Mustelidae > Lontra > Lontra canadensis. Next base: position 10,797,824 of record NW_022631034.1, read on the forward strand.
AGAATGAGAACGTCTGGAAGATAGGAGGCTTGGTAATAATCAAACAGCATAAACAAGGATCTATACAGCTTATCCCACTGATTATAGTAACTGACTTCTTTGACTAACCCAAAGCCTGAATCACAAAGGACTGTATTTGGGGGCCCTGAGATGTATTCAAACTAGATAGCCTAAGGCTGATTTTCTCGTGTTTCCAGAGGGAGACAAAGGTGTTTCTTTGATGAGAAAGCCTGTTGGTGAAAGTCAAGACCACATCTGCCTGAGAGAAGAAAATGTGGAGATGAGGAAGGAATAGTAGCATTCAGTTCTAAAACATGTAGAAAATTCTTTTTCAAAATGCTAGGAGAGAAAGCAGATGAATCTATGGCTACCACAGAAAGTTTCTGGGCCTCGCTGATGGGAAAGAAGAAAGGAGAAAAGTATCATTATCTGAGGCCCAGAGGGCGCCCAGAAGTGCCGAATTACGGAAGTAAGGAGAGTGTCAGCACCAGGTCCTGAGAAGGGAGAAGACTGCAGGAAAAAAGGATAGACGAAATGAATACAGTTTTAGCTCTTTCAAGAAAGTGAGTGTGTTTACTAAGGACTTTGTGGAATTGGGGAGGTAAAATAACGGCGAGTTACTACTGTTTTAACAAATTGTTATGACTTCACAACCACAGTTTTCTAAAATTCTTTTTTAAAAGAGTGTGGCTTGCAAGGCAGGTGGACCTTAAACATGGGTCTTTGTGAATTCAGGAGGGAGAAGACGGCTGCAGCTGGAAGCTTGAGGTCCGATTTAACCCTCTGATTCTGTGGTTTGGGGAAGGGTCACCAGCAGTGAAGGATAATTAGCCATTTGATGGGACACGCAGAATATCAAGTTTATTCTGTTTTCGTCTGACTGTCATACCCACTTACAGTTATGCTTAGTTTCCTTTAAAAAGCTATGTTGATGTAGCATGACCTCAAATACTGTGCGATGCCCATACCAACCATTCATCTATAATTATTCATAATTGCATTAGTGGTTATGGTGTATAAAACACATACATGACGTTTTGCCCAGAACAGGTATTTCATTATATGAAAATTATATTTTGGAAAAAAAGAAAATTATATTTTGCCAGACTACAGTCCCAGATGGGCTCCTCACCAGCATCAGAAAATGGCTGGTAAAACTGTAATAGTGGACACTCTGGCAAGAGTGTAGAAACCCACTTCAGCTCAGTGTGTGAAACCAACAGCCTGGGCTCCTACACAGAAAGACAAACCCAGACCCCGTGTAATGCACAAAGGGAAAAAAGAAATCAATGGGAGGAAGCACAGAACCAGGGAAATGATCAAAATCACCAATCCATCAAAAAAGAAAGCTTGTATTTCAGTTTTGAAAAAACAGAGGAAATAAAGATAAATCCAAAAAGGGCTTTTTAAGGATCTTAAGATTTTTGTTCTATTTACTTTACATCCATTATATAGCATGATTTCTTAGCTTTAAAGGGGAGGAAGTTCTAAAGAAACTAAGATAATAAACTAATGAGTGAAATCTTAATAGGAACAATTTAAAAGTATGCATTCAATAACTCTAGGCAAATATTAGACTATTTTTATTTATGTATGTTAGAGAAGCTCTAGAAATTTGAGGTTAGTCATTATTGATGTATTTACTTGAAAGCCATGTTATTAAAATTTTTACCAGAATGATGTCTTGGGTTGGATCTGTAACAGCAGAGACTCTGAGCGGTCCTTGAGGGAGTGCTCTCCCAAGACACCTGTCATAGAGTGAGGGGGACAGAAGAGAGCAGGGAAGGAAAACAGAAACAAATAAATGGTTCCAAGAGCAGTCCAGCCCCAGCCTGTCTTCACCAGCAGCCCTGAAGGGTGAATTGCATAGAGATGGCCCAGGGGAGCAGCTCTCACCAGACAGAACAGTCCTGGAGTGTTCTGTTAGCCCCCAACCCTCACACAACAGGGGATGGGCACACCAACCCGGCACATATGCATTTTCTCTTTCAGTCTCTTCTTCACGGAAAAACATCCTCAAGCTATTGACATTGCAATGTCTGTGCATAGCAGGTGTTTAGTTAATAGCTGGTAGTTGAATAAACAATTGGAGAGATGCTACAGAAAAGATATTGAAGGGTGTTTGGATGGCTCAGCCTTAAAGCGTCTGCCTTTGGTTCAGGTCATGATCCCAGAGTCCTGGGATTGAGGCCGACATCAGGTTCCCTGCTCAGGTGGGAAGGCTGCTTCTCCCTCTCCCTCATTCCCCAGCTTGTGTTCCCTCTCTCTGTGTGTCTCTCTCTGTCAAATAAATAAAATAAAATAAAAGATGCTGAAGAACGAGATCATAAGAAAGCAATAATTACAATAATAACAACTAGCATGTATAAAACATTTGCCATGCGCAGACACTATGCGTGAATTGTTTTTGTCAGGTAGGAATTTTTATTACCCTGTTTTATACCTGCAGAAACAAAACGGATGTGTTTTCCAGGGCCACAGAGCTGGTGTGATAAGAGAGCCCACATTCTTAACTTTATTCTTCCAAATGCCCAGAAATGAGGAAAGTGAAATAAATTAAATACCGAAAACCACGGAGCCTGGGCCATCTGTAGCTTCCTAGAGTGTTTTTCCCCCTTAAAAAAAAAATGGAATTAATAACTTCATCTCCCTCCCTCCAAAAGGCCAGGAATGTTGACTCCAAGACAATCGTTGAACAAAAATCAGAAATTCTAGAATCCTTGGGTCATGCAGAGTGGTAGAAATATCCACATGATCCTCAGTCTTCTGGTCTCTGCTATGTGATAGATTAACCCCTGAGTGTGCACATACATAATTATGCGTTTTAAATTGGTTGTTCATATAGAGACCTGGCTGTAGTTGAAAATTTGCTACGAATCTTATTGGAAGGCATGAGATTAAAATAGATGGTAATTGTTTTTCAGCATTCCTCCAGGGCACAAGTTTTCGAACTCAAAATCTCACGAATCTTTTGGGGAAAATTCTTTTTAATGCATTTGGGGCCTAATGAGTTGTTTTGCTCCTCAGTGTGATTACTGGTTTGCTCTGTGCAGGACATGAGATAAGGGACTTAAAGTTAAGACACATCCCTCTGTAAATCACTTGATATATTGGAGAAAAAACTGTACAAGAACACATTTTAAATGAATACTAATATTATCTTAAAATGAGATAAGTCTCTGGCTACTTATAAAGCTTTAAAAATTATGCCTCGAATTTTAAAGAGAGCCTCTATTGACTTGTCCAACACGCTCACTCACGGGATTAGGCTGAACCCCCCCCTTGGCTGGCCCCCAGCTGCGTTCGTTGTGACCGAGGATATGCGGAACCAGAATCAACACATTCATAACAGAGGTTCTGCCTCCCCTGACAAGACAGCTAAGTAGGTCATGATTTCATGCCAAAAGGAAATGGCCTTTTGGTGGCCAAAGGACTGTTTCTTCATACTCTGCGGAAACCTGTTATGGTGATATAGGGTTAGCGTCATCACTGTCAGCTCTCGGGCCAAGTTCATCTCTCTGCCTGCCATCTCCTCACCTGCCCTTCAGCCACAAAACAGCGGTGGGATTTCTTCTCAAGTATTTTAAAAGTCAGGAAGGCATTTTATGGTACTGTAGCTGTTAGCAGCTTCCAGGGTCAGCACAGAAATCTAGCCTACTTCTTAGGGCATGATTTCTGTAATACCTTAAACTTCTTTCTAAGGCAGAGCCGTCGAGATAGCTCCGATCGTGTTTATCCGTTCAGTCATTCGGGGAGCACCTCCTCTAGATGAGTGCCTGCATTTGTACAAAAGAGGTGGAGGGAAAGTCAGAGTGCGGCAAGATCGCGGTGATTCGTTGCTCTTGTGCTTTTCTTTCTGTTCTATCAGTTTATGGGGGTATTCATAAAATAATTTAAACCAGGGGGGGATTTTTAAAAAGCAGAAGCAATGGTAAGACCTACAAAGTTGTCAGGAAGACAGGTAAATCGTTCTGGACTTAAAAGAATGTCTCCCACTGTAAATGCTTCCAGAAAATGGGATTCTGCCGGACTACCATTCACCATTCCCCCATACAGTTAAAGCAGACACTTTTTGGGGATCTGTGTGCCAAGCTCTACAGCAATAATGGGTCGTCTTACTTAACCTTTTGGTGATCCAAAACCACAAGACAGAGAGAGGCATGATGGTTATCACCGTGTTTTGGATGAGGAAAGAAGCGTGGCGGGTCAGTAACTCCTCCAACGTTACACAGTGAATAATGGTAGCACTAGAATGTGAATTCAGAGGGTTAGCTCAAAAGTCTCACTCTGCACCCTATCACTTCCCTTGTTATCTGTGGTCAAAGTGAAACAATGAATTATTATTAATTATTTAGAAATTTAATTCTCTAACCAGACACCCCCCCCAAAAAAATAGTGTATGCCTGTGTGTTTTCTGGTTCATAAATTATTGTCAGATAAAGAAGAGTATATTTATTAGATCTGATGGGGCAGCCATAAACCCAGACAAGGACATTTATGGGTCCTAAATATTTGGGGCTCAGGTGCCCTCTCTCCTATGATACTTTCTTTAATCCCTAATTTCACCCATGTTATATATCCTTCTTAATCTTCCTTCCCTCTCTGAGACCAATTAATTCTCCTTTCTCCTCTAATCTCCCAGTGCACATTTCTGTATAGGTTTGTGACAGCCCTTACTCTCTATGAATGTTAGGGTTCAAGTGAATGCCCCCTCACTGGACAGTGAACTCTTTAAGATCCCTATTTACTGAACACTGAACCTCCGGGGCATGGCAGATAATAGGTGCACAGTGTTTTTTGTGTTTTTTTTTTAATGAATGAATTACAAAAATTACCACAAATTCAATAACGTCACTTTTTAACTTACCTTCTTCCATGGAGAGGACATTCATAGGAGCTGAAAATGGAATCCTTTCTATTCTACTATATGATCTAAGGAGCCAAAGGTCTTTGCATTCTATACCTACAGCAAACGTTGGGTACTCAACAAATATTTGTTGAGTAAACGAAAACTAACCGTGAGAACTTTCCAATGAGCTGGCAAGGGGCCCTGTGGGATTTGATACATTTTCCAAATTTCCTACAAAGTCACATTGTTATTTTGTATAAGTTGACTTAACTGCTTTTGCTTTTGTGTAATCAAAACTGCCTCATTCTGTGAGCCTGGAGGTTGCATTTGAAATTGGTATTAACTATGTTTTTCTTAGGCTCAGCTTTGTGTCCTGAGACTCTTAACGGATTCTCATTGGCTTTGGTCTCCATTGATATGTCCCATGTGTACCAAGTGGGAAGTTGTCTATAATAAATTTTGGAGGAGCCCATTATGTTGCAAATACTATGCACTTTTTATACTTTATGTAAGGTTACCAATCCCAACCCCCTTTAGGAGGAGCTGCCTCATGTCTATGATGGTAGAGACAAAAATAAAAAGAGAAGTAGACTCCAGCTAGAGGCAGCATGGAAGCCGATCGGCTTTTCAGATGCTGTGCTCACTTTGTCTTTGAATGAAGTCAACGTTTGTAGAACAGAATTTCTCATAGCCAGTGTCTTTGGGAGGCTAAGAAGGGTTTCCTCTAGGGTCTCGAGCATGTTTGAAAATAAAATGGTAGAGGACTAATTAAACAAAAATAACCTCTAACAGACAAAAAAAACAACAACAAACAACAACAACAAAGAAAAAGAAAAATGGGGGAGAAAATAGAGCTGGGATGGGATGAGATACAGCCATATTCTATAGCTCTTCCCTTGACTAGGTCATCTTCCTCCCCGTAGATTCCACATCAACTACTGCCTGAAGAATCTATCTATCAATGCCAGGCTACTCAACAGCATCCACCCAGTGCTACCTAGGAATTGAATTTGTTGAGTGCACAGTTGGTTGAGTGTTATGTGGCCAATAGAACTCTTTCTAGATGAATCCACTTCAAAATTAAAATCTAGATATTGTTATGGATGACAGGTAACCTCTTTTTCTAAGGTTGCTTCCCGTCAGAGGTTAATCATTTTAGCAAAGAAACAAGAAGAGTAACTGTACTTTCAGTTAAGTCAGATAAATGCACATAAGGTCTTAGCATCAGAAGCATTTATAGGGATGTTTTATCCATTGGCATATTAATTTCCCTCTTCTGTCCATGGACCTAATATAAATCTCATTACAAATCTGATTTCCATTCTCATAATTTTCTTTTTCTCTCTTGCCTCATTTATTTTTTTCCTAAAACTTGGAGCCACACTGCTGAATTATCCAAAGGGCCCAACGGCTATTAAGTTGTTAAACAATCCTCCATTTGTTTCCACTCTTTAATTACTTTTTACTATCAAGACTGTCGCAGCCTTCGAGCTAATAAGTTAATTATTCTGAAACAAAGACCAGTTTGGTTTTTTGGGAACTTGGTACACATAGTATTATCACAAAGTACTAGATTTGGGGTTAGTGAGTAAAAGGAAAAATGAGAATGGTTGTTTAAGTGGCTCTGCATATGGAAATGACCTTAAAGCTTAAAATAGAGAGGAAAAAAGAAATACATGTGGGATAGCCAAAAACACAGGGTTTGTGCTTCTCAGAGCCAAAATAGCTTAGTTATTAAGAGCACAGGCATTGTAGTAAGACAGACCTGAGATCATACCTAAGCTCTGATCTTCACCAGTTGTATGACCTTAAGTAAGTATTTACCTTTGCCAGTAAACTAGTTCCTGCGGAGAGTGATCCTTAAGGTTGTTCTGGGGGTTAATTGGGATGTTTGCAAAGTGCTTTGCCCGTTGCACCTACTCTATTGAGCATAGAGTAGGTGCTCAATAAATGCTAAGTACTGTCATGCTCAAAACCTCAGCTGTCACGTTCCTATGCACACAGTCCAGCACACACCTTCTGCATGCACATGTCCAGGGATTTCTGGTAGAGGAAACAGCTACCAGATCCAAAAACTCCAAGAGGACCTCCAAATAACTTCAGGGAACAAGAAGGTACATCACCCAACCCTTCGCAGAAGGCGTATCCCAAGACCTTAAGGCAGGGGTCACCCTGGTCTTCTTCAAAGAAATGATGCCTTTCATCCCTTTCCACTGCTCTCCCCTCTCCTTGGCATATCCTTCCCTTCCCATCTTCCTTTTGCCTAGTCTCACTTGTTCACTTGACTCCTGGCTCAGGCTCCTCAACTCCCACACTGCCCACTCTCCCAGCTCCATTTCCCAGGGCACCCCATGTTTGCTCCCTCACAGCCCCTCCCACACAGAACTGTCATTGATTATTTCCTTATCATATTCTCAACATAGACCTTGATCTCCATGAGGGCAGAAACTTTAATTATTTCCCCCAAATCACACCAACTTCATGTTCACATCTCCAACAAGGGGAAACATGAACATGATCCTTCTAAGAGCTATTTTATGATCCACAATGACTGTTGACTATTCCCGTAAAACGTGTGTCCATAAATGTTAAGTGCAGTCTCAAAGAAATCTGTAAAGAGAAAGACAGCCTCTCACTACTGGTAACACAGCATGTGTGTATGAACTACAAAGGAATTTGATTTAAGATTTTAACTTCTTTCCCACTTATAAGCGATATGTTTCATCATAATGTCCTGCCCTCATGTCGCAAGATACATTTCCCTCCGTTTTTCATTGTCTAAGCTGACCTCTTCCATCCCACTTGCCCTCGGCCTGAGTCGCCCGCACAATTACAAACTGCTTGTATTTGGTCATGGTAGTTAAAGTCAACACCGCTGGAGAGAAAATTTGAAAAAAAATAAAATAAAAGAATGAAGCATCTCAACTAAGAAGAAAGGAAATAGAGAAAAATAAGTAAATATAAGGAACCAGAATAAGTCTGATCTTCGCTGGGCCTAAATTAGCCCCAGTCGCACATCTGGTGCTCAGGCAACACAGCGGAGTTTTCGGGTTCCCACGGTACCACTTAGGGATCGGCTGCAGGAGACACTTGAGCGCTACAGAGAATGGAGCCTGTAATTAGAAAAGGTACCAACTGTCACACGCGGCTGAAATTTGACTTCTGAGAATTCCCAACCACCTTCTTTAGTTCGGAAGCTTTCTGGCAGAGGTTTAAATCTCTATCTCACCAATTTGTAGTTTGATAAAACCTCAGACTGCTGGAACGCCTCGAGGAAGGGAGAGAGAAGAGCAAATAGAAAGGGGAAATGGGTATCTTAACTCATTGGATTTTCTGGGTAATTCAGTTTGACAAGTGTTCGCTGTCTAACTGCCGGGCTCAGAGCCCTGCAAGGTGCAGTGGAGAAAAACTAGCAGCTGTGCTGTGAGTCTTGTCTACGATGAGTGTGTCTTGTCTATTTTCCACTGTATTCTTTTCACCTTTTTTTTTATCAAGCATTTCTCAATGTATTTTAGCCCTTATTGGTGCCTTAATAATTACAGAAAGGCTAACATGACCTATTCTCCCCTCCACGCATCTTCAGTGCCCGGCACATTCCTGGCACAGTGAGTCTTGATGGAATTGAATTACATCACCTGTGCAGGATAAGAGATTGGACAGGATCCATGTTCATTCCAAGACATGTCCTAAAACTCTGCTTATTTGACAAAAACCCATTCTAACAACCTATTTCCTGGGCTACTGATCTGTTCCTTAAGTTTTGAGAGAAAGACAATGTTTAATAGTATCATCTTAATAAAATATTAACTTATATTTTTCATGTACTAAATAGGGGTTTGTTTCTTCTAGTTCCATGAAGTGTGTATACCTTTTCTGTGCTTTCCGCAGCAACTTAATTTTATTTACTTTTCTTCTAGCTTGAGCTATCCTTGACATATAACATTGTGTAAGTTTCAGGTGTCTAATGTGATGATTTGATACATGTATGTGTTGTGACATGATTCTCACAATAAAGTTAGTTAACACACCCATCATTTCACATAATGACAACGCGTGTATGTGTGTGTAACAAGTACCTTTAAGATCTACTCTCTTAGCAACTTTCACATATATAATACAGTATTGTTAACTGTGGTCACTGGGCTGAATATTAGATCCCCAGAAGGTATTCATCTACTAACTGGAAGTTTGTACCTTTTGTCTGACATCTCCCCATTTCCCCTGCAGCCACCATTGTCCTTCTCTGTTCCTATGAGTTTGTCTCTTTTTTTTTTTTTAGACGCCACATGTAGCAACCTAATTTTTAAAGTGTCCCATCACAGTGCCCACAGATCAATGAGCAGGATCTTGGCCATTTGTTATCCATTCATGATTTGGACATTGGTCCATCTGCTCTGGGTTCTATCTGAGCCTGCAAAATTTAATAACTAGTGACTACACCAGCATGCCTTCAGCTCAAAAATTGTTCCAGACCCAGTTCCTGTCACTGACTTTGATCCTTGATCCAAGGATCCTCCTCTCTGATCAGCAACCTCCTGCATGACCAAAGGCCTGGCCTCTCCTGTCTTATTATGGGGGATGTGGACTTGTCCACCACCCCTGATAAGACAGCCAGAGCAAGGAGCTTTAGGAAAGTCATCCGGAAAGCTGCCTGTTGGTCAGAGGCAGAGCTGAAGCTATGGCTAGGCCACGGAGGGGAGTGGCTGAGCTAGGCCAGTCCCTAGGCAAGGGTCGGTGGGTCCCTGGAGCAGAAGCAGAGCCGCTTCTCCGACACACCAGACCAGACACAGATCCATAGCAGAAATCTGCTCTCCAGTCCCAAAGAGGCTCTTAGAAGGAGGGAAGACTGAGTTGGGATGAAAAGAGACACAGAATCCACACTAGGTAACTTAGGGGAGGGCTATTTGCAGAAAGACATTTTAGAAGGCTTCTAGGGAGGTCACAGCTGGAGTCAAGAGTAGACAAGGAGGGCTGTGGAGCAGCAGCCAGTTTCCCTGTGAAACTGGTAGCTTGGAGCTAAAGGTCCCTGGGGAGAGCTCTTTTAGGAGCTAGACTGTCATCTGCCTCTTGTGATCAGCTTTGTCTCTCCTTGCTCCTTGCAGTGCTCCTGGCCAGCCTACAGAGAGGGAGGTCCTTCTGCCAACAGCTCCAGCCACCTGGTGGGGTACACCCATCGTTCAGACAAATGCAAGCACCAAGTATGGTCTAAAAATAGGGAATAGGATCAAGAATGTTTGAGTATATTACCTCTGGACCTGGCTTGGCTTGGCTTCTGCAGATTCTTAGAGGTCTGTCCTAGGAGTCTTCCTAAAAGCCTTGATTTGTTCTGCAAGTGCCCAGCTAGGATTAAGTCTGCATGTGGAGCTGGGAGCTGATCCTCACAGCCTTGCTGTGTGGTGGCACTCACAGTTTGGTGTAGACAGATGTGGATTCAGATCCTGGCTCTACCGCCTGCATGACCTTGGACAAGTTATATTTAATCTCTCTGGGACCCAGTTCTTGATTCTGGAGTTAATGATACCCCTTTTAGGTAACTAGGTGGTGGACATTAAGGAGGGCACATGACGTAATGAGCACTAGGTATTATATGAGACTGATGAAACATTGATCTCTCCCTTTGAAAACTAATAATATACTATGTGTTAATTAATTGAATTTAAATTTTAAAATGATATTCCTTTTATAATAATATTGTAGGGACTGAATGATAAACACGTATAAAAAAGTTCCAACGGTGAGTGGCATATAGTAGGTGCTCAAAACATTGTAACTGTGCCTGGTACTTTGTTGATTGGTTATTGAGCGCTGATGCAGATTCTGAAAAAATGATCGCTCAGCCAGTGTAATAAGAATAATCAAAATTCTTAGCCTCTTTTTCCAAGTCTCTATAGCAGGATTAGTCAGTCATTATTACCTTAAGCTTTCAAGGTCAGGAAGAAACTTTTTCTTAAAACACATCCTAGATATTGCAACAGTTTTCCCTGGAACCTCTTTATTTTGTTAACTTACTCCCAGCAAAATTTTCCAGTTGCTGTCTATGATCTGAATATCCAGTGAAATAAGGATTCTATACAAAAAGCTGAGAAGAGTCTTTTACTCAGATATCCACAGCTTTCCAGTGTTCTGTACTCATCACTTTGCATACCAATCATGTCTGTTTTTAGATCTATCGTCTCACGTTTCCACCTTATTTCATTCTGTTAAGAAATATGTTCTACACATCCCAGTTGAGCAGAGCCATACCACAGGAATTCTGCTCATCAAAATGGGATTGATTTGTCTTTCTCAGACAGAATCTTGTCCCTACCCACCCACCCCACCCCCACCAAATCCATGTAGATGCTTTCCTTTCAGATTTTGTGATTAATTATGAAGCAACACGGTTCTGCAGAGTAATATAAACTGTTTTTACTCCATCACTGATAACTACAGATTTCGCTCCAGTTACCACAGGTCTTTAAATTATTACTATTTTAATGCAATAGCCAATTTTTGTTGGAGAAAAACAAAGCCACTGTGAAGAGGATGCCAGCCCATCAATCAGACAGAGGGAAGTCTCTAAACATCTAAAAGACAACATCTGAAGGGCCAGGTATCTGCACATTAAGGGATCTCCAGCAGCAGATGACAAAAGCCATTGGTGGAGAGTGTGCTTAATTGAAGTCCCTTGCATGAAACCAAGGAGGGGTAAATAATTCAAGAAGCCAGCCGGATGCCCCGAGAATGACACTTACGGGGTATACAAAACTGAGACAATATGAATAGCAGGACCCATTTATTTCCTCTCCAAACTTAAGCAGGGAAAAGGTGGGAGTTAGACCTACACTTCATGAAAGGTGCAATCTGGAAAGAGAAATTGAAATGGTATTCTCCCTTCGAGTCCATTTAGAGACATTTTGTAAACCTAACATTCCTACCTAGCAGAGCGAGGAATGCAGAAAGCCTTGTCTCCATGGAGAAGATTTGGACAGGCTGCTGCAGCCTGAAAAGCAGAGCCCAAAGGAAACAAAACCAAAGCCTCCCATCTGCCATTAAAATCCTCATGGGGCACTGCCTCCCCTCCCCCTACTATAATTTCCTTTCCTAACACAGGTTTATTTTGTATGGTTTTGAAAGTTGTTCCAACATTTGTTATTCAAATGGAAACATACATTGGGAGTGAACTGGGCAATTTGATAAGCATTTCATTTTGAAGCTTCCAGTTGACCTCCCCAGGCCTCTGACATTAAATGACCTGAAACAGATTATGCAGACCATGTCCTCAGTGAGCCTTTTCCCTCAGAATAAGAAAAGAGTTTTGTTAAGATTGCCAGACAGAGGGGCACCTGGGTGGCTCAGTTGGTGAAGCATCTGCCTTGGGCTCAGGTAGTGATCTCGTGATCTCTGGGTCCTGGGATTGAGCACTATGGTGGGGCTCTCTACTCAGTGGGGAGCCTGCTTCCCCCTCTCCTTCTGCCCCTTCCCCCACTTATGTGCACACACGCTCCCTATCAAATAAATAAATAAAATCTTAAAAAAAAAAAAAAGATTGCCAGACAGATAACAGTCACTGAACAGATCAAGTTGCCCAGCTAATCACCGTCTGTCCCAAGAGGCTTGTCTCTGATCTGTGAGATGTAAATGAACTTTCATTCCTAGAGCTTCCGTCTCCCTCTGGCCACCGTGCCCCTGCGGCATCACCATTTCTGCTACGCGTTGCATTTTGAAGTGAACAGCCCAGGTACTAGCAGTTCAAAACCTTTTTCCTCAAAAAGGAAAAAAGAGAAAGAAAGAAAGAAAGAAAGAAAGAAAGAAAGAAAGAAAGAAAGAAAGAGAAAAATAGATCATCACAACCTGAGTTTCAAAACACGACTTGAGTTTCGAGTTTGCAAACCTGAAAGCTGAGGATGACTCGGTGAAGCTGAGGTTTCTCAGCTTTGGCACTCCTGACACTCAGACTGGATAGTTCTCTGGTGCGAGGGGGCTGAACTGTGCACCATAGGATTTATTCCTCAGTCTTTCTGGCCAGCAATGTCTCCCCTGCCTGTTGCGACAACCAAAAATGTCTCCCAACGTTGCCTAATGTTGGGGTGGGGGAGGAAGATGGGGACAGAATTTCTTCCGGTTGAGAACCATTGGTGTATATGATCTGTGCAAAAGCAAGAAAGTAAAATGATGATTTAAGAGTCAGTTCTCCTCTTACCATACACACAACCTCTCCAACACTGAATGTTACCATTTTGCAAAACTCTTAGCCAATAAAGTGGCAATTGTTCTGTTATTACATAATCACAGCGCTCTCCAAGGTCTGTGTGCCACATTATCTGGTAAGAGCATGGAGAGATGACCCCCAGGCTAGTCCTGGAGTTATACAAGTGGGATATTGCCTGGGTTCTCTGCAGTGATCCTGATGCAGAAGTAAACGGGCCTCAGCAGCATTTGCTCAATCCAGGGCTAAGTTGGGTTATGTGGGTGTCATTTTCCCTTCTAATAGGTCACGTTCATCATCTAAACGCTTAGGAATTGAAATCTACCCAGCATGTAATAGTTACTCAGCAAACACTTGTTGAATGTTTCTCTGAATGGCGTTTCACCTGTTGCAGTTTGCCTTTTGGCTTGGACAATCAGGTACTTTAGTCTGTGCTAGAACTAAACATAGCTTTTTTCAAGTCAGTCAGAAGATAGAATATCTCCTGGAAATTCTCAAAGTCTCTTGTATTCATTATTCCATAATCCCCAAGCTTAAAAAAAAAAAAATGTGTGTGTGTGTGTGTATGTGTGTGTTTCTCCAAAGTACAGAAGCAATCAAAGATCTGTAAGATACACTCCCTCAAACCCAGGTTGTCACAGAGAAAAAAGAAGGACTGCACTTTACGCTAGGCTCTGTGCTGTGTGTTAAATACACACCATCTCCTTAGGCTTTGCAGCAATCCCGTTGTGTGGGTGTTAAGAACAGGGGAAATAAGTTGCTCAAAGCCAGACAGCTGCTACAAGGGGAAGCAGAAATTCAAACCAAGCTCCAGAGGAGTTTTAAGCTGTCTGAGCCCAGTCTGAAGCCTACCCTGACTCGCTTGTGTGCCAGGCCTCAGGTGCTTATTGAATGGAGAGCCCTGCCCACCATGTGTGGCCAGCATTGCTGACAGCCCAGCCTCCTCTTCAGCATAGGAGGTGGGGCTTCATCATCCCCACCATGGTGGCTGTCTCTACAGAGATGGCCCCCAGACCCAACCAGACCAGACCTACAGAGGCTCTGGCTCCTAACACTTCTAGATTCAGATGTTGTGCGGCTCCCCATGGGGGCGCAGAGGAGTGGGGGGCCAGGAAGGCTTTCAGTGCCTGCCCCAGCGGCTAGCCAGCACAACCAAGAATTAGAGGGTGCTTAACTCCTCAGAGGCAAAACTTGGACCTGTGAAAGGCAGGAAACCAGGAGCACCTGGGTGGCTCAGTCAGTTAAGGGACTTCCTTCAGCTCAGATCATGATCCCAGGGTCATGCTCAACAGGGATTCTGCTTCTACACCCACCCACACACACACATTTTCCCCTCCCCCACTCCTTCCCCTCCCTCTGCCCCTGCCCCTCCCTCTCCCCCTCCAGCATCCTCTCTCCCCCAACATTGTGCTCACATGCTCTCTTGCTCTCTCTCAAAAAATAAATAAAAAGAAAGACAGGAAACTAAAAGGAAACAACATATAAATACATCTCCTGTCCCCCCTCCTGTCAGACTCTTCGGAGATGTAGAGGGTCCATTTAGCCTTTCTAGAGACCAAGCACCAGCTCTACTTCCTTGTGAAGCTGCGGCCAGTCCAGGAATGTACTACCTTACATTTGTTTTCCTTTTTCCTTTGCTTTCTCTTTTGCTTTTTCCTCACACTTACTGCCCTGGGATTACACACACACACATACACACACACACACACACACCCTCCAGTAAAGTGTTTACCTATGTTTTGCCTTAGGTTCTGTTTTCTAGAGATCCCACACTAAAACATAAACTTATGCCCTTTTATTTATAAAATAACAGTGCTGCCACTCATACCTCAAAAGTCCAAGAAAAAAATAAAAACAAAATCCCTCTTTAATATGTTTCTCCTTACTGATGATAGCTAGTAAATATTTTGAAAGAAAAAAATCAGCTATAGTATATGTGGATATAAGGAACAGTGCATCAAGATGGCACTCAATGTGTCTTCATGGTCTCCTTCTATCTGCCCTAACCACCAGCTGCTTCTCTTATCTTGCTTTTAGATAAAAAGGACATGCTAACACTCATTTGAGCAGAAGGCTATATTTGTCCTACTGTGATGGTATCTGTAGGATGGAAAGTGTCAGTCATCCTGAAATCAAGTCCTAGCTCTGCTTACTAGCTGTTTGACTTAAGAAAGTCATAATATCTCTAACTAGATATTTCCTCAGAAATATCTAGAAGGAAAACCATCTGTGTCACCTTTCTCATGGGCTGGTGTGACATGGTGAGAGCACTTTGAAACACCATTCAGACGTGTTTTAACTGTAAGAGGAGATAAGGAAATGACTTTCTAATTTAGGCTTCCAAAATTTCCCTTGCTAAGAATGATGACATGCTTCAGTAAGAGAATATAAAGGAGTAAATCACTTAAATCTTCGTAAACATCTTCAAGACAATAATTAAGATTAAAAGCAAAAGAATTGAGACTTCTGACCAAGATGGAATAAAAGAGACTGGGTTTTCCCTCCCGTGTGAAACAGACAAAAGAAAAAGAAAAAAATATTAAAAAAAAATTTTTTTTGAAGATACCTTTTATCAAGCACTGAGGTGATTCCTTGAGAGAAAGGAAAGAAATGCAGTGCGCCTGAGGATTGCACTTTCTGCTGGCGAGTTTCCCAGGGACAGAGCAGGAAGAAGGAAGCCTTGTGGCAACTGCGCAGACAGAGCGGTGAGTCCAAGAGACCAAGGTGACTGGGGGTCAGAGGACAGAGTACCAGAGAGCAACCCCGAGAGAGCACTCCGGAGATCTGCCGAGGGTTCCCTTCCCGTATCCAGCCAGGTGCTAAGCAGTGCACGCCTATGAGCGAACTACTGAAACTGAGAGAAAACCACCCA
This sequence comes from Lontra canadensis, assembly GCF_010015895.1. Classification (NCBI taxonomy): domain Eukaryota; kingdom Metazoa; phylum Chordata; class Mammalia; order Carnivora; family Mustelidae; genus Lontra; species Lontra canadensis. Next base: position 10,813,733 of record NW_022631034.1, read on the forward strand.
AAAGGATTATCTGGTGCTACACCAGGCTTGGAATAGTGCCTTTTTCTGCCAGCTGGACTGGAGAACCTCTTAATTCACAAGGTACTAGGTAGAGTACTTGGAAGAATCTTGCCTGCACAGTGGGGAATAATTGGCTGTGCAATAAATGCTGTTCTGGTCCTGCCCAGTAAATCTTTTTTTTTTTTTCCCAAGTTTTTATTTAAATGCCAGTTCGTTAAAATACAATGCAGCACTAGTTTCAGGTGTAGAATTTAGTGATCCATCATTCATATACATCATCTGGTGCTCTTCATAAGTGCTCTCCTTAATCTCCATCACCTGTTTCATCCCTCCCTCAACCACCACCCACCTCCACCCACCTCCACTCTGGTAACCTTCAGTTTGTTCTCTGTAGTTAAGAGTCTGTTTCTTCGTTTGCCTTCCTTTTTCCCCCCTCAATGTTCATTTGTTTTGTGTTTCTTAAATTCCACAGATGTGTGAAATCATATGGTACTTGTATTCCTCTGACTGACTTATTTCAGTTAGCATAATGCACTCTGGCCTCATCCCCATTGTTGCACATTGCAATATTTCATCCTTTTCTTGGCTGAATAATACATACACACAGAAATATATTATATATACAACATATATATGTATCTCACATCTTTTTTTCTAAGATTTATTTATTTATTTATTTGAGAGCACAAACAGGGAGAGGAGCAGAGGCAGACACCCCACTGAGCAGGGAGCGCAATGCAGGGCTTGATCCCAAGACCCTGGGATGGTGACCTGAACTGAAGTCAGACTCTTAACTGACTGAACCCCCCCCAGGCATCCCAATACCACATCTTCGTTATCCATTCATCTGTCGATGGACATTTGGGTCTTTCTATAATTTGGCTATTGTTGATAATGCTGCCATAAACACTGGAGTGCATGTACCCCTTCAAATCAGTATATTTGTATCCTTCAGGCGAATACCTAGTAGTGTGATTGCTGGGTCGTAGGGTAGCTCTATTTTTAACTTTTTGAGGAATGCCCATACCATTCTCCAGAGTGGCTGTACCAGTTTGCATTCCCAGGAACAGTATAAAAGGGATCCCCTTTCTCCACGTCCTCACCAATACCTGTTGTTTCCTGTGGTGTTGATTTTAGCCATCCTGACTGGTGTGAGGTAGTATCTCATTGTAGTTTTGATTTCTACTTCCCTGATGGTGAGTGATGATGAGCATATTTTAGTGTGTCTGTTAGCCATCTGGATGGCTTTGGATAGTCTTTGGGAAAATGTCTATTCATGTCTTCTGCCCATTTCTTAACTGGATTATTTGTTTTTTGGGTATTGAGTTTGATAAGTTCTTTATACATTTTGGGTACTAATCCTTTATCAGATATGTCATTTGCAAATATCTCCTGTCATTCTGAAGGTTGCCTTTTACTTTTGTTGATTGCTTCCTTTGCTGTGCAGAAGCTTTTTATTTGGATGAAGTCCCAATAGTTTAATTTGGCTTTTTTTTTCTTTGCCTCCGGAGACATATCTAGTAAGAAGTTGCTACAGTTGATGTCAAAGAGGTTACTGCCTGTGTTGTCCTCCAGTATTTTGATGGTTTCCTGTTTCACATTTATGTCTTTTATCCATTTTGAATTTATTTTTGTATATGGTATAAGAAAGTGGTCCAGTTTCATTCTTTTGCATGTCGCTATCCAGTTTCCCAACACCATTTTTGAAGAGGCTGTTTTTGTTCCATTAGATATTCTTTCCTACTTTGCTGAAGATTAATTGCCCATATGGTCGTGGGTTCACTTCTGGGTTTCCTATTCTGTTCCATTGATCTACGTGTCTGTTTTTGTGCCACTCCCATACTGTCTTGATCAGAACAGCTTTGTAATACAGCTTGGAGGCCAGAATTGTGATGCCTCCAGCATTGCTTCGTTTTTTCAAGCTTGCTTTGTCTATTCAGGGTCTTTTGTGGTTCCGTACAAATTTTAGGCTTGTTCTAGCTTTGGAAATGCTGATATTTTGATAGGCATTGCATTAAATGTGTAGATTGCTTTAGGTAATATGGACATTTTAACAATGTTCTTCCAATCCACGAGCATGGAATGTTTTTCCATTTCTTTGGGTCGTTAATTGCTTTCCTCCGTGTTTTATGGTTTTAAGAGTACAGATCTTTTACCTCTTTGGTTAGGTTTATTCCTAGGGATCTTATGGCTCTTGATGCAATGTAAATGGGATCAGTTCCTTGATTCTCTTTCTGCTGCTTCATTATTGGTGTATACAAATGCAACAGATTTCTGCACGTTGCTGTTGTATCCTGCAACTTTACTGAATTTGTATATCAGCAGTTTTTTGGTCAGCCCAACAAGTCTTAAAACCAAAATCTGAAAGGATCAAGTTGTTTCCAAGTAACTAAACTGCATTCCAGAACAAAGCTCAAGAATATTTATAGGAATACAAAAATATCTAACACCCAACACAGTCAAAATGACGATGCGTGGCATCCAACAAAAACTACCAAACATGCAAAGAAACACCAGATGTTAGAATTAGCCACGGATGTTAAAAGTTATAATTGTAGGGGTGCCTGGGTGGCTCAGTGGGTTAAGCCCCTGCCTTTGGCTCAGGTCTTGATCTCAGGATCCTGGGATGGAGCCCAGCATCGGGCTCTCTGCTCAGCAGGGAGTCTGCTTCCCCCTGTCTCTGCCTGCCTCTCTGCCTACTTGTGATCTCTCTCTGTCAAATAAATAAATAAAATCTTTTTAAAAAGTTATAATTGTATTTCAGATATTCAAAACCTTAGAGATATAGATTTTTTTAAAGATGCAAGTCAAACATCTAGAGATGAAAACTATAATGTCTGAGCTGAAAGATACCCAGGATGAGATTAACAGTGTATCCATATAGTAAAATACTACTCAGCAATGAAAAGGGACGAATGACGGATGTGATATTGATGAATCTCAGAATAACTGGACTGAGTGAACGAATGCAGACAAAAAAAGTTTGCATGCTGTGTAAATCAATTTACATGAAATTCTAGAGGATGCAAAATAATGTATAGTTACAGAAATGTAGGATCAATGATTACCAGGTAGGGGGGCAAGAGGAAGGAATTCATTTCCAAAGGGCACAAGGACACTTTTGAGGGTGATAGTTATGTTTGCTGTTTTTATTTATGGTGATTTCACAGGTATACAGACATAGATGTCAAAACTTACCAATTTGTATGCTTTAAATATATATGGCTTATTGTATGTTGATTATAATTCAGCAAAGCTTTAGTTTTTAAAGACTAAAGAGATATGCATGTATTTAAAAAGACACTGCCCAACTCGGGACATAGAGGACTCATAAATAAAACCACATTTTTAAATATTTGAATTTTTGTAAATTTTAAAGAATGATTTAATGTTTACATCTGTAATTTTTATTACATCTAAGTCTATAGTGTCTATGGACTGCATCTATTGTATAGTATCTACAGCATCTAGAATAGTAACTGAAACTTGGTTTGAGGGCTATTTCGTTTTTTAGCAGTACACTGGAAAATGTCCCCCCTTATTTTCCCCCATATTTTCATGGTTCTTTTCATTAAAAATAAAAACCCTAAGAGCTAGGAAGCACAAGGTCAATTTCAATTATCATTTTTTCCAACACTTACTTTACATATTAAGAAAACTCTACACATTTTTCTTAAGCATAAGTGAGTGACTGTACACTTACTCCCAATACCCTTCTCCGTCTGATATGTGGTCTCAGGCGAAAAATCTCTGAGGGTCTGCTTATGACTCAAAGGCTTTAATTCAGTTCCTGTTGACCTGCTTCATTAGAGACACAGTGCTGTGATGCCTGCCCATTCTATTTGGGAATGAACTAATTTATGTCTTCTCTTGTTCCCAACTTGTCTGTCCCGACTGTCTCCAGTTTGACGCTGACCGAGACGAGGATGAGGTGTTCTATGACATCAGCATGGCAGTTGACAGCAAGTTATTTCCAAACAAAGAAGCTGCGGCAGGTAAGTCACTGTGTCCTTCGGGCCACCATATGGCCTGACCACCTGCCAAGTGTTTGGAGCTTTGTAGTAATATCGGAGCACAGCAATCTGCTGTAAGGCTTTAAGGATGACGCTATCCTCAGAGATTTATACTTTCTGGTTTAAAAATAAAGGTACAAAACAAAGTAGAAAAGAAGGACTCTCCATCTGGCCCTTATAGTTAATGGGGTTTTTTTTAAATTTTTTTTTATTTGACAGATATCACAAGTAGTCAGAGAGGCAGGCAGAGAGAGAGAGGAGGAAGCAGGCTCCCTACTAAGCAGGGAGCCCAATGTGGGGCTCGATCCCAGGACCCTGGGATCATGACCTGAGCTGAAGGCAGAGGCTTTAACCCACTGAGCCACCCAGGCACCCCATAGTTAATGTTTTTCCTCCAGTCATTGCACATGTAAATTAGCAGGCAGTCCCAGTGTAACATAGGACGTCAGTTACTATAATTGAGAAAAACAAATCTAGCCCATTCTTTGTGCAACAATTAAAAGTTAACAGTTCCTCCAGGACTCCTTAATTGTAGTTGTGTCTGCCACGCCCCCTTGGGAAAAGCTTCCCCTTCTGTCAGAGAGCTACTCCTATCCCAGCCCACAGCTCCCGTGTTGGCTCTGCACCTTCTCTTCCTAAGCGCTCACACCTAGAAGTTGGACGTTGTGACAGTGCGGGGATATCACACTCCCTTCTGTAGGCAGTACTCACAGTCCTGTCCTTGACCCTTTTCTCACTCTCTTTGACTATCTGACGCTGTTCAACTCATTGTTCCTCATGATCTCAACTATCAGCTGCATGCGGTTGACTCTCAAACCTTCATCCCAGTCCTGACCTTTCTTCTCAGTAATGGCGTCAGCGGGTAAGGACCAAAAGAGTTCTGGGCTGTAAGGAAAAAGATTAAACACTTAAAATGTTCAACCATATTTGATTTGAAGCACGCTAAGAGTTCCTTCAAAGGAAGGCAGAATAAAAAGAAAGGCAAGGATGTAGTCTTTCTGGGCAGCCCCACTGAGAACAGATAATAATGTACACTCACCTGCCTGGTTGTCCAGTGATAGTTACAATAAGATGGCCTACAGCTGGGAAAGAAGGAATACTGAGAAGCTTGTACGATCATATAAACCAGAGTCCTGCTGCTCTGGAAGATGCTATAACACCTGGGCTTTGTAGGTCAATCCTTTATTTAGAACATTTACTTAGACGTCTACCAACAAATATCTAATTGTTAGGTGTCCTCAGTTTGCCCACACAGTGGAGTAGAGGAGCTGATTTAAGCTAGCCCTTGTATTTTTTTCTAATTTTTTAAAATGTTAATTCCAGTATAGTTAACATATACAGTGTGATATTAGTATCAGTGTACAATAAAGGGGTTCAGTAATTCCATATGTGACTCAGTGCTCACCATGCTAAGTATATTCTTAATCCCCTTCACCTCTTTCACCCATCCCCCACCCACCTCCTGTCCAGTCACCTTCAGTTTGTTCTCTACGGTTAAGGGTCTGTTTCTTGGTTTGTCTCTCTTTTTTTTCCTTTGTTTATTTGTTTTCTTTCTTAAATTCCACATGTGAGTGAAATCGTATGGTATTTGTCTTTCTCTGACTGACTCATTTCAGTTAGCATTACACCCTCTAGATCCATCCATGTTGCTGCAAATGGCAAGATTTCATTCCCTTTTTATGGCTGTATATATTCCATTGTACATATATACCACATTTCATTCCCTTTTTATGGCTGTATATATTCCATTGTACATATATACCACATTTTTTTTAAACAGACTTTTTTTTTTTTTTTAAGATCCCATTCATTTATTTGACAGAGAGAGACACAGCGAGAGAAGGAACACAAGCAGGGGGAGTAAGAGAGGGAGAAGCAAGCTTCCCGCCAAGCAGGGAGCCGATGCGGGGCTCCATCCCAGGATCCTGGGATCATGACCTGAGCTGAAGGCAGACGCTCAACGCCTGAGCCACCCAGGCGCCCAGTGTTTTTGTATTCTTTGGGTAAATACTCAGTAGAGGAATTCCTGGATGATATGGTAGTTCTATTTTCAATTCTTTGAGGAACCTCCATGCTGTTTTCCACAGTGGCTGCGTCCATTTGCATTCCCACTGACAGTGGGAGGGTTTCTTTTTCTCCATATCCTTAAAGCTGCCTTCTTTAGAACACTTGACCCTCTACTTCGTGGCTCTCGAATGGCATTTCTCCAAGGCAGCCTTATCCTGTAGCCACGCAGCAGCGCTAGCCTCCGTGCTCGTGGGCAAACTGCGTGCGGCAGGTGCAGTATCCTCGGTGTGCTCAGCACCTGCCCCGCAGCGGAGGTTTCCGGGGACCTCGTCTTTCTTCTCTATACCTCCAGAATTTTGAACAGCGGAGTCGGCTCACAGTCTCAGCTCCCACGAGCTCCCCTCCACGCCTCAGACGCCTGAAAGCGAAGTCCTGTCCCAGCCTTAAAATAAGCCTGGTCTATCTATAACAGCCCTTGGTTGAGGAAGTGAGGGGCGGGGGGATGGGGTTGGGGGGGACTGTGGTAAACCAGAAACACGCGGTGCTGCCCCTACAGGAGGCAGCCCCTTGGAAGCCCCATGCTATGGCTGCCATTAAGGAACGGGCCAATGGTTGTTGGATCTTTCTCTGTTTCAACAGAAAACAGAGCCTGCATCTGTAGGTGAAATCCTCAGACTTGTAAATGCTGCTGACTCACCCAGTCAAACAAGCCAGGTCCGTGGCCCCTGCTCTGTGAATTGCCAGCCCCCAGGTTTTGTCCCTCAACTTTTCCCTTCTATCTGGTCCCTCTCTGCAGAATCTCAGCCACCCCACAGCTCCCACATCACCTCATGGCTTTCCATTCTTCTTTTAAATTTTTTAAATAAAAATTGATCATGGGGGCGCCTGGGTGGCTCAGTGGGTTAAGCCTCTGCCTTCGGCTCAGGTCATGATCTCAGGGTCCTGGGATCAAGCCCCGCATCAGGCTCTCTGCTCAGCAGGGAGCCTGCTTCCTCCTCTCTCTCTGCCTGCCTCTCTGCCTACTTGTGATCTCTGTCAAATAAATAAATAAATAATCTTTAAAAAAAATTTGATCATGATGATCTGGCATGCATATACATGATGAAATGACTACTACAGTTAAGCTAAGTAGTATATCTTCTCTTCATCTAGTCACCATTTTTCTATATTTAATGAGAGCACCAGAAACATATCAGAAATATATTCTCTAGCAAATTTCCAGTTTTGTTTTTTTTTTTAGATTTTATTTATTTATTTGACAGAGAAAGAGGGAATACAAGCAGGGGGAGTGGGCAGAGGGAGAAGCAGGCTTCCCGCCAAGCAGGGAGCCCAACGCCAGGCTTGATCCCAGAACCCTGGGATAATGACCTGAGCTGAAGGCAGCTGCTTAACGACTGAGCCACCCAGGTGCCCCTAATTTCCAGTACTTAAGACAATGTTATTAACTATAGTCATCAGGCTATACATTACATCCCTAGATTTACTCATCCCACGTAATGCAACTTTGTATCCTTTGGCCAACATCTTCCAGTTTCCCCCACCCCCATGCCTTGATAACCATTGCTCTACTCTCTGCTTCGGTGAATTTGTTTTTAGACCCCACCCTATCAGTGAGGTCATGCAGTTTTTCTCTCTTAAGGGACCAGGCAAAAATGTCCCTATCCTCATGGCCCATGCCAATCGTCATTCCTCCAGAACACCTTGGGAGTGCAGTCCCTGTTCTTTATCCCCACTGCACTTGTCAGGGCTTTGTTATTCTTTGCCAGTCTTTGACCTCATCCCTGGTCTCTTACCTCATCCCTAGCCTCTCCCATCCGTTAGGAATCCTGTTGCTGTCATGGGCTCCTCATCCAATGCAGCTCTGACTACCCTGCCTCCCCAATAAAACAAAGCAAAACCTTCAATGACTTCCCTGCAGGCTGAGCCCCAGTGTCCTTAGCATAACAGAAATACCCTTAGCTTTGCTGCAATGGTCCTCCTCCTGCCCCAGCATCACCTCCTCCTACCCCTGAAACCTCAACCGGCTTCCTCCAGCTTCAAGATTGTCTCAGGCACCTTCCTGCCTCTGGCCATTTGCACGAGTTACTTGGTATCCCTGCCCCCGCCTGCATCCTCTCTACTCTCTCACTGCCTAGACCCTCTTTCAGCCGGCGAGATCCTATTTTGTATCTTAGTTTAAACGTGATTTTCCTCAGGAGGCATTCTCAGCCTCCCTCCCAGACTAGATTAGACTCCAGCACAGTTCCCTTACTTTTCCTTCAGGGTGTTTATCACACTTGTGATCATGTAATCCAGTATAGGACTGTTTGTTAAAAATCTATTTCCTTTATTAGAGTGCAAGACTTTATGAAGATGGGGAATATATGTGTGTGTGTTTGATATGCAGTGTGAATCTCATTGGAAACACCACAGAAGCCCCCTTTCACCCAGCTGGTCCCCTCAGCTGAGCCACTTGTCTGAGTATGTGGACTCATAGCCTCTCCTCCTCTCTTCCGGTCTCTTTGACCTCTCTCTTTTCCTTCCTCCCCCTCCCCTGTCATGGAGTAACTAGAAAATCACTCCTGCCGGCTTGCCCCAAACAGTTCCAACTCCAGATCCCTTGAGAAGCTCACCTTCTAGTCCCAAATACCTTCCAGATATTTTTTCAAAGAAATGCAATGTTCTTCAAAGGAATTCTAATGCAAACTTCAGTAACAATTTCCATGCCTGTTGGAATAAGAGCTGAGCTCTCCGTGCCTGACTCCTAAGGCACGTAGAAGAATTTCAGGTTTGTGGAGTGAATGGAGAAGATCAAGAACTGCAAAAGCAAAATGTCTATGTCCTTCTATTCTTTTTTCAGTCATCCAGCATGTATGTATGTATCAAATGCATAGAGTTTCTAAGTTTTGTTCTTAAATTTAGAGATCTAAATTAAATTTAGGTGAAATACAACGCCACCTAAAGTTGCTTACAGTGGAGCCGAAGAGACAGGACAAGGGAGAGCCTGCCTTGGGGCCGGCGGGTGGGGGGCACCGATGATGTGTTAGAGGGGCTTTATCTACAGGTCCCCTTTGCTGCCCAAGAAGCTCTGCCTTGCAGGAGTGCCCCTCGATTTGGGACTCAAAATGGGAGGACTTTAAACTTCAGATTAAAGATCCACGAGAAGGAGAAAAGTCTGTTACATTGTCCCAGAAGGCAATATGGTTAGCTTTCCAGTACCTCTTAGGCCAATTTGTATCATCTTCCCACTTAAATTTAGGGAGACAACCTGAAAATAATCTTTCCGAAGATGATCCTACATCCAAAATGGGGGATGCTGTGTGCTCCCTGTGGGATTCTATTTCAGCTCTGTATCTACAGAAAGAATATTTTGAAATCTGAAAGTAGTTGAGAAATTCAAAATAGAGGGAAGTGAAAGCTGTACTATCACTTTCACAAAATGCCCTAATTTTGCTGTCCCTTTTGAGTTACGAGATCATTGCAGGTGTTTTATACATTAAATGGTTCAATGAAAGAAGGCAAAAATGTGTACATATATCTACATTTACCTCCTTCTTCTGTATGTCAAACCTTAGACTATTACTAAAGGTCCCATTTTCAGCAAACCCAGCAACCAATGCTAAAAGAACATGAAAGCTATTCAGTCACTATCTGAGCTGATAATGACAGCATTGTCTAGTGCTTCCTATGATTTATTAGTACCGTTGCCAGGAGCAACAACATGTCAAGAAATTCCATCCCTTAATGATACAATAAAATTTCTGTTAAAAGCATTTTGTTAGGAAAACCAATCTCTTCTTTGTAAGCACAAGTTTTTTTAAAAAAAGGTTTTTTTCCCCCCTTTAAACAAAGATCTCTTCATTCAACCATCGCTGGAGATAGTTTTCTAACACTCTTGTTCCAGTTTAAATATTAACATGTAATTATCTGTTAACCAGGTTGTATAAGAGCTCTTCAAAATTTGTACTTTTTTAAAACAACTGAGAGAACAGTTTCTAATTAAATAAAATAAGTAGGACACAGAAAGTAAAAGAGGCTGTATGTTTAATAAGCCTTTGTGTTCAGATCACATTGCTTGTTCCACACGAATCACTCCAAATACCACCGAGACGAGGGTATCATTTGACTCCAAGTACCTATCACCACTCCTATGAGTCCACTGTGGGTAATATCCATATTATGGAAACAAAAAAAGCTTTTATTGATATAGACAGTGTTGCTGTCTATATCAGCCACTCAGAAAGGAGCATCAGTTGTCCCAGACTGGAGTGGCACTCCTTGATTCCACTTCTGGTTCTCCCATGTTCACAGCCACCTGGTGACATGCCTCATCACCACCCATCCACTGTTACTCATTTTCTGAGAATGTGGAAGAGACGGCAGACTCCACCAAGTCCCATCCCATACTGATCATATTTGTAAAGCTGTTTGGATTGTCCCTGCTGAAACTTCGGAGTAGGCAGGATATGTTGGGAGCTATGACTTCTGTCTTTGATCTCACTTTCTGTGGACCTAGCCCAAGTTATTTGACTTCTGCAAAGCTCATCTTCTTCTTTTCTAAAATGGGAAGGTGGTATTCTATGAAATATTGGTCCTAAAACTTCCATGATCCTATAATGGAAAAATGCACGTTTACTTCTGACATCTTGACTGCCCCACAATATATAAGTGCAAACTGATCCAAAATGGGCTTCAAGACAATCAAATATTTTGGCTCTCAGATACACCTTATAAAATTTCTTATTTAAAAGATAACAAAAGCACAAAGAAAAATTGCATACAATGGCATTACTTTGTAAAATTATACATAAAATTTAAGTTTCCATATGACCCCTCTAGTCTTACTTTGTTAATAGCATGTGGTGCATTGTCTTGCCCACTCCTTTCTGGCAACCACCTTATTAGGAATGGACTTGGCAAGGGCTGCTCTCAGAGCAGATGTGATGTGATGGCATCACCCACAGCTGTGCTCTGCACACCTATGGCAACTCCACAGTTACTTACTTTCCAAAGTTCTTAATGGGTCAAGTATCTTTGTTCTGAAAATCTTTTTTTTTTTAAGATTTTATTTATTTATTTGAGAGAGAGAGTGAGAGAGAGCATGAGAAGGGAGAAAGTCAGAGGGAGGAGCAGACTCCCCGCTGAGGTGGGAGCCCGATGCAGGACTCGATCCCCGGGACACTGAGCAGAAGGCAGTGACTTAACCAACTGAGTCACCCAGGCGCCCCTCCACTCTGAATAATCTAATTGTCCTTTAAAAAAAGGGTAAAGATACACAAAAACAAGGTTGTTACTGCTTAGTACTTAGACAGTATGACAATGCACAAGTTGATTTGAGAAACAGTGGAGGTAATCAGGAGTGAAAAAAAAAAAAAAAACAGGAGAAGAGATGAGAAAGACTGTGTGAGGACAAACCTTGAAACTCTCTTTGGAAGAAAGGATGAAAGCGGCCTCTCTGGGAGAGCTCTATCTGAAAAGCCATGTGAGATGCTTGATGTTTTGAATGTTCATTAAACATCAGTCAGTGTGTCTTCTGACCAAGAATTATTTGCAAGGACAGGTCTACAATGAAATGTGGAGTGGTTTGTTTCTTCACAAGGACATACAGCATTTTTTTTTTTTATAATTTTATTTTTTATAAACATATATATATATATATTTTTCCCCCAGGGGTACAGGTCTGTGAATCTCCACGTTTACAAACTTCACAGCACTCACCATAGCACATACCCTACCCAATGTCCATAACCCCCCCCCAACCCCCCTCTGCCCAGCAACCCTCAGTTTGTTTTGTGAGATTAAGAGTCACTTATGGTTTGTCTCCCTCCCAATCCCAACTTGTTTCATTTACTCTTCTCCTACCACATTAACCCCCCATGTTGCATCTCCTCTCCCTCATATCAGGGAGATCATATGATAGTTGTCTTTCTCCGATTGACTTATTTCGCTAAGCATGATACCCTCTAGTTCCATCCATGTTGTTGCAAATGGCAAGATTTCATTTCTTTTGATGGCTGCATAGTATTCCATTGTATATATATACCACATCTTCTTTATCCATTCGTCTGTTGATGGACATCTAGGTTCTTTCCATAGTTTGGCTATTGTAGACATTGCTGCTATAAACATTCGGGTGCACGTGCCCCTTCGGATCACTACGTTTGTATCTTTAGGGTAAATACCCAGCAGTGCAATTGCTGGGTCATAGGGTAGTTCTATTTTCAACATTTTGAGGAACCTCCATGCTGTTTTCCAGAGTGGTTGCACCAGCTTGCATTCCCACCAACAATGTAGGAGGGTTCCCCTCTCTCCGCATCCTCGCCAGCATCTGTCATTTCCGGACTTGTTAATTTTAGCCATTCTGACTGGTGTGAGGTGGTATCTCATTGTGGTTTTGATTTGTATTTCCCTGATGCCGAGTGATATGGAGCACTTTTTCATGTGTCTGTTGGCCATCTGGATGTCTTCTTTGCAGAAATGTCTGTTCATGTCTTCTGCCCATTTCTTGATGGGATTATTTGTTCTTTGGGTGTTGAGTTTGCTAAGTTCTTTATAGATTCTGGACACTAGCCCTTTATCTGATATGTCGTTTGCAAATATCTTCTCCCATTCTGTCAGTTGTCTTTTGGTTTTGTTAACTGTTTCCTTTGCTGTGCAAAAGCTTTTGATCTTGATAAAATCCCAATAGTTCATTTTTGCCCTTGCTTCCCTTGCCTTTGGCGATGTTCCTAGGAAGATGTTGCTGCGGCTGAGGTCGAAGAGGTTGCTGCCTGTGTTCTCCTCAAGGATGTTGATGGATTCCTTTCTCACATTGAGGTCCTTCATCCATTTTGAGTCTATTTTCGTGTGTGGTGTAAGGAAATGATCCAATTTCATTTTTCTGCATGTGGCTGTCCAATTTTCCCAACACCATTTATTGAAGAGGCTGTCTTTTTTCCATTGGACATTCTTTCCTGCTTTGTCGAAGATTAGTTGACCATAGAGTTGAGGGTCTATTTCTGGGCTCTCTATTCTGTTCCATTGATCTATGTGTCTGTTTTTGTGCCAGTACCATGCTGTCTTGATGATGACAGCTTTGTAATAGAGCTTGAAGTCCGGAATTGTGATGCCACCAACTCTGGCTTTCTTTTTCAATATTCCTTTGGCTATTCGCGGTCTTTTCTGGTTCCATATAAATTTTAGGATTATTTGTTCCATTTCTTTGAAAAAAATGGATGGTACTTTGATAGGAATTGCATTAAATGTGTAGATTGCTTTAGGTAGCATAGACATTTTCACAATATTTATTCTTCCAATCCAGGAGCATGGAACATTTTTCCATTTCTTTGTGTCTTCCTCAATTTCTTTCATGAGTACTTTATAGTTTTCTGTGTATAGATTCTTAGTCTCTTTGGTTAGGTTTATTCCTAGGTATCTTATAGTTTTGGGTGCAATTGTAAATGGGATGGACTCCTTAATTTCTCTTTCTTCTGTCTTATTGTTGGTGTAGAGAAATGCGACTGATTTCTGTGCATTGATTTTATATCCTGACACATTACTGAATTCCTGTACAAGTTCTAGCAGTTTTGGAGTGGAGTCTTTTGGGTTTTCCACATATAGTATCATATCATCTGCGAAGAGTGATAGTTTGACTTCTTCTTTGCCGATTTGGATGCCTTTAATTTCTTTTTGTTGTCTGATTGCTGAGGCTAGGACTTCTAGTACTATGTTGAATAGCAGTGGTGATAACGGACATCCCTGCCGTGTTCCTGACCTTAGCGGAAAAGCTTTCAGTTTTTCTCCATTGAGAATGATATTTGCGATGGGTTTTTCATAGATGGCTTTGATAATATTGAGGTATGTGCCCTCTATCCCTACACTTTGAAGAGTTTTGATCAGGAAGGGATGCTGTACTTTGTCAAATGCTTTTTCAGCATCTATGGAGAGGATCATATGGTTCCTGTTTTTTCTTTTATTAATGTGTTGTATCACATTGATTGATTTGCGGATGTTGAACCAACCTTGCAGCCCTGGAATAAATCCCACTTGGTCGTGGTGAATAATCCTTTTAATGTACTGTTGAATCCTATTGGCTAGTATTTTGGTGAGAATTTTTGCATCTGTGTTCATTAAGGATATTGGTCTGTAGTTCTCTTTTTTGATGGGATCCTTGTCTGGTTTGGGGATCAAGGTGAGGCTGGCCTCATAAAATGAGTTTGGAAGTTTTCCTTCCATTTCTATTTTTTGGAACAGTCTCAGGAGAATAGGAATTAGTTCTTCTTTAAATGTTTGGTAGAATTCCCCCGGGAAGCCGTCTGGCCCTGGGCTTTTGTTTGTTTGGAGATTTTTGATGACTGTTTCAATCTCCTTACTGGTTATGGGTCTGTTCAGGCTTTCTATTTCTTCCTGGTTCAGTTGTGGTAGTTTATATGTCTCTAGGAATGCATCCATTTCTTCCAGATTGTCAAATTTGTTGGCATAGAGTTGCTCATAATATGTTCTTATAATTGTCTGTATTTCTTTGGTGTTAGTTGTGATCTCTCCTCTTTCATTCATGATTTTATTTATTTGGGTCCTTTCTCTTCTCTTTTTGATAAGTCTGGCCAGGGGCTTATCAATCTTATTAATTCTTTCAAAGAACCAGCTCCTAGTTTCGTTGATTTGTTCTATTGTTTTTTTGGTTTCTATTTCATTGATTTCTGCTCTGATCTTTATGATTTCTCTTCTCCTGCTGGGTTTAGGGTTTCTTTCTTGTTCTTTCTCCAGCTCCTTTAGGTGTAGGGTTAGGTTGTGTACCTGAGACCTTTCTTGTTTCTTGAGAAAGGCTTGTACCGCTATATATTTTCCTCTCAGGACTGCCTTTGTTGTGTCCCACAGATTTTGAACTGTTGTATTTTCATTATCATTTGTTTCCATGAATTTTTTCAATTCTTCTTTAATTTCCTGGTTGACCCATTCATTCTTTAGAAGGATGCTGTTTAGTCGCCATATATTTGGGTTCTTTCCAAATTTCCTCTTGCGATTGAGTTCTAGCTTCAGAGCATTGTGGTCTGAAAATATGCAGGGAATGATCCCAATTTTTTGATAACAGTTAAGACCTGATTTAGAACCAAGGATGTGATCTATTCTGGAGAATGTTCCATGTGCACTAGAGAAGAATGTGTATTCTGTTGCTTTGGGATGAAATGTTCTGAATATATCTGTGATGTCCATCTGGTCCAGTGTGTCATTTAAGGCCTTTATTTCCTTGTTGATCTTTTGCTTGGATGATCTGTCCATTTCAGTGAGGGGAGTGTTAAAGTCCCCTACTATTATTGTATGATTGTCGATGTGTTTCTTTGATTTTGTTATTAATTGGTTTATATAGTTGGCTGCTCCCACGTTAGGGGCATAGATATTTACAATTGTTAGATCTTCTTGTTGGACAGATCCTTTGAGTATGATATAGTGTCCATCTTCATCTCTTATTATAGTCTTTGGTTTAAAATCTAAGTGATCTGATATAAGGATTGCCACTCCTGCTTTCTTCTGATGTCCATTAGCATGGTAAATTCTTTTCCACCCCCTCACTTTAAATCTGAAAGTGTCTTCGGGTTTAAAATGAGTTTCTTGTAGGCAACATATAGATGGGTTTTGTTTTTTTATCCATTCTGATACCCTGTGTCTTTTGATTGGGGCATTTAGCCCATTAACATTCAGGGTAACTATTGAGAGATATGAATTTAGTGCCATTGTATTGCCTGTAAGGTGACTGCTATTGTATATTGTTTCTGTTCCTTTCTGATCTACTACTTTTAGGGTCTCTCTTTGCTTAGAGGACCCCTTTCAATATTTCCTGTAGAGCTGGCTTGGTGTTTGCAAATTCTTTCAGTTTTTGTTTGTCCTGGAAGCTTTTAATCTCTCCTTCTATTTTCAATGATAGCCTAGCTGGATATAGTATTCTTGGCTGCATGTTTTTCTCGTTTAGTACTCTGAATATATCATGCCAGCTCTTTCTGGCCTGCCAGGTCTCTGTGGATAAGTCTGCTGCCAATCTAATATTTTTACCATTGTATGTTACAGACTTCTTCTCCCGGGCTGCTTTCAGGATTTTCTCTTTGTCACTAAGACTTGTAAATTTGACTATTAGGTGACGGGGTGTGGACCTATTCTTATTGATTTTGAGTGGGGTTCTCTGAACCTCCTGGATTTTGATGTTTGTTCCCTTTGCCATATTGGGGAAATTCTCTCCAATAATTCTCTCCAATATACCTTCTGCTCCCCTCTCTCTTTCTTCTTCTTCTGGAATCCCAATTATTCTAATGTTGTTTCGTCTTATGGTGTCACTTATCTCTCGAATTCTGCCCTCGTGGTCCAGTAGTTGTTTGTCCCTCTTTTGTTCAGCTTCCTTATTCTCTGTCATTTGGTCTTCTATATCGCTAATTCTTTCTTCTGCCTCATTTATCCTAGCAGTGAGAGCCTCCATTTTTGATTGCACCTCATTAATAGCTTTTTTTATTTCAACTTGATTAGATTTTAGTTCTTTTATTTCTCCAGAAAGGGCTTTTATATCTCCCGAGAGGGTTTCTCTAATATCTTCCATGCCTTTTTCGAGCCCAGCTAGAACCTTGAGAATCGTCATTCTGAACTCTAAATCTGACATATTACCAATGTCTGTATTGATTAGGTCCTTAGCCTTTGGTACTGCCTCTTGTTCTTTTTTTTGTGGTGAATTTTTCCGCCTTGTCATTTTGTCCAGTTAAGAGTATATGAAGGAGTAAGTAAAATACTAAAAGGGTGGCAACAACCCCAGGAAAATATGCTTTAGCCAAATCAGAAGAGATCCCAAATGGTGGGGGGGGGGGGGAAGGGGATAAAAAGAGGTTCAGAAAGAAAAAAAAAAAATAAAATAAAAAAGAAAAAAGAAACAAATAAAAAAAAGAAAACCAATAATGAAAAAAATATAAAAAGGAAAAAATATATATATATTGGATAAACTAGTTAAAAAACGTTAAAAAAGAAAAGGGTAAAAGTTTAAAAAAATTTAGCAGAAGAAGAGAAAAAAATTGATAAAGAAAAAAAAATTAAATTAACTGCAAGGCTAAAGAATCATGGGGAGAAAGCCATGAGTTCCGTGCTTTGCTTTCTCCTCCTCTGGAATTCCGCTGCTCTCCTTGGTATTGAAACTGCACTCCTTGGTAGGTGAACTTGGTCCTGGCTGGGTTTCTTGTTGATCTTCTGGGGGAGGGGCCTGTTGTAGTGATTCTCAAGTGTCTTTGCCCCAGGCGGAGTTGCACCGCCCTTACCAGGGGCCGGGCTGAGTAATCCGCTCGGGTTTGCTTTCGGGAGCTTTTGTTCCCTGAGCGCTTTCCGTAGAGTCCGGAGGACGGGAAGGAAGATGGCGGCCTCCCAGTCTCCGGCCCGGAGGAGCCGAGAGCTAGGGGTCCCACTCCTCAGTGCGCCCTCAGAGAACAGCGTCCAATTACTCCCGTCTGCCTGGCCTCCGGCTGCGCTCCGAGCTTACCGAGCCTGCGACCGGTTCAAGGTAAGCCCGAGCTGTGAGCTCACTCCTCGGCTCCGTCTCTGTAGCCGGCTTCCCTGTTCTAATACCTGCGAGCTCTGCGACACTCAGACACCCCGATACTTCTGTGACCCTGCGGGACCTGAGGCCACACTGGCCCCGCGTGGGCTTCACCCCAGTTAAGCCTCTGGAGCGATGTCCCTCAGCGGAACAGACTTTTAAAAGTCCCGATTTTATGCTCCGTTGCTCCGCCGCTTGCCGGGAGCCGGCCCCTCCCCCCGGGGTCTGTCTTCCCGTCCCTTTGGATTCACTTCTCCGCCAGTCCTACCTTTCAGCAAGTGGCTGATTTTCTGTTTCTAGAATTGCTGTTCTTCTTCTCTTCGATCTCCCGTTGGATTTGTAGGTGTTTGCAATCTTTAGATAAGCTATCTAGCTGATCTCCCGCAACCTGAAGTAGTCTCAGCTGCTACTTCTCCGCCATCTTGACTCCTCCTCCGGACATACAGCATTTTATGGGCAGCACTGAATTCTGTCTTTCCGACTAGTTAGTGGCATTACTTTGTAAAATTATGCAGTGTGAATCTCATTGGAAACACCAATGAGGAGGAAAGAGTCATTCCTGGGGGGAAAGAGTCATTAAAGAGGATGATAAATCAGTTGTGCTTCAGGAGCCCCATTATGAAAATTACCAGTTTAAGTTTGAGCCTTGAGGATTAGTGGGTAAGCAAATTAATGTAAACTGTAGTACCTAGGATAAGGGAAAACTCCCTATTAATAACTTCAGTTAACCTGACGTTTCTCATCGTCAGAGACTAAGGTGACCCAAAGCCTGGAGGAAAAACTTGTCAGGTTTTCATGGAAGGAGCAAACTCAGCCCCACTTATTTCTGTAACTTCCTTGCTCTCCTCCCACTCTACAATTTGCTCATGGTGTTCTCTCTATCTCCTTTACACACCCTTAAACCACTTCCCCTGCTGGACCATCCTTACTCACCCTCAAAATTCAGACTCATAGATTTATTCCTGTGGTTAGTTCTTACTTCCATCATCACCTCCACTTCTAGTTGGAATTAGAAGCTCTTTTTTTTTTTTAAGATTTTGTTTAATTATTTGGCAGATAGAGATCACAAGTAGCCAGAAAGGCAGGCAGAGAGAGAGAGAGAGCAGGGAAGCAGGCTCTCTGCTGAGCAGAGAGTCTGATGCGGGGCTCGATTCCAGGACCCTGAGATCATGACCCAAGCTGAAGGCAGAGGCTTAACCCACTGAGCCACCCAGGCGCCCCAACTTAGAAGCTCTTTATTTTGGTTTCTGAACCTTACTGTTGACAAATCAGTCTCCTCCACGGGACTGTCTTCTCCTTAAGACAGGAAACAGTGTCTAGAATATCTATATTTTCTATCTAGGAGTCCAAACATGGTGCCCAGCAGAGGAGAAGAGTCTAAAAATGTTTGTGAATTTAATGTAACCATAAGAAGATATGGAAACCTAGTGGGAGATAGTTTTCTATAGAAATATACACAGACAGCCTTCATCAGCTCATCTTTTCTTTCATCTTAGGTTCGAGTGACCTTGATCCTTCAATGATGTTGGACACTGGAGAGACCATTGATACAGGCTCTGACTATGAAGATCAGGTAACTAAAGTCTAAAAATATCTCTCTATTGAAATGTTTTTAATTTTAAACTTTGTGTTTTATGAAAATTAGAATTATAAATCATTTTTGAGGTGTTTACAGGTAACAGCATATTCCATGATAAATCATACTAACCTACAGCTTCAGCCCCCTACCCCTTCCCCATAGTTTCAAAACAGCAATTAATTAAGGAAAGGTTTGTGGTTTGAGTTACATGAGAAGGAAGTGAGGTTATGTGAGGTTCTCTAATGCAAGACTTTGCCTCTCTCGATCCCTTTCCAATCAGGACCTAACAGTATTTACTGAGTACTAGCTACAGGCTCTGCATTCTGCTTTTCTATTTCTAACCTTTGAAAAGGACTAATGACCGACAACAACACAGCCAAGAAGTCAAATATATTTTCTATTTTAATAAAACCAGAGAAATTTATCTGGGTCATTTTCCTCTCAGCAGAAGAACTCTCCCTCCTGCTGTATTTTAATAATCCAAAATAGTTGGAAAATGATCTAACTCTTTAATTGGCTTTTTGTTTAAAAAGAGGGTAATGTCTGAAACTTCCTTCTACTGCTCATCTGCTTCTACTACTCCTCTGCGATGGCTAAAGTCTAGTGAGCATGAGGGTTTTTCCCCCCATCTTCAACGTATATATGCCACGAATAAAGCAGATAGATCTAACCAGTATCCAAATGTAATGGCTGGCTATGTATTTCATATTCATATTCAGAAGCTATTTTCAAGGGACATCTTGGTGGCTCAGTCAGTTAAGCATCTGCCTTCAGCTCAGGTCATGATCTGGGGTCCTGGGATGGTCCCCTGTAAGGCTATGCACTCAGTTTGAGGAGTCTGCTTCTTCTTCTCCCTCTGCCCCTCTACCCCGCTGGTGGTCTCTCACATGCACATGCTCTCACTCTCTCTCTCTCTCCAATAAATAATAAAATCTTTAAAAAAAAAAAAAGAAGAAGCCATTTTCATGAGCATTAGGTTCTTTCTTTTATATTAAATAGCAAAGAGAAAATATTGACAAGTGATATAATAGGTACTGTGTATTTATATTTTTAGCATTTATTAACACTTAATGCATACCGAACATCGTGCCAAGTTTTATTCTCCCACTAATCCCTTACAACAGCTCTAGGAAATAGGAATTATTATCTTTATTTTATAGATAAGAAAATAAAGACTCAAAGAGTAATTTGCCCACAGTTAAAAGTAGTTTCACAGTGGGGAAGTGAACTTAGGGCACCTTTCCTCACATCTGCGCCATACTGCCTCCTAACTCAGCCTCCAAGGACAGGCCACTCAGTGATAGATTTTAGGAGCCTTTTCAGTTGCTCATTCCCAAGACCCTAGCAGAGGCAAATTCCAAACATCACTACTGAAGGGGAGCTCATGATCCAAAATCACAGGCTGCATAAAGACATGAACCATTACCAGATAACCAGCTGATTCAAAAAATGGAAGGTTTCACACCCCAAGAACTAGAGTGAACAAGAAAGTCTGAAAGAAATTCCAATATAGAAATACTTAAAATATTCAAGAAGATAAAAGGAAGATAAACCATGAAACAAGTACAGAAAAGAAAGGGAAGGAAGAGGCAAGAAGGAAAAGGAAAGAAATAGAAATTCTAGGCACAAAAAAATACTGTCATTGAAATAAAAATTCCATTAACAGTTGGAATAGCAGACTAGACACAGCTGAAGAAACTAAATGACAGAACTGAGGAAATCGCCTTAGAATAAACCAGAAAGCTAAACAGTTGTCAAATGTAAGAAACAATTCAGGAGTCACTGAGGATAGGCTGATTGGGCCAACATATTCGAAAAAGAGTTCCAGGAGGAAATGGAGGAGGGATGGATCAGAAGCTCCCTTTTATTTATTCTTTGATTCATTTTTTTATTTTAACAGATAATAGTTGAATTTTGCAGAGATGAGAAACAACACAAGTCCCCAGATTAAAGGAGCACATCCAGTTCTGAGCAGGATAAAAACCAACGAAAACAAAACTCTTCCCTATTCTTTTTTTCATTTAGTCATTTAACAAATACTAATTTATCCCCTACTGTATGCCAGATTCTGTGTAGGTACTTGAAATGTGTAATTGTAAAAAATAGGCAAGAAGCTTACATTCTAGTGGAGAAGACAGATACTAAACAATCAATGTGATAAATAAGTAAATTCTCTAGATGTCAGAAGTGGTGAGTCCTACAAGAAAAGGAAAAGTAGAATAAAGTAAGAGGATTAGGAGTGCTGGGGTTGGGATAGTATTAAATAGGATGGCCTCATTGAAGAGGGACGACCTGGCAGGGACTTGGCATATAATGTGAAACTTAGAACACCGAAGACAAAAATAAAATATCAAAAGTCAAAAGGCATTACCTATAAAGGAACAACAATTTTGGTGACAGCAGAGTAAAAAAAAGCAAGAGCTTGCATTTCTCGAGCACCCTTTATAAGCCAAACACTGTGTGTTATGGTTTACGTGCATTACTGCTAATCCTTCCAAAAACTCAAGAAGGTAGCTCCATGTATCCTCAGTTTATAGCAGAGGACACAGAAGCTCACAGAAGTTAAGACGCCTCCCAAGACAGCCCAGCTAGTGAGCTGGGGAGTGAGGAGAGAGACTTTGATCGGCTTGGCACCAAAATCTAGTTTTTCCTTTTACCATTCACAGTAAAGCCTCTATCTGGGTTGCTGATGATCTATTGCCAATTCCAGTTAGCACTTCTCAGTTATCTTTCTGGACCCCTCCTGCATTTTATTCCCCAAACGTTTACCATAAAGTGTTGTGTGGTAAATACCTTAGGCTGTGTGAGCCGTAGGCCTCTGTAGGGATTGTTGAGCAAAGGCAGCCATAACCCTATGGAAACAGAGGCATACGGCTGGGTGCCAGTAAGGCTTTATGTATTGATACTGAGACTTGAAATCCACATAGTTCTCATGGGATTTATCTCAACTATTTAAAAACATAAAACCCATTTTAAACCGAAAGGCTGTACCCAAACAGGCAGTGTGGTGGATTTGACCTGCAGGCCATAGTTGGCTGACCCCAGTTGTAAACCATCCTCCCAGCCTCCCATTCTTGACATTCTCCTTTCCCTTAGACTCTCGCCTCTCTAAATTATTTATTCTGCTCTAAATACTGCACATTCATTACCTCATTTTATCCTCAATTATAGGAAATAGATATTATTATAATATTGTTATAGTTTATTAAAACATATTTTACTTAAAATATATTTTGTCATTTATTCTATTATTATGATATAATTTTATTATATTATATAATATATAATTATTTTATTTATAATATAAATTTTATTGATTTATATTATTATATTTGTGATATGAATTTTATTTATATATTTCATATAATATATAATATATAAAAATATAACTATTTTATATAATTATATATGATTATTTTATAATTATAATTATATAGTTATTATGTTGCCATATAATAATATATTATTATTATATTCCTTTCCAATAAGGAAACTGAGATACAGAGAAATTAAGCAGTTTATTCAAAGTTACACAGCTGGCAAGAGGTAAAGACAGAATTCAGACACAGCCATCTGACTCCAGAGCCAGGACCAGCACAGACAGGCTGGGTCTGCCATAGTAATAAATAAAACTCCAAATCTGAGCACTTGCCTTCCAGAGGTTCCTTTATATGAACCTCCAAAAGGGATCATGGATCTTTTGGAAGATGGACCTGCTCTTAATTGCATGTTATGTCCTTCCGAATTTGGTAGGCAGCCGCAGTCCCCGGCCCTCCCCACACACAGGGAGGCTGGCAAAAGGAGCTTGCTTAGACATCCAGGAATGCAGGGATGAATTTGGTGAGCACTGAGTCAGCCTCAGCCACGTATCTCTTGCCTGCTCTGTGTTCACTCTCCGGCGCTCCTCCTACTTGTCAATCCACTGGTTCTTGGTGTCCTTGCTAAGCTGCTCTCTGCTGGTCCCTTCTTTTTTTTTTTTTTTTTTTTTTTTTTTTTTTTTTATTTGACAGAGAGATCACAAGTAGATGGAGAGGCAGGCAGAGAGAGAGAGAGAGAGGGAAGCAGGCTCCCTGCTGAGCAGAGAGCCCGATGCGGGACTCGATCCCAGGACCCTGAGATCATGACCTGAGCCGAAGGCAGCGGCTTAACCCACTGAGCCACCCAGGCGCCCCTGCTGGTCCCTTCTTTAAATGTGAATGTTTCCCGGCATCTGGGGCCCCTTCAATCCTCACTGAACATGTTCTCCTTTAAAAAGCTCAACCACAGCCACAATCTACTCCGCTCAGGGCACCCAGGTGAGTTCCCATCGTGTATGTCTGCCTGCTAAACAGCACTGCTTGGATTTCCCGTGTGCTTCTCAAACTCAACACGTCTAGACCCAAAATCCCCATCCTCCCCCACAAAATCTGCTTGTCCTTCTGTTTTCCCTATTTCTGTTAATGATACCTCCAGCCTGCCAGCTGCTCAAGCCAGAGACAGGATGTCTTCATAGTCTGCTTCCTTTCTCTCCCACCCTACATCAGTTTGATCTAGAAGCCAGTCAGTTCTCCTGTACAGAAATCGATTCTTCCACTCTGGTGCCACTGCCACAGCCCTGGTTGGCACCCTTAGCCTTCCTCCCTGGGATCACAGAGATAGTCTCCTAACCAGTCTCCCTGCCCCAGCCTCCTCACCCCTCAAAATGGTCTTGTTGAAAAGCAAAGCCAGTCATGGGATCCTGCTTCTTAAACACTTTTTGTGCCCCAGCTACATTAATGCATCTTCAATTCCCCCAAGTGGATTGTGATTTACACAGTCCCTTTTCTCCGTGTGGAAGCTTCCCCAACCATATCATGCCTATCCCAGATAACCACACTCATGCACCATCAAGGCCATGCTTCTTCTCAAGGAAGCCTTTATCTTGTTACGTGTTCAGTTCACCTTCTCGGGGGGCCCAGGACACCCTATGTTGTAATATTCTCTGGCATTGCAGGGATTGTGTTCTGTTCTAGTTGTCCTCAATGCCTGCCACACAGCCTGACATGCAGCATATCCTCAATAACAGTCCACTTTTAAAAGCCCATAAAATGACTTCAGTTCTTCTTCTGAATATGTAATTTTTGATAACTTGTTAACTCATGCTAATAACTCTTCTGAGCCTGGGTTTCCTCTTCTAGAAAATGGTGGTGATAACCTCACTTGGAAGTACTGTTGGGAGAGGTACACAGGGTAGGGGACCTTGTACAGAACAAATGCTCCATAAATATAAACGCTTCTTTCCCCTCCCCCAAACCCAGGTTGGACTGAACTTTTCAGACATCACTGCCTTTCTGTGTTTGACAGAGGCCCCCACGTCCTCAGCTAAGGGAATGCTAATTGAGCACTTCTGCTTTTCATTCTGGCATGTAGGAACATAATCATAATCCGTGTTTCCTAACACATAAAAAGCTGAATGGACTGAAAATTCAACAGTTCTTAGATCTCTCAGAGACTCGTGAGGTCACAAGACAAACCACTGTACCAAAAATTGGAGAGACAGACAGAGTCAAAAAAAAAAAAAGAAAAAAAATCAAAAGAGTAGAAACCCACAAGCAAGAACCTCACCAGGACCAATGCCAGGGTAGGAAAACCTAACTGTAATTGACAAATTGCGGGAGGCTCAGTGTGGGCAGGTGTAAGAGTTAAAAACCCCAGAGGGAGCCAATCATAAGGGTCCCCACACTTTCGTGAGTTTTATCTCCAGGAGCTCTACCAGGTCCTCAGAGTGAATATCGGAGAAAAATCATTTAGTGCTTCTGGCAAGGGGGAAAGGGGGGAAAGGAACCATTTTGAAATACACCAAAGCCCTCTTTTCTTAATAAGTCCTGCTCCCAGGAGAAACTATTTTATTAGAACCTAACTTGCTGGGATTTTATCAGAACCTACCCTACTTGGGAGAACAAAAATACCTAACTCCGGCCCCCACTCCCTAACTATCCTGTCCCACCTAAACTTAAGATGCACTGGTGAAGTTCATAGTCCAGGGGCTCACCAAAAGACTGAGACCTAATCATAGGACTCTATGTATTTCACAGAATGTTTCCTTTGCCCCCTCACCTTACCATTACATTACTAAAAGTTTATATATTTCAGTTTCTTTTATGTAGTACATCATGTCCACCTTTCAACAAAAATTTACAAGGCATACTAGAAGACAGAACACATTTGAAAAGCATGAGAACAAGAGTAATAAATGGCAAGTTACTGGACTTGTCAGAACAGGATTTTTTCCAAAAAATATGATGAATATGTTGAGGGCTTAAGTGGAAAAAGCAGACAACATACAAGAATGGATAATATGCAAGGTAATATAAGCAGAGAGATGGAAATCCTAAGAAATGCCAAAAAGAAATGCCAGAGATAAAAAACACTATAACAGAAATGAAAAATGCCTTTGATAGGCTCATTAGTAAGCTGGACATGGCTAAGGAAGAAATATATGAACTTGAGGATATGACAATAAAAACTTCCAAAACCGAAAGGTACAGAGATAGAAGACAGAAAACAAAACAAAAACAAACAAACAAACAAAAACCCAGAACATTCAAGAACTATGAGACAATTACAAAAGATGAAATATATAAATATATTCAAACTGCAAAAAAAACAAAGATAAAGAAAAGTCTTGAAAAAAGCATGAGAAAAAATACACCTTACTTATAGAGAAGCAAAGATAAGAAAGACATTCAACTTCTCAGAAAATATGCAAGAAAGAAAGAGAGTAGAGTAAAATACTTAATGTGTAAAGGGAAAAAAATGTTTAAACCTGGAATTCTGTATCCTACAAAATTATGCTTCAAAAGTGAAAGAGCAAAAGACTTCCTCAAACAAAATTTGAGGGAGTTTGTTGCCAGTAGACCTGCCTTGCAAGAAATGTTAAAAGAAATTCTCTTAAGGGAAGGGAAGTGATTTAGATTAGGAATTGGCATCTACATAATAAAGAAAGGAAAACTATTAGAGAATGAATAAATGAAGGTAAAATGAAAACTTTTATTTTTCTTATTCTCAGTTGATCTAACAGATAGTAGTTTGTTCAAAATAATAATAGCAATGATGTGTTCAATTATGCATGCTTATGTGTAAGTGAAATGAATGACAGCAATGATATAAGGCATGGCAGGAAGAATTGAGAATATTTTGTTATTATAAGCCATTCTCACTGTCCACTTATTTGAAAGTTGACTTGGGTTCTTTTAAATGTATATTGCAAACTCTAGGGCAGCCACTAAAAAGTTTAAAAAGAAGTATAATTGATATTCTAAGAAAGAAGAGAAAATAGAATCATTTAAAACCTCAATTAAATGATTTAAAGCTCAGTTAAAGCCATGAAGGCAGAAAAGGATTGGAAACCAAAAATAGAAACAAAGAAAATGGGCAATAAATAGAAAACAGTAACAAATGTGGAGATATTAATCCAACTGTATCAACAAACACTTTAAATGTCAGTGATCACGGGACGCCTGGCCGTCTCCGTCAGAAGAGCATGCAACTCTTTATCTTGGGGGACGCCTGGGTGGCTCAGTTGGTTAAGCAGCTGCCTTCGGCTCAGGTCATGATCCCAGCGTCCTGGGATCGAGTCCCACATCGGGCTCCTTGCTTGCCGGGGAGCCTGCTTCTCCCTCTGCCTCTGTCTGCCTGTGCTCGCGCTCTCTCTCTCTCTCTCTCTCTGACAAATAAATAAATAAATAAAATCTTAAAAAAAAAAAAAAAATAAATAAAAATAAAATCTTTAAAAGAATAGGTTAAATGAGAATCTATGGAAAGATGCCTGGCACCGTAAACCATCCTTTTCTTTCTTTCCTTCTCAGAAAGGAGGACCCTATGATGTAATTGTTCTGTGCCTACTCTCCTGTGACAGGGACACCATCAGAATCAAAATAGACTTAATGAGTAAAATCATAATGCCACATTCCCCGGCCAGAACAGATAACAGGGTGTGTGTGTGTGTGTACTGAATTTCCATAGTGATATTTACCTTCTAAATCAAGAACAACTACATTGAGCCAAAGCATGTGTTGGTTGGTATTTATAAGGCTGATTAAACACTGGCATTCCCAAATCAGTATAGTTGAGTAACAAGGCAGTTTTCATAATTTGGATACTTATTAACTTGTAGCCACCATGCTGAGTCTGTTCTAACGTGCAGATCAGGCTTTTGTGGCAAGTCCTACAAAGGCCCAGCTGAAGCTAGAAAAAAAGAATGGTCAGTTTTCCCTCTCAGCTCTGCAGTAAGTACTTGTTCTTGGTAGGGAAAACTATTGGTGGCCCACTGAAATGATAAAAGCAGAGACATCGGAGAGGAACCAAGATCAGAAAGTTGTAAATCTAGCTTTTCCCAAGCACCGACACAGAAATACCTGCTGTGGGTTGAGGTCACCAGCGCTCCCTGGCTGTCTTCATGGGCCATAGGGAGCTGGAGCTAATTGATTCTGGAAGAAGAAAGACTAGTCCCGTTTGTAAATGTCATAAGTTAATCAGAATATATTTCCACTATTCTTGACCCTTGACAGAGTCAGGGATGTCCTTCGTATTTTCAGTGTAGACATTAAATATTCAACAGCAATATTATATCGCGTAGGTTGCCAATTTGGGCTGGAGTTCAATAGATTTCCACACTCTGAAGATGTAAAGTAAATGCCTCATCACTGTGCACGTCTAGCGTGCCCCATCACAGGACTATGCGACAAATCTTTGCAGAAGGTAATGAGAACTGATAGAATTCCTCATTCCAAGGCAGGAGAATATGTTCCCGAGGTAAAAACATATGAAAGGCTGATGGGTAGAGACTGATTGCTTTCCTCTTTTCAAAAACCCTATTATTCTTGTCAGACAGGTTTGGTCATTAATCTCACAAGCTCCTGTGACATCCTATTAGCTGGAGTAATCTTGAATACCTTGTCATTTTGAAGGCACAATGAAAATATTTGTGCTAACACAATAATATCCCTGCCTAATAAAGGGATGGAAATAAGAACTGTGTATGACCTGTCACCTGATGCGCTTTGGAGCCTCAAAAACAGGAAACTGTCATTAATGGGAAACCAAACAAGCTTCTTGGATTACGGTGTATTTCCACAAGTAGGGGTAGGGAGAGAGTGCAAAACGCTGAGAACCCGACCTGAAAGCAGAGGCTTGCACACACTTCAATGCAAGTGGCAGGGAGCAATGGGATGAGGGTGCCCTTTGGTCCTTGGAGTTGGTTACCAAGCAGCAGTATTACCATCACCCACTTACTGATGATCTTCCTCTTTCTATAGGGTGTTGGGTCACAGTGTATATCCGTATATCAGTTTTCCTGGGGAATCCCTCTTTTTATTTGGGATGGTGGCTGTGGCTCCAGCACGTGAAGACCCCAAGCTTGGAGTCCTGAATGGGTCTGAGTTCTGGTTCTGCCACTTCGTGGCTTGGTGATTTTGGCACATCGGCTTACTACTCTGAGCCTCAGTTTGCAAATCTATAAAATGAAGACAATAATGTGAAGATAAAACAGCTGATTTCTATCAAGGCATTCTAGCAAATGGAAAACACTGTAGATGCAGTTTTGCAGACATGATTATTAACTGTACATTTCTCATGTCCTCTTTTGAATGTAGAGAGAAAACACATTAAGGAACAATATTACCACTTAGTTTTTAAAGGACCCCAAGAAAAGACTAAAATAGTAAAAACAAAGAATGTGTTTGGGATTCCAATAACATTCTAGAAGTTTGGGGCAGACTTCCCCAACTTCGAACTGCACTTACTGCTATTTTCAGCATAACTCTTTTCACATGGGCTATGGCTTTCTGTGTACGTGTCTTTCTCCTCTAGTAGATGAAACCCTCGGACACAGACAATGCCTAATTTATTATAATTCAGTTCTTTGCATAATGCTTGACACAATATAGGAGGGTAATCAGACATACTTTCTCCATAAATAGAATGAAGAATTTCATAGGGTGGTACAAGGAGGAAATCTGACATTCTTACACAGTGACCAAAGACCGGGGAATAAAACAAATGTACGTGGGGATGATGATGAAAACATTGTTTTTTTGTTTTGTTTTGTTTTAAAGATTTTATTTATTTATTTGACAGACAGAGATCACAAGTAGGCAGAGAGGCAGGCAGAGAGAGAGGAGGAAGCAGGCTCCCCGCTGAGCAGAGAGGCGGTCGCGGGGCTTGATCCCAGGACCCGGGGATCATGACCTGAGCCATGACTCTGATGCAGAGGCTTTAACCCACTGAGCCACCCAGGCGCCCCGAAAACATTGTTTTAATCTATGTTTTCGAAGGAGGGTAGCCAGGATGCTGAGAGGTCCAAAAGCAATCATGCAAGAAGTGCTTGAAGGATTTGGAAATATCTATGCGGAGAAGTGCATTCTCCTAAAAGCACGATGACTGAGCCAGCTCTTGTTGGTCTGTCCAGTTTGTGTTGGGCGGTGCTTGTGGTCTTGTGCCCCTCTCTCTTCCTGATGCCTTGCGCAGCACCTGAGTGATACTTAGTAGAGAACTGTTCGGTCAAGGAATCCATTGCCCATAAGGGACTATGTCATTTTAAAAGAGGGAGATAGATTTTACCCTGCAAGAGAGGATTGAGCCCTAGAAACAGCAATGACAAAGCGGTGGATTCAGATCAGTGTATAAACAATTTTCTAACTAGTGTTAGGGTCCAGCTGAATATCTCACTGAGGATATTCAAATTCAGGATAACCATTCCTCATGGATGCTTTTCAAAACTGATCTGTACTGGCGTGGAGTAGGGGGAGATTACATGCCTCCTAAGGTCCTTCCTACCTCTGAGTCTCTTTGTGTACCCATAAGCCAAGGGGTGTGAGTGTGTGTGTATCTGTGTGTAAAAACATCAACTCCCCCTACTATCATCCCAGAAATATGTAAATATTGTCCCCACTAGCCTGCTCCAGGGCCTGAGGTCCCATCACCAGGGAGCTGAAGGGAGAGGGGAAACTTGATGCTGTGTCACTAAAAGGTCTCACTACATTTTCCATCATGAACTTATTTAATCAAATGTAACCAACCACAGATGAATAAAATTGTCATCATTTTAGAACATTGTTAATTGTGTAGTCCTTTTCAGCTTTAAATTCAGACCAGTAAAAGTCATGGTATTATCAAATATCAAAAACCATAGGAGTGTTCTTTAAAAACATAATCCCATTAGGAGTGGAAACGTATTAAGTTCCTGTCAGTCATGGATCCTGAAGTATGAAGGAATGCCTCATCGTCAGCCAGAGGGGGTGCTGTCCAGCGTTACAACCAGTGGTGCACAGTAGTTAAAACCATAGGCTGAGGGGTCGGACTGCCTGTGTTGGAGTTCTGTTTCTGCTAGTTACTCATAGTGCAGCCTTGAATTTCTTTGTGTTAGAGTTTCCTCGCTTGCAAAATAGCGGTTTGGAGAGGGCTAGATGAGATAAAATAACAGTGCACTCAGAACAATAATAATACCTAAAACTAGTAAGTACCTGCTCCAAATCTGACATAATGCTAAGCATTATTCGAGTATCCTAACAACCCCACCTCTGGCCCCAAGTTTCAGTTGAGACAGAGGTATTAAGTGACTTGGCCCAGGTCACCCAGCTAGAGAGTGGCAGAGCTGTCACACCTAGCTCCACTGAGTCCACTGCTGAAACCCATGCTCCTGACCTCCTCAGCCTCCTTGCTGAGAATGTTGTTTGCCAGCCTTGCATCTGTGTGGGATTTTCAGGGTAGGAACCTAGAGGAGGAGGAGGAGGAGTAATAATAATAATATAATAATAATAGCTACAGTTTCTGGAGTGCTTTCTATGTTTCAGGCACTATTCAAAGCACTTCACATGCATTAAGACTCACCAGAGACTTACAAAGTTTTGTTATTATTCCAATTTTACAGGTATAGAACTGAAGCCCAAAGAGGTTAAGTAACATGTCAAAAATTCAACCAGGCTGTCAGACATCACTGAGACTAAGTCTTAACCACCACACTATGGTTCTACTTTAGAACAGAGACTTTGGGAAACCAGGAAACCTTATCACTTCCAAAGGAAGACAGGGTGTTGAGGTGAAAAAGAGACAAAAACAGTTGAAACATAATTATCTTTTTGATGATTTTGCTAGAACTTCCTCCAACACTGGCAGTGGGAATGGGCCCAGAGATGGAGAGATGGGATGGACTTTTGAGGCACACACCATGTGCTAGTAGGTATGGGGCTTTTTGTTTGCTTGTCTTGTCTTTGATTTTAGAAGCTTGATGACTCAGGAAGACCCACATTGATTCTAAGCAGTAAATGCAGCAACACCCCTTTTAAGATCACTTTGCTTTTTAATTAATCTTGTTTGGGGGTCACCAGCAGAGAAACCAATCTAAAACTTCCAGGTTTTTTTTTTAACTATATATTCATAACCTTGAAGAAAATCCAGAGTCAAAAGCTTTTATTAAGTAGCTGCCCTGTGCCAAGAGCTCTCATGATCAGTTTAATCCTTGCCTCAACCCTGGGAGGAAAGTGTCATTATCCCCAAGGTCACAGAACTAATAATGTCTTCATTCCAAGTTCATCTCTTCTCAGGAAGTCACGCTGCTGCCTCAGAATCTATAAGAATGACCCCAGCAACCATCTCCCTGCAAAAAACAAACAAACAACAAAAACCTGGCTTGTATTTTATCCCAGTATTTGCAATCACAGAAGTCAGTCTCTTCACAGGCTTATAAAATGAGCACACCATATAAGCAGATGTCTGAGCTTGTAAGAAATGTCAAGTCTGTGATTGCTTCTCTTTCATTTCCTTGTCATTTACTTAAATTTAATAACTTCTTATTCATAAAAGCAAAACTAAATGCTCTGGAAATTTTAGAAAATTACAATAAGTATAAAGAAGAAAGTTAACATTAACTTTTGATCAATAGGTGTGCAGATATATAATAAAGTCCATAATCAATTTTTTAATTTAATAATAGAGAGTTTCCCATGTCATCAAATAATTTTTGTGAACATGTCCTTAATGATGGTATAAAATATAATTTTATAGGTATACTATGTTTATTTTCATCATTCCCTTACTCCAGGGTATTTATTTTTCTCTTTTCACTGTTAGAAATAATGTTTCCCTGACATGTCATTGCACATAGACCTTGCCCCTATCTCTGATTATCACCTAGGAAAGATTCCTAGTAATGAGATTATTAGCCCACAGGGTATAAAAGGTAGAATTAGGATATTTCTACTTCTTTCTAATCAGATATACTTCAGTGATAAAGCAAGAATTCTTGAAGAGACAAAAAGATTGTAAAAAGGAAGATTTTTAGATACGGCTGTTCATCTAAGTTATTTGAAATAAGAGCTGTCAAATTGGGTCCAATTTAGTTCTACATGACTTCGGATACAGAACATACATTAGATGCTAAAAATATCTGCGGTCCATTGATCAATAAGGTCTGTAATGCCAGTCACCCCAGGGAGCCAGACTAGTTTAAGGCTCTAGGATGTGCGGCAGAATCCCTTGTCGTTCTTTTCCTTGGAAACAAGTGAAATCCACAGTCAGTCCTTTTTTTTCACCGACTATCCTTGGGCCCAGCTGTGCGCTGGTGCTTCGACGCTTTCTTCCTTTCTCTAGAAACAGAATCATTCAAAACATCCAAGAGTTCTTGCTGTTTCCCGAACGCCCAGGCTCCCTTATATACTTACCCCTAGTTCCCAGAACATCTCCATTAATTTCCTTATGTTTCATTTGACCTCCCCATTATCTGTAGAGGAAAACGTGTTTTTACAGGAACAAAAGAAATTTGTAGAAGCAAAACTAGAAAAGAAAAGTAAATTGATTCTTCTATATCAGACGGACTAGAAGCCATAGAGAATGATACAACAAACAAATACCATTTATCCACTTCCCAGTTTAAGAAATAAAATGTTGCAAATAATTGAAGCCCTCTGTGCACCGCCTCTCCAATCCCCTGGCCCTCCCCAGAGATTATCACTATTCTGCATTCAGTGTTGATCAGTCCAGCGTCTTTATATTTCTACTCCATGTGCGGCTATGTGCCTAGAATGTAGGTTCTGGGAAATCAGGTGCTTTGTTCACTGCTCCACTCCACCAGACCTAGAACAGCATCTGGCACATGGTAGGTAGTCAATGAGTATATGCAATATAGATATGCATTCCTGAGCAATGTAGGAGTTTTTCATGTTTTTAACCCTTAATAAATTGTCCAATATCGTACATATCCTTCTTAGTCCACGCTGATAATGCAACCCAGCTTCATTCGTGTTTACTGCCATATAGCATCCAATAGAAGACTATAACGCAATTTCATAATCTGTTCTTCTAAGAATCAACATTTAGGTTCCTTCTGATCTTTCACATTGTAAATTTGGTACGCTGAACATCTGGGAACTACCTCCTTTTCCATTATGTAGGGCTTCTCTATAACAAAAAACAGAGAAAGTGGACAGGGTCTGGCC
The DNA here is from genome assembly GCF_010015895.1 of Lontra canadensis. Lineage (NCBI taxonomy): Eukaryota > Metazoa > Chordata > Mammalia > Carnivora > Mustelidae > Lontra > Lontra canadensis. The sequence goes on from NW_022631034.1 coordinate 10,847,300, forward strand.
CTTGGCTCTGCTAAATCTCTTCGTCTTCTAAATCTCTACTAGGGTGAATGGGAAGTCGAGAAACCAGTTCAGCCCTCTGGCCCTCAGCTTCTTCACAAGTGAATTGAAGCCAGCTGGCCAGCCACTCTTTCAGTGGGTTTGGGCATCTTCAACTTAATTACACATTTCCAAATTATTCTTGCTGAACTGATCCTAAATATTTAAATGTAATCATTATCTACCAAAAGTAATTGGATTTATGCAGTTTTATCACTTCCATGCAATTCTATCAGTAAAAACATGTATAAGTACACTCATACTATATTTGAAATATGTGTCAACTCTAAATGAGAAACATTTGGAATACTTTTAGCAACAACGGTACAGTAGTTAGGTAGGGACTAGAGACTGCCTCCATGTAACACTTTGGTATTTTTCTAAATCAGTTTACTTCCACCGTCCCTATAGTATGGAGACCCCCTTCTTCCTCTCCTCTGGAGTCTTACTAGAGTCTAGGAAGCTTCACTCAGTCCAAAAAGTTTGAGGAAGAGGTTTTTTGTCTTCAGTTATAGTCACCATGATGAGGTTCATATAGTTTGAGCCTTTGTGACCCACTCAAAAGTGGGCTGCTCCACTCACAGTATCCTTGCTGCTGGGACCAGCTGGACCACAGGGACAGTTGAGAATCCAGCCATCCACCGACCAAACTTTCCCACAGGCTTTGGCATTTCCTAGTACTAATGGCATGAGAGTGGGTCTCGGGTCTCATCCTTCCACACACTATCAACCCCCTCTTTGTGCTGGGGTAGTCTCACTTCCTGTTTGGGGAAGGCAGTATTGGTCTACTCTCTTCTCTTCAAATCTCACCCTAATCACAGCATTCTTCCATCTGTCCACACAGTCATTCTGTGTGTGTGTATGTGTGTGTGTGTGTGTGTGTGTGTAAAAGGAACCAACAGCACAAAATAAGATGTGGTTACTTTTTCATCATGTATCTGGCTAGCTTTATTTCTAGAGATTTTAATAATTTTTATTTTTATCAGCTTTTATTTACCCTGAAGATGATTGCATTCAAATAATGTATTTAAATTCTGTAGACCAGACTGTAGCTATCTTGTTGACTTTATGTTTTCCAAGGGGACTTAATAGATTTGCTAAAACCAGAAATTAATATTTATCACCAAAATATATATATATATATATATATATTGTCAGGCAAAGTCAAGTTGAATGGGTAGCAGCTGTACCTGCAGCTCTTCACTGGGGCAGGTTTTAACTGATTCAGCCTGGCACACAAGTAATTGGACAACATTAATTTTACACATTTGCTTGAGTGTGTCTAGGCTACCGTTTAAATGGAGATGTTCTTTCTCAAGTTTTTGTTTGTTTTCTTTTGTGGAGTTTAAATTACAGACTACAATCTTTACCAAGAGTTAAGATCTCAAGTTTCATCTTCTCTCTGAATAAAGATCTTGAACAAGTTAGTTAATCATGTCCTTTCTTTGGCTATATGGTAAAAAGCTTTTCCCACGGCCCAAGCACAGATGACCAGCTCCCTCTTGCTAAGCGCTCAGTATGAGTCAGGCATTCAGTTAATTCCTTCACATACTGTATCCATACCAAAGCCCCATCTGGTCGGGATTATTAAGCCCATTTCATAGATAAGGAAACTGAGACTGAGCATTACATGACTTGGCCAAGATGAAACACCTAGTGTGTTGCTGAAGTAGGGCTTGAACCCAGTCTCTTTGATCCAAAACCAGGGCTCTAAATCTGGAAGCCGTTGCCCTTCCTGGGCATTAGAATCACCTGGTGAGTTGGTAAACCTGCCCCACCCCCCAAGGTTCTGATTTTTTTGGTCTGGGAGAGAAACGTGGGCAAAACTATGTTTTAAAAACTCTCCCGGTGATTCCCGGTGATTCCGATGTGCAGATGGCCTGAGGGCCACTGCCCCCTGCTACAAAGTCTGGAAGGGATCAGGCCCAAAACTAGGAGAGCAGATCAAAGGCACCAGCAGCAGTGGTTTCCAAAGATGTAAGAAAATAGGACCCTTTGAAGTTCGTTTAAACGTGAAGATGTGCCAATTCATGAAGGTGACCGGAAGTCAGAGTGAGTATAATGGACGTGCCTGGGATTTTGCCAGTTCCAGATGGTTATTCGGATCAGACTTTGCCCACGGTAGCAGGATTTTTCTGGTGGAGAAACGCTCCCAGGAGGACCCTAACCCAACAAATAATTCGTCAGCAGTTGAGGAAGGCAGTGTAAGATTCCACAGTTTTTAGAGAACAGTAAAGAGAAGATTCTCGCCTCTGATCTTGCAACAACGGGGAGTCAGCCCCATCCCACCTCCAGCAGTCCCCTCTGAGCAGGGAGAGGTCTCATTCAGCATCTGCTCAAATGGAGACTTGTAAAGAGGTTAAAAGATTGTTCTGGTGCCAAAGAGAAGAGAGCCTCCTCGGCTGGGCTGCGTTTCTCCATCTCCAGACTTGAGCTGGGGCTTAGAGAGGGAGGAGCAATTGGCCAAGCAGGGAGTGTGTGTCAGAAACGGAGAACACAGACAAAGACACAGACGTGAAGGAGCACGGGCAGAGGCCACAGTTCCAAGTGGGAAGACCAACTGTCCTGGCTTGCCTGCAACTGTTCTGATTTTAAAGCCCAAAGACCCACATGCTAGGAAACCCCTTGGCTCTGGGCAAACAGGGTTGGATGCTTAGAAACCCTAGTCCCAAAAAACCACGAGGAATGGGGATGGGGAGGCATACAGTGCATCATTGAAGCCGAAAGCCTGGCTTTCCGCCTGCCCTGGGCAGCATTTTCTGAAGACCAATAAACTCTCTGTGTGCTTGTTTGAGCCGCTTTCCAGTGTCTCAGGTCCAAGTCTTCCTCTCTGTGTATTCCTTTCTTTTCCTGGAGCACATCCTGGAGTAACTTCCTAAAAACAAATTGGTGGAAAGTAAATTTTTTTAAGTCTCCCATTACCGAATAGTGTTATTCTTTCCTCATTTTCTGATAGGTTACCCAAGTGTTTACCTGAGAGGGCAATCAATTTTCCTCAAAATGTGGAAAGCACTAGTCTAGAGCATATTGTCTTCTACTTAGCCATATTGTAGTCCGCTGTTATTCTGATTTTCCATCCTCTATTCTTATGACATGCGTCCTCCCCTCAGCTGTCACCTCCCTGGAAATTTTTAAAGATCCTCTATTTATACCTCATTTTCTGAAGTTTCCCTGTGACGTACTTGGTGGGAATCTTGGTTTCCTTCCCTGGGCCGGGCATTTGGTGTGACCTTCTAATATGGAGACTCCGGCCCTTCAACCGTGGGACATTTCCTAGGGTTTTTTTTTTTCTTTGCTCATTTTCTACCCTCTGCTATTTCTATTCCTGACTTTCACATTCAGCTGTTCAATCCTAAATTGATCTTTTCATTCTTTTCTCCCATTTTCTGCCTCTTAGCTTTTCTATTTTCTGCTTTCTGGGAAATTCCTTAACTTTACCTTCCAACTGTTCTACTGATTGATTTCGGCTATCATGTTTCTAATTTTCAAGAGCCTTTTCTTTTTCTCTAACTGTTCATTTCTCACACCATAATTTTTTTTTTTTTACTTTTATGGTTGTAATATCATCTCAGACCATTCTATAACATTTAGATTGGTTTCTAAATTTTCTTTGTTTCTTACATTATTTCTATTTCCTTCAGATGTATTTGTTTGTACCTCTTTCTTTCATATTTAAAGGTTTCTGCCCAAGTTTTGAGATCCATGACCATCTATTTCTATTAAGAATGAGGCAGGCTAAGACGTCCAGGTGGCTCAGTCATTTGAGCATCTGACTTTTGATTTTGGCTCAGGTCATGATCTCAGGGTCATGTGATTGAGCCCAGTGTGTGACTCTGTGCTGGGGGTGGGTGTACTTGAGATTCTCTCTCCCCCTCTGTCCTTTCCCCATCCCAGCACGAGCACACTCTCTCTCTAAAATAAAGAAATCAATTAAAAAAAAAAAAAAAGATCGAGGCAGGCCAGCATGATTAAGCATTGTATTCATTTCCAGTGGCTGCTCTACAAAATTACTACAAACATATGACTTAAAACAGCACAAACTTATCATCTTACAGTTCTGAACGTTTGAAGTCCTAAAGTCAAGATATCAGCAGGGCTGCCTTCCTTCTAGAGGCTCTAAGAAGAATCTCTTTCCTTGCCTTTTCTAGCTTCTAGAAGCTTCCCACATTCCTTAGCTTGTGAACCCTTCATCTGTCTTCAATGCCTGCAGCTAGCCTCTTCCAGCCAATCCGTTCCCCTGTGTCCTCCCTCTCCCTGATGACTGCTTGTTTTTCATGCCTCCCATTCTGACTCTGACCTTCTACCTCTTTAAAAATCCTTACGATTGGGGGGCGCCTGAGTGGCTCAGTAGGTTAAAGCCTCTGCCTTCAGCTCAGGTCATGATCCCAGGGTCCTGGGATCGAGCCCCGCATCGGGCTCTCTGCTCGGCGGGGAGCCTGCTTCCTCCTCTCTCTCTCTGCCTGCGTCTCTGCCTACTTGTGATCTCTCTCTCTGTCAAATAAATAAGTAAAATCTTTGAAAAAAAAATCCTTACGATTACATCGCCCCACCTGATCATCACGAAAATCTGCCCATCCTCAGACCTCTGACGTAAGCGGCTCTGCAAACTTTCTCTTGCCATAGGTAACATGCTCACAGGTTCTGAGGACTAGGATGTGGATTTATTTGGAGCAGGGGTTTGGAGCATCATTCAGCCTATTATAGGCAGGGACTGGGCATTTCCTTGTCTACTATGTTCTGCTCCAATGCCAGAATATAGAAATTTTGCTATCGTTTTCCAAACAAGTAACTTCTGGTGTCTTGCCAGGGAACACGATCATGGCTGTTAGTTTACTCACTGAGAGTGGACTTAGTAATGCATGTTCCATCTCATGTTCAGCCTCTGGCCTCCTTTCTAGGCCCCAGGACTCAGGTCCTTTGTCTGGAACATGTATTCTATCTCCTTTCTCAAAGGAACCCAAGTAATCTTATTAAAATGACTCTAATTTTATCACTCTCCTTAAAAACCTCTTAATGCTTCTCACTGTTCTCAAGATTAACTTCAAACTCTTTTCATGGATTACAAGTCCATATGTGGTTAGGCTTCTGCTTGCTTCTCTAGCCTGTAAAATTTCTCCAAATAACCCATACTTGCCTATCCTGGCAAGATTGGGAGTCGGCCATTGCCTGTTGACTTCACTGAGTGCCCCACCAGCACCTCAGTAGCCTGGAAGAGCCACAAAGACAGATACCAAAACTGTCTCCATTCTTCATTTGACCCAATGGTTCTCAAACTTTAAGGAAAATGAGAATCATCTGGAGCATCAGTTAAAACACAGTTCCCGTGCTCCACTATGACAGTCCGCCATTTAGTGGGTCTGAGGTGAAGTCTGAGAATTGGCGTTTCTTACAAATGTCCAGGCGATCTAATGCTTCTTGTCTAGGGACCACATTTCCAGAATTACAGATTTAAAGACTACCCATGGGGCATTGTCTTGTTCACCTCTACATCCCCACAAGCTAGCACAGTACTTGGCCTGTGGCAGGGCCTTAGTAAATGGTTACTATCATTATTCTCATTATTGATGTAAGCAGTTGGAAAAGGAAATTTATCTTGAGTTTCTTGAACTAGGGAATAATTAATTAAATATCTGTGCCTTCTGAACCATGAAAATACATTTTATGCTCTTTTAAAGAAAGAGAACTTACAATCTTTCATCTGGTACAGTGCAGGTACCAAGAGGAAACACTGACATCCAGAGATATCTGCAAAGGCTCTAAATCTTACATTCTTACAATAAGCAGAGTGATCACGTTAGGCATAAGGTACATCTCATACCTCAGCAATATGACAGAGTTCTAGACCTTGCCCAAGGATACAATTTCATTAGTAAAAGAGTCATTAAGACAAAAATAGAGAACATTTTCAAATATAGTGACTGTGTCCAATGCATGCTAATAAACTGATTAACACCTTATAGGATAAAAAAAAGAAAAGACCTTATAAAATGAGTCACTACACACACAAAATAAGCAAAGGTGTAGAGAAGAGATTATGTCATTACTAACTACATTGCAAAAGAGGAATCCATTGCAAAAGAGGAGCTTTCAAAATAATAGTAAATGTCACAAGAAATAAACAAAGCAAGTGGAAGGAAGAATGGATATTTACATATATGGACCCACTCAGCACTTCAACAGGGATTTGTTGCCAAACTCGGAGTAAGATTAGAATTTGTTTGCTCACATGCATTGGCCCCAGTAAAAAGGAAAGAAACATAACATTCAATGTTATTTGGAAATTAAATTACCCATCTTAAAAGTGTTCTGCATTTCAGCTTGGTTTAAAATGATCCAGAGAGGCCATCAAAATGTTGTAAGAACATTATTTGAAGAATAGAAAGTTGTTTTTTTTTCTTTTAAGATTTTTATTTGTTTATTTCACAGACAGATCACAAGTAGGCAGAGAGGCAGGCAGAGAGAGAGAGAGGAGGAGGAGGAGGCAGGCTCCCTGCTGGGATCATGACCTGAACCAAAGGCAGAGGCTTTAACCACTGAGCCACCCAGGCGCCCTAGAAAGTTTTCTTAATAGGAGGACAAACAGTAGTCTTTAGAAAAGCATTTCTTACTCTCTACTTTCTAAGAACATTTTCTGTCTTTCCAAGGCCCACAAGATCTTATGTTATTCATAAGGACAAGAGAGCAGATGGTCTGTATTACCCATATCATAAACTTTACCATTACAGCTTTTGCACAAGAAAACAAGAACAAACCAAGGAACCCTTTCACTGCCTTGGTCTGGCCCATTATAGGTGCTTATCAAATATTTATTGAATAACTGGATGGGTGCATGGACAGACAGATAGTCAATTGAATGGATGAGTTGTATATGAGTCCTGAATTTTCTGTTTTAAAAAAATTTTTACTTGAGCAATACATGTTTATTTTAAAGAAGTTATAAAATATAGATATTTAAAAAGAATAGGACCTATAGCCATACATCCAAATTTAAGCTATTTAGCATGTTAATACTTTAATTTTTATTATGAATTTTTGTATATACACATATCCATTTTTATAAAAATAGGGACCACAGTATGCTTACTATTTAGTTACCTATTAACATAATAGTGTGCTGTGAATTTCTTTCAATATTAATAAATATGCTGTGCTCCCTCACCATTTTTAAATAGCCACAGGAAAAAAGCACAATAATTTGGGAAATTTGTAGGTTTGGTTAGTCTCAATTTCAAAATCATACTCAATAAATAAAGTGGCATTTTTCTCTATGCCTTAAAATAATGAAACTGGGTTTGTTGAAAATATTCTTCAGATAAGCTAGGAAGATCATTACTGATTAACTTGAACTCTGTTTTAATGGAGAAAAGTAATTTGTATCAATTCTGGGCAAACCAGAAGCTCTGCAATGCTTAAAGTTATCTTAAAATTTATTCTCTTGATTAATCATGTCCCTGCTGTCTTTTAGTAGCAAATTTAGTAGCAAATCTTTTTTTTAATGGCATACAAAGAATTCCAATTTTTTTAAAAGATTTTATTTATTTATTTGACAGACAGAGACCACAAGTAGGCAGAGAGGCAGAGAGAGAGGGAAGCAGGCTCCCTGTTGAGCAGATAGCCTGATGTGGAGCTCGATCCCAGGACCCTGAGATCATGACCTGAGCCGAAGGCAGAGGCTTAATCCACTGAGCCACCCAGGTGCCCCACAATTCCAATTTTAATGGGATTATGATAAATACAGATTTGTGGGGTGTGTATTAGTGAAACATTTCTAATATGTTATAGGAGAATATTGAAGGGAGGAACCTTCACTCCTGATGTTCGAGGGGGGCTCAATAATTAGCACCCTCCTTTCTATCTGACTTCTAAATAATTGAGAAGTCCCCAAACAATCCCTTTTCTCCTCTGGAGAGCAAGGGAACAGAGCTCAACACAGTGAGTCTGATAATAAATGAGGCTCACATTTGTTAAGTGCTTTTGGAGTTCTACCTGTCATCTCATCTGGGGCAGGAAAATGTCAATATGTCAATTCAACAAGTACATATTGAACATCTGTGTACTAAATTTCAGGCATGATGCCAGATTCTGGGGTGACAGAACTCAACTAGGATTCACTTAGTGCTGGCCTTCAAAGACCTCAGTCTTTTGGGAAAGACAAACATGTTACCAAAACACATCCTCACTAAGTGCCTTAGTGAAGATACTTGTGGTTGCAAGTCACAGAGACCTGTTGAAGCTAGCTTCTGCAAAAACGGAGATTTAGTATTAAACTTTGGGGACCTCTCACAAATCCAAGGAACAATGTACCTGGCCATTAGGGAAAATGCAGAACTCAGTGCTGGAAGACCATTAAGAATTTCTCTTCATTCTATATCTCTACCCTTCTACGCATCTTCTACTGGCCTCATTTACATGGTGGTAAGGTGTTCACCGACTGGTCCAGCCAAAAGAAAGGCTGATATCTCTCAGTGTAAATTCCCAGGAAAGGGTGTTAATTGTGCAAGCTTAGTGTAGGTGCACTTCTGATCCAGTCACCTTTGGCCACAGTTACAGTTTAGGGGCAGGATGGGTGCTGGGTAGTGAATCTAACAGATGCTTCCTATGTAGAGAAATGATAGGAGTGTTATGGGTTAATGAGGAGGGAGGCACCTGCTCTGTCTTATGTGTGTAAAGTGCTGTGGAAGATGAAAAGATGAATGAAATACACAACCACCTCAGAAGTTTAAGGCATAATAGATTCCCCACTGAGCGAGGAGCCTGACATGGGGCTTGATCCCAGGACCCTGAGATTATGACCTGAGCTGAAGGCAGACACTTAACCGATTGAGTCACCCAGGTGCCCCTCCACCTCTAACACAGGACAGAGTATGGTACGGTGTGCATTATCACAGAGATTCAGTATTATCTATGAGCACGTTGCCAAGGGAGATCCATTCTAGCAGGAGGAAAGAGAAGGACTCTTGAGTCCAACCTTAAAATGGATCTTTTAGTAAGAGGAGTTTAGGTAGCTAAGCAGGTCGTTCTAAGGAAGGATTATAGGCTGAATATAGAGGTTGGAAAAGGTAGTGCACATGAGGGACAGCATGGGGGGCTTTTAAAGAGAGTAAAGCTGGAGCAGCGGGCTGGCCTTGGTCAGGAAGGGCTTTTTCAGCACTGCCGTGATGGAATTCCTTGTCATCCTTGGAGCAGGAAAACACCATCAGATCGGTATTCTAGAAATATTCTGGGGACTGAGTGGAAATATGGACTCAGTGGGGAGACTATTTGCAGGGAGGCTCTTAGGAGGATATTTTAATAATTCAGGCAAAGAGAGATGATGGACTGGGGTCAGAGCAGAAGCAAAGGGAATGAGAGGTCGAGGGAGGGCGGATCTGCAGGACCTTTCACCCAATTCCAGGACTCAGTTCTGAAGCCTGAGTCTCGCAGCCCTTGGCCAAGGAGTGGGGGTACTCCTGGAAAGGGGGAGCTGCCTCTCCCATTCGCTCCCCTGCCCCTCTCTGTGCCTGCCCGCCTGCCCTACACACTGTGATTGATGTTTGAATGTTGACCGGCTGGCAAGTCTGAATTCTGATGCAATGTCTAAATCCTCCCTCCCTGTGACATATTTTTCTCATTCATGAAAGCCAAGTGCTGCCACGCCAGGGTCCTGTGGAGAGAGAATACTGATAACAGGCCAGAAAAAAAAGCAGCAGCTCTAGATTACCTTTTTTAAAAGCTCACTGCAACTTCAGTAGATGAAAAATGTGTATCTGCAATTCATTGACGGCAATGAGTAGTCGGTTCTTGAGTTGCCGTGGCAACTGCTCAATTAAGTGAAAAAAAAAAAGAAAAAATAAATGTACTGTAGTTGCTCTTGAGCCTAACATTCTTTGAAGAAAAAAAAAAGAAAGTAACATGTTTGGTGAGTTATTTTCCCCAAGGCTTTCCTAAGACTGCATTTTCTGCTTTGCCTTTCCAGCAGCACGCCCTGCCCACCCCTCCATGCCAAGCTAAATGCTAGGCTTGCTGTCATTGAAGGCTAGGCTTGCTAACACGGGCCCTCAGCTTTCACCTCGGAAGGTTCTGTGCTAACATCCGCTTACATCTGGCTTCCACCAAAGGCCCCTTGGTTAAATTTCTGTTTTTAAAGTGGTAGAGTCTATATTGGGAGAGTAGGTGGGAACAGTGGGTGGGTTCCAACACCAGATCCGACCCCAACCTTATCTTATAACCTTAAATAAGAGATGTGACTTTTCTGAAAACATGAAGAATTACCCCTGCCTTCATAGACTAAGAAACAAAGGGTATAATAATTATAACAACTTATGCTTGTACACTGATAACGCTGTTAAGGAAATACTTTCAGTGGTCTCGTTTTCTCTTGGCCACCACTCTCTGGGGTGGCCTTTGTTCTTCCCACTTTGGACAGAGTGACCTTTACAAAAACACTGAGCTGATCTTGTCATTTTCCATCTTACAACTCTCTATGCCTTTCCTCCCGTTGCTCTTGGGATAAGACCTGAATTCTCACTAGAGCTCCCCAGGGCCTCGCAAGGTGTCTCAGTGTGCCATTCCCCTGCTGTCTTCACCCAGCCTCACTCTTCTGCCTTTAGCTGCTCCTCCTCTGGGTCTTTGCATCAGCGGAGGGCTCCTCCTGAGAAGCCTTATCTCTCCCCACTGCCATTCCCCTCTCTTGTCCAGTTGGCCAACCATGATCCACATCAGAGCTCCTATTTTTTTTTATGATTTTTTTAAAGATTTTATTTATTTATTTGACAGACAGAGATCACAAGTAGGCAGAGAGGCAGGCAGAGAGAGAGGAAGGGAAGCAAACTCCCTGCTGAGCAGAGAGCCCGATGGGGGGCTCGATCCCAGGACCCTGGGATCATGACCTGAGCTGAAGGCAGAGGCTTTAACCCCCTGAACCACCCAGGTGCCCCCCACATGAGAGCTCCTATTAAATTTTCCTAGAATCTTGTATTTTACATACATCCATATTTAATAAACATTTACTTGTATGATCATCTAACTAATATCAATCTCTCTAAATAAACACAAATCTCCTGAGCCCAGGGACTATGTCTAATTCTTGAATTTTAGTACATATGCAGGAAAGACATGAAGAGCCATTGGAGAAAAAGGTTTATTCCGGCCTTTAGAACATTTCCATTGTCCTTTAAAGTTTTATGTCTTGCAACTTTGGGGGAAAGAGACACTGTGAGCTCAAAAGATGGGTCTGAGACCAGTCCTGCCCCTCTCCCCAGGTCAAGTGGCTTCATATCAAAAAGCACAGCCTGTATTCACACCCTGCCCTTTCTCTTCAGAACTCATCCACTCCTCAAAGCAGTAGCATCGTGAAGTAGGAAGGCAGTGGTGGGTCCTGTAATAGGAATCAAGGAAGGAGCAAAGAGGAAGGGCTTGCGTACTGGGGTTGTGTCAGAGTGGGGCTGGAAGACCAGGCCAAGGACAAGCTGGCATAGCAAGTGCCAGGCTTAGAAGAAGAGCGCATGTGTTGGGGCGCCTGGGTGGCTCAGTGGGTTAAGCCTCTGCCTTCAGCTCAGGTCATGATCCCAGGGTCCTTGGATTGAGCCCCACATCTGCTTCCTTCTCTCCCTCTGCCTGCCTCTCTGCCTACTTGTGATCTCTCTCTCTCTCTCTCTGTCAAATAAATAAATAAAATCTTTAAAAAAGAAGAAGAAGAAGAGCGCTTGTGGACTTGGAGGAGGAGCTTGGGTAGGGGGTGAGGGAACTCCAACAGAAACCATGCAAGTGGCATTTGCAAGAACCATAAAACTTTCATTTGCACTCTCCCCCATAACTCTCACTCCCTTTTTTTTTCCCTATTCTAAATATTTAATGGAGAAAAAAATGACCTAACTTCCCCTCAAGGCAAGCTACTACTAGCCCATGGAGGACCTTTGTGCAAATTAGAAAAAGAGCATCCTCTAGGCACCCACATCCCTAGGGACACACAGGTTACTGGTGAGTAGGTTCAGTTCCTACTCAGCTCCCCAGCCAAGACACAACAGTGCACAACTGTGGACCTGTATATGGAAACCATGCCTCAGAGGCAGGCCGCCTCCAGATTCCAGCAACAGGGAGAGGGTTGCCTTCTCTCAGCAGCAGGAGTCCAGCCCTCCATTTTGAGTGTCCCAGCTTTGAAGAGTTAACTTCTCATCTAGGTTCATCTTTCCTGAGCTGCTTTTATTTCTGCTTTGGCAGTCATTTCTTTCGTCTGTGTGGCATTTTGTACGAGAGACTTTGAGAAGTAGAAAAGAGCAGGCTGGTTTCCTTGGTTTCTGCATCTGTGTGTTTTCTGGTAGTGGGTTGAATGTGTGATTTTCCAATATGATGTCATCGTGCCTTTTAAATTCTCCCAAAGTACTCTTTGCCAAAGGCTCTTCAAAAGGTAGTAAAGTATGTCTTTTTTACCTCCTGTGGAACTTGGTACGAAGATTTTAAAACAAAGAGGAGATGAAAAGGCTGGCCTTCGAGTAAACATACTGCAGGAGACACACAGCGAGGTCACTCTAGAAAACAGCCCGTTGGCCATCTTCTCCATTGTCTTGGCAAAATTATAGCAGACAGCCAACAGAAAGGGCAAAGTCACTGGAGGAAAAGGATTTTCAAATATCGTTTCAAAATAAGAGGTGCTGCGTATCAGTGAACCATTGCTGTGAAATGGCCGTGGACTTAGTGGCTTAAACCCACATCCATTTATCATTTCTCTTGAGACAATGGGGCTGACTAAGCAGGTCCACTGATGGAAGCTGGGCTCACTCACACACCCACAGTGTAACATCCCTTTTATGGATCACCTTGGCTAGGCTCTGGTCCCAATTACTTAACAAAACCAATCTAGATGTTGCTGTGAAGGTATATTGTAGATAAGGTTAACATCTACAACGAGTTGTCCTCCGTAAAAGAGATTATCTTTTTTTTAATTGAGATATAGTTGACACATAACACTATATTCATTTTACATGTATAAGATAAAGATTTGATATATGTATATATTGCAGAATGATGACCACAATAAGCCTAGTTAATATCCATCACCACACACCATTACAAATTTTGTGTGTATGTGAAAACTCATAAAATCTTCTCTCTTAAGCATCTGGCAAAGAAACAGGTCAGTATTGTTGACTGTGGTCACCATGTTGTACATCACATCCCTAGCACTTGTTTTTCTTAGAACCTTTGCCAGCAACACTTGAGCACCTACTGCATACAAGAGAAAAGAAGGCAACACGCACTTGAGGCACAGGGCTGGAAATTTAATTTAACTGTTTTTGTAGGGGCCGTGTACATAGGCAAAAATATGTTCAATACAAAATAATTACTTAACAAATATCTTAGTTTCTATTTGGTAATTCAAAAACCATTTTTGAATTTGCAGGGGAGAAAAAACACTTTCTGGACACAAACACAATCCAATCCCCAAAACTCTTCATGATTTTGAATTTCCTTATTTAATGGCATATTTAAGTTGATGCTCGGGTTTTGGAATCAGACAGACCTGAATTCAAATCCCAGCTCACACATTTTTTAGCCCCAACACTCAGGCAGATTTCCATAATCCCTAAAACAGAGCTTCAAATACATATAAGGAGGATGATAGCAGCTCCTTCACTAGGCTGCTAGTGAACAAATTAAATGAGATCGTACCCAATAAATGCCGTTGTTGTTATTATAACCAGTATAATAAAATGATAGAAATATTATTCCAGGGCACTGAAATAATATTTTACTTATTTAATTATTTAAATAAAATAAATTTTATTTATAATAATAATATATAATATATAATAATATGTATTCTATATTACATAATAATATAATAATTATATATTATAATATATTATTATATAATAATTTATAAAATAATAATATTTCAGTGCCTTTTAGAAGGCGCTGAAATGCCTTTTTTTTTTTTTAATTTTCTCAACTGCCTGCTTGCTTCACCTATTTGCCCTTTCCCTGAAAAAAAGCAACTGTGACAGAGCTGAGCCTTATCGTACCAACATGCTGGGGTGTGGAGAGACTTCCCTTCTGCAACTGGGTGAGTCTGAAGGCTCATCTGTGAACTGTCAGACTTGCACACCTTACGGTCTGTCCCCAGAGACTGTCAGTGCAAGTAAGTATCACCACACAGGCTAACATTAAGCAAAGAACCACAACCAATTAAATCAGTAATAATGATGATAAAGTGATCATAATTTATAATGAAAAACAAGAACAGCAGCAAGAAAGCCTCCTCCCCCAAAGCCATTAAGAATGCCAGTTGTAGCACATGCCACCCTCCATGGGCACACTGAACATTTCTGGGCCTAGAACAGCAGCCAGATTCTTGGGATATGAATTGGAGTCCTCCAAGAGCTCTAAAAACACACTGATTTTAGGTTTGTATTCCAAATACTCTTAACCTTTAACAACTCATTTATTGAAATACTGGTAAGTGCCTTCAAGTATGGGCAAAAAATAAAATTCTATACACTTGAGCCATTTTTTACCCAAGAAAGGATTTTGCACACCTGGATAAGTTCAACAGGATTCGATGAGGTTGCTTGCACCTGCTAGTTACCTAACTAAAATTGGTTTAAACAATGTAAAATGTTGCTTTCTCCCTTAACCACATTCTAGAGGTAGATGGTTCCAGAGTCGGACCAGCCGTAGTCACACAGGGCCAGACTGTTCCCCCGTTCCCATCTGCCCCCCTCAGTATGTGAGCAATGCCTCCCTTCAAGCTCTCCAGGTGGCAAGGGCAGCTCCAAACATCTCATCCTTACATGACCATTTGCAAAAATAGAATGGATGAGTGAGCCTGATCCCCACGCTTGTTCCTGTCTCTTTTTAATTGGGAGGAAATCTGTCCACCAAACCCTGAGGCTTGTCTTTCACATCCTGTTGGCCCATTTCGGGTCACAGCCATAGGAGGCCCATAAGGCAGAGAAAAGCAAGGATCTGGCATCTTCAGTGTCCAAGGAGGGAAGTGGCTCTGCCTGCAAGAAAGTGGGCTGTTGAGTAGGCATCTAAGAGCGTCTGCCAAAGAGGGGTGGGGGGGAGAGGGCGGGGCGGGGGCTGGCCCTGGAAGTGTCTGGAACCACCTGTTCCACCTCCACCAACAGGAGCTCTGTTCTTCCCGGTTTTAGATACTAGGCTTCCATTTGAGATTCTGTTTGAATTAAAGCTTCCATGGATAACAATCACTGACAACCTTTTGTTTCAGCACATGCTCAAATACCTAATAGACTCAGTGAGTCAAAACTGTTGGTTCACCGTTACCTTCCCAGGATCTCGAACCATTCCTAGCATACAGGATGAGTCGTGTTAATTCCCTATTGCTGCTCTAACAAATTACCAGAAACTTGGTGGGTAAAGAAAACACACGTTGATTCTTTTACAATTCTAGAGGTCAGAAACCCAAAGTGGATTTTACTCAGTGTCCCAACAAGATCTCATTCCGCATCAACTCATGTCTGCACATTGTTTCTAGTTTTTTGACCTTCCTCTTTGGTCCAGCCAGGATGTTGTGGTTAGTTCTTCCTTGCTGTATGTCCCCACAGCCACCATCTAACCCTGTTTCACTCCCCACATGGCCTTACCCTCTAGAACCTCAGGGAAATGGATGTGGACATTCAAGTTGGAGAATCAGGAAAGCGAGAGATGTAGGACAAGGTTGGAGATGGACTCTGGATTTAGAGGTGGTCCTTGGGAAGCTGTTTGTTGCATCTGTCCATAGTGATAATCAGGAGTGCTTCAGACTGCAGAGAAGGCATTGTGGGTGCTCACATGATGAGTGAAGAACTCAGGGCAGCGGGATCGGGGGCGGGGGTCAGAGTGTCCTTTCAGTCCTCTACTTACTCACTTTACCCCACCTGCCTCCCCCCAATCTTACGTCCTTTTTCAAGAAAGATGGTGGGAGGGAGGGACAAAGGATGACTCCCCTGGTCAATGTTTTTCTCCCTAGAAAACACAGGAACACACATATAGTATGTGTTGTTCTAATAATTAACCTGATTTCCCTTTTTGCTGAGAGTAACTCATAAGAAGAGAATATTCTCATAGCACCTAACAGAGTGTTGGAGACAAGCCAGTGTGCTCTGTAGTTCCCAATGGTTGAAGCTACGCTTTGCCTTTTAATCTCCATTTTATAAGGAATCAGAAAACAAAGAGATAAAGGCCAAATCAGTCTCCTCAGTAAGACTCTAGTCAGATGTGACTTATGGCCAACATTAACTTTAAATGAGAGGAAATCAGAATGGGAGCTTGGCTCCCTCCTTTACACCAGCAGCCTGACCGAGCCCTGCTTAACAACGGTGCTGCATCTGGCTTAGGAAGACAAGATCCAAGTTGTCTCCCAAGGTCTTCTAGCAGTGAGGTGAAAACAGGAAGTTGTAGGAAAGACTTTTTCTTTAAAATTTTTATTAGAGACACCAACATTTCAATTTTACATAAAAGAAGAAAGACGCCATTCCTCCTAGAGAACAAGATCTGTAAACCACTATTTAAAGGAGTTCATGTAGAGAACCTGCAATTTAATAAGACTGGGAAAAGGTTAGCCCCGCATCCCCTATGTTTTTTTTTATCCCTGTTTACTCAATTATACAAGTACTTCTACAGCAAGCAGACCTCTAATTGTGTATACTTGAGTGAAAGAGAAATGAGACTTGCCGTGAAATAAATTCTTGGGTGTAACTAAATTACACACCACTTCCCATACTTTTTATTTTTTTCCAAAACGCACATTACTTTAAATGAAAACATGCTTTCGAAAAGAACTGTAAACACTCCAAACCTTTCTAAAGGGCCAGTCTCCCTTCTTCCCACTGATAAGATGCAGTTACATTTCTATTCGCCAATGTTCCCCTGTCAAAGATCGGAGGAATTTCTAAACTTCATTCACAGCTTCCCAATGAACTTGACAGTTTCACTTCCAAATCCCATGGTAAGCACCATCCAGCGTCAGCTCCTCTTTTCACAAATGACTCCCACTTCCTTCCTACTCAAGGGACACCAGGAGCTTTCACTACCCCCACGCGTCTCGGAGCCCCTCTTTAGACTCTGTGCTCCTGCACTGGGTGCGCAGATGGGTCATTGCAGTCCTTCCTGACAGCAGGAGAAGCATCAGACCCCAGGCTTGGGAACCAGGAAACCCCCCCTCGCTGGGGCATCCTTCGCGGTCACACAAGCTTGCGGAGCCTTAATTTCCTCTTGGGAACAATGGGAAATACCAAACTTGCCCAGGTACCTCCTAGTGTTTTTAGGATCAAATGAGAGTATACACATTAAAAACATTCTAAGGACTAGCAAATAGCAAGTCCAGTAACTGTTTTTAAAATCATTCACATGAGGTGTTCACTATTTTTGGTTTTAACAAGAAAGATTCCAAAATTTTCATTTTCAGGTTACCAAATGGGGAGATAGCCTGAAAATGTTTGGGTTGTTCCTTTTTGGATTATTATTTCTTCCTGTTAAGATTCTGCTTCTCAATGAAGAAGACCCCTTCTGAGAACTGCAGAACATTTCCTGCCTCACACCCATCCCCACCTTCCTGCTGTTGCTCCTTAGAACCAATGAAGGAGGTATTAGATTAGTTCAAAAATAGACCTAGGAAAATCCTTGTATGCTAGCGTTTCATTGTCCATGATTCTCCCAGAATTTGGGTCATCTGCTTAGTACTAGTTGAGGTAAGAAAAAATTAGAAAAGACTGCTCCTCACATTCGTTTCAGAAACAAAAGAACCTTTTTGAGATCCATTTTTTTTGAATCTTGAAGTTGATATCTGTGCTCAGTGTCAGAGAAAGAAAATAGTCTTTTCTTTGCAGTGTTTGTGAATTTTAGGGCAAGAAATTCATCTTAGCTGTGACATTCTGTTGTTAAATAAAGCCTCTTTCTCACAATCCCATTTGAAGTTATACACATTTTTATACCATGAAACACACACACACACACACACACACTGTTTAATACAAACAAGAACTGGGAGGACACCCCCAAAATGACCTACTACTTCTCCCTCCTTCCCAGGGGAGCTTTCATTTCATGGTCCCCAAAAGGATTTTCTTTAAAGATTTTATTTATTTGAGAGAGAGAGAGAAAGAGAGAGCTCACCCATGAATGAAGCGGGGGGGTGGGGAAGGCAGGGGAGGCAAAGGGAAAAGCAGACTTGCACTGCACAGGGATCCCAATGCAGGGCTCAAACCCAGGTCCCAAAGACCATGACCCAAGCCGAAGTAAGATGCTTAACTTACTGAGGCACCCAGGCGCCACCCCCCACCAAGGATTTTTAAACATCAACGCTATCTACCTAAGGACAGACGGTAAGAATATCTGACGACCTGACCTCACCTCTGAGACCAGTGAGAGGATGCTGAGAAGGAAACACCGGTTGGTGTCAGGGCCCAGAGGGCGGCAAGGGGGGGCTCAGGCACACCCATCCCACGGCCCACAGAACTGCAGTTACGCCATTCCTCAGGCACAGGGTCGCAGCGAGGATCCAGTGAGCTTCTATCCAAGGAAACACCGGTTGGTGTCAGGGCCCAGAGGGCGGCAAGGGGGGGCTCAGGCACACCCATCCCACGGCCCACAGAACTGCAGTTATGCCATTCCTCAGGCACAGGGTCGCAGCAAGGATCCAGTGAGCTTCTATCCGCAGAAACACTTCCAGATCTGGAAGGCACTAGTTCAATGTCCACTTCATGCTGTAACCTGATCTGCTTGTGACAATGCCACACTAAACTGGTCCAGCAACCAGGAGCACACACTGTACTGCGGTCAGTGCAAGCTGCAGGATGTCCTTTCTTAGGATTGAGGAACCCATCTGGGAGACAATGTTGCCCTATTTTGATCTCGCCCCCCAAACTTCAATAATTCAAAGAATTGGGAGTGACGGACGTCCATACCACAAGGTGGTGATGACAGGTGCGCTGACAGGATGGGGAAACACATGCACACGCCAGCTAGCTGCTCTTCCTGCCGACCATACCAGAACCTAGCCTTGCAAAGTTCCCTGCCTACACATCTGCACAGGCAAATAAAGTTGGATGCAACCTGCTTTTGCTTTCCTCATGGCTCTTGTTTGGCTGGAGAATGAGACATCTAAACCAAAAAAAATCCATAGCCCAAACCAGTTTCCCGTGAAACCATGAATCCTGTCCTGAGGTTCTAGCTGTGACACTTCAACAGGATTCTTGATTTCTCCTCCTCAGGTACCAGTGTGCTCTCATAAATATAGCACAAGGAGGGGTGGAGACCTGAACTTGGTTTTGTGTGTTGGTGGTTTGGCTGCAGCATTTCCTATCTTTGCCAGCATTTATCACATCATTGTAAGGCTGTGTCTTGGCTCCATATGTGTGAGTCATAATGGACACTTACATGAAATCTGAGCCAATATTAGTACTATTTCTGTCAGTTGGTTCCAACTTGGTATTCTGCGTTTTGCCCCCTAAACCTAGTTTAATACAGTGGAGAGCACCTCTGTCTCCTGGCACCCACAAAGCCCAACCTCACCATTCAGGTTTACAGGCAACAGAAGGCCGACTAGATGGAGGACAACGAGATGAAAGGCAGTGTGTGACCCGACGATGCACCCATGGGCCCTCAGGCTGGAGCCTGGGAGTTCATGGGCTGTGCTTTCTCAAGGGGTGCCTCACTGAAGAGGCAGCTCCCAGCTCCCTGCTCAGAAATGCCTTATCAGGTATCTCTCACATAAGCTTGTAGAGCATTTTGCTCCTTACAGAATTGACGTTCTGAATGAATGCCTTTCATGCAGAACACACTTGGACTAGGAAAGAAAGAGACGACACATAGGGCCTTCAGACTCTGGATGGCTTCCTCTTCACCAAAAGAGAACCAGAAGAGCTGGCCTTTCATTAGTTGTTTTGTGTGTGTGTGTGTGTGTGTGTGTGTGCGCGCGCGTGCGCGTGCACTTGCGCACACACACGCACGCACCTGTTTAAAATGCCAGACTGAGTTTATTTACAAAAGATTCACATAGGAATCATGAGATTTATAGAGCATCACGTGAAAATAACACCCTCCAATCAAACAGTCCATTTACCTGGGCTTTCATGACCGTGAATGCCGTGTGCATGGAAATAAAGCTGGGGCTCATTTGAAGCGTTTGGGCAAACAGATTAGAAGGCTATGAAAAAGAGCAATGGATTAAAAACAGGTCAGACACAGGAAGCCAAACAGAGGTGAGACAGGCCCCTTTATAACACGGTGCATGGTTTTATGAGACAGATGAACCTTGATCAGTCTCCTAAAACATGACAGCTAGGTGGAAGAAAGATCTGAGGCAGGTTAGCCTGTAAGATGAGTGAAAGTCTGATTATTCAACAATGATATTAAAAATCGAGGGGGAGGACTCCCTCACTTGACCTGGATATGTTTGATAGCTGTTTGACAGACAACAAGCAGAGCTTGATCTAACAATTCTTTGCCAGCAGAGGCTACTGAGCCACTTTCTACGTAGGTGCATCTTAGGCAAACATCAAACTGCTTTGAACAGGTCTCTGTCTCAGGTGGGCTTCCCTAGAAGCAAAACCTGAAATAAGGATTCTTTAAAAGTAAGTTATTAGGGAGTGTTCTTCAGAGAGGGAGAGAGATGCAGGAGAGGGCAGGGGCAGGAGCTGAGCAAGGATGGGATTAGCTTCAGCCTGATCTCCAGGGAACCTTATACCGGAGTCATCCCCGGCTGAGGGCGGGGCCGGACTTCTGTGAGCCCTTAGCAACACCTGAGGGATGGGTGCACTTGCCACTTCAGAACAGGACACTAAGAGATTCATGGCGGTAGCTAAGCTGATGGGACTAAATCTTCAGGAGCCGTGCTGTGTAGTAAGTGATGTGGTTCTCATCCTAACCCTGGCTTCACTAAAGACATGCTGCAGGGTTGCCTGGGTGGCTCAGTTGTTAAGCATCAGTCTTCGGCTCAGGTCATGGTCCCAGGATCCTGGGATTGAGCCCTGCATTGGGCTCCCTGCTCAGCGGGAAGCTTGCTTCTCCCTCTCCCACTCCCCCTGCCTGTGTTCCCTCTCTCACTGTCTCTGTCAAATAAATAAAATCTTTATTTAAAAAAAAAAAGACATGCTGCTATGGTCATGGGCCCCTTACATGACCTCTGTAACCATCAGTTTCCTCATCTGTACAATGGGAGAGGGGATGGCAGGGTTGGGTCAGATGATCTATATAACTCCCAGCTCCGAAATGCAATTATTTCAACAAGTGGGGGTAGGCTCACTGAGGAATAATTGACATTTTCCCTATTCATGGAAGGAAGCTAATTAATGTAAATGTGTCCCTGAATGACCACTCCATTAAAAACTCTTCTCTCACCTGGAATCGCTCTGGATACACAGGCAAATCTAAGAAGACAAGCAGTAAAGTTGCCCTGAAGGCGTATGTTCTAAAAAAGGCTGGCATGGCTCCGTTTGCAAACAAGTACTCTCAGAGCGGTTACCTCAAGGGAGCATTAATGCATCCAGGCAACCTCATTTAACTGACTCCCACATCAAAGCGAATTAGAAGCAAGAGGCTGGAGTGAAGTGTGAGCCGCAGGCCGTCCCCGCAAAATGGCACCACCTCTATGAAGAGCAGTTGGGCAAAATCTATCAGTTATAAGTACATTTGCTCTTTGACCACACAGCCCCTTCTCTGGGAATTTACCCAGCAGGCATATGTGTATGAAATGACCTTTACATGAGCTTACTCGCTGGGCTACTTTTTCCAAAATAATCCAAGATTGGAAACTACTCGGTGGTCCATCAATAAAGGACGAGTTAAAAACAACTGTGGTAGCTTCCATACCACAGAACACTGTACGACCAAGAATATTCTGGATGGGCATGGAAAGTTCTCCCGGTACATCGATAAGTGAAAAAGCAAGAAGAACCGTATCATTCTAGATCAGTATGTATATTATGAACATATATGCAATGTGTAATAGAAGTTCACTCCTTTCTGTGTACGAAATGGAGGTCACAAGAGGATATAATTTTTTTTTTTTTTAGATCTTGTTTAGTTATGTCTGAGAGAGAGATCATAAGTAGGCAGAGAGGCAGGCCGGGGGGGCAGGGGGAAGCAGGCTCCCCGCTGAGCAGAGAACCTGACTCGGGGCTTGATCCCAGGACCCTGAGATCATGACCTGAGCCGAAAGCAGAGGCTCAACCCACTGAGCTACCCAGGTGCCCCAAGATGTTATAATTATATTCAAATGCATCCATAGGTATCTGGAAGTTGTTTTTTGTGTATCTGAAAAAGATGGAAAAAAAAATTTAAAAATAAATTAAAAAAAAAGATGGAGACATAAGTAAAAATCAGAATTCTTATCAAATGTCTTTTTATAAGTTTTCATCCTACATTTTTTCCCCAACTACAACAGGTTCTTCTGTAAGGAAAATGCAGCTGCTGCTTGGTTAAAAAATAAAGTAATTTAAAAGCAGGCATCAATCAAAGCTGGTCCTTCCAATTTCCCTTATTTCATGCTTCAGTTTTCAGGATTGGCCAGTGGTTAACTGTATGACTTACAATGCTGGAAAACACTTCCTATCTGGCACTCCACAGAAAACGTGCCACGTCCAATGTTATACCACAGAGTTGTTTGTAAAACCACCATGACTACACCCACCAGTGAGCTTTGGGTACTGAAGAGTGTTCTCTTCTTCAAATCAGCTTTTCTGATCACAGATAAGTCATGCACCAGGAAAATGAGGTGTGACACTATACTGAGCAGTACAAGAAGAACAGCATGAACTCGGGGTTCGGTCTGGGCTTTGTCCCTCATTGCTATGTGATCGTGGGCAACTTGCTTCTCAAACTCTCAATTTCTTCATCTATAAAAGGCAGATAGTAATAGTGCATCCTTCATAGAGTTGTTTGGAAGGTTAGGTATGTTAACGCATGTTCGCAAGAAATTTAGCATACTACCTATTACTACTGTCATCTAATATTTTGATTTTTTTTTTTATGTACAGGGTGATGACCAGTTAAATGTATTTGGAGAGGACACCATGGGAGGTGAGTTTCCTTTACTGATCAGACCAGAGTTGTGTTTTAGTAGCTTTGAGCATATCTTCTTTATTAAACACCAACCGAGAGATAATAAACTACAAACAGCATGTGGTTTTCCTTAGCCAGGCTCCATGACTCAGACTGAAACTCTTTGGATCTTTCCTCCCTTGGTCCATGCAAAGAAACCAAGGGGGACCCCTTACTTAGAGATGCATTTCCTGACTACCCAGAGAACATGACCCTCGATGTGCTCAGCAAAAATAGAATTTTCTGGTAAAATATGTGTGGGAAACACTGAATGTTCAATCCCCTTTGGAAGAGGCACACATAATGGCATAGCAAGACTCCCACAAGTCCTGCCATAAAGACAGCTGGCTAACTTTAATTTGACATTCTTTAGATTTATTGGAATTCAAAAGTCTTTCCTGCATAGTAGTTATTAATCTGCAGTGTGCTGTTGGGATGCAACCTAAGAAACACCCAAATTATCTTGCTTTGTAACAGTTCTCATGTCAAAAGTCTTGCAACAACTAAAAAGTCCAGCCTTAACTAGCGACACATAGAACTGAAAATAGATAAAATTATGTGAATTTGAGATTGTCCAAAAGAGATAAGGTTCCCGATTGCCTTGGGTCATGTACCTTCTAACGTTTCCACTCGGTTATAAATGTTGCTGTAATTATGGCTCATGAAAATATGTTTGTATTGACTGTGAGCACATACAAGTAAGGGAGCTGGCTTTCCAAATAACCCCAGCTCTAATTCTATGCTGATCCATGAGCATGAGCCCTTTGATGATAATGGCTATAGCAGTATGTGAAAATCTCAGTTACCAAATGACATGGGATTCATGGGGAAAGGCACATACCTGTGAGCCAAGTACAAATAACCTAGTCCCAACTGGATAGGGATTGACAGATTGCCGACCCAGAGCTTCCCTTTTTCCTGATTATAAGATTAACATGCATTCATTGTGGAAATTTTTTTAAGGTAGAAAATAGCCGTCTAAAACCTTACGACCTCTAAACAATCATGGTTAACATTCTATATATTTTATTCCAGTGGGTTTGTTATATACTTATTTTTACATAGTTGAGAATACATGTGTATATGCAAATGTCATTCTTTTTGTGTATATCATAAGCATATTCTCATGTCATTACAAACTATAATGTTACCCTGTGACTTCATAGTATAAATGGTTCATCATAGGTACAACTATACCTAGTAATAACCACAGACACTTTCCTAGATTGCAAATAGATGAAAAGTTACTCCACTTTATATAGAATTGTTGAATCACTATATTGTACACCTGAAACTAATATAACCCTGTACGTTAACTATATGGGAATTTTTTTTTTTTAAATCATTGCTCAGCTTCAAAAAAGGAAGCTGGAAGTCTAGAGAACATGAGATGACCATCTGGTCCACTAGTTAAAAGCACCAATGTATGTGCCTTTAATAGAAAGCTCCAGATAACATAGGATTTTTCCAGTCACTGTGGGCTATTCTGTAAAGAGACTGCAGTATCTCTTTGATTAGAAAGAACAAAATTTTCATCCCTCAGTCTGAAAACCAAATGTTTCCAAAAACCCCAAATTCACATCTTTCCTCTGATTTTAGCTTCCCTGTTCCTTTCCCCTCTTGCTCCGATTCCAATTCTTCTTGTCCCATTCTGTCTCTGGAATTGGGTCTTTCCCTCAGCTAATAGTGGATTCCAGCAAAAAGGTGGCATTGTGTATATAAATGAAGCATCCCAATTCTACCAAAAAGCAAGTTTGATAACTGTCAGAGGAGCGATCTAGCTTTCAAAAGTACTTACCATCTACATAAAACGTGAAGTGGAAGTCAGAGCCCTATCAGTTCATTTTAAGTGTAAAAATTGCAGTTTTGTCACCAAGATGGGAAATAAAAACCTTGTACTATCTCTCCGTCATTTCATCCATCATTTTAGTCGACTCACCCCCATAGGATGAGCAAAAACAGCTGCTTCCAGAACAGGAAAAGAGCTCCACCTACACTGGGAGCTCAGGGCTGGCTCCACCCAGCCCGGCCCCTCCCTCCTGGGTCTCCCCACCACCAAGGGGGTTGCTCCAGGAACTTCCACAGCCCAGGGTCTGAAATGCACAGCTCAGGGGCCCGGGGCTCCAACAAAAGCACCAATACCTTTGAACTTTAGAATCTTTACTTTAAAACTTCATGCATATTTCCATGAAGTGAAAAATCACAATATCCTACATCCTAATATATTACTGTCTACTCAGCGTATATTATAGTTTGCAAAGCATCTCCCTTAGCATAGGGGTAACAAGAACCATAAAGGGTTCAAAATTGTCTTCAGTTCCTCCATCTGCAGTCGCATCTGTCCACTGAGGGAAGCATCTAGTCTCAGATCTAGTTTGTTTGTCCAGCATGGCGCTCTAAAAACTGGACTCTAGAGGACAGCTCTTGTCAGCCACAGTTCACAACACTCCACGCCCACCCACCTCCCCTTTAGAATCTTTGCCCGGCCTTCGCCTAAGCACATCAAAGAAAGTCTTCTCAAGTTCTTTGTGAAATTGGCCGGCCACCCCCTAATCCCACCCCTGAGGGTATGAAATTAAGCAGCTCAGACATGAGCCAGTCCCAGGATCGACTTGAACGCGGTGACATCCTCTGAGTCCACTAGAGCCTGCCCTTTGGCTTTTCACCATCATTCACTCACGATGGCCTCTAGGTTGGAGCCGCACTTCCCTTAGTGGCTTGTGTAGACTCCCTCTATGAACTTCAGTGCGTCTTGAACTAACCTCCTTCTTCTGTGCTGTTGGCCTGCCCCCAAAGTCTCTGACCCTGTCCTGGCACAGCTGAGTAGGCAGCCCGATCACCATACCTAAAGCCCGCGGCCTTAAAGCCGGGGAGAGTTCAAGTGCTCACTAAACTTTTTTTTTTTTTTTTTTTTTGAGGTTTGAGGATCCCCTGCCTCCAAGCTCAAACAATTGACTGTTTCACAGAGCCATTCCCCATTCAAGTTTTCAAGTAACCTCACTCTTACCCAAGGTCTCTTAGAATTTGGGTTTACTTTAGGTATCTCAGTCAGTTAAACGTCCAACTCTTGATTTGGCCCAGGTCATGATGTCAGGGTCGTGAGAAGGAGCCCGGTGCTGGGCTCTGCACTGGATATGGAGCCTGCTTGAGGTTCTCTCTCTCCCTCTGCCCCTCCCCCATCTCAAAAAAAAAAAAGATCTCTTTTAAAAACGAAACAATAAATTTGCATCATAAATTTGGCCAGGAGAGAAATGGGACCTTTTCCTGCTGTGGTCCATTCATTTACGGGAACCACAAAATCATAGGTATTTGAACTGAAAGAGACGTTAGCGATCACTACTTGACTTACAACACCTTTACTTTATGAATGGAGAAACTGAAGTCCAAGGAGAGGAAGTCACTAGACTAAGGCTGGTCAGCTGAGAACCAAAGCAAAAGTACAGCTATTACCTACCCATCCTTCATGGCCATCTACTACACCACATGACAGCTGAAAATCTTTTAGGGATCTACACACTCTGGTGGATATTGCACTTTGCCAAAAATTCCTAACCATCCCCTGCTTTGAAGCAGTAGTCCCCTCTTACACTGTTGGTGGGAATGGAAACTGGTGCAGCCACTCTGGAAAAACAGCATGGAGCTTCCTCAAAAAGTTAAAAATAGAACTACCCGATGATCCAGCAATTGCATAGTAGATATTTTCCCAAAGAATACAAAAATATATATTCAAAAAGTTGTACATGTGCCCTGATGTTTCTAGCAGCATGATCAACAACAGCCAAATTATGGAAAGAACCCAAATGTCCAGTGACTGATGATTGAATGGGGGGTAAATATATATATACGTATAATGGGATATGACTCAGCCATAAAAAGAATGAAATCTTGCCATTTGCAATGACATAGATGGAGCTAGAGAGTGTAATGCTAAGTGAAATATGACTTCACTCACATGTGGAATTTAAAAAAATAATAATTTTTAAAAATTTTTTTTAATTTTTTAAAAATTTAAAAAGCAGAACAAACAAACGTAGGGAGGATAAAATAGAGAGGCAAGCCAAAAAAGAGACTCTTGACTGTACACAACAAACTGACAGCTACAGAGGGGAAGTGGGTGGGGGATGGGTGAAATGGGGGATGGGGATTAAGGAGGGCACTTGCTGTAATGAGCACTGGATGTTGTATGAAAGTGATGAATCACTAATTTCTACACTTGAAATGAGTATTCCACCGTATGTTATCTAACTAGAATTTAAATAAAGACTTGAAAAAAATAAAGTAGTGGTTCCCAAAACTCAGTCCTCACTCTCATCATCTTTGTGATTTTTGCTTCATCTCTATATGTATATGACCTATACTAGGTATTATTCACTTAATATTTTCCTCTAGATTGGCTCACAGTTATTATTTAAATATGCTTATTTTAGAAGGAATTGTATATCACTACCTTAAATGAAAAATAGAATTATTTTCTGTAAATAGGAACTATAGTTTAAATATTGTCTTCCAGATGCCCATTTGTGCTTTAACCCTTCTTTATTAAAAGAGATCAGCAAATATTAAGAATATAAAATAATGTAAAACTGAGATACTTAAGAATATTTTAAATAATTTTAAAAATTATGTTTCTTTGTAATTCATGCTATTTAATGGCCTATCAGTTTTGCCACCTAAAATTGATAGTTTACGTTAAAATGAAATAGGTTACCTGGGTCTGGGAATAAGGCTGAAATGGTCACTGGTGCCTATTAACTATGACCTATTAACACATTTACTCAACTTGGGCTTCTTACCAAATAAATCTATAAGAGTTTGGTTTTTACACAACATGAGTAATACCAGGGTTTCAAAACAGTTTTCCTTGCCAATAACTTAAATTATTCTTACTTTAAAGGTTTCATGGAAGATTTGAGAAAGCGTAAAATTATTTTCATGATTGGTGAGTAACTGCCCTCAAGTTTTCTAATGCAACTGCTACTAATACACAACTTGGTAGAGAAAAAAGACTGTTCTTTTCTCACTGTGCTTTGAAATCTTGCTCCTTTTTTGGTTAGGATAATATCCCTGAGGCTTCTGGGTTGTTGCTTTCGTTTATGCAGTTTTATATTGTTTTTGGCTTTGTATCTTTATAGAGTAGACAAAGTAGGACTCAAAGGAATGTCAGACTCCTGAGTTTAGCCCTACAGTAATAAAATACATTATAATCCCATGGGTATGAAGATGTCCTACATCAAAATATAACACACACCTTTTCTGTTTGAACAATGAGCCAATGCTCCCCAAACCTCACTGCTAAAAATATCAGCAATCGCACATTCAAACATATTTCAGTAACCATACCCTGCATTCCTTTTAGATAATGGTAAAAACAATCTCACTTATCTTTTGCCTCGTACAATGGAAGCCTCTGGTAAGTTAAATGGTGGGACAAAATTCACTTGGGGTTCACCTGCTTTTTCTAAGCACCTACTGTGTTCCAGTTTATCTCATTTAATCTTTCTGCAGTCCTATAGGTTGGTGGTTTATCTCTATGACATATCTGTTAACACAGGTAAGGAAACTGAGACTCAAGAAGGTAAAGGAGCCAGTCCGAGGTCACATAGCTAATGGGCGTGAGAGCCGGATGTCCATTTTTCCCCATGGAAATCAATGGGGCTATTTGAGCAACAGTTACAATTACACAGAAAAGCACAAACTATTGTCAGAGCACTTCCCAAAACTTGGTACTTTTCCCTCTAATGATTCAAGTCTGTAGAAAAGTTAATACACCTACCTTTGCACTTTTCAAAAAATGTCTATTCATATTCAGAAATAATGAAAAGGTCCACACCTCCTCAGTGAGTGGGAAAAAGAATGGTTATCAGCACCCAAGAAATAAAATTGGATGAACTTAGAATCTTGCACTCTAAAGTCGGGATGTTGCCTTGGAAATCTCTCACTAAATTTCCCTCCTTGTTAGATGAAGAAACTGAGTCCCAGAGATCTTAAGAGGTTTGATCAAGGTCATTTCCACAACTGGTGACAGAGGGGAGACCAGGGCTGTAGCCTCCCATTCCAGACCTCTCCCCACTCCATCACTCAGTTGTTGGGTCATTTCCCTAGACTGTCTCCTACATTGAGTCACCCACCCCATACTTACTGAGTATTGGACCTGCGCTGGGCAATGAGCAGGAATCACAGAGTTTCCTTTCTAGATGGAAAAGAGAACTCATGAAATTATTACCACATAGGAAGGAAACAAAGAGCTGAAGTAGAACAGCCTTGGTTGAGTATCTGGGGTAGATGTGGGTAATCAGAGTGATCAGGCAAATGTTTCCCCACAGAGGTGACGTATAGGCAGGAACCTAAAGGAGGAGTTGGAGCAACGGGAGGGATTCACAGAGGTGAGAGGAGGAAGAATTCCAGCCAAAGAGAATGGCGTGTCTTGAACAGTGAGAGTTCTGGAGCCCAACCTGGGTACTATCCCCTGACCTGCTTGCCTCTCATTGACCTTACCCATGGAAACTGGAGGAACTCTTGCCACACTTTTTATATTCTTTTCAGAAAGTAAAAGTACATTATTTCTACTCCTTAACTGAGGAGAAACAGCAAAGAAAATTCCCCTTTCCACATAAAATTTTATCATTCTTCTTGGCATCAAGGCCACACACAATGACTTACACATTCTGTTCAGCTTTTATCTCAGGGGCCAAATTAGGAAAAGGAGACACTCTTTAAACCTGACATTCAGTATCTAAGGAATGAGCTTTTATTATCCTATCGAGATATGTGTTTTTAATTATGTGGTCCAAAACAAAGCTTCTAAAAATAGTACAGCATATTTTGTGGTTATTATTTTCTCTAGCAATAATATCATTTCAGATTTACCCAGTTTAGCACTCACGATTAAATTCTGAAATGTATTTTCAAGCATCACTTCTATTTGTCCACATGTAACTAAAGTCCTTGGCTCACCTGTTACTAAGACCTGTGCCCTTCACAGAGTCAAACAGCACAATATAAAATCTTTGACATCAGACACCGCTTGAGACCCCCCAGGGGTCCACAGACTACACTCCAAGAACTGTTGTTCTGAATAAAGGTTTTTCTTATATTAACCAAACTCTCCTGTATTTTAACTTACTGGCCAGCTATTATTCTTGTAAAGATTTCCGCCTACTATTTGGGCAGGAAAAGGTACAAACCCACTGTGATATGAGGAAAAATGATTGTTGTTGTATTTGTTGGACTCTCCTTGAAAATTAAGGCCTTTGTGCTATATATTGCCTTGACAGATGGCAGCGTGTATTTGGGGACTGTATTTCAGGTCAATTGGAAGCTCGTAAAAATACTCAGGATGTCATAGACACACCCATAGCAGTTTTGATGAGCCCTAATATACAAGAGTCCATCGATTTCAGTGCAACAGGTGTGGTGTTGCCTATATGAGAAGATAGTTGAACTTTTAACATTTCAAACTACTGTCTGGACATCTACCAAGACACATGGCATTTTAGTATTAGCCAGAAACTAGGTTGCCATCCTCGCTGTTAGTCTGAAGATAAAAATCAATATTCCTAAAGCACTGTCCCCCTGCTTTAGAGACCTTCAAAGCCTTCTCCCCATTGGCCTCTAGGTGCCTTCCCATTTCCCACTCCAACCCCCATGAGTCTGTGGCTCCAACCACACCTGCCTTATCTTTATCTCTTGAACTTCCCTTGCTTTTGCCAGTCCCGCGCTTGAAATGTTTCCTCCCCTCGCTGCCGATACCCCAAGGTCAGGTTTAGGTTCTAGCTCCCTGTGACGTCTTCTCTAGTGGCCAGCCTTCTGCCTGTGTGCTCTTCCATTGCTCATTTAAATACCCCATAATGACTTAGGAAACAAGTATTTGTTGGCGTAATGAATTCTTTAGGAGGCAGTGTGGTCAGTTTCCATAACAACCAAAGTAGCAATTGGAATTCTTGGACTGGAACTGACAGGCAGGTTGATGCTGTTCGTAGCCGTTGCTGGCAGGGCAGTTCTCA
Organism: Lontra canadensis; assembly: GCF_010015895.1. NCBI lineage: Eukaryota > Metazoa > Chordata > Mammalia > Carnivora > Mustelidae > Lontra > Lontra canadensis. The sequence goes on from NW_022631034.1 coordinate 10,878,358, forward strand.
GGTTAATTATGAGCCTAATCAGACACTCCTGACTTCATTGTAGCTGCTCCCCTCTCCCTGAGAGCAACAACACCAGCTTACCATTCTCCCCAAAGCTGGTGCATTTCTTGCTCATTTGCAAAGTAGTTTGAGTCACAGTTAATAGCACTGACTACCGTCTGAGTGAAAAACTTGTTCAGGGAAGGTGTACTGTCTGGGCCAAAAGGAAAGGAGGCAAAGACTGATCTAGTTAGCCCTTTAAAAGTGGTGTGAATATTACCTCTTTGTTCATGAAGAAGGCAGCTCTGTCACTCTTTCTAGAGAAATACTTTCCACAGGACAGGTGTGAGATCTCATGGGATCAGGCCAGTGATCAAAAGGATTGAAAAAGGTTCTCTGGACTTTGATAGTTCACACAGAAGACGTAAGAACTGTGCTGCTGTACAAGACTGGGGCTCAGTCATGGCTGAAAATGGAAAAGTATTTGGATTGTGTAAAAATGTCCTTTAAAGGACCTCATTATGTCCCACTAACAGGCTCCGACAGTTTTCACAACCTCTTCTGGTACATTTCTTTCTCTCTCTCTCTATTTTTTTAATCTCTTGATCATTATCTTGCTCTTATCCAATCTATTTTGGCTTCTTTTTCTCTTCTGTGCTTTTTGTAGCCTGCCTGTGCCCAAAGTGTGACATAACCTGAATTTCCATTAATTCCTTTCCAAAGCTTTGGCTTCAATTTAAAAAATCATCTGACCTTGCAGGTGAGGTGTGATACTAATGGCGTTGTGGTCAAGACATCATTCTGGGCCTATAGCATTCAGGATGTCAGGGCCACAGATGGCTTTGTGTACCTTAGCAGAAGTACTGATAAACAACTTCTAAGTGGTAAACTTTGGGATTATATATTTTTTATAATCATTTTGTGTTATACAATATCTTGTGTTATTCTGTGTATTTTTAACCCAGTGTAAACTAGTCCTATTTATTTACTTAGGGAAAACTGTAGAAATGAGAATTCTTACTTAAAAACTCAATATTTTTTTAAAGATTTTATTTATTTGAGAGAGGAAGAGAGAGAGCACAAGCAGGGGAAGCAGCAGAGGAGAGGGAGAAGCAGACTTCCTGCCGAACAGGGAGCCTGATTTGTGGCTCAACACCAGGCCCCCAGGATCATGACCTGAGCCCAAGGCAGACATTTAACTGACTGAACCACCCAGGCGCCCCTAAAACTCAATATTTTAATGCCTGCCGTTATTTCACTATAGCCCTAATGTCATTTCATTGTTGCTCTTTTGTCAAAGAACTATGAATTAACCTAATATTTAGGGAATATTAACTTGGGGCCCAGATTAAAATTTTTCATGACATCGATGCACATATTTGGTTAAATAAAAAACGAAAGGCAAAGCTGTTTGTTTTAATTTGAGGTAGCGGTGTTAGAAGCCAACATCCACTGAGCACTGGACACACACTAGACACTGTATAATGTTATCTTATTTAATGCTTGATCCCACCCTATGGGGAAGGTACCATCCCCAGCCTGACTTTTCAGGTAAGATGTTAGAGAGTTAAATAATTTTCTAGGTGGCACCTGGGTGGCTCAGTCATTAAGCATCTGCCTTGGGCTCAGGTCATGATCTCAGGGTCCTGGGATGAACCCCACATTGGGCTCCCTGCTCGGCTGGAAACCTGCTTCTCCCTCTCCCCCTGCATTGTGTTCCCTCTCTTGCTGTCTCTCCCTCTGTCAAATAAATAAAGTCTTTTTTTAAAGAAATCTTTAAAAATAAGTAAATAAATAACTTGCTGATAAGTGACGGATCTGGGGCTTGAAAGCTTGGATTTTATCACTGGCAACAGATGTTGCCAATTATTGTCCTTGAAGTGACGGGCTTCCTTTATTTCTTTTCAAGAAAATGCTAGATACTCAAGTCTGAAAATCCATAGTTTATCTGTTAGTCCATCTGTGAGAAGGTAAAAATGGTGTTCAGTTAGGAAAAGCAACTAGTTAAGCAACTCAAACAATCACATAGTGTTTTTCCTCAAGAAAACCATTAACCTAGATGTGCTAAAGCACTTTGTGCATACTTCACACAAAATACTAAAATGACATATACTTAAGGGCTGAGATTGAATAAAATTAATCTTTTATACTGCTTCATCAAGGCCATTCTTAACACTGGCATTTTCTTTTTGTTTTACTGAGAGTTCACTAGATGAATACATCTAGTTCAATTGGAGGCAGCTGTCTTGATTTACGCTGCGGTTTTATAACAATTGCTTCTGTACTATTAGTGAAAGGCAATAGTCTCTAAGTGTTGTAATGAAAATAGGGGACCTCCCCCAAAATACAAAAACACAGGGCACCTGGGTGGCATGGTCTGTTAAGTTATTCCACTCTTGGTTTCAGCTCAGGTTGTGATCTCAGGGTCATGACATTGAACACCACTTTGGGGCTGCTTGAGATTCTCTATCTCCCTCTCCCACTGTCCCTCCCCTCACTTTCCCTCTCTCTCTTTCTCTCTCAAATAAATAATAATTTTTTAAAAAAATACAAAAACACTGGGGCACCTGGGTGGCTCAGTGCGTTAAGCCTCTGCCTTCAGCACAGGTCATGATCTCAGGGCCCTGGGATCGAGCACCGCATCAGGCTCTCTGCTCAGCGGGGAGCCTGCTTCCTCCCTCTCTGCCTGTCTCTCTGCCTCCTTGTGATCTCTGTCAAATAAATAAATAAAATATTTTTTTTTAAAAATACAGAAACACTAATTCAAAGGTATATGTGCACCCCTGTGGTTATTGCAGCAGTATGTACAGTAGCCAGATCATGGAAGCAGCCCAAGTGTCCGTCGGTAGATGAATGGATAAAGATGTGGTACACACACACACACACACCATAGAGTATGACTCAGCCATAAAAAAGAATGAAATCTTGCCATTTGCCATGACATGGATGGAGCGAGTGAGAATTATGCTAAGCAAAATAAGTCAGTCAGAGAAAGACAAATACCATACGGTTTCACTCTTATGTGGAATTTAAGAAACAAAAGAATCATAGGGGGGAAAAAGAGAGAGGCAAGCCAAGAAACAGACTTTTAACCATGGAGAACAAACTGACGGTTCGCAGAGGGGAGGTGGGTGGGAGATGGGTGAAACAGGTGATGGAGATTCAAGAGGGCACTTGTATGATGAGCTCGGGATGTTGAATGGAAGCGTTCAGTCACTATATTGCACACCTGAAACTAATATAAAGTTTTATGGTAACTACTGGGATTAAATTTGAAAGAAAAAATAGAGCACCCCACCCTACCCCCAGCATCTGTGACCACACTTTGAGAACCAAGTATGATCAGTTAAGGTCTGTTAAGCAGGTGTATGAAACCCTGTACTTGGCATTTGGGAAATCTTAGAGGATAAAGTAGTCCCTTGTGCTTTCTTTTGGCTTGTCCTTCCAAAAACAAATAACCTCACAAATGTGAGCAAGGGGTCAGGGGTAAAGCGGTGCAACTACTGAAAGCCCCTTTCCCTGGGCTGCTGTGGGCCTGGAAAAGTTCTGAATGTTCCTGTGTAGCCAGTGGTGTGAGGGATGCCTGAAAGGAAAGCCTGGGTGCTAGTCAGAGGTGGGCCAAGACAAATACTTCAGGAGGACCCACAGGAGATTCCAAAGCAGGGGCCAGCTGCAGGTGGAGGGGACAGGTCTCAGGGATCAGTAGCACTGGAAGAACCAGGACTGGAGGAAGTGTGTAGAGAACACTTCAGGTGAGAGAACAGCCCTGACATGGAGACTGACCTTTAAGCTTGAATTAGTCCCATCAGGCCGCCGTAAAAAACTACCGTAGCCTGAGTGGCTTGTAAACAACAGAAACTCATTTCTCACAGTCCTGGAGGCTGGGAAGTCTAAGATCAAGACACTGACAAATTGGACGTCTGGTGAAGGCCGACATCCTGATTCGTAGACAGCTTCTTTTCCCTGTAACCTCACATGGTAGAGGGGGTAGAGAGAGCGCTTTAAGGCCTCTTTTTAAAAGGTACTAATCCTATTCATAGGGCACTCCACCCTCCTACCCTGATCACCTTCCAAAGCCCCAATCCAGATACCATCACACCGGGCTTTAGGATTTAACATATGGGTTTGAAGGGGACACCAGCATTCAGTCATAGCCGAAAAATGAACTATCATGGTTATCAGAAATTATTGGATGAGACTATGAAAACTCAGACTAGACTTCATTGAGTTTCTACTATAAATTGAAAACAGGTAGCCCATCAGCTAGACTGGGGTCACAGAAAGAAGTATGTTTCCATCTGACTGTCAAACCTGTGGTCTGTCCTAACTGAACATCATCTCTGTCCTGGACATAGACGCATGATTGCCACAGCCCTTTCTCCATGAAGGCACAAAGTTATTAAGGGCCCTTTTGGCACTCTTCTGGCCTGACATCTGTATTTTCACACTCCAGCCTTTCAGGATGGAAGAGTAAAAGAAGAGAGACATTGGGCCCTTTCCAAGAGGGCCTCAAATGCACTTGTAAACCAATGGGATGGCTTTCTAATGTTGGAGAAATGCAGGCCTTGTGTACTGACAGCCAACCTACTTAATTACACAAACCTTTTTCCTGCAAAAAGGCTCTAAGTAATGTTGAATAGAACAAAACACTTCCTTCATTTAATCAGATCAAATTAATAAACCTATATCCAGGGCTCACTATGCTTAGAGAACTATGAGGTTCATTCAATATGACATGGAACAGTCCTTGGAACATTGCATGACATGGCAGAAGTACAGGGGTTTTTTCCATGATTTTTTAAATTATTTTCTCAAGAAAGGAATGTTGCTGAGTCAATTGAGTCATCCAGAAAGGCAAAGTATTGCTAAAAAGAAAAGCACGCAGGTGAATGACTTTAACCAACTGAAGGGTTTGGGGAGCTCACACCATCATACTCATTGTCCCCCTACCCATTTCTTGAAATCTTTTTGGAAGCACCATTAACTTACCAACAGAATCAGCTGGTGAAGAGTTAGTTACTCAACCTGTTTGCTCATCCAAGGCCACATCTCCAGGCCTGACTCACTGAAAGCTTCTTTTGCTTGTTCTGAGACCCACTAAGAATAATCAATGCCACAGACTCTAGAAGTACCCAGCACTGAATGTGAAAGAACACCCCAAATCTTATGTTTATATCTAACCTCTGTGTGCCCTTGGGCTAATCCCTTAGCCTCTCTGAATTTCTTTTAAAATGGCAAAATAAGGGTGCCTGGGTGGCTCAGGCATTAAGTGTCTGCCTTTGGCTCAGGTCATGGTCCCAGGGAGAGAGCCCTACATCAGGCTCCCTGCTTGGTGGGAAGCTTGCTTCTCCCTCTCCAACTCCCCCTGCTTAAGTTCCCTCTCTTCCTGTGTCTCTCTCTGTCAAGTAAATAAATAAAGTCTTCAAAAATAATAATAATAATAAAATTAAAATAAAATGGCAAAATAATATTTGTTTTCTGCCTACCCCAAATTTGAGCCACTAATGAATTGACACATTGCTAACTGTTCTCTTAATTGGAAGCATGTACAGAGACATCGCCCCAAGGAAGTAAAGTGTGAAAGCTATTGAGTAACTCCAAGTCCTCATCTTCTACCTCTAATATCTATTTTAATTACCTAATAACAATATTAAAACTAACATATACTGGTGACTTACTACATTCTAGATACTGTGGTGCCTTTTTACATACTCTCATATTTATTTCTCACACCAGTCATCAGTACTCATGTTCTTTCCCATTTTATAGATGAAGAAGTAGAGACTCAGAAGGTTAGGGAAATTTCCCAAAGCTACACTGTTTAATAAGTGACAGAGTTGGAACTCATACCCCACGTTCCCAGACTTCAATGCCCATGCTCAAACACTATTATAGATATGTAATAAGGAGAGCTTATGGGAGTAGAGTGGGTGGAGGAGGAGTTTGCTATAATTATGTGAATAAATGTCCCAATTTTCTATTTGACTTTGTTCCTATATAACTAACTATTGATGTCTGAAAGCAAAGACAAAATAATAAGACATCAAACAAATATCAGTGAAACAGACCTCTGAGTGCCTCAGCCATGTTCTGCCAATTATTTGCAATTCCATAATAACTTCAAAACAGGGAACAATTTGAAGCCATAAAAGTATCTGAACTGTTCTGAACACTGCCCCCCCCCCACAGCACATTGATTTTGGAATACACACTGCATCTTTTTACTAAGAAGGTATATCGTGGGTATCTTTTTTGTGAGCATTACCAAAAGTATTTCAAAGAGCCAGGGGCAACAATGAGCAAGAGTTTGAGAATGTGGTTCTGGGTACATCTGAAGGAACCTGGTGCTTCTGAGATTTTCTTTGTGGGTTGAAGAGAGCACCTTGACCACATACTGATTTCAAACAATGGCTTAGTTTAGAGGTGGAGGGAAAAAATAGCCTCGGCCAGGGGATATACAGACTTTACATGGGATGTGTAACTCTCTAATGATAAAAATATTTGCTCACTGCTATATTAAATTCTCCCATTAACTGTATATTCCTTTGGGTGACTTTCATTAATTCATTTGATACATTTATTGGGTTTCTGCCATATAAGAGCTAAGTGACAGACTTAATCATATGAAGATGAGAGATCTCAAGGAGCTCATATTGTAGGGAGGGAGCCAACAACCCCCCCAACACAGCACGGGTCATGGCAGCGACACAACAGATGGAGAAAGACTGAAGCGAGTTGTGGGTGTGGAGAGGGAAGTCAGCTGAGTCCCGAGAAAGAAAAGGAATTGGCCAAGGGCTAAGTGGGAAGAAAGTTGGCATGAGTCCATGGCAAGGAGAGGGAGCACATGCGCGAGAGCCTCAGAGGTGTGGGGGTGGGAAGTGGTGAGAGGCGGAGCTGGAGACAGACGCAGGGTCCAGGGCAGGAAAGGCTGAGAACACTGGGCTAACAAATACAGACTTCATCTTGTAGCCACAGCGAGCTGCCAAGGCTTTCACTCTGTCACATGCCACCAAATCTGAATTTCAAAAAGCGCATTCTGGAAACAGTGAGAGGGAGCCTAGGCTGCAGCGGGGGTCGGGGCGGGGGGGGGGGGGGCAGCCACAAGGTCAGATGGGGGTCCTGCAGGGGAGAAACAAGAAGGCTGTGGAAGTGGAAGAGAGGAAACCGATCCAAAAGATTTGGGGAAGTAGAATCCATAGGACATAAAGATCCATTGTGTTCGGGTAAATGAGAGGACTGAGCATGACTCAGAAGTAGCTAGTTTGGATGAACAGATAAACAGAGGTGTTGTTCAAGGAGATAAGACATGTGGAGAAGAAATGACTTTTGAGAGAGAGAGATGAAGAGTTTAAACATTTTAAAATCAAGATGCTGGGCACCTGGGTGGCTCAGTTGTTAAGCGTCTGCCTTTGGCTCAGGTCATGACCCTGGCGTCCAGGGATTGAGTCCCACATCGGGCTCCCTGCTCAGCAGGGAGTCTGCTTCTCCGTCTGACCCTTACCCCTCTCATGCTCTCTCCCTTTCTCTCTCTCTCTCTCAGTCTCTCTCCAATAAATAAATAAATAAATATTTTCAAAAGATTGAGATGCTTATGCTAACAGGTCCATTAGACAGAGGTCTTTTATTTTTTTTAATCTAGTACCCAAAATAACAAGTCCTGGCTGTAGTCACAGATGTGGAATTCACCAGGATACAACGGCAGTGAAACACGCATGTGCGAGGGATCACCCCAGGTTGCTTTGGGACTGTGAGGCTACAGGGAAGTTGAGACCTGAAGTCGAAGAAACACCCATGCCAGAGCCCATAGAGGAGAAGACAGAGAGGGAAGCAGAATATCAAGAGCAAACGGCATCCTAGAAGGCCAAGGAGGAGAGAGTCTCCATGTGGGCCAGGTCAAATAGAATGTAATGAGACTTGTCCGCTGAGTCTGGCCACTGCAGAATTTCTGGTGCCTTTGGTGAGAGCAGTTTCGGTGGAAGAGAGAAGAGTAAAGCCAGCTGGTTGAGGGGCGCTTGGGAGTAAGGAAATGAGGATGCGTATAGACTAACTTGCAAGAGATTTGGCTCTGAGAGAAAGGAGGTCAAAAGTGGATGTGAGAGCATTGAGTATATTTATATAAAAAGAGAGATAGTGATGGAGGGGCTGGGTGGCTCAGTCAGTTAATCATCTGACTCTTGATTTTGGCTCAAGTTGTGATATCAGGGTTGTGGGATCAAGCCCCGTATTGGGCTCCCTGCTCTGCGGGAAGCCTGCTTCTCCCTCCCCCACACCCCCTGCTTGAGTTTCCCCTCTCGCTGTCTCTCTCTCGGTCAAATAAATAAATAAAATCTTTAAAAATAATAATAATGAGAGAGAGAGAGAGAGAGAGAGAGAGGAGGCACAGAATCTAGTTAAGAGCACAACCTACTTGAGTTCACACGCTTGCTCCCCTCTGTCCTAGCCAGGTGACCTTGGGCAACATCCTTACACGCACTCTTCCTCAGTTTTCTCACCTGCAAAGTGAAAGTAATCATTTTATCTGGGTCATAGTGTTGATGTGAAGATGACATGAGTTAACACATGTCACAGTGCTCCTAGTAAGTGTTCAACAAGTATTAGCTATCATTACAACTATCATATAATGAGTGAGGGGAGACTGCCAATGAGAAAGAGGATCCCATGGGGCGCCAGGGTGGCTCAGTGGATTAAGCCTCTGCCTTCAACTCAGGTCATGATCTTGGGGTCCTGGGATCGAGCCCCGCATCGGGCTCTCTGCTCAGCAGGGAGCCTGCTTCCTCCTCTTTCTCTGCCTGCCCCTCTGCCTACTTGTGATCTCTCTCTCTCTCTGTCAAATGAATAAATTATATATATATATATATATATATATATATATATATATATATATATATATAAAGAGGATGCCAAGAAAGGGGAGGCTAGGAAAGGTTCAGAAGTGAATTAGACAGAGGTAAGGACACCTACAGGATGGGGGAGCCATGACAATTTAAGAGGTTGGGTAAGTTCATCTGTTTCTACTGTCATTTGTTAAAAGTAAGCACTCCTTAAGGGACTGACCTATCTGGGGTTGGCTGGGATCGGGAAAGTGGAAGTGAGAAAGTATCTCTTAGACCCTGGGCTTACACCTGCCATCTGACGGCATTTCCTCTTGTGGACACGTTACTGCAGTTGTTCACAACACAACACAGATGTTACTGTAGGAGGCCATATTGAGCCTGGAGGAATAAAGCAGAATAACAAATCAGAGATTAGGGCGAGGATAACTGTTTTGTCCTTCCCAAAAGTAACATTCCCAAAGTCTTTTCCTCTTGTTTTGCTCTAGACTCTAGAACTAAAAGTCTCAGAGCATTTTTTTAGTTGTAAATGAACCATATTTCAACCAACCATCAGGTGGTCAAGGCCATGAAAGACTTTCTCCTCTTATAACTGAGTGCAGCTATTTTGTGCTAATAGGACATAGTCCTGTGACCCAGTTGATTTATTTTTTTCATATTGTCTGGGGCACTGACTCTGAAGGCAGTGTTCCTCGCAGCTCCACTCTGCTTTGAGGAATGGCTTCCACCAGAAAGTGGATCACCGTGTCAGTGCCACGCAACTGCCCATCCAGCCAAATGACCCCAGTTTAAAGTGGAAGGAATTTATTTGGTCCAATTACATATTTTCCTGCATGGACCAACTCCTATAGTAAATGTGTGGGAAGCTGGCATGGACAGAGCAGCAAGCAGAACACAGTCTTCTTTTTCTTGGAAATCCTCCACTTGGTCTGGGTGGAGCTATTGAGGCAGGCTCTGTCATTCCAACATTTGTTGAGAAAGGGAGAGAATGTTAAGCAGTGAGAAAATTGGCTGAACCCAACAGCCAGTCTCCTAGAATCTACTCCTGGAGACTCCTTCTTCCACTGACTGCTTGCTTGAAGGCAGTGATGGCCGTTGATTGGTGAATGGTTTTTACTAAATCTCCTAGAAGACAAAGACTATGCCCTTTCTTTTTCTTTTTCCCCTTTCTTTCTGCTGCAACCATCAGGATACCTGGCACTCAGTAGGCATTCAATACATATCTTTAGAAAGAATGAATGAATGGATTAAAATGGAATGGAAACTATAAGACTTCATTGTCAGAAGTGAGTATTTTAAGTTGTCTTCTATCAATAACCTTCTCAGAGACATAATGACAAGAGCAGACATTTCAAGTAAAATTACAGGGTTTGGCCCTTTTTTTTTTTTAAGATTTTATTTATTTATTTATGCATCTAACAGAATGAAAAAGAGAGAGCACAAGCAGGGGGAGTGGCGGGCAGAGAGAGAGGGAGAAGCAGGCTCCCTGATGAACAAGGAACACAGTGTGGGACTCCATCCCAGGACCCCAGGATCATGACCTGAGCCAAAGGTAGACACTTAACCAAATGAGCCACCCAGGTACCCCATGGAGCTCGGCCATTTTTAAGAACCAACCATAAATAAGAAACTCTTCCTCTGGATGGGTCCTGGGAGATCAACGTGGAGTGTTTATAAAGTCTTTCTGGTCCCTTCCCACAGAAACAAAATTCAAAAATTCATGCCTTTGGTAAATTTTGCCAAGTAAAATAGCATGTGGCTCCTCTATCAGAATCAAGTTCAAGTCCACCACTATGAACTGGCATAGAGGCCAGGAAGCAAAATACAAAACAAATAGCCAATCATTGACCTCGACGGTACTGATTCCAAGTATTACCATCATTCAAAGAAGGGAATGTAGACTAGAGTTGATTTAATGTTAAACTGTCCTTGAAGATAGGAGAATAAGAAAAGGAGGAGATTTTTTTTTTAATGTTCCCATCCCTCAAGGAGCTAATAATGTATTTGATGAGGCAAGAGTTGATGTTTATGAAAACTTTAGACCTAATATAGGACAGTATAGAGTTAATGGACAAAGGAACTATTTAGTGAGTTTTAGCAGGGATGGGAGGACTAAGAAAGCGCAATGATTCAATGATTGGGAGCCCCTTCCTGGGGAGGCTGAGAACCAAGAATGGATGGAAGCTTGAGAGGGAGCTGAAGAGAGGGGGCTTCCAAAAAGGGAGATTTTAAGTAGGGAACAAATTATAGTAGTAGGAATTGGCCCAGGAAGAAGAAGATGGACCAAATCATAGAAGCACTGGATACTGAGAAATAATGTGATGCTGACCAAGGATGAGTCCAGGGCTGGTGAATAGGTAAAGAAGCAGCTAAGGGAAAAACTACCCTTCAGAAATTTGCTCTACTGTTATTATTTCCCACTCCCTCATTTCTCTTTTGACTCATGCAGCCAAAATCTCTCCTAAAACAGATTGCCAGATTTTTTTTTAATTTAAAAACTTCTTCTCTTTTTATAAAAATAATACATCTCCGGAGCAACTGGGTGGCTCAATCGGTTGAGTCTGCCTTCAGCTCAGGTCATTAATCCTAGAATTGAGCCTCATGTCGGGCTCCTTGCTCAGCAGGAAGTTTGCTTCTCCCTCTTCCTCTGCTCCTCCCCTGCCTTGTGCTCTCTCTCTCTCTCTCTTTCTCTCGCTCACTCTCTCTCAAAATAAATAAATAAAATCTTTAAAGTGGGGCGCTTGGGTGGCTCAGTGGGTTAAAGCCTTTGCCTTCGGCTCAGGTTGGAATCCCAGGGTCCTAGGATCGAGCCCCGAATCGGGCTCTCTGCTCAGCGGGGGGCCTGCTTCTCCCCGATCTCTCTCTGCCTGCCTCTCTGCCTACTTGTGATCTCTGTCAAATCAATAAATAAAATCTTTAAAAAAAAAAAGATATATTCATCCTAGAAAATATGTATCAATCACAACAAATCACCCAAAATCCCAAAGCCTAGAGATGAATACTTAAGATTTTGATTTATAGTTCTCTTCATTTTTTCTATGTATATATTTTTAAATTTACATTTTTCATCAAAATGAGATTATGCAACCTTAAATCCTACTTTTTATACCTAACAAAATATCTTATGGGCCTTTCCAAGATCCTGAATATAGTATGTAATGTCTTGAGGCTTTGTTGCAATTGAACTGAAACAGAAAAACAGAAAATCACTCAAATCATGAGTGTTTAGCTTGATAAATTTTCCCTAAGTGTCACATTCATCTTACCAACATGCAGATCAAGATATTGAACATGACCAACATTCCAGAAGGTTCCTTGTGCCCCCCTCCTATTCACTGTCCTTTGCAAGGAATACCATACGTACTTCTAACTTTATATAAATGGAATCATATTGTATGTATGTTTGTATCTGTCTTCGTTCAATACATCACTTCAGTGACCACACATTATTTCTTTGAATTGCTGTAATTTATTCAGTTTATTCTTATTGTCATGCATTTTTCACCAAATGTTTGCTTTCATTAAAAATTCTTTAATGAATATCTACGTACAAAACAATGATTTTTTTTTCCTTACAATAAATCCACTGACTAAAAAAATTTAAGACTTTTGACTTATATACCAGATTGCCCTTCTGAAAGATTGTACCAATTTTATATTCCCATCATAGCATATAAGACTTCCAATTTCCGTGGTGTGGCCCAAAATTGAACACAAAACCCCAGATGTAATCCAACTACCATCCACCACAAATGTCTCTACCGGTCTTAAATATCCTCACTTCCTTTTACAGTACATAAATAGACTGCAAGTACAAATATCCTCTACGTTCTCTGACAAAGACAAAAATACAGAATGCTGGAAATGACCTTGGAATTTATCTAGTCCAACAAGCTTATTTTCAGATGAGAATACAGAAGCCCAAAGAGGAGAAATGTCAGTGCAGACAGATTCCCAGTTAAAACCAAACCAGAAGACCGTGTATAGGAAAAAAGCTGCAAAGAAATAAAACAGGGGTGCCTGCTTGGCTCAGATGGTTAAGCATCTGCCTTCGGCTCAGGTCAGGATCCCAGAGGCCTGGAATCGAGCCCCATGTCGGGCTCCCAGCTCATGGGGAGTCTGTTTCTTCCACCCCGCTCTGCCTGCTTCTCCTTCTGCTCGTGTTCTCTCTCTCTGTCTAATAAATATGAAATCTTGAATGAAAGAAAGAAAACAAAATGTATTTCCGGCAGTGACCTTTGGGAAATAAGATTACGGGAGATTTTTCTTTTTACTTTTCTGAATTATTTAAATCTTCAATAAGGAGCATATATTTCTTTGACAGTAGAGAAAAACTATTTTCTTTCTTTTTTTTTTAAATATTTTATTTATTTGTTTCACAGAGAAAGAGAGAGAGCACAAGCAGAGTGAGCAGCAGGCAGTGGGAGATGGGGAGAAGCAGACTTCCCACCGAGCAGGGAGTCTGACGCCAGGCTCAATCCCAGGACCCTGGGATCACAACCTGAGCCAAAAACAGACACCCAGGCAACTGAGCCACCCAGGCACCGCTAGAGTATTTTCTTTTTTTTTTTTCTTTTTAAAGATTTTTATTTATTTATTTGACAGACAGAGATCACAAGTAGGCAGAGAGGCAGGCAGAGAGAGAGGAAGGGAAGCAGGCTCCCCACTGAGCAGAGAGCCTGATGCAGGGCTCGATCCCAGGACCCTGGGATCATGACCTGAGCTGAAGGCAGAGGCTTTAACCCACTGAGCCACCCAGGTGCCCCTAGAGTATTTTCTTTAAGAGAAGGAAAACATAGAAAAGAGAGGCTAAGTTTGTAAATTGCCTCTATATTCATTTAATGCATGCCTAAGATCATAGTGTAGTGGGCTACAAAATAGGAAAAAAGGTGGCTCGATAACTTTAAGATGAATTTGGAAGAATCAGAATACTCTAGAATAATAAATTCTCAGAATTTAGAGACCTAAATAGGAAGAGCCTGACTGGGGGTGCCTGGGTAGCTCAGTCAGTTAAACGTTCATCCCTTGATTTCAGCTCAGGTTATGATCTCAGGGCAGTGAGATCAGGCAGATGAGCCTGCTTAATATTCTCTCCCTCGCCCTCTACCCTACCCCCTCCCTCTCAAAAAAGGCAGGCGGGGTGGGGTGCTGACTGAAGCAACTTTTGGAAGGCTCTAGTCTGTAAACTTGATGAGTCAAGTCTGGAACGGGCCCTGGAGACCTCTGGGTAAAGAAGAAAAAGACAGGTTTTTTAGTAGTATTTATACTACAATTTGGAAATCCTGCCTCTGTCTCTGTTTAGAGATAGAGTTAGGATGGAGATGGGGCATGGAGTGGGGGCTGAGATGGAGATGGGATTGGGATAGGGATGGGGATGGGATGGATTTGGGTTTGGTTTGGAGATGGATATGGGAAAGAGATGGGTTTAGATGGGGATGTGGTTGGGATGGAGATGGGATTAGGATGGAAATGCATTTAGGATGAAGAGTGGTTTGTACTAAGAGCTGTAGTAGTTCACAGCATCATGTGGTGGAAATGTTTAGGAATCCCTGCCTTGGCGCATGCCGTTTCCTCTCATCCAGGACCTGAACCTTCCTTATCTTGTCTCTACCTAAGAGCTAAAGTCATGGAGCCAATTCTGGCATCTTGTCTTAATGAGACATTTCACACATCTTTCTGCGTGTATGATAGATTCTGTGAAAGGCAGAATCGTTGACTGTTTACAACAGAGATAAAATCATGTCCCTAAAGTCTCCAGGTTAGTTGTTGGGGGGGGGGGGCGCTGATAGGGTTACTAGTTTTAACAAATATAAATACAAAACAGCTAGTTAAATTCGAATTTTAGGTAAACAGTGATGGGGTGTAGTGTAAGCATGTCTGATATAATAGTTCACTGGATGACAGCTGGCAACCCTATGGGGCCACCATGAAAGCCTGGGTCTTGCTTGACTGAAGGATGTGCAGGTCTACCTCATTTCCAGAACGGCCATACATGTGAGAGGCTGTAGAGCTTAGGTACCAAGGCACAGGTGTGACCTTGGACACAGATTTTTTACTTAACACTTACTTCGGGATTTCTGGGTGGTTCAGTCAGTTAAGCATCTGCCTTTGGCTCAGGTCACAATCCCAGGGTCCTGGGATTGAGTCTCACATCGGGCTCCCTGCTCGGTGGGGAGCCTGCTTCTCCCTCTGCCTGCCACTCCCCCCTGTTTATGCTCGCTTTCTCTCTCTGATAGATAAATAAATAAACCTTTAACAACAACAAACAAACAAAAAACAGTTCAAATAGTTATTGTAAGGATTAAATGACTCTACGAGTCATAAACTTAGAGTCATAAACACACACATAAACATAAACACACATATAAACACAGAGAGAGAGAAAGAGAAAGAGAAAAAAACACTAATTTAATCCAGACTCTTCAATTCACAGACAAGGAAGCCAGCATCCAAAGAGGCAAAATCTCCCAAGGTCTCCCATGATCACGCAGCTAGTTCAATGCAGGAATGGCCTAGGACCAAAGTCGGCTAACTCCCAATGTCACGTACAGGGCTACCTCCCACTCCCTGAAGCTCTCAGATTGTTTACCATCCATTTATTCATTCACTCTGATCTAACAACTACCGAGTGCCCACTGTACACCAGACACTGATACATAAGACGTAGCACCTGCCATCAAGAAGTTCATGGTCACGTGTGAAGTTTTTCCTTATACCCTGCAGCTGACCTTGTCACTGGCATATTTTATCCTATTCACCAAATAACCTGAAGCAGCAGTGCATTTCAGAACTCACAGAGATGTTGTCTTTGAGGATAAAGATCTATTTTTCTTAGTTGTTTCCGGTCAGACAGAGTCAGTTCTCAGCAACAGCCTGCTGAAACTCAGTGTGGTGACACAGCTCATCCCAGCTACAGAAAGTTGAAAGTGACTCATAGCCCTGAAGTGGTTGGGGATCATTCCTAGGGCACAGTCAGTTCATGATCCAATGGAATAATACTTTTTCTCTGAAAGGAATCGTTTGGTTACAAAAATCTAAACCTAACCTTGGAACACATTTTCATTTAGGAAGAAAGTAGTATTTCAAGAGGTAGGAATCATATAGCTCTTTAAACAGCTCTGATGACTGTATAAAAATAAGATAGTTTGCTATGCAAAAGATAGTTGATACCTTCACAAGCTGTAACTGTGAAGATGACCCATCTTCAAAGATGTTAAAATAGTATCACAATATAAAAGTGCTGTTCCCTAATTTGTAATTACAGAGGTTGACGCTCAAAGAGGATATGTGACTTGATCCATGTCCTCTAACTAGATACAGATATGAGATATAAACCCAGAACTTGAGTCATTTGGTCCAATATTCTTTGACATGGAAGGAAAGAGAGTTGTCACTTTCGTGGGGCCACAGGACTCCTGGACACTGGCCTTAAGGAACCATCTCTGGTGACAGCAAGCCAGGTTCTGTGGGGATACCACCAAAAACAAAGCAGTCTGCACTCTCTGCGAGCTTCAGCCTAGCAAAGGAAGGAAGAGAATGTGGGCAAAGTACATGTCCTGGAAGCCAGCGGAAGAGAAGATTCCAAGATGTTTATCAATGGTATTAAATGCTACTAAAGGGACAAAAACTATAATAAAGACCAAAAGAAGTTCATTAAATTATATGAAAGTTACACAATCACTCTTGAACTCTAAAAGATCTACTTCGAAGAGTGATGAGAGCGGGATGTGGCTTGCAAGAGGACAGGGAGTCAATGAAAGAGAGGGAAGTTCAAACAGGCAGTTTTAGAATACCGAAAAAAAATAGGAAAGAAAATGAAAATAACTAGAGGATGCAGACAATGGTAGAAATATTCTCCTTTGGATTGGAAAGAAACCAGCCTCTTGTTACGCTGAAGAGAGATAAGATGGTGTCAACTGAGAGGAGCACATTTCATGTGGACAAGAAAGAGGAGCAAGTTTTTGGAGCAGGAAGAAGGAGAGGATCCTTTCAGCATAAATCAAAAATAATTCATTATTGGGGAAGGTGGGTGAAATAGGTTATGGGGACCAAGGAGTGCACTTGTCATGACGAGCACTGGGTGATGTGTGGAAGTGTTGAGTCACTATAGTGTACACCTGAAACTAACATAACTCTGTATGTTAACTATCCTGAAGTTAAAACAATAAAATAAAATAAAAATAATTCATTCTTTCAGCCACAATTATGAGGTGTCTCTTCAGACACTGTGTTTGGGCACCCAAGTGAGCAAAGCATAACCATAGCCTGTGCTTGTGAACCATCGAGTCCAATATGGAAGACAGACCTTAAGTAGCTGGTAGACCAATAGAAGGAGGGATTCCTGCTGGGGCGAGGAGTCCCTCCCAGTGTTTACGGACCCGGCTGCTAGGCTTAGCTCATTGCTGTGATGCTGGATTCAGTGTCCACAGAAGACATTGTAACCTGCTTTATTCCATTCCTATTTGAAATATTTAAAGATAAAAGTGGGATAGAAACTTGCATACTTGCATTTGTTTGAATTTGGGGTTCAGCTAATTCTTCTCCTGACATGATTTGTTTGGTCTTTTCTCTCTGAGCCCAGAACGTGCTGCCCCACCCCCTAAGGTTTGCCTTTGGAGGCAGGCGCTCTCTTGCGGGGCCGGCCAGTGAGGCCAGGAGTTGGCTCCTAAGAGGGGCTTGACTGATGGATCCAGGAGCTGCCTCCTGGGAGGGGAGGGCTCCTGGAAATAAAGAGCACACTGAGGAAGGGGGCCCAGATAGGCACATGGAGGTGATGCAGCTTCATTTCAGCTCCACCTCAAAGAACGGGGACCCCTGGGTTGACAGCTCTCCTTCTGCAGGCCTCCTCCTGTATAGCGCTGTTGGAACCTGGGGGTTTGGGGGGGGGCGGGAGTGGAGGGAGATACCTACTGAGCTGTGACATGAGATCTCCCAGTACTTCGGTTGCACCATAGAGCATGTTAGTCTTTCCATGGAAAAAAATATAAATTATATTGGAGGTTGAGAAGAAAAGTTTCTCAACATTTTTTTTTCTTTCGACGTGTTGATGAACCCTTCAAAACAGGATCTCTTAGCGCAGACACTGTGTGAATGACACCAGGCGATATTGCGTCTAGGGTCGCTCAGGGCTTAGAGCCTTGAGTAATGATCCACCAGAAGTCAGTGAGATGACAGGAAGTGTGACAGTCCCTCATCTGCTATCTGTCATCTTGTCACCAGAGAGCACAGCCCACTTGTTCTGATACGTGGCACCTCAGAAGATTTTTTTCCGTTATAACTAATTATCCAGGAGGGGTATCAAGGCCCCACTGTTTTTTATTTAAAAAGTTGTAAGGGGGGCGCCTGGGTGGCTCAGTGGGTTAAAGCCTCTGCCTTCAGCTCAGGTCATGATCTCAGCGTCCTGGGATCGAGCCCCGCATTGGGCTCTCTGCTCAACAGGGAGCACGCTTCCCTCTCTCTCTCTTTCTGCCTGCCTCTCTGCCTGCTTGTGTTCTCTCTCTGTCAAAGAGATAAATAAAATCTTTTAAAAAATAAAAAAATAAAAATTTGTAAGGCCTCAAAGACGTGCAAGTGACATTATATGAAAATCCGTATTTCTACTTGCAGTTTTTGTGCCTTCACCGCAGTGATAAAAATCACTTTGTTCTCCAGTTTGGAGCCATGGGAAGAATCAAGGCATTGTGTAGATTACTTAAAATTCCACTGTGCCTGCACCATTTGGCCAAAGAATGCTGAGAATTTGCAGCTGTTGCTCCACAAAAGGTTCCTAACTGGGGCAGGGACTGCCGTTGAACACACAGCTGTTGTTAATTTGAGCTGAAGATTTTTAATTGCCTTTGTGTCAAAATTTATTAAATAACATTTCAGAGGAACAAAAACTGTAATAGTCGCATTAGTGGAGTGCTGAAAGAAGAAAGTCATTGGAACGCGGCATTTTTGCCTTGTAAGCCGAGTCTGAAAATACCTTTTCCACATGACTGGCTTCCAGCCATCCCAAGAAAAGGGTTTCTAGGTAAATCTGGCCACAGAAGCCCTGGAGGCTTCTGCAGGGGCTCAGCCCACCCTTGTTCTTACTCTTTTATCTGGAAGCACTTCTTGCCTGAGTGGCCTTCTCTTGTTCCCGTACTGTCCCTCCGTTTCTGTTATTGTGGGAGGTGAGTCCTAGTGCTCAGGGCAAGCGTGACATTGGCTGGGGGCCGGCTGCTCCTGCTGAGCGGTCTGCGTCCTTCTTGGGAGCCTCTGTAATTGCCGTTGTCCTGTTATCTCTAGCCCATCCATGACAATCCTGCGAGGCAACTGAGCCCTCCCCACTTAGCTGACAGCAGCTGCATGGGTGAGCGGTAGACAAACAGGCACCTTTCCTTCATTTTTTGTCAAGGAAAGGAGAGAGAAGGTGAGGCCCTTCTACTAATAAGGAACAACAGCTAAGTTTCCCTCAGGAGGGAAGCTGCTAAGTGTCCTGAGAAAGGGGTTTTGAATATGAAGAGAGACGAACCAGAGAAATGGCGGAATAAGTCATAAATCCTCACTACCATGCTAACATCCCTGCCATGTTCTCATTTTAATGTTCAGAATTCCCTCTAACAGGGAAAACTTCAGTTCATCAGGCACTTAGGAAACACCTACTGTAGAGGCACATGGGTGGCTCAGTGGCTTAAGCCTCTGCCTTCGGCTCAGGTCCTGATCTCAGGGTCCTGGGATCAAGCCCCACATCGGGCTCTCTGCTCAGCGGGGAGCCTGCTTCCCTCTCTCTCTCTCTGACTGCTTCTGTGCCTACTTGTGATCTCTGTCTGTCAAATAAATAAATAAAATCTTTAAAAAAAAAAAAAAAGGAAACACCTACTGTGTGCCAGGTGCGATACTAGTGAAGGACCTGGAGGCCAAGTGGCAGACAGGCTGAGGGCACCGACGTGCTGTCAGAACCACTCACTCTCATAGAGGGGGACTTCCTGGTGGAAGAGGCAAGCGTTTGATGGAGGCCGAAGAGATGATGAGGATCTCAATAGTTAGAGGAGGAAGGAATCTGGGAGAGCAAAAGCATGGTGGTTTAGAAAAGTTACATCTTGTTGCAAGGACAGGATGTAGCTGGACATGACAGTGTTGGGCAGGGATAAGACACACACAAAAAAAGAAGGGCTGGAGAGGTTAAACTAGATTCTGGAAGGTTGAAATGCCCCTCTAAGGAGTTTGGATCTTATCCTGTGGGGACTGGAAAGTCACTTATGAATGCTCTGGAGCTGGGAAGCGTCAGTGCTTTTCAGGCAAATCATCCTGTGAGCAGGTCTGCTGGACTCCAGAGCCTCACCCATTCCCCCCATGCAGAGGTGGAATGACTCTTGAGGACCTGCTCACCCTACAGGCCAGTCTGGCTAGCAGGGAAGAGAAGAGGAAAGGCCTCTGAGAGCCAGAGTCCAGGCTTCAAGTCCTTGACTTGCTACCTACTAGCCAGGTGGCTATGAAAGTTGAGTTAATTCTCTGTGCCTCTGCTTCCCCATCTGTAAAAAGGGGGAAATAGCACCTGACTCTTAAAATTATTTTAAATTAATACATAAAATGCTTAGAACAATGAGTGGTACAGTAAGCTCCTGATAAAGGTTAACTATTATTTTCAGGAATAAAATCTTACAACTTAGCACTGGTTGAACTTGGGGCAGGGGAAAGCAAGAGAGTCAAGGGTGTAATGGCTCATCCAAGGAATATGGCTCATACTCAGAAGTAATAATAATATTCAGAAAACAGCAGGAAAAAAATCATATTGAGGTATATTCTACAAAATAAATAAAATCTTCGAAAGGGTTGAGGCCACATGAAAAAACTCGTTCTATGTGGAAGGAGACCAGAAGGACCTGACAACTAAAAGCAATGAGTGATTCTGAACTTGACCCATTGGCTTCAAAGGACATGGCTGGTATAAATCCATGGAAATCTGAACGGATTCTGAAGATGTAGTTACGTAGCAGCGCATGCTTGGCTCCTGGTCTGGAGGCAATGAAACTGAAGTGTTCTGTAGTGATGAGGGATCAGGTTGGCCACTTACTCGCAAATATTCCAGAAAGTTCTTTATTGTCTACTGATAACTCTGCCCTGTGCTTGGGATTGTTTAATAATGAAAACAATGTATTTTAAAAATTAATAGCTAGCCTTTGTTGGGCACTCATTGTGTACCCAGCACCGTGGTCAGTGCTTTAAACATGAGTATATTCAGTTCCCCAGGAAACTTCTCTTTCTTCTCTACCCAAAGCGTCCCATGTCCCTCCCAGTGCCCTGGAGCAGCGTGAACTCTGCCCACTAAGTAGTTACCTACTAACTGCTTGTTGGGGTGTATAACGCTTACCCAGCCCCCACTCTGGACAGCCCACTCTTCAGGGGCAGGGAATGTACCCCATTCTCCACGGTATCCACACTTCCCAACACAGCTCCCTGTAAAGCATAAATACCCCATACGAGCTTGGATGGATAAAGTCCATGGGCTTGTTCACCATGGTGACTTGGGAGGGGTGTCTGAAACAGGACTCCTTTTCTAGGTGGCCCAGGCTCTGGCAAAGGCACACAGTGTGGAAAGCTGGTGGAAAAATATGGATTGACACATCTCTCGACTGGTGACCTCCTGCGTAATGAGCTGTCGTCAGAATCTGAAAGAAGCAAACTGATCAGAGACATCATGGAACGTGGCGACCTGGTGCCCTCAGTAAGCAACAGTTGCCTTCCCTGGAAAGGGGTCGGGGGGTGGGGGGATATTTTGGAGTGTTGCAGTTAGTCTAAGCCCCCAAAGACCATAGCTACATTTTATTTCCCTCTGATGTGAAAGTCCAGAGGCAGTTGGAGGGTCCACAGCAGAGACCCATCTGCCAGACCATGTCCCGGCCCAGGTTCCTTCCACTCTGTTGCTCTGCCAGCCCCTTGAGTGTTAGCCTATCTCATATTCTCCCAGGGAATTGGTCCCCACGTAGTGTTAAAACCTTCAAAGCACAGGTGAGCATGCTGCAACAGAGCCTATAATTAGAGCCCCCTGGAAAATAGAAAATAACATTTTGGTCTTGTCTGGAAAGTATGATAGCATTATCTTGCAATCTGGTATCTTCCTTAGACAGTTTAAGTAGCGAATATCCCTTTTATGCCTCTTTTTTCCTTTCAAGTCACCATCCACCTCTGAGCCGCTGGATGCCATGGGTAGCAAAAAATATTCATCACTGCCCTATGAGGGCCCTGCTAGTCTCTGTAATTAGGGCTTGTACTGTGCAGACCATATTAGCTACCAAAGCTTTATGCTTCCTCTTCAAATAGCTACAGTCCCTAGCAATTCTCTCAAGTCAGTGGATATCAAATTTTATAAAATATTTACTGGAAAAAATCAACAGAGAAGCACATTTTATACCATGTTTTGCCTAGTTTTAAACTGCCATTATGCCTAATTTATGGCGTGTTACCATAAGAAATACAGCCACTATATTTCATCTATTGTAAGATGCTATTTTAAGACATCCCAGTAAAATATAACTAATAAACTATTCCATATATAACTATACCAGCATGAAAAAAACGCTATTAAACTGTGACTGATTGTAAGATACGTACTAATTTCATAGACAATAAAATGTGGGGAGAAAGTGAAACTAAGGATGAATGAAATATGATATATTTCTGTCGGCTGTTAATCTTACATGAACCTTTCTCCCTCCCAAAATGGGATGACTAGTGGAGATGGGTGGTAATGCTAGTGTTGTTCTGTGGAAGAGCTCAGATCCTGACCACTGTCTCTCTGCTCCAGGGCATCATTCTGGAGCTCCTGAAGGAGGCCATGTTGGCCAGCCTCAGCGACACCATGGGCTTCCTGATTGACGGCTATCCCCAAGAAGTGAAGCAAGGGGAAGAGTTCGGACGTAGGGTGAGCTGTTGTTATGGGGATCTTTCCAGAAGGAAAATAAAGGACATCATTGAGGTTGGGGGATAAACTCAAAAGTCTATCTCTCTCCTAATTACATTAACCAAACTTTCAGTTGCAAATGCAAAAACTCTACACAAACTGACCAAAAAGAGGAGAGTGGGGTAGGTGATGATAGTGGATTTATTGGCTCAAGTAACTAAAATGTCTAGAAGTGGTTCACACGTGGTTGGACCCATGTATTTAAATTTGTTCATCCATTGTGTTGTGCCTTTCTCCATCTCTTTTCCAGGCTTTTTTTCACCATCCAAGTGATCTCAGAGAGAGTGTTTTTCTTTTCCAATGGGGGTAGCTGATGACCCAAGGTTGTGTTTCATTATCCTGGGTTGGGTCATGAGCCCATTGCTGAACCAATCACTATGGCCAAGGGGAAGATGGGAGGGCATATAATGGAATATCTAGGAATACCCTGATTCATTGGGTAAGACCAGGCTAGGGATGAGAAAGGGAGGAGGGAGCACCATACCTGAAGCATGCAGACTGAGGAAGGGAAGGAAAATTACCCAAGAAAGAATAGGGACGCCCCTAGAAGCCATCAAGGGAAATGATGCTAGACAGGCAGAGTCAAGTGAAGTGTATGCACTGCTCCAACCTCCCACCATCCAGCCTCCCAAGTCCCTCATCTCCTAGTGAAGCAGGTGGGGCAGGACCATTCACAGGGGAACAGTAGTAAGTAAAAACCATCATAACTATCCTTTATTGAACCTACTCTTGCCTCACTCTGTTGCTGCTACACACTGTACATCCATTTACCTCTAAAGTCCAAGCAAGCAGGAAATATTTGTCCCCAGTTATTAAACAAAGATTCCAGAGCTCACAAGTATTAATATTTATCTAGATACCTCTTTAGACTAGTTTCGGACATTTTCATATTTCATTTCATATATTTTTAATAACCTTTTTTAGATGATAGATAGATAGATAGATAGATAGATGGATGAAGTACTTTCTTCATGTTAAAGGTGATGAATTCAGCCCATAGAGACTTGCCCACAGTCATAGGGCTGGTAAGTGACAACTGCTGGTAGATCTCTAACACTACAGTGTGGATAACAGTGAATCATGCTTGTGTGTCCCCTGGAGATTAGTCTGACCTTCTGAGCCCATTTGATTGAACTTCCTTAGATAGTATCTGAGAATTTAAAGGCCAGTTGCTCACCTTCCCCTACATTTCCTGCTAGCAACCAGAGTCAAAGAAAAAATGCGCCAGCCTAGTTGGCAAGAGTGGGATGAGTCCACCAGCGCTGGCCCTCAGCTCGGGAGCCTCTGGCAACCAGGAGCGAGTAGCAGAGCCGTGACTAGTGGTTCCAGGCAGTTCCCAGTGGGGGGCGCTCATATCCACTATTCCGCGGAGCTTTCCCACACAAAACAAACCGCTTGAAGAATTCAAACTTCAACATACATCAACTACTTTTTTTCAAAAAGTATTCGAAATTTTGTTATTCGAAAGATTGTTATCCTTTCTTTAAAAAAGGTTTTATTTGGGGCGCCTGGGAGGCTCAGTCGTTAAGCGTCTGCCTTCAGCTCAGGTCGTGGTCCCAGCGTCCTGGGATCCAGCCCCACATGGGGCTGCTTCCTCCGCGGGAAGCCTGCTTCTCCCTCTCTCACTCCCCATGCTTGTGTTCCCTCTCTCGCTGTGCCTGTCTCTCTGACAAATAAATAAATAAAATCTTTAAAAATAAAAAATAAAATAATAAAATAAAAAAGATTTTACTTATTTATCTGACAGAGGGAGACACAGCGAGAGGGAACACAAGCAGGGGGAGTGGGAGAGGGAGAAGCAGACTCCCCACCAAGCAGAGAGCCTGATGTGGGGCTCCATCCCAGGACCCTGGGATCATGACCTGAGCGGAAGGCAGATACTTAACGACTGAACCACCCAGGTGCCCTATGCTCTCCTTTCTTGAAATATCATGCTAAAATACACATAACATAAAAGTTAACATTGTAACCACTTTTAAGTGTAGAGTTCAATAGTGTTAAGTGTATTTGCATTGTTGTGCAACCATTCTCAAGAAGTCTTGGAAAACAGGAATTCTATACCCATTAAACAACAACTCCCTGTCTCTCTCCCCTCAGCCCCTGCAGCCCACATTCTACTTTCTGTCTCTAAGAATCTATTTTAGGGACCTCTTCTAGGTGGAATCAGCCTAATTTGTTCTTTTGTGGCTGGCCTATTTCACTTAGCATCATGTCCTCAAGGCTCATCCAAGTTGTAGCGCATGTTACAATTTCCTTCCTTTTTACAGTTGAGCAATATTTTGGTTATCCATTCACCCATGAAAAGTGACTTGGGTTGGCTATCGTAAATAAGGCTATGAACATGGACCTACAAATCTCTTCCTCAGGACTCTGCTTTCAACTCCTTTAGGTATAGATACAGAAGTGTAATCACTGGAACGTCTGGTAATTCTATCACACACCACCTACCTCAGCCGCTGCGCCATTTTATATTCCCACCAGCAGAGCATGGGGGTTCCAGCTTCTCTACAACCTCACCAACCCCTGTTATTTTCTGGGGGGTTGGCTAGTCCCTACCTTAACGGGCATGAGGTGATTTCTTATTATGGTTTTGGTTTGCATCTTCTTTTTTTTTTTTAAGATTTTATTTATTTATTTGACAGACAGAGATCACAAGTAGGCAGAGAGGCAGGCAGGGAGAGAGGAGGAAGCAGACTCCCTGCTGAGCAGAGACCCCCCCACCCCCGATTCGGGGCTCGAACCCAGGACCCTGGGATCATGACTAAAGCCGAAGGCAGAGGCTTTAACCCACTGAGCCACCCAGGCACCCCTTGGTTTTCATCTTCTTAAAAATGAATTATGTTGACCATCTATTCTTGTTCTTGTTGGCCATCTATGTATCTTCTTTGGAGAAATGTCTAGTCACATTCCTTGCCCATCTTTTAATCAGGTTGTTTGGTTTCTTGTTATTGAGTTGTAGGAGTTATTTATATATTCTGGATATTAACCCCTTATCAGATATATGATTTGTTAATATTTTCTCCCATTCTGTATGTTTCCTTTTGTTCTATTGATTGTGTCCGTTGATGCACAGGGGGTTTTTTTAAGCTTTTATTTTTTTGGTAATCTCCACACCCACGGTGGGGCTCGAACTCACAACCCCAAGATCGAGAGTTGTGTGTTCCACTGACTGAGCCCGACAGGCATCCTGATACACGGACGCTTTTTATTTTGATATAGTCTAATTTATCTGTTTTTGCTTTTATTCCCTGTGTTTTAATGTCATGTCCAAGAAACCACAGCCAAATCCAATGTTGTGAAGATTTTCTCCTCTTTTCTTTAAGAATTTTATAGCTTTAGTTCTTACCTGTCGGTCATTAATTCATTTTGACCAATTTTTGTATGTGGTGCACAATAAAGGTCCAATTTCATTCTTTTGTATGTGGGTATCTGGTCTTCCCAGCGCTATTTGTTGGAAAGACTGTTTTTTCCCCAGCTGAATGGTCTTGACATCTTTGTCAAAAATCATTTGACCATCTATGTAAGAGTTTATTTCTGGGTCCTCTATTGTATTCCATTAGTCTGTATGTCTGTCTTTATGCCAGTCCCACACTGTTCATATCACTGTGACTTTGTAATAAGTTTTTAAATCAGGAAGTGTGAGACCTCTAACTTTGTTCTTTTTCAACAAACAAACAAAAAAACACCAGTGCCGTTGGGACTTTGATAAGGGTTGTTTTAAATCTTTAGATTGCTTTGGGTGGTATTGACATCTTAACCATACTGAGTCTTCTGTAGATTGTTTTACATCGTAGCGTCTCCTAGTCTTTCAGCCAAACTACAGGCTGAATAACTGAGGAACAGGGAAATTTTTTCTACATGACTTCAGAAGCAGGGCCTTGGCAAGGCTGGAGGATGGAGAGAGGATAGAAAGGAGTTGTTGGGTCAGGCCTTGACCCTGCAGAGTTTGGCGGTTGTAGAAGCACATCATTCAAATACAGTGGGAGACACCCTGTAACTGCCACAGGCCACGGTGTTCACTGAGGCTCAGGCTTCACAGTGGCAGCACACCTCTAGGTGATTTCACACTTATTTTGTCTGTGAACTTGAGGTCCGAAGAGCCCCAGGAGGACCTCCAAGAGAGTCAGGACGGTCATACACTTGCTTGGAGTGCTGGGGGAAAATGTCTTTGAAAAGTCTACTTTGCTAAATTATTCTTTTGAAGCCCCCAAGTGGTCCACAGTGATAAGGAAGATGCATGGTAAAGACGGGCATCCCCTTTTTTGGTCAACAACCATGTGCAAACAATAACAGAGTTAGAATCCGTATTCTCCCTTGAGGGTTTTTAGAACTAGATCTGCAGGCAAGTCCCCGATTTTAGGCCTGTGGGTTCCAAACTGTTTTAAGCAGTGGCATTTACGTACAGCCTCTTTAAAGCTCATGTCACTCATGTGGTTCAGAATCCAAAAAGCTGAATATTGTCCCTGCCGTATATTAGTGTGATGCTGGGCAAGTCCCTCAACTTTAGGCTCTTCCTGTATAAATCGGAGGTAATAATACACCTGCCAAAACCTAATTTGAGGATTTTGTGAACACTGAATGACAAAACATACATAAATGTGTTTTCTAAACTTTATATGGCTATAAAATATTATCTAAATTAGGGTCTTTTTTTTTTTTTTTTGAGAGAGAGAGAGAGAGAGCGCTCTCATGCTGGGGATGGGGCAGAGGGAGAGGAAAGAGAGAATCAGAAGTAGACGCCAAGCTCAGCGCAGAACATGGCACAGGGCTTGATCCCATGACCCTGAGATCATGACCTGAGTGGAAATCAAGAGTCAGACTTAACCACCTGAGCCACCCAGGTGCCCCAGAGTCATACTTCACACAAATCTGTAAATCCCTACTCTGTCAAACCTTTCCCCTTTGCCTGTAACCCAGGTAGCATGAGGTAAATGTTTTACATGGCTGGTGGTTTTGTCCCTGGCCTTTGGTATGTATGAATTCAAAAACCTATATGATCTCCCCCCAACTAAAGCAGAACCCCCCCCCCACTCTGGGCCCCATTCAGACAGGCATTAGAATTGGCCGAAGGGTGCTGGGGTGGTTCATTTGGTTAAGTCTGGGCTCGGGTCATGATCTCAGCATCCTGGGATGGAGCCCTGCTCCCAGCTCAGTGGGGAGTCTGCTTCTCCCTCTCCCTCTGCCCCTCCCTGCTTGTGTTCGCTCTCTTTCTTTCAAATAAATAAATTAAATCTTTTTTTTAAAAATGTGGCAGAGAAGAAACCTAACTGGAACTCAGAGTGAGGAAGAGTCATTAGTGTGGTGAGCAGGCAGTTCCAACCAAAGCTAAAAATCACGATGTCATCTCAAAAACTACGGGAGTGCCCAGTTTCATTAATGAATTGATGACCTACAGGGAGAGGTCTACAAAAACAGTTTTTTACACACTGCTGGGAGGAGTTTGCAGAGGTCAAACATGGCATTGACTTGCCCTTGGGTACAGTGACCTTGGAAGATGCTAATGTCCCTTACTTAGGCTGCATGCAGGCAAACACACCTGACCTTCCAAAGCTGCTACTTGCTTGAAGCCTGACCAGAAGGACAAAGATGCTACAAATACACAGAATGAGCCGCTCTCTGGTCATTTATGTCTCTGCCGGGACCACATCGTTTGTAGAGTCCCGTCCAAATTACAGGCAGGGAATTAATTCGAAATTTGGCAAAGACAAATACAGACATCTCATTTTCTCCGGAGCTTTAGAGCAATCAGCCAGGCTGGGAGCAGAGTGAGCGTTTCTCATACGCTAATAATCAGACCCACAACTGTTTGAAGCCCATGCATGCCTGGGAAGGGTTTTAACCAGCCTTGCTCTGTCGCAGAGACTGATAAGCCTGATGCATGGGACCATCTGTTGCCCCAAATCCCCAGTTCGGTCAGGCTGACGTCCTTGCACACCTGTAGTTGAGTCCTCGAGATGCAGCGTCGGTAAGGATTTGCCTGCCTGCTGTACCTGACATCAGAAGACCAAACCCAGGCTGGTGCCCACTGCTCCAGTGTGTGCCTGTGTGCGATTTCTCTATTACCGTCCTATCTTCTAATCCCAGCGCCGGTTCTGGCCCCATTGAATTCATAATCTGTGCCTTCAGTATCCAACATGATATATGGGGAGGTGGGGGTCAGTGTGACAGCGTGACTGTGTGTGTGTGTGTGTGTGTGTGTGTGTGTGTGTGTGTGTACGTGCGCACGCAGGTGTGTCAGCATGTGTGTGACCGGAGCAGAAGGGATACGAAGTCAGAGCTGGGGTTTCTGACCATCATCTCCCATCTCCTAGTCCAGCTGAGAACCACTGGGCACAGTGACTGGGTCTTAACAGGCCCGTATTCAAAGCTCTGCTGTACAACTCACTGGCAAGTCATTTAACTGTACATATCTCAGTTTCCTCTTCCGTAAAATGTAAATTGACAATGGCTTCAGCCATGCCTCTTCGGAAGATTGGCTGGGGTCCTTGAAGAGTCCTTGACATTTATAAGCCTACATACGGTGTTCCATAAATTGTTAAGTCTTTTCCACAATTATGGGTTTTTTTCTGGCTACAGAAAGAAAAACTGTATGGCTATGAGACAGTACAGAAGAGTATAAAACAAAGACACACTAATCACCCAGAGGCAACACCTATTAACATTGTGACGTATGTGACGTATGTCTGAGTTCTACCCCCTTTGTGTACAGAGAGTATCATACAGAATGTGTAACTATGTAATGCTGTTACTTTTTTTGAGCACTCACGATATGCCTGGAACTGAACTAGATGCTTTACATATGTCCATTTATTAATCTTTATAACCTTTAATATATAATATAATATATATATAATATATATATATTATATATATTATAATTATATATAATATAATTTATATATAATATATATAATTATATATATATTATAATAATATATAATATAATTTAATATATAATATAATATAATCTTTATTAATCTTTATAACCCGATTCAGCAGCTACTGTTGTTTCCGCTTTGTAGAGTTATCTTCTGGAGGAGGGGTGAAGTGCTCTCCTGCATTAACCCGTGCTTGTGCTCAACAACAGCCAAACTAAACAGATATTAACAAATAAAATGCGTGTGCTTGCTCTTGGCTTTTCCTTCCCAGGAGCCTCTTAGCTGAAATTGTGCCCTTAGTGCGAATGTGCAGATCATTTTCCTAGGCGTGTGAATGAGGACATTAGTATCCCTCTGACTACTCTTAACTACCTCATAATACTTCCATCCTCAGAATAAATGATTCTCATTTTCAGAATGAGCTCTTAGCAAAAAAAAAAAGGAAATAAAGATGGGGGGGTATGAATCTGGCCAAAGGACTTCCCAGTTGGTGTGTTCTAGTTGCTTGGAATTGTGAGGCCCCTTGGGGACCACCCTGGGATTCCCCACATGCAATTTTCTGCCCTCTTCCTCTGACTTCCAGTTCACTGTAGAACGTTGAGCTGTGTAATGACAGTACGGTGGCAGTGGGATGATACTATTATTGTTAGGGTTGTGTGTTCAAGAATGCTGGAATGACCCAGATACCCCTCCTCTAGGGAGCTCCCCCAAGGGGAGGGACCTCTGAGGTGAGAGCAAATGGGAAATAGGCCTGCCACTTTATTTTTAACCAGTGGCCCTTACCTCTCAGTGGAGCAAAACCAGGAAGTATGCTGGGGCGTGAGATTAAGGCAAAAAACATGGGTAGGGCCTCTGACTCTTCCTAAACCCAAATCTGACCAACGGGGGCTTTCATAATTCAAAGGGGTGAGTACATCGCTAGACTCACGTCTATGTAGTGCTTAAAATGGGCACTTGACGTCTATTAATTCATTTCATCCCGGCAATTCTCCTACTGAGGTAGAAACTATTATTATCCTCATTTTAAAGCGAGGAAAATGAAGCACCCAGAGAGAACAAGACAGCTATTTTTCTCAACAAAAGAGAGTTTCTGGGTGGCCTGCCCCTGCCCACTGATAAATATGGCCTAAACCAGTGTCCTGACTTAATCAGGAGAAAACAAGAGCCGGGGGTCGGAGGAGAGCAGGGTAAACCCCTCCTCCCGCTCCGCCTGCTGGAATCACGTAGGCAAAGCCATCATCCCAAGGCCGCTGAAGCTGACATTCTCATCCTGGTGGCAGCTCTCAGCTGGGATGGGTGCTCGTGCCAGCTTGATCCCAAGAGGCAGTTCGAGCCAGCTTCCGCAAAATGAAATGGTCTCTGACACCACCCACTTCCTTTCCCGCTGTCTTGCCCTCCTCTCCTGGCCCCGTGTGGCCCACCAGGCGTCTGGCCTGAGCCCCATTCTGAAGGAGAAGTCCATGAGGGTGAAGTCACCCGGCTTTCGAGGCACATACAGCTGGCTCAGGACTGTGGCTTTGGACAAGTTAACCTCCCTGAGGAGATGATTTCCTCTTGCTTGGAGAAGAGATAATATTTCCCAGCAGGGCTTCCAGGGTTAAAAGGACAGCGGGAGGTAGCGGCCTTAGCTACAGCAATGTTGTTTACTTGCAGGGTGCCACCCGTCCCTCAAAGGACACTTGTGCTGTAATAGGGATCCCCGAATACCCAAGGCTGTGAAGAACCCCCCTCTGCCCAGGCAGCAGTCCAGGGGTACCAGCAGGGTGATGCTGGGAGCAGGGAGTTGTCCCCAAGTGTCCGTGATTCATTCAGAAAAGGGTGGAGTGCCCTTGCGGCCACATGATGTTAAAGGCAAACCGCAGGCTAATGAAAAAGAGGCAGAGAGTGGACACAGAGAGCTGCTCTGGAGGACTTTCTAAAGATAGGTGTAGATCCAGGTGCTTTGGAAAATGATTAAATGATTAAATAGTATTTCATTCAACCATGCAGAAAAGTTTAGGTACTGACACCATTAGTGGTACAGGCCACTTCCAAATGGAATGACTGCTCCATAGCGTTTTATGTAGGAAGGGAGAGTGCAAGGAAGGTCGCGTCAAACCCGTTTGTCTTGGAAGTGGCTTTTCAAACTATTATTTTGTGGAGAATTGGCCTGGAGATTTTCTTAAAGTGCAGGACTGATTCAGCAGGTCAGGGAGGGTGCCCGAAACTGCCTTTCTCACTCGCTTCCAAATGATGGCTGTGTCTGCTCCGTGGACCACCCTTGCAGCATCCTGTGGAAGACGAAACTGCCTCTCAGCTCTGTATTCACCTTGATGCAGAAATCAGTTACTTCCAGCTCCTGCTCAGATACCCATTATCTCTGTTTGCACCTGCATGTGCCCCCTGAATAATCTTTCCTGCCTTCAAGAGTGGCCTCGAAATTCCCGCAATTAGAAAAATCACCTTGTCTTCTCATGCAGACCCAACCAGAAACTGTTCCAGGGAGCCCAAGGCGAACTGAACCCTGGGCTGCCGCCCAAGCCCGCCCTCTGCTGGTGACATGAGTCACTGTCTTCTAAACCCAGCCTTTCCTGCTGCTCAAATGCTCATTTTTGTTTTCGCATTAATACGGGCAGAAAAGTTGCATGACATTTTCCAGAGGTTTATTTCACTCTTCTAGATTTGGAGAATTTTCCAGCCCTGTTCCTTCAAGTACATCCTGTCGAGGGAGTAAATAAATGTTCAGCCAGCACTTACTAGCACCTTACTGTTCTGAGGTGCCTAAAAGTCCTCCTCCCCGCCCCCCACCCCGATTTTGTTCCCATCCCTCCCAGGCACTTTCCACAGTGGGGTGGCAAGCCTTCCTTTATTCATAGCCTGACCACTGCAAGATGACGAGAGGGAGCAAGATTCTTGGTGGTTGTGGTAAGGGAGGAAATACAGACACAGAGACATCAGGAGCCAAAGAACATTTCAGGGAAGGACAGGGAGATTGGGAGACTCGTGCTGCTGATTATAGCATCATCATTCATTCACTGAAACATTTCTTAATCACCTACCTACTACCTACAAGACTTGGGACCAGGTAGGAGTTAAGCACTCCTAACCCTGCAAAGAGAATGTAGTCTAATAGGAGAAATAAGCCTAATAGCTAACACTTATTGAGTTATCATATGCCAAACAACGTTCTTACATTATTTTATTTAATTTTACTTAATATTATTTTAATTTTACTTAATCTTTACAGCAGCCTGTGATCATCCTCGTTGTACAAATGAGAAAACGAGGGACACCTGACTGTCTCAGTCAGTAAAGCGTGCGACTCAATCTCAGGGTCGTGAGCTCAAGCCCCACGTTGGACACGAAGCCTGCATTTAGAAAGAAAGCGGGGGGGAGAGAAAGAAAGAAAGAGACGAAGGAAGGAAGGGAAGGAGGAAGGAAGGAAAAGAAAATTGGGGTGCAGAGAAGTTGAGTGATACTTTCAGTTAATGATGGAGTCAGATAGCTGAAAATTGCAATTTGCTACTTTCTCTAATAGGGTTCTGGGGTTCGATGGGCCTGGCTGACTGGCTCTCATTTGAGGTCCTTTGTACAGTTGACTTTATACAGTCAGATAGTGGCTAAGGCTGGTGTACGAATCTGGAGCCAGGGTTGGGATGTCAAAAATGGTCAGGAGCTGGCCAGGCACCTCCGCTTGCAAGGCCTCCCTGAGTGGCTAGCTTGGGCTTCCTCATATCTTAGCAGTCAGAGTAGCTGACATCTTAGATGACAGCTGACCAGGCCCAAACTGCAAAATTTCTCATGATCTTGCTTCTAAGACCCTACAGCATCATTTCCATTATATTCTATTGGTCCAAGTGGTTACAGGTCAGCTCAGACTCCAGGAGGTAGAGCTCTGGGCTCTGTGTCTCAGCAGGGGAAGAGCTTCGAGTACTCCAAGGCAAGGAATTGACGAAGACCACCTTAGAGAAAGTCACCACACCTTAAGCAGCCTGACTCCAACCTTTGTACATTCAGTCTTTATGTTCCACAGACCCCACATCAGACAGACACAGGCGCACCGTGCTCCTAGTGGAGGCAAAGGAAGAAGCGATTGGCTCTGCCTCAGTGGGTCAGGGAAGTCTTCCCAGAGGAAACACCCATACTCATACACACACACACACGTCCCCTTAGAACGGAGGACAGATTGTGACTGCCTTAGGCAACATACTGCGTGATCTCTATGCGTTGAGGGGACAATGGCCGAGGGCCAGAGGCAGCTCTGAGACAGCATGTGGAAAGCCACCAATCCAGGAAACAGGAGCCATGAAGTCCAGGCTCAACTCTGCCGCAGTGTAGTTCGGGGACCTTGAGAGGAAGCAGGAGGCCAGGAGAAGAAAGAGCTAGAGGTCTTTCCAGAACATTACCGAGTGGAATTTCTGACCATGTTGTGCTCCCCCACCCCCAGATCGGAGACCCGCACTTAGTGATCTGTATGGACTGCTCGGCAGACACCATGACCAACCGCCTTCTCCAGAGGAGCCAGAGCAGCCCTTGCGCGGAAGACACCAGCACCATCGCCAAGCGCCTTGAAGCCTACTACCGAGCGTCCATCCCTGTGATCGCCTACTATGAGACGAAAACACAGCTACGCAAGGTGAAACGTTTCACTTCCTTTCCTCAAAATGAACCAATAATCTTTTCTTTCTTTCTTTCTTTTTAAGAGAAAAGGGGGGAAAAGGGAAATTTCCATCCAGGGATCTAGGAATTAGAGCTGCAGACAGCTGCAAAGTTTCACCTTTGTATAAATCAAAATTAAAGAGCTGTCATCACATAAACCATAAAAAATTGGTCATAGAGTTTTCACAGATGCCCTTATAGTTGCTGAACACAACTCCTTTTTCCAAAATAGAGAGAGGGAGGGCGGGTGGAAGGGTGGGGATGAGGCCTAGGTTCTGCCTTCTAGACCGCAGCTGAATAGGGTGACCCAAAAGGTCTCTTCTAGGTTTAAAATTCAATGACTTGGAATTTCTAGATTTTTACACGGTCCATAATTGGCACTTGGATTTCTTACAGTAACTGTTATTGAGCAAAGCAGCCTACGGGGCCAAGAGAGCAGGGAGTTTGGTGCAACAGTGAAGACACTGGGGGGAAATGGGTCCCGCCAACCTAATGATCGGAAGGGGTAATCCCTGGTGAATTACCATTCATTTCAACCCCTCCGTCCACTCATCTGATAAACATGTATGAAGCCCCTCCTGTCGGCCATCCATTGCCCTAGGGGTTTAGATACAGATCATGGATGCAGTTCCTGCCTCCTCGAGCTACAGGTTTCAGTAGGAGATAGACAAGCCAGCCTCTGATCATGGTATGGGGTCAGAGTGAGCACAGAGTGAGTTCCAGTGGCCCTTTAACCAGTCTACGGGGAAAGGAAAAGCATGAAGGAAGGTCACTGGTGGACAACTAAGCTGAGCCTCAAAGAGGGAGTGATGGGCACCCCACACAGGAGGAGCCCCAAGGAGAAAAGCTCAGGAGGAAGGAGGAACTCGGCTTGGCTAGGACATAGAGTGCCAAGAAAAAGAGAAAGAAGAGATGGGGCTGGAGAGGGAAGAATGGACCAGATCAAGATGAACCTGAGTCAGAAGCAAATAACGGTCCTGTGGTGGGTGGGAAGCGGCAGACACAGTCAGGAGGTAAGACAGAATGTTCAGTCCATTGAGCTGGCAGAGAATGCATCTGAGAAGACAAGGCTGAGAGACGACTCTCAGGGAGGCAGGGTGCCAAAGCACAGCAGAGAGCACAAACCCCTACTTTCTAGAGGAGGCCTCCATCAATAAATAACCAACTTGTCTCTGAGGCAGCTATGTCATCCATTCCTTGGCAGAAACCAATGGTAATGAGTTCTCATCTTCTACACCTGTTAATGGTCCATTTTGCAGAATCCTAAGAACTTAGCCCTGGGAATAGAAGTCTGAAAGGTGTCCCTTGATATAATGCAGGGATGTCAAATATGGGGCATGAAAGCCCCCATCCCCAACTTCCCTCTCCGAAGCTACTGATCCACTGGTCCCCGGGGCCCTGGGAGCCCTTGTTAGCGCAGCTCTCCAGGCAGCTCCTAGCAACTCACAGGACTTGATCTGCAAGAGGAAACCGATGAGCTGTGCTTTGTGTAACATCCGACTGCCACATAAAACAAACACTTACACTCAACACAAGCCAAAAAAAAAAAAAAAAAAAGTACCATGTAAGAGCGGGGTCTTAAGAATTCAGGGTTGCAGAAGACTTTGTAAGATTAGTGATTTCCACCCTTCATGCAGCCTGGAACACACAAGAAAATTGTCCAGATAGAAGAGAATTTCTTCCACTTTTGATTTGTAGAGGTGAAAAAAAAATTCCCTAAGTCATTCAGAGTTTAACCACTTGCAGAGTCAGAAAAGCCCTTTATCTACCTCTGGTATCATTCCAGCCTGAGTTCTACACACTGACAGGTGATGGGTACATGGATACAGGACCGAGTTCTGGAATCCTCCTTAGAAATATCTAAGTTAATGGAAAATGAAGTTTTCGGTTCCATTTGACTCATCGCGTCTGCTTCCCCTGCATCTTGAGGATGCTGGCAGCCGGGTCTGTGGTAAGGTCACATTTAGGATCCGCTTAACAAATATTTAAGCTGCTCCAGCCCTGACTTCAGAGCAGTATAGCTCCAGCCTGCGGGACTCCCAAGGAACCTCTCAGAGGCGGTGCCTCTGCCCAAAGCGGGATGAACGCGCTCTGTCCCCAGCATGGCCTAGGGACAGCAGGGACCCTCAGAATACTGGGCACAGGGAGGTGAGACTCGCTTGCAGGTGCCCCATGGGGGTTGCCACAGCTGGGCTACAGAAGCGGGGACTGGAGGAGAAGCAGGGGCTGGTGACAGGCAGGCATGTTTTCCATGGGGGAAGGGGAAAGCCTCTGTCCCTTTGTGCTCCCTGGCTTCGGGGCTCCTGCCCCATCTTCTTGCAACAGCTTTATCTCCTCCTGGGTTCTGAGCGACAGTTTGCGGCTCGTCCTTGGGATGCTCTTTGGAAGGTCAGCATCTCCTCCCCGTCCGGCTGGTGCATGGAGCCCCAGGCAGGGCTGTGTACCATCCAGGAGGGCCCCTGGATCATTTCAGGGATTTTCTTAAAACTAGGTAGGAGTGGCGAAGGCGCTCCAAGATGCAGACAAAACAAACCAGTAGCTCAGTGAGATTTACTTAGGAATGAGAGCTCCATCATGGTCCCGCCAAGAAGCAAATGGCCCTCCACCAGCGCCTCCTTCGGGCCTCCGGTTTGCCCAGGTGCGTGGGGGGTGAATCCGTTGGCTAACACCCCTGCCTGGTGACAGGCAGCCCTCTGGCCCGCAGCTAGCCCAAAAAAGGGCCGTGAAATTTCAAACAAAGGTAACAAAGAAGCAAAATGGAATTGATACAACCACTGTCTCACTCTTTAAGCCCTTATGATGCGATCATTATACAAAACAGAACTTCCTAGAACATATACCTCGGGATAGAGGCATATGTGAGACAAATGGATCCCCGGACTTCCCAGCTCTCTTCTCTCCCTCATAAAGGCAGCTTTGCTCGGCATCTGAGAAAGAGCTAGAACAGAACTTTTCTTCATTCCGCTCTCTTCCTCCCTCATGCTCTGGGCAGACATCAGTCGTCAATTGTGCTGTGGCTTTCCTACCCAGTCTGGACAGCTGCCTCAGAGACTTTCCCCAGGGGCAGGAACAGGGCCACACCCAACTCTCTAGAACCCACCCCTAAAAGGAAGCTTTTTTCCATTTCAGTGAGAGAATTCATTATTTAAAAAACAAAAACCAAAAAACTGAAATGTAGCATTTCAGGGTAAAAAGCATTGTACTTGGCCAAAGACCCCAACAGAGAAAATTCCGTCTTGGGTACCAGGAAGCCTGAGGCACGGTGCGGTGGAGCTCTGTGAATCTGGATGAGTGATTTCACTGCCTAACCTCGCCCTTCCTCAACCTAATAAGATGGATGGACAGAATAGGACCTCCTGGAATCCTCCAGGCCTATCACTAGGATTCCTAGGAATTCGGAAAATAAATAAATATATGTTTATTATATGTTAATGTTATGTTAATATAACATAATATATATAATATAATATATAATATTAATTAATTAATATATGTGGTATAATTTTCTAATCATAAAAGTAACACAGACTTATTTTAGTAAATATAGAAAGCTAGGCTCTTACGAAGTCTTATCACCACTCAGAGACACACATTCTGGAGTATTTCCTCCATATCCTCTTGCTGTAAATTTTTAAAACATGACTATAACCATCAGTATATTGATTAACTAGGGCTCCTTGGTGGTAGGTAATAGGCACCAACTTCAGCTGGCCTAACCCAAAACACAAAACTTTAAATTATAAGGTGATACAACCCACAGCTTCAACCCAGCAGGCCCAGGCAGGCTGTGGGACCAGGTCCCTCTGGCTTTGCACACATGCCTTCTCTCACTCATCCATATTTTTCTTTATCTGGCCCAGAAGCTAGAATATGGCCATCCTGCAAATTCCACATCCATGTGTTACCGCAAGAGTTCCAAATTCCAGACAGAAATGTTCTGACTGGCCTTGCTTTGCTCAGGGTCTCTCCTTGGTCCTGTCAGCTCTGGCCAGGCAGGTGGGGTCACATGGGACTTTTTCATTTGTTCGTGGATATTTTGTTGAGTGTGTACTGCATGTCAGATACTGTTCT
Source organism: Lontra canadensis (assembly GCF_010015895.1). NCBI lineage: Eukaryota > Metazoa > Chordata > Mammalia > Carnivora > Mustelidae > Lontra > Lontra canadensis. Next base: position 10,916,679 of record NW_022631034.1, read on the forward strand.
TGGTCCTGGGGACAGAACAATAAACAAGAGAGACTGAAAAGAGAAAAATGTTAGACGAGAAAGTAAAGTAATTGCTAATAGGATAATCTCTGTGAGTAACACAAAACAGTGAGCTGCTGGTGGGGGCTGTATTTTAGGTGGGTGTTTGGAAAGTCTCTGAAGGGGCATTTGAATTAAAACCTGGCCCATATACACATGGCTACCTGGGACTCTTCCCTGGGAATTGGGTAGGTAGAATTCCCAGAAGAGAAGGGCTTGTTGTGAGTGGGGAAAAACCCCAGAAATAGCTACCTCAAGTGGCATAAACAGAATTGTATGAATTAATGCTTTAGGCTTCTTTTGTTGACAAGTATAAAAGTAACAACTGCTTCTTAAAAAGACACGAACTAGAAAATTCAGGAGTATAGAGATAAGAATCTTCCACCCAAACCACTAATGAACATTTGGGTATATTTTCTTACATTTGTTTTTCTCCACCTGTTACATACTTTTTGCTCATGGTGTAATCAGCCCAGAAACGCCCCAGGCCATAGATGAAGGGGCTTGATAACAGATGGTAACTGTCCCTGGGTTATTTATTAGTTTTAATCAATTTAAGAAAAGGGGCGGGGGGCAATGACTCCATAAACACACATTTCACAGATGCAGGAAATCAAGTTCCTTGGCAACTCTCTCTGACAAGTCAAGGTTTTTGCTCGCCCATTCTGCTGCTGCAGTGTCCCATCTTCATAAATAGTTTAGCCATTTTAGAGCAATATCCATTGTTGTTCTGGGGAGTCATCCAACCTGGCAGGGGATTTTTCGTGACCTGAGGGAGAAAGAATGAGAAAGGCAGCAGCTGGCACCGCCCGGAAGGGAGGGGACGCGGAAGGCATGGGAAAGTCAAACTTCATTCTCCACAACCCTTGGTGGACTGGATTCCAAAGTTCGGAATCTAACACAAGTGAAGGAAAGCCCAGATTACCTTTATCCCTTGAGTTCTCCATACTTGAGGTCTTAATTTCGATTCTTCTTTCAGTTGACTAAAATAACTCTTTAGTTCATTTTTTTCTGTGAATATCTGAGAATGTTGCTATAGTGGCTTTGCACACCAGTGACGGCTTCACTGGTTATAACATTTGGGTCATAATATTTTTCTTTCTTTTTTTAAAGATTTTATTTATTTATTTGAGAGAGAGAGAGAGAGCACAAGCAGGGGGAGCAGCAGAGGGAGAGGGAGAAGTAGGCTCCCCGCTGAACAGGGAGTCAGACACAGGGCTCAATCCCAGGACCCTGGGATCATGACCTGAGCCACCAAGGGGCCCAGTCATAAAATTTTTCAAACAGCATTCAGAAAACATCACTCCATTGTTTTTCACGCACTGTATTGTGGAGGGAAGGGCAGACACAGATTTGGAAGTCAACTTTTTTCCAGCTGCTATCTTTAAATATATTGGGGCTTGGGTTTTTGTTTGTTTGTTTTTAATTTTTCCACGTCATTCAAAACTTGTATCCAGATTTCAGTCTGCCTTCACTGCCTTGCACTGGCATAGACACCTTTTTTTTTAAGCTCAAGAAGGTTCTGTAATAATCCTTTGATTATTTTTGATGTACTTCTATTCCTTGCTTCTCCTCAAAATTCCTCAAAAAACCCTAAAATTCTTAGATCTCTGTTCCTTCTCTACTAGGTCAGTCCCAAAGAAATGCAAATGTGACCCCATGTGTAATTTCAAGTTTCCTATAGCCACATTTTTAAAAAGTCAAAAGAAAACAGGTGACCCTGATTTTATGAAGTCTTTGCAACCCTTGTGTCTTTCACGGACAGCGCGTCTCAGTTCAGAATAGCCACACTTCGGGGCTCAAGAGCAACGTGGGGCCATGACTTCCACCTTGGAGAGCAAAATTCTGTATCTATAACCCAACCCGTAACTGTCATTTCTGTGCTCTTGACTTTCTAGGAAAAAATCCCAAATGTGTTTCATACCTTTCCGGTTCAATTTTCCACACTATTGTTCCTGCTCCCGAGCTACTGACATTGATCTTAGTGCTCAGGTGCCTTTTCTGTTGGCCCCAGCTCAGGTTTTTCGTCTCACACTGTTGCCTTCTCACCACACCTGTTCTTACGTCATGACTGTCTGCTCTTACATCACAACAATCACATCTTCTTACGTTTGGTCTCCACTGGCCACAGTATGCAGCCATTGCCCCTCCTGTGTGTTTGTGGAACACGGTGTCTTTCCCCAGCTTCGTATTTGTCACGAGTTATTATCCTGACTTCTCTACATGTCTGCGGCCACCAGGAGAAAGTAAATTCTGGAGCGGGAAGCATGATGTCTGTCTTGTTCATGGCTTTATCCCCGGGCACGATGCTTGGCATGAGAAAAAAAAAAAGTCCTCAATAAATATTTATTGTTGAGTATTCAAAAAATCATATTTAAAAATTTTCTAGTTCCTCTAGGATATATTATCAGAGCTCTTCTTTCCTTCTGAATCTCTGCAAATGCATGCCCTTTGCCTGTTTCTAGAGTGGTTTTCCCCAGAAACCTCAGTTTGTCTTAAGTTTACTCATCCTCTGTTGTGGTGGTCTACTGCTGGGTGACAAACGGCTCCAAAACTTAGTGGCATAAATCAACAGCTGTCACTTGCTTCAGGGGTTTGGAAGAAGCTGGAACTTTCTACCAGAGCACCTACTCGTGGCCTCTCTAGAATGGCTAGCACGTGTCACAGCTCGGTTCCTGGGTTCCGGGGTGGGGCCCCAGCGGGAGCCTCCAGTGAGTGAGGGTTCCAAGACACCAAGGCAGGAGCTGTGAGGCATCTTCTGGCCAAGCCTGGGCTTGGCGTCACTCCTACCGCGTTCTACACATTACAAGATTGTCCCTAAGGCCAGCCCAGGTTCAAGGGGAAAAGGGTTCTATTTCGTCTCTCGATGAGTGAGGAGAAAGGTCATGTTCAGGAGAGTATGTAGGGTAGGAGATGTTGTTTCAACTCTCTTTGGAAACTATAATCTGCTATGTTCTTAAATTTGGGGGGTGGAGTGGAAGGGAATCTCTTGACCCACAAGACATGCAGGCGATCCTTCGTGTCACTTGATGTGTGCTCAAGGACCAATGGCACTCAGGACTGGTCCTCTTGGGTCTTGTGCTGGAAGGCAGGCTGAGGTACATCCGGGAGGCTCACACCTAACATGGGATTTCGGGGCTGAGACGTGCTGATCAGGGACCACCATCAGACCAAGATGCTCTTGACCTGTGTGCCTCTTTCTGCTTCCCCTCCTACGCCAGATCAGTCCTTCTAGTTTGGGATGTGTTCCCCACTCTCTCCTTAGTCATTCTTTTGGTAACACAGTCTTAAATGAGATTTAGAGAAGGTGTTCTGGTGGGGCTTAAGGAGAGCAGCTCTTGCCTTTTGAAGTTGTGACCCCACAGCAGAAGGATAGACGCCTGCTTTTCTGGTTATTTTCTAAGTCAGGAGCTGATACGGAATCTAATTCCACGGACAATAAGTAGCAATTCATGTTTTCAGAACTCCTGTGACCACTCACCTTTTTCTGGGTCTCCATGGACATTTTAGTGGGAAACTGGGAGAGGCTTGCCAGATCCCATGTCCCAGGAGGTTGGGGGAGGGGCGTCTCTTCAGATTCTGTGAAGATCAAACAGACTAAGGAGAAAAAAGCATCAGTCGGTGATTCAGTGGCCCCAGGTGTGTTAAAATTGTCAAGTGTTCACATTGGTGGCCAGGATTAGATTTATTTCGAAGGATTTTTTTAATTACCAAAGTAATGAGCGCTTACTATAATAAGCAAAGAGTAGAAATGTCTAAGTATGTATATATATAATGTATGTATAGATGCATATATTTATAAATAAGACAACTAGCAAAGCTCCCTCCAACCTTACTTCCCTCAGATAACCAGTGTGAGCGGTTTCCTGTGTATCTTTCCACCTCCCCTCCCTATCCCTCTTCTTCCTCCTTTCCCTGTCTCTCACAGTCTCCTGTCTCACTCTCTTACCCTGACCATCCACACTGTATAGACCATCACCTCCCCCCACCCCGGCCAGGGTGGAAGGTTCTGATTTCATGAAAATCCTACTGTCCTGTACACGTTTCTCTGAAACACCTGGCAGCCAGTACACATCACAATGTTTTCCCGCTACTAGCTATGAGGCACTCTGTAAGGCAAAATATTCTATAGTTTCTCCGGCTGGTTTGTTTCTGGTGTGTTTTGTCCCCTACTAACAAGTGGGCAGTAAACATGAACACCCTTATTTAGGCTTTTGTTTCTTCTAAGAGAGATTGTTTTCAGCAGAGGCTTTTTTAACCCATTTGCCTCCACTTCCCTTTCTCTCCCTGGCACTGAAGGGTTTTTTGAGTCCAGGAAAGCTCTGGGATTTCCCACTTCCCAAGTGCTTGGCCTCTCCTCTCCAGGCCTCCCCAGCGGAGCTGGCATCTCAGTTCCGCGAGCAGAGCCTCCCCGGGTTCGGGCTGGGCCTGCCCGGGTTGAATGCCAGTAGCGACAAGGATTTGGAGACAGCGCTCCCTCCTGCCCGCCCCGTGCAAAGAAAGGTGCACGAAGGGGCAGGTGACTTCCAGGAGCCCTAGGGTTCTGTCTTCCGCCTTGACAAATGAGGCATAAATCTTGCATCTGTCTCGCATCTGTCTCTGAGAGACAAGAAACTAACTCATTCTTTGTGACTCTGCTTGAACAGTCTCCTCCGCACCCGCCTCCCTCCCTGATCCCCTGGCCCTCGCCAGATCCCCGCAAAGAGCCTTGGATTCCAAGCAGAATTCTTGGCTCCCGGTGTCCTGTGGAAATGAGCTGTGCTCACGGCATGTTGGTATCCTCCCAGAAGAGCAGGTAGAAGAGACCGCCAGACCCTGTCCTCTTCTACACACTTTCTTGATCTCCTCCTCTGTGGTTGCTCCCGGTCCCTTCGCTGGGCTTCACTTGAACCCACAACGTCTCCAGGGGCCATTGCCAGGAATTCTCCCTGCAGAGAACTGGCGCGGTTTCCTCTAAGGTTCTTGCCACATTCAGCAGACATTCACGGGGCATCTGTAATGCCCACGGCATGGTGCTCCATGCCAGGGATTCCAAGAGGAAAAGAGACCCAGGAAAGGCAGCACCACAGCAAGGCGGTAAATACAGTAACAAGATTTACAGAATGTTCTGGGTCTTTGGGAGCACAGGGCCTGCAAAGGTAGGTAAAGGCTTCAGAGAAAAAGAGGATATTTGGGCAGGTCCTAAGGAGAATACAAGTTCTGACAGGCAGAGGGGAAGGGGACAAAGGCCCTGACACATGAAAGCGCCCAGTAATGTTAGCACGGGACTGCAACGGCAAGCGGATGAACAGCAGTGTGGGGACAGCAGACCAGAAAGCAAGGTCTATGCAAGACTTGAAGGACCTGAATCCATTCCTTCACTCAACAAATTTGCTAGTGCAGCCTGGTCCAGAAATAGAACGTGGGCCACATACAAAGGATTTAACAATTTCCTAGTAGTCGCATTAAGAAGAAAAAAGCAGAAAGAAATGAAATGAATTTAATGACATACTTTATTGACCCCAATACATCTCAAGTATTAGCTTTTCAACACCTTGTCAATATACAAATTACGTGATATGTTAAGATATTTTGTAATATGTTTTCAGTATCTGGTACATAAGCATAACTCAACTCAGATGCTAAATCTGATTTCTCGAGAAATCAGAAAATCTGAAGAAATTCTTCAGAAATCATAGACTGTATTTGTATTTCATCAAATTTAGGGTTAAGAAGGTAGGTTTCATATACTCAAGTTGTTCCATTATATTTTTGAATTTTCCAAAAACTGAGTCAAGTACCACTTAAGTTAGATTGATCTTTTTTTTTTCCCCCAAAGATTTTATTTATATGACAGAGAGAGGGAGAGAGCACAAGCAGGGAGAGCAATAGAGGGAGAGGGAGAAGCAGGCTCCCTGCGGATGGGGCTTGATCCCAGGACTCTGGCCCGAGCTGAAGTCAGTAGCTTAACTGACTGAGCCACCCAGGCACGCCTAAAAGTTAGATTGATTTTAATTACATAGCATTAAAGTTTCAGTTCCTCAGTGCTAGCCACTTACAAGTGTTCAGGAGACCCCTCAGACTCCCTCATTGGATAACACAGTTCTAGACTATCCTAGAAAGTCTGACCTAAAAAATGCTGGTATTTTAAATAGGAAAATGACTGATCAGGTAGGTCTTCGAATTTTTTTGATGTCTACGAAAAAGAGCAGTCATTCAAAGTTAAACTGCGGGCAAATTTCGAAGGAAGAGGAAAAGAAGGAAAGATTTTCAACGTAACTTTTTAAAAGGACAAACCATGCTGGGACTTTGGGAAGTCCTATGTGCGGAGAAGCCATTCATAGGCAGACTATAAATCGTTTTTAAGATTTTATTTATTTATTTGACAGACAGAGATTACAAGTAGGCAGAGAGGCAGTCAGAGAGAGGAGGAAGCAGGCTCCCTGCTGAGCAGAGAGCCCGATGTGGGGCTGGATCCCAGGACCCTGGGATCAGGACCCTGGGATCAGGACCTGAGCCGAAGGCAGAGGCTTTAACCCACTGAGCCACCCAGGCGCCCCTATAAATCGTTTTAAAATTGTTGCTACTGCTTGTCTTTAAAGCCCTCTAGAACAGAGGCATCCGAAGCCCTCCTTCCTAATGCCTTGAGGAGGCGAGCTCTGTGGTCTGACCGGATATGCGAAATGGATGGCTCCCCAGAAGCATCGTTTACATAACCCTAACTTTCCAAGACTGCAGCGGCCGGCCGCTGGGCCCCAGATGGCGTGCAGGTGCTGCATATTAAGGGCTTGCCCTTGCCGAGCGTCGTCTGGCAGTGAGGGGCCCTTGTGGTGGGGGGCTCCGTCTGGCTCGGGGGAGGAGGAGATTAAAAGAGGAAGAAGGTGGCGCACACAGCAATCATAAACCACTCAGTGGCAGCTTGGGTTTGTCCCAGAAGCCCCATGGCGCCAGGATGTGAAAAACAAAAGTAAAACTCAAGCAATGTTTGTAACAGCCTGGGAAATTTCAGGAGAAACACAACTAGATCCCAGCCCATTGTTCTATGGTTTGCAAATTCACAGAACTAGAGGGAATAGACAAAATGTGCATTTCCTAAGGCAACGTAACTGCTTTCCTAACTTAGCAATATGTTCTGCTGACTGCTGGGAAATAGTATCACTGACTGCTCTCTTTTGAGAAGTCAGGTGAAAACTCCAGAGATTCGACCGTATTTCCTGTTCACTTGGTCTTAGCTTCTTTTACAGAGGAAAAAAAATTACAAATACATACATACGTATATACATATATATAAATATATATATATATTTTTTTTTCCCCATCCTATACTGATCACTTACTGCAGGCTTTTATATCAAGTCTCAGATCCAAAAAGATAGGTTCTTAAAGTCAAAAGCAAATCCACTTACCTAGGTTTCAATTACATTAAATACATTAAAACCTCACACATGCTGACTTTGTGGAGTCAGAACTGGAGGTCTTGGGGGGAAAAGGACGTTGTGAAGTTTAACTCTTCACGGGAAAAGAGAGCTGCTAGAAAATACTACAGCATAAGCATTGATTATGGAGCAAAACCTTGGGGGGATGTCTTATTTTCAAGTGTGCATGATTGCTGAGGAAGCCCCCTTCACACAAAACAGTCAGGACCCAGGATTCTTATCTGTTCAGTAGAATGTTCAACACGAGCAGCTTGATAGCTGGTTTCAATGTGTGAAAGTTGTAAGCACGGAGGATAGCTCCTGTAAAACTTAAAATGCACCCAGTAAGTTGGCTCTTTCCCATTTCCTTTGAGTTAGAGTAATATATGAAAACATCAAAGTCACTTAACCTTCCCCTTAAAATATTCTCCGAGTGGGAATTCACTGAGGAGGGGGACCAGAGACCTGCCCCATCTGCCACAAACATGGTCACGGGCAGTGTAAACAATGAGCCCCACGTTTAGGGACTCTAAACCTTGTCACCCACTCCCCCCCCCATGGGGGAGGGAACCTGAAAGGGGGCAGGGAAGTGAACACCTTTTCCTCCTTCAGGGTTCCATAAGCAAGGGCGGTTCCGGAGGGCAGGGACAGAGGCAGGTTTGCTGAAAAGGGATGTTTAGGAGGGCAGGCACTCATTCCAAGGCGTGTCTTGTACATTCAGGTTAAATGTAGTAAGGCATTATGGGGCAGTCAAAAGGAAAAGGAATGAGGTACTGATACCCACTAAAACAGGGGTGAACCTTGACAACATGGTGCTTAGTGAAAAAAGTCACAAAAAAACATTTACTGTGTGAGTCCTTTTATAGAAAATGTCTGGGAACAGGCAAATCTCATCCTGAGCTATTTTTCCAGCCTCCTCTTCTCCTTCCCCCAAACCAAGCAGCATTTGCTCCGTCCTCAACACATGGCCCCTGTTCCTGAAGAATCCACGTGCTTCCAGATCCCTATCCCTTTGCACATGCCTGTCTCTCCACAGAGAAGGCGCTCATTCTTCATCCTCTGCAGATGCAGATCTACTCCTGTAGGCCCAGCTTGACTGGCAACACCCAACGGTCCTGATGCCCACCGGTGGGCACCTCACCACCACGAAAATATGAACCGCGATTTGGAATAGCCTAGAGTATCAGAGCTGGAACCAAACCTGGAGGTTACCATGTCTGACATCAGTCCCTTTACAGAATAGAGGAGGAAACTGAGGCGTCAAGAGGATGAACGGCTGGTCTGAGTCCTGAAGCTCACGAGAGATAGTACCATGTTATCATTGCTCCTGGTACAGCATCCTTTGCCATACACTTCAGCCCTCTTGCAATTTTTTGACTAGGCAAATATTTACCAATGACTTTTATGTACCTGTGATTGTATCAACTCATACTTCATGTAACAGAATCTGTCGGCCTCTTTATGGTCAACAGAGGTTCACCATTCCAGCTTCACTCTTTGCTGCCTCAACCGAATTCAATCATGCAGCCAGTTTGAATGGGTGACCACAGTATCATGTCGTCAACAAGTGCAAGGACTTTGGAGTCAGAGACCTGGGGTTTTTTTTGTTTTGTTTTTTGTTTTTTTTTTTTAAGATTTTATTTATTTGAGAGAGAATGAGTGAGAGAGAGCATGAGAGAGGAGAAGGTCAGAGGGAGAAGCAGACTCCCCAAGGAGCTGGGAGCCCAATGGGGGACTCAATCCTGGAAGTCCGGGATCATGACCTGAGCCCAAGGCAGTTGCTCAACCAACTGAGCCACCCAGGCGCCCCGAGACCTGGGTTTTGACCAGGTCCCTGCCACTTACTTAGCTGTATGACCTTGGGAAGTTTAATTCATCTTTCAGAGCCTCAGTTTTGTCATGTGTGAAATGGGGATGACAGTATCTGTCCTCCAAGATCATTGTCAGAATTACCTGACAGTTGAAAAGCATTTATGCTGGGGAGCAGGGAACGGAATGAGGGAGCAAGTGAGGAGGGGAGGGGCTGAGAAAGGGAGAGAGGGAATAGGAGAGTCAGAGAGGGGATGATGGAGGGCTAGAGAGAGGATGAGAGAGAGAGAGAAGGGAGTTAGCAAAGAAGGCAGAAGTGGAAAAACATTTTATTAAAAATAAATTCATTTCTTAATTAAAAATAAATAAAAGCACTTATGTTTCATCATTGGTAAAGTTTATCATTTTAGATGATGGTGATGACAACTTCCTTCAGGAAACATCCCTGCCCTCCCAACACCCTGGAAGGCACTCCTTATCCACAAGCTCCTAGACTTACCTCAACACAGTGGCGATTCCTGGTCATTCTTTGTCTCTGCCCTTGAGCTGGCAGCTCCGTGATAGCAGGATCCTTTTGTCTTGTTCAGCCCGGCTTCTCCAGCACAAAATATATCGTTAGCACCCAGGAAATGTTTGTTGGTTGAAAGGAAGAAGAAGGAGAGGTAAAGCAAGAGGCAAGAGGCTGTGAGGGACACAAACATCCCAGGTGGAAAGTCCTCACTCTCCTGTAAGGATCGGGGACGACACATTTATTGGGGGAGGGGCGCTCAATTTTTTTAATTTTTATGTTTTCGTTTTCCTGAGATACATCATACACAGTATTGCAAAAGCAGTGCATATGGTCTGAAGAATTATGAAACGAACACCGTGTAATCACATGGGTCCAGAGGCTCCCCCTGGTCGCCCCAGGTCACCTCTTCCTTCTTCTCTCCAAGAAGTGGTCACTTTCCTGATGTTTATGATAACCATCCTCCAGCTTCTCTCTCTGATTTACCACTCACGGACAGATCTCTAACCAACCCAGTTTCGCATTGTGTGTTCTTGAATTTGATGTAACTAGAATCGTATTGTATGCATATTCTGAGACTTGCTTCTTTCTTTTGTTGCAACTTGGGGAGATGAACCCCTGCTGCTGACTGTAGCCGTCGTGTTTCTTCCATCACTGTCCTGTTCCATCATGCGACTCTGCCCCATTTGTCCATCTACTGCTGATGGACTTCTGCAGTCCTTCCAGTTTGGGGCTATTGCAAACAACCGTCTATAAACATTGTTGTTACCTATTTTCTGGGATATTTAAATGTGGTGGGGTTTTTTTTGGTGGGTGGCGGGGAGGGGGCGGGGGTGAGTTGAGAATTTATTTTACCTTCAGGATCTGTGAAGTCCCCAGTGTTGTGAAATCGAAAGTACTTTGCACAAAGAAGGTAGACAGGAGTGGAAGAAATCAGGGTTTGTCCGAGTGTGGTCCGAGATGACCCACGGCAAAATCATGTGGAGAATGTGGTAAATATGCAGATTAGAAGGCCCAGCCCAACCCTAGCAAATGAGAACGCGTGGAGATGAAGCCTGAAATAGTAGCATCCTAGCAGGCTCGCTGCCCAGCCCCCGAGTCGGAGGTGGGGTCACCAGGCCTCCTCTTCGAGTGGCTGACCCAGGTGTGGCAGGACACCCCTCAGTAGCTGGGACAGTGTTGGGAAATTCTGAGTGAGGAAGGGGTAGTAGTGTCTTCATGCCCAGGAAATCAGCTCCCTCCCAGTCTCCTCTGCCGTGAGCCCCTTGCTGGGGTGTGCCAACAACCGGCTGAGGTCCCAGCTTTCCCTTTCTTCTCTGCAGTCCCGCCCCATGCCCCAATCCCGTCCTGCACCAAATGCTCTGCAACACTCAGAAGTCTTAACTCATGTTTCCACAAGCCTCAACAATACTGTACCTCAATAAGGCACCTTGTTTTTGTTTTAAATAGATTGAGTCTTAAATCGCAACCAAACTTCACGTACAGTACAGAATTCTCATATACCCTTGTCCCCAGACACAACACAACCTCCCCCACAATCAACATCCTACACTAGCATCCCATGTCACTATCAATGAACATACACCAACACATCATTCTCACCAAAAGTCTGGTTTACGTCAGGGTCCACTCTTAGTGTTCACGCTCAATGGATTTTGACAAATATATGATGATATCTATACACCATTAAGTTGCACTATCATAGAAATCCTCCTTATTCCACCCATTCTTTCCTCTCTCCCCACAAGTCAGTCTGCTACTGTCTCCACAGTTTTGCCTTTTTCATGTCATATGGCATACCATTATGTGGCCTTCTTAGAGAGGCTTCTTGGAGTTGGAAATACAAGTTTCCCCCAAGTCTTTTTATGGCTTGGTGACTCATCTGAGTGCTACACATCCCACTGTCTGGATACCACCATTCATCCACTCCCCTAATGAAAGCTTAGCTTCTAAGTTTTCGCAATTATGAATAAAGCTCCTATAAACATCCATGTGCAAGTTTTTGTGTGGACATGAATTTTCAGATCCTTTGGGTAAATACCAAGATGCACAATTCCTGGGTTCTATGGTTAAGAATGCTTAATTTTATAAGAAATTGCCGAAGTGACTTCCACAGGGGCTGTACCATTTTGCATTCCCATCAGCAAAAGAATGAGCATTCTTGTCGCACCACACTTTCACCAGCCTCTGGTGGGTTTTGGATTTTGGCCATTCTAATAGGTGTGCAGTGGTAGCTGATGTTTTAATTTGGACAAACCTAGTTTTTAAACAACTCCTCACTTTTCCTCTGTGGTTCTGGGCTCTATTTTAAAACTGCACAGCAAGTTATGAGCAGGTAATTATTATTAGAAATGGTCTTATCTACAAATACTTCTTAAGACTAACTTTCTAGAGGCACCTGGGTGGCTCAGTCAAACGTCCAAGTCTTGATTTCGGCTCAGGTCATGATCTCAGGGTCCTGAGACCCAGCCCTGTGTCAGGATCCTTGCTCAGCAGGGAGTTGGTTTCAGATTCTCTCCCTCTCACTTCCCTCTCCCTACGCTCTTGTGCTTTCTAATTAAGATCTTTAAAAAAAAAAAAAAAGGAAGACTAACTTTCTCTTTTTCTTTTCCTTTTAAATATAGGTAAATGCAGAGGGGACACCAGAGGAAGTTTTTCTTCAACTCTGCACAGCTATTGACTCTATTTTCTGAAGGCAAAAAAGCATGTACATTAAGGAGAGTGGAAACAGAAAAAAATATTAAAAGGTTCATCCCTTAACACAGTATGTTTCAAGTTCAACCTTTTGTGCCCCCCGCCCCAACCCTAGCATTGCTGTTTGCTTCCCAACTTGACCTGAGAGGTGTCTGGAAATCATGCATGATGTATTCCGTATGATCCATGTGCGATCTTCCTCACTCACACAGCTGTCCGCCCCCCAGCACGCACACGTCTCTGTCATCTCGGCCACACCTCAGAGCTGCTAGCAGTGCTAGTCTGTGTCAGTGGTGCCCTCAGGACTCGCCGGAGTCTGACCATTTGGTTTCTCTCTGTCAAGCCGGGGGTTAGCGTCCCTCACTCCCCAGCACATTTTCCTTTCTCATCCCGAGACTGACATGCTGTTGCCTGACGAAGGGTCTCCATCTGAGGGGCAGGCCTGGGCGTCTCCTCTGTGACTATTTCCTCAAGTGTCATCCACTAGTAGTAGCTCAGAGCCAGAGAGACTGGGTTGACAACTCCAATTGTTTGATAATGTTTGATTAAATTCGGTAGAAATAATACAATGTGAAACTGTATAGCTTTTCCAAGACCGTAAAACCCAGACTAGTCACCAGTAACATGTGTCCATTCATTTTTTGGAAATAGGCTACTTGGAATGCTGTCAGAATGGCTAAGAAAACAAACCTGGTAAACTGTCTAACCTAATCTCTTTTATACCCGGTGGTGCATTTCAGCAACAGTACATTAACACCAATGACCAAACGTAACTTTAAAGCAGGAGGTGATTTGTTAACTGCATTCACCTAATGTCAGCTTACAGTTCTGATTTCACAGGATCACCTATTTACTTATTGTTACTGCCAAGCAAGTAAGGAACAAAGTAACAGTAACCAAACGGATGTGGGTGGGAGAGGCTGTCAGTACATGATGTATAACTGATCCCAAGGCTACATTCATTTCATGTAAGCCTTTAACAGGGCTGTGCAAACCTTATCATATCCATATGTAAAATTGTGTTTTCCTTGCTTCAAACCAGTGAAGTTTGGGTTCTCCTTTGTGCAATTAGTTGCCAAATCAGAGCTTCTTATATATTCTACTGAAATATTTGCATCTTCCATTCAGTCACTACAAAAGACCATAGTTTCAGTTTGCATGACTTTTTTTCCCCTTCAGTGGTTGTGCTGATAAGGATCCAATTCTGGGACAGAATTGTATTTTTAAAGTCATTTTTTTTAAATGGATATGTACAAATAAAATAAATGGAACACACAAAACTCTTTTTCTATTTATTTGTAACTCACATCATTCTGGAAAGCACTTGAAGCCTTATTCCAAACAGAGAAGCAAACACAGTAATAGTTGAGATTTAGGATATGCTCATATGGTTTTAATTTTGGCCATAGATCAGTTTTGAGCTATTACAGAGAGAATTCTCAGTGTACTCATGATACATGGTAATTTTTGTATTTCCTTTTGCTGTAGCAGTCATTCTTAAACAGAAATGTCAGTGTTTGCTAAAGAAGAAATTAAACTTCTTTGGTTACAATTATGCCTCTATTACCAAAAAGGGGCATGTCCCTACAACTCACACAGTTGTCAAATCCTTTATTACTACCCCTAGTTGTCACACTCTCTATAGGGGAGCACAAGGAACATTTCAGCAAATGAGAGAGAGAGGAGGAAAATTACCGGTTATGCCAAAAACACAAAATGACTCTGTAGGGATTAACATTCTTTAAACACATACCACATACTGGCGCAAACAGTTCATGCCTGCCACAGCTCTGACAACTTGAGTCAGGGAAATGAGAGAACCGGGCAGCAGACAGGGCCAGCCATGATTTTTATGGCTATAGCTGGCTGCCCACTTGGGAAATTAAAAAACAAACAAAAACCCAAACCAGCAGGGGTAAATGGCTTTGCCCCTGAGAAGTATCTAGAGATGCAACAGACTGCTAAAACATGTTAACGATGTGGATGGCTTCACTACTTTAAAGTCACAGGATTTTAAAGCAGGAAAGGATCTCAAAGGGGTCTGTCTAGCAAAATACCTTGTGTGTATGTAAATAAGACATTAGAACACGATCCCACTCCTTTACAGTGGTCTACAGTCAAGGCCTCACCTGCTCCAGCCCCGTACCCTGCATCACCCCATCAACTGTACTCTCCTCTTGCTCACTGGGCTCAAGCTACACTGACCTCTTAATGTTGCCTGAACAAGCCACGCTCTCTGCTCCATCAGGATCCTTGTCGCTAATCCTTCTGCTTCTTCCACCAGGTTATCCACAGGCTAATTCCCTCCCTCTGTCCAGGTCTCTGCTCAAATTTACACTTGTCGTCAAGGCATTCTTTGATTACTCCATCTAAAATGACAGATGGGTCCCCATTCTTCCATCATTTTTCTTCAAGGGTTCTTTTTCTTCACAGCATTATCTCTGCTTAACTTTACTTAACATTTTATTTGTACTTTTTTACTGCTATTCTTCTGCATTAGACTATAAAGCTCTATAAGGGCAAAGCTTTATATCCTCAGTCCCACACGGAGCAATTATTACTGAAAGCTAACATTTAAATCCTCTGAACCTTAGTGATTTCACCTATATAGTAGAGATCATAATAATAAGCACCCTCACTGAGGGGCTGTGAGGATTACACAAGTTACTAATACATCGAAATCAATCACTAGTTCCTAGTGTTCAATAAAAGGTGGTTTTTAGTCAACATCATTGAATCCCTCACTTAAAATTGAGACTGGGACCCAGAATTTCCACTCGAGTGCCCTTTCATTCTAAACACATGGCAGAGAATCAAGACATAGGGCCTAACTGGGGACCCAGTTAGGGCATCACCTTCTCAGCCACCCAGGGTTGAACCACATCCTCCAGCTAAGCTAGGATGAAGTTCTTCAGTCTTCTCAGAGCCCTGGAAAGATCCTCTGAGGCAGGCCCTCTAAGGGCCCTACACAGGCACTCACAGACACACTCAGATATAAGTGGTCTTTCCTACCTTCCTAGAGAAAAAATGTAACTCATGGAAACACTAATCAGACTACCAATAAATATTTACTGAAAATAGGCCAGATAGGCCATAGGGATATAGACAGACAGAGATGGTCTCTGTTCTCATGGAGCTAAATGTGATACCACTCTTGAAAACCCATTTAATCAGCTACATTAAAAGTTAAAAAAAAAAAAAGAAGTCACAGGAGGGGGAGTCATATCAACAGAAGTAGATTTTCAAAGTTAAGAAATAAAAACACTTTATAACCTAAAAAGGACAATAACCTTCATAATCTTTATGGGGGAAAAAAATAACCTACTTGTTATTTGGAGACTTCCAGTTCGATTCAGTGCACCTAGAACAATGGCTTTCAAACTCTGTTACCCACATTAAGGAATTCAGTTTATATAGCATGCCACAGTTACAACTAAAAAAGGAATTTCACAAAACAGTATTTATCCTTACTACTTGTGATATACTATTTTCTTAAAAGAAAAAAAAAGTTCTTCACATCTCAGTATATAATTGTTTCTGTAATGTAATTTAAACAAAAGGGGAAAAGGGGAGACAACTAGATAAGGCATACTGTTAGGTTAAGTGAGAGGCACCAAACATGCATGGAAACAGATTGTCTCAGACAGCAGACTTTGCCTAAAGCCTCATGATCACGTGTTTGCTGTCAAGTTAGAATATGTAAATTCTACGTATGTATGGTTTTCTAATTCACCATGGCCGACGATTTCAGTGCTTTCCCCCCATCCACAGACCTCCTTCTCTATTCCGTGCCACAAACCTGGACCTGTGCTCAGGTCTGTAACTCTAGGAACCACCCTGCACCAGAAAAAAAGACTGAAAAGCAACCCCTGCACATTTCCACCTGCGACACCTTAGTGACACCTGAAACAGAAGGAATATTCTTGCTCCAGACACTAGGTGGTGACTCTGGAGCAATCCATCTAAGTTAAACTTTATGAACTATATGACCGTGGGCAAGTTATTTAACCTCTCTGGCTAGATCTCCTCATATGAAAACAGGATAATCAACACACCTTTCTCCTAAGGTAGTGAGAATTAAATTTGCTACCATGTGCTTGCTTGGCACATAGTAAGCACTGAATTATTACTATTACTATTAGTGCACACCACACCAATCAAAACCTCCTCTGCCTAAACGTTAGAGCAGTGGTTTTGGTGTTCTTCAAAATTACTTCAGTTCTTAGCAAATAACTTGAACATATCTCAGGAAATAAATCTGACCTCCTGAATAGCACTTACTATGTTATCTCTTAAAGCGAATACTTCCTTATAGGAGATGGAAGGACTACTTGAAAAGACAGCCTTGCCCACTCCTGCAGTCAGCAAATTAAAAGGACACCATGTTACTACTACTATACCCTTTACAGCATTTTGAAGCCAGGAGGACTATATGCTTGGAGCTGGAAAATGCAAAATAAACATATCTTTACTCAAGCAGAAAATAATCCCCTTTGCCATTCAAAGTTCTCAAATCTTGAAAAAAATAAATCCATATTTAAGTGGATTTATTTAGTGTATTGTTTACATCAGAATTGTATTAGACACAGCCCTCTTCCAAAGCATACTTTATACTTTATGGGACTTTTTGAATGGACCTGAATGGTTCTCCAAAACCAATTGTTACTATTTCTATAAAACACAGAAGTTACAATCAAGTGCTGCTGTCTTGCTACAAGTTGAAGGTAGAACTCCTGGCATATTCACTTAACATTTAGTATCAAAATGCCCAAATGTTAATGATTCCCTCTTCTCCCAACTAATAATTCCAGGGTGAGAGGTTAAGCTAAGTCCATTTCCTGTTCTTTCTGATGCAGTATATTTTATCAACATCATCAATAATCTTTAATCAATATATTACTTTAAAGCCCTCATATTTCAGGGCACCTAGGTAACTCAGTCATTAAGCGTCTGCCTCTGGCTCAGGTTATGATCCCAGGGTCTTGGGACGAGGCCCCCCATCAGGCTCCCTGCTCAACGGGAAGCCTGCTTCTCCCTTTCCCACTCCCCCTGCTTGTGTTCCCTCTCTTGCTGTCTCTCTCTGTCAAATAAATAAAATCTTTAAAAAAAAGACTAAAATAAAACCCTTATATTTCTATATTTAAAGTTATACTACCTTTTTAATTAAAAAAAAACTGAAGGTATGATTTTAGTACCTCACAACACATTGAAGGACTAGTAAATAATGTCCCCTTGACTTAAAATTGGAAAAAACTCTAAAAATAAGGTGATAATTAATATTTAATCTTAGAATACTTATACCATCTCTTCCGAGAGTCACTGGTAATTGCCAGTGAATACCATGATCTTCAAAAACCACCTGATTAAATTAGACACATGAAGGGGGCTTACTTTCATCAAAAAGAATAAAATTTTTCAGCCTAAGTATAGCTTTCACATCTGGACATTAATAATACCCATTTTCTTTAACCATGGTATGTGTTCTTTTTGTAGCCTACTTTAGTTTAGTGTCTCAGCACACAGAGAGTGAAAATGTTACATCTTTTCACAGACCTTCTCACATTCAAACATTTCCATAATACTACAGTTCTTACTCTTTTTAAAGGACAGACAGGTAAAGCAACCCCTTAAAAAAAATGTTGTTGTTGTTTCAACACTAGTTAAAAAAATCCAGAATCTAACCAAAAGGAAGTCACAACAAGCATTCTATAATATAAACAGACAGTATCCACATAGTTTATTTCTCACAGTTCTCCTGACAAATGAACATTATTCAAGAACATACTGTATACACAGATAAGAAGAAACATACAAAATGTTTTAAATGATGCACAACAAAATCCAGCAGTATAAAAGAATGCATGTGAACTCTTGCTCACTGCGCAGACTAAATTTAATCACTTGTTTAAATAGTAATAAAAATACAATCTTTTATGGATCTTGTGCAGACTACAAAAGAGGGAAATTATTACCATATATATGATTTTTATATTAGGCAGTTTTCTTTGATGAGTTGCACTGACAACTCCAAATACAGAGGCAGAAGGCTGTGTATTTTAAAGGAATTAATGGTGTGAATTAGAGACTTTACACAGTTACTACCACTGGCACTTTTCACCATAGTTTGTACACATCACATGATCATCTTATATAACATTACATTTAAAAAATATATCTGAGTGACAGTTGTATAACATTCACACACCATGAGCTGGTTAAGGAAGCAATGCCACAGCTGCCTCCTGTAGTGCTTCGCTGTTGGTAACAAGGACAGTTCATTGTGGTTAAAAGAAATTAGACATCAATATGGTTAAGCAGCTCCGATGTACTAAAGGCCATCAGTGGCCACCACTGGGACAGTGAGTTCTTTTAAAGTGTATATCCTAGAAGCAAATACCATCATTGGTTAAAACTTTGTCTAAGAAGTCAGCTTCTGTGCCGAAAACTATTTTCACAAAACTGAAAGCTACTAAACTGTTTTAAGATAAATACTTTGTCTTCTCATTATCCTATTTATGACCGAGTTCTTTGAAACCTTTGGAATTTACTCTCTTTAATGTGTGCTCTCGTTTCCATCTCACCCAGTTAAGATCACCACCTAAAAGGCTTTAGGGTGGTGGTGAGAAATTCACCAGGGAAACCCTTTGCTCACCAGGAATGTTCAGCTGCTGAACAGTGATCTAGAGCCACAACGGTGCAGAGCTGGACTTGACGAGAACACTCAGGAAGCTGTCATGCTGTGAGTGTCATTTCAGGGAAAGCAGAGAATCTTTCCAAACTGTGCACATAATTCACAATGATACCATTGCTATGTGTTGAAGAGGACTAGTATATGATGTTCTCTTCCATGTCATCTGTTTGCTGGAAAGTAGTTTGGGTCAAGGTAATTATAACTGGTGCCCTGTGACACACAGTAGTCTCTGTCTAAGAATGTCTCTGACCTATAAACAGGTTCTAACTGGTGATCTTCCTTGTGAATATCTGTTTCATGAAGGCTGCAAAGAAACACACACACACACACACACACACACAGAGACATATCATTAGATGGCACTGGATGAATTTTTGTCTAGATATTACAAAACTTCCTCACAGTTCTACATGTTTAAATCCATTAACCTATCAAAATCTCTAATAGAAAGTTATTTGAGATGTGGTATAATTCAAGAAAATTTCTTAATTGCCTAGAACAACAAGGTTTAATCCACTAAATGTTGTCATTCTCTAAGTAGTCTGGAAATCAAATTCACTAGTGGCTGAAAAGCTCTTTGTCAAAATGTGAGACCCATCATAAAGAAAACACTTACCAGTCTGAACAAGAATCACAGAAATCCAATGACATTTCTGGAGGACAATCCTGGCAGTGCCACCGAACTCCCTGGATAGGTTCTATGCCACAGTTATCACACTGTAAATGTTTCAGAGAGAAAAAATATTAAGCTACACTGTTTCAAAGCCTTTTTTTTCCTACTGGGAAACACAAAATATACATAAAAACATCCTCTCCTCTTTCCCCATGCACTAGACAGTAGCATACCACAAAAATCGTTGTAAATCAGATACAATTTCTAGCAAACTAGCAGAAATTCCACCCATTCAAGATGGATGTACAGCTGGGTGACACATACATTATAATAACTTAGGGATAACCTTGAATATGCTTTATTTTACTTTTTATTTTTATTTTTTTAAGGTGTGGTAAGTCATTCAGTTCTTTTATTTATTATTATTTTTTAAATTTTGTTCATCTATTTGACACACACACACACACAGAGAGAGAGAGAGAGAACAAGCAGGGGGAGAAGAAGGCAGAGGGAGAGGGAGAAGTAGGCTACCTGCTGAGCAGGGAGCCTGATGTGGGGCTCAATCCCAGGAGCCTGGGATCATGAACTGAGCCAAAGGCAGATGCTTAACCGCCTGAGACACCAAGGCACCCCTAATTTGCTTTTTAAAATTTTTAAAAGTTTTTTATTTTAATTCCAGTATAGTTATATGGAGCGTTCTATTAGTTTCAGGTGTACAATATAGTGATGCAACAATTCTATACATTACTCAGTGCTCATCATGCGAAGTTTACTCTTTAACTCACTTTTTAAAATTTTAAGTAAATCACCTGCAAATCTGGACATTTTATTAATAACTCTTTACTTTAAAGGGACCTCAGACCTGTGTACAATGATTGTAATTGAAAACCACTGATTTGGGTGCCTGGGTGGCTCAGTGGTTAAGCCTCTGCCTTCGGCTCAGGTCATGATCTCAGGGTCCTGGGATCGAGCCCCCCATCGGGCTCTCTGCTCAGCAGGGAGCCTGTTTCCCCCTCTCACTCTCTGCCTGCCTCTCTGCTTACTTGTGATCTCTCTCTCTGTGTCAAATAAATAAAATCTTCAAAAAAAAAAAAAAACCACTGATTTAATGCCATAGTTAAAAGTATACAAATATATTACAGAACTATTGAACAAGCTATCATTTGTGAACCCAGGTGAACACAAAAGTATTCTCTACACTTTTATCTTGCTGAATTATTCTCCAAAGCCTGATAATCCTAATAACCAAAGCCCATCATAAAGAAAAGGCAGATCTAACTCTTCCCCTGTGTGGTGGCATCCTGGTAGTCCTCAAGTCTCTACTGGACAATTTTGGAAATAAATCTCATTTCTAGTTTCTCTGATAATCAGGCCAACTAGAGCAGCTGACAGATAAGTAAACAAGCCACAGCTGGGTCTTACAGCGTAATTTTGAGAAGTGGAGAGTTTCCTCTTGAAAGGCCAGAGATAACAATTAGGAAAATTTCTAATGGAGAAGCAGGGTTATGGAAAGACCAAGAGAAAAAAATCATTTAATACAGTCTGGCTAATGGCCATACTAGAAGTTCAGAAGTATAATAATTTTAAGTTTCTGTGTTATCAGTCACAGCACATATCGGTATGTTTATGTAACCACTACAAGCAACTCTATAGTTCTTGGTCTCATTTTACTTCCTCCAATCTCATCAAATATAGTTAATTCTAAAGCCAAAAGTGTTCTCAAACTTGTCAATCTCTCTCGATTTCCACAGCCAACAATCAAGCCCAGGACAGTTTCATCTTTTGTCTAAATAACCAGAAGAGTCTCTAGCCAGTCTCCCTGCCTCCAGCCTTGCCTTCTTATCCATTCTCCATACTAAGTCCAGAATGATCATCCTCTCCATCACTTAATTTTTTTCAATTACATAAATAACACACATGAATACATTACTGTTTGCAAAATTTAACAATATAGTAGTCAGAGATCATCCACTCTAACCCCTCTGCCTTCCTAAAGATTATCAATACTAATAGTATAAGTAATAGGAATGATTTTTCTGAATTGTAAATTTCTTATTACCCTCTGCCTAAACTCCTTCAAAGATTCCCCAACCCTTTAAGGAAAGTTAAACTCCTCTGCAAATTTCCAAGGCACCTCAATAGCCTCACTACTCTCCAGTATGCTCTCTAGTCATAGTCAGCTATTTTACTAATTTAACTAAATTCTTTATGAGAAGAAAGCAGAATGACAGAAATCAAGTCCATCTTGTTTACTACTGAGTCCCTAGCACTTAAGCAAAGTGTCTTGAACATAACTGGTATTTCAAAATTGGTTGGAATGAATGGATGTACTTCAACTAGACTGGAAGAGGAAAAGAAATTTCTCATCTATGAACAACAGCAACAAAAAGAGAAACAGCTCTGACAGATGAAAGGATAAAGAAAATCTCTCTCTCCTTCTCTCTCTCTCTCTCACACACACACACACACACACACACGATGGGAGTATTATTCAGCCACAAAACAGAAAGAAATCCTGCCATCTGTGACAACATGGATGAGAAAGTAGAGGACATTTTGCTAAGTAAAATAAACCACGGAAAGGAACAAGTGCTCACTTATATAAGTGAACACTATATACGCCCTCACTTATATAAGAAAACAAAAAACTCAAACTCATAGAAACAGAGAGTAGAATGGTGGTTGCCCGGGGTTGGGAGATGGGAGAAATGGAGAGATGTTAGTCAAGTGATACGAATTTTCAATTATAAGGTTTAAGTGAATTCTAAAGATCTAAGGTACAGCATGGGATTAATAATACAGTATATATACTTGGAATTTGCTAAAGGAGTATACAGTAAGTGTTGTCACCACACACATACAAATATGAGATAGTATTTTTGTACTTAAAACTGTGTACACCTTAAATATATACAATTTCTGTCAATTATATCTCAGTAAAGATGGAAGTAAGAAAGAGAAATAGCTAGACAAAAAAATCTCATATTTTACTTCAAAATATAGATGCCTCTATGTTTGTCTTCTTTCCACTGAATCATAAACCTATTCAAGTACCTAACACACTATAGTTAAATAAATAGGACTAGAGCTAAACTTACTTTTATCTGTGTGCTGGGAAGTCTGGAATTTAAAACTCCAGAAACTATCTTAAATATCTCTTATTACCCTTTCAAAATTTGAATAAACAGTAGAATTTACCTTGAAGCCCACATGTTGTACAAATCCACTTTCAGCTTGCATCTGCTGGAGTTTCTGCTTCTTTAACTTTTTAAACTGTAATAGTTCCTTATATTCAGGTAAATTCCTATACACAATAGGAATACTTTCTTCATCCTAATAAAGAATAAAAGAGAAAACAAAAATGTTTGATAATTAAAATTAACTGAGTACAAGAAATCCTAACACAGAGGTGCTTGGGTGGCTCAGTCAGTTAAGCATCTGGCTTCGGCTCTGGTCATGATCCCGGAGGTCCTGGAATCAAGCCCCAGATCAGGCTCCCTGCTTCTCTCTCTCTCTCTGGTACTTCCCCAGCTTCTGCTCTCTCAAATAAATAGTCTTTAAAAAAAAAAGAAAAAGAAAGAAATACTGACATAGGTATTTTTTCTATTAACAAAATGTTTTTCACTTTTAAGATACCTCACCTTAAGGACTCATAAAAAATTAGTCTGCTTTTAGCAATATTTTAGACTAATATATTTTTGGAGGGCTTTTTTTTTTTTTTTTTTTTTGAAAAATCTTCATTTATTTATTTGAGGCGGTGGAGTAGCACAAGGAGAAGGAGAAAGAGTTCCAAGCAGACTCCACACTCGGCAGAGAGCCCGACGTGGGGCTTGCTCTCACAAGCCCGAGATCACAATTTGAGCCAAAACCAAGCGCTGGCCTCTTAACTGACTGTGTCACCCAGGCGCCCCTGGAGGGCTTCTTAATGCAACAGTAACATTGAGTTGTAGTAGGCCACCTAACAAAGTACCAGGGGATGATTCCCATCTCTGTTACACATTAATGCAGACTCAACCCCATTCCAACACATTAATGCCTACCTGAGATACTCCTTATAATCTACTTCTACCTGATCTGCAGGAAGCTCCTCTTCTCTAAAAGACTTTTATGCTTCCTCAAATAAATGTAATATTTTCTAAACAATGAGCA
This sequence comes from Lontra canadensis, assembly GCF_010015895.1. Taxonomy (NCBI): domain Eukaryota; kingdom Metazoa; phylum Chordata; class Mammalia; order Carnivora; family Mustelidae; genus Lontra; species Lontra canadensis. The sequence continues at coordinate 10,940,576 of NW_022631034.1, forward strand.
AACTAATCTCTGCTCTGTAGTGCCAATGACCAAGTCAGTACATTCCTGTCTTACCCACGGGGATAAACTAAATTACAAAAGATGATTATTTAGAATAGAGTATAAAAAACAGAATACTAAAAACAACATAAATATATGAAGCTGAAGTTGACAGACCAATCACTAACTGCTTCTGACTTATTCTCCCAATTTATTTGCGCTCTGCCATCAATGTTCTATTTCTTTTCCTTTGCTACCTCATGACTGATCCCACGGTCACTAATTTCCACAGTGTTCCTGTAAGCATCTCCAATTCACTGACCATATCCATATTCTATCAGTTCTGATCCAGACAACTCCTACCCCTCCCATTCCTCCTGTTCCTCATGTTAGGTATTACTAACTACAGTGTTTCTTTTATGTCAAGGAAACTGGTGTTTACAGAAATTATAACATTTACACAAGGTCACATAGTTAATTAGTTGCAAAGTCAGGCAACTTGAACCCAGATTTTTCTCAATATTTAACTAACTCCTTATACACAAAGCAGCCTAAGGCCTAAATCCAAGAGTTATTCTTAATTTTTCACTCTTTTATCTAACCCATCAAAATCTGTCACTACTTAATACTTTATAAAATCTTTCAGGGGTGCCTGGGTGGCTTTGTCAGTTAAGCATCTGCCTTCAGCCCCGGTCATGATCCCAGGGTCCTGGAATTGAGTCCTACATTGGGCTCCCTGCTCCACGGGGGGCCTGCTTCTCCCTCTCCCTCTACCTCTTGCTCCCCCTGCTTGTTCTCTCTGTCAAATAAATTAATAAAATCCTTAAAAAAAATAATAAAATCTTTCAAATTGCTCTCTAGAGTATTCACTCTTTCCTCAAGCCCCACAATGGCTTAAAATCTCCCAATGACTTCATAACTACCTACAGAGACAACTCCCAAGTCCTCAGCTAACAAAAGATTCTTTATAATCTCACACTATCTTTCACCCATTTCAAATTCTTGTCAATTAAAGATGTTAAATTCCCTGCCTATGTCAGCACTGAGGATGACAACATAAGTAATATAATAAATATGTAACACTAATAAATACAATGTGGCCTAACCAAATAATGGGGTAAGAAATCTTATAATGAAATTTATTAAATTCAGATATATTTTAAGCAAATACAGAATAAAAACTGCCAAATTTTTTAATTTGCGTTTTAGGTCTAAGGATACTATTAAATTTGGCCAACAAGACTAAGAAAAGGTAAATCACCTTATAACCAGCAGGATGGCTACTAGCCAAAGGAAAAAAAAAAGAAGAAGAAAACAACAAGTGTTGGCAAGGATGCAGAGAAACTGAAACTCTTGTGCACTGTTGGTGAGTAAGTAAAATGTTACGGCCACTACAGAACACAGTATGGCGGTTCCTCAAAAATTAAATGGAGAATTAACATATGGATCTAGCAATTCTACTTCTGGGTATATACCCAAAAGAACCGAATGCAGGGACTCTTAACAGCTATTTGTACACCTATGTTCATGGCAGCATTATTCACAATAGCGAAAAGGTGAAAGCAAAACGTACCATTGACAGATGAACCAAAAAACAAAACGTGGTATATACATACCCCGAAATATTATTCAGCTTTAAAAAGGAAACAATGATACATGTTATGAGATGGAGGAATCTTGAATACATTATGTTAAGTGACATAAGCCAGTCAAGAAAGGACAAAACCTGCACGATTCTGAGGTACCCAGAGTAGCCAAATTCATAAAAACAAAGTAGAATGGTAGCTGCCAAACACTGGGAGGAGGCAATGGGGAGGTGCTGTTAAATGGTTCTGAGTTTTCCAGGAATTAAAGAGTTCTGGGGATTGGTTGCACAAAAATGTCAGTGTACTTAACACTACTAAACTATTCACTTAAAACTAGTCAAGATGGTAAATTAAAGGTTGTTATGTATTTATCACAATTAAAAATTTTTTTAAATACCCATAAACAGAGTTCCTTGTTATCATTATTTTCAAGTTTACTTAAAGGGGAAATACTATGACTAATTCCAGATAAGGCTAAAATAGTGTACAGATTTTAAAAGTGTATGGAAGTACATACATGTAATCATATTCTGTCTCTAAATAATGCCTTTCTGAAGAGAAACTGAAATCTGTAAATTTTACCACTAGTAGCTTCATAAATATACATTTGAATAGCTATTTCAAAATAATCAGACTGATTTAAACTGGTTCTCATTTTAAAATAAATTAATTAAATCAACCAAACAAAAGTTAAATCAAATTCAATCTACTACATATATTCATCTACTCCTCACCTGGCTCAATTTTGTTCATCCTTTAATGCCAACCTGACTACCACTTCTTTTGAGTTCCTCCGCTTAAACTCCAAATCTAAATAAAGTACTTCGTTTTCTTCTTTTTATAAAGTGCATGGAGCCCAACAAGGGACCTGAACTGACAACACTGGGATTAAGACCTGAGCTTAAGATCAAGAGTTGGATGTTTAACCAACTGCACCACCCAGATGCCCCTCAATCATTTTAAAAATAAGAAAATAAAGGGAACAATCAAGCAGTTACACTGCCTTTTCCATATGTACCTTCGGGTAAACAAAAAGTTGATGAAGAGGGGGTTACTTCGCAGAATAGTCTCTCAAATAAATAATGAGGAAATACAAGACTATCACTATTTTATAACATCAAATGAATTAATGAATCTACTATGTTCAAAAAACAAAAAAGACAAATAGATTGATGAAAGTACACATGAAGGAGTCCTGCTTGCCCTAACAAACAAATCTGGGGGACGCAGTCTGTTAGGCGTCTGCCTTCAGCTCATGATCTCGAAGTGCTGAGACAGAGCCCTGAGTCCAGGCTCCCTGCTCAGCGGGCAGTCCGCTTCTCCCTCTTCCTCTGCCCTTCCCCCGGCTTGTGCTCTCTCTCAAATAAATAAATTTAAAGAAAAAAAATTTTAAAGATTTTATTTATTTACTTGACAGAGACACAGTGAAGAGGGAACAGAAGCAGGGGGCTTGGGGAGGGAGAAGCAGGCTTCCTACTGAGCAGGGAGCCCAATGCAGGGGTTGATCCCAGCACCCTGGGATCATGACCTGAGCCAAAAGCAAATGCCCAACAACTAAGCCACCTAGGTGCCCCAATAAATAAAATTTTACAAAAAAAAAAAAAAAAAAGAATGAAAGAAAAAGTCTGACTCTTGGTTTTGGCTCAGGTTGTGATCTCAGGGTCATGAGATCGAGCCAGGCATTAGGCTCTGTGCTCCGCATGGAATCTGCTTAAAACTCTCTCTCCCACTCAGCTCCTACACCCTATGCTCATGCTCTCCCTCCCACCCCACTTCTCTCTTTCAAATAAGTAAGTCTTAAAAAACAATATAAAAAACAAATCTGAATCTGGCCAATTATCTAGACCTACTTTTAATTTATAGAAAATCCAGGGAGCAGAAAAACAGAATTTCTAAGCGACACCAATTATCTAGACCTACTATCAATTTACAAAAAATTCAGGGAATAGAAAGACAGAAGAGCTGACAATAAGCAGAAGCAAACAAAATACACACAGTGGTAAATTCTAATGACTCACTTTTTCAACAAAAATGTCTTAAGAGGAGAAAAGGGTGGTGGGAAGGGAAGGAGAAAAGGAGGAAATCTATTGTAATTTATGACTGGGGAAATGTGAACTGAGCGCATGTTTGATCGTATAAAGAATTACCTTTTTATAAACATGGTAGTAATATTCTGTTATGTCTGGGACTTGCTCCAAAATAACCCAGGATGGAAGTGGGTAAGAAATACAGATGAAAATAAGATTGCAACAAGATAATAACTATTGAAGTTGGGTGACAGATGCATGTGGGTTCATTACACTATTCTATTTTTGCACAGATTCAAAAAATTTCTTTTATTATTATATATAGTACATATATATTTCATTATACTATTCTATTTTTTGCATGTTTATAAGTTTCCTCTCATTTACATGTTATATCTAAATATATAATAATATAATGATATATATTATTAATATATAACAATTTAACAATGTATTGTTTTTATTTTTAACAATATATTGTTTTTTAAAAAGCCCATAATTCTGACTGGTAATTAAAAGAAACCAACATTCTCTGAAGGGTAGGAATAATTTAAAAATTCTGGTGCTCTCATTCTGTACCCTGATCTGTATAACACATAGATAAATATGTATTTTATATAAATCGGTCACTTACTGATGCCTCTTCAACAGCAGTGCTCATGTGGCTATGAAAACAGGATCGGTCATCATCTTCATCCATATATACTGGTGGTTCATGGGAAGTCATGAAAGTGGAAGGTTTAAAGAGATGCTTATTAAGGGGGTGCTGTCGTCTGCTTGTTGAAGACTAAGAAAAAAAAATTTAATTGAGACATTGGAAAATCATGAAAAGAATCAAAGATGCTCAAATATAACTATTACTTCCCTCCAAATCTATCTATTAAAAAGATTTCAGCTCTATTCTTCAGCATAATCTTATGTGGTTGTTTTTTTTTCTATATTACCTAGAATTTTAAAAGGACAACTAGATTTAAAAAAAAATATATAGGGGGATATCCCAACAACAGTACAACAGATCACTGCTATCTAGCTTGTATATGGATCCCCAGCATTGATCACACTCTTGATATTCAAATGCTGAACACTCCTCTTCCAGGCATCTTACAGAAGATCAGGGAGGATCACATAGCCTAAGCCAGATATAAACAATCAAGTAAAAAACACTTCCACAACACAACAAATGTCTAAAAATCCTATCTAACGCTGATTGTTTACTGTACGTCAATGTCATCTAATCCTCACAGCACTCCTCTATCACCTCTAATTTAAAGATGGAGGCTACGTTTCTTGTTCAGGGTGCTGCAGCTAATAGTGGTAGAACCAAGATTATAAACTAAGCCTGTGAGGGACCAAAGCCCTCACTCTCAAACCACTGTACAGACTGCTTCTCTTCACAGACACAAAGTACAGCCACAAAGAATAACCTCAGCTACAGGCAGAACCATCATTTCACTGTTCCAAGACTCAAAACTCTAACCATGGGAAGAATCGCTGTGTCAGTGGCTGGGCTACATTGCTATAGTTAAAATGCTAACTTAAAATTCAGTGCACCCAAAGGAGGGAACACATTTAGGTTTCTTTCTTTCCCTTTTTTTTTTTTAAAGATTTTTTAAATTTCTTTCACGGACAGAAATCACAAGCAGGCAGAGAGGGGGAAGCAGGCTCCCCGCTGAGCAGAGAGCCCAATGCGGGCCTCATCCCAGGACCCCGGGATCACGACCCAAGCCGAAGGCAGAGGCTTTAATCCACTGAGCCACCCAGGCGCCCCAACATTTAGGTTTCTTTAATATTCCTTTATCATTCCTAGTCTTAGCTATGAAAATATAAGGTGTCCAACACATCTAAAGTTAACTTGGAAACTAACCATGAAAATTAGAGCTGTTGAATTAAATATCAAGGTTCCAACATTCCAAAGTTACAAGATGAACTCTACATATCTGATACAAGTAATGCTACATTGGGGGGAATCCAAAATATTTAAATCAACTGACAAATTAAAACAAGCTTCCAAAACTTGGTAAAAAGACGATAAACAAAACTTGTAAAACACGGAGCTGTACAGACAATATTCTTAATGTAAAATCACATAAAACAATAAGGAAGCTGTAATAGAGAAGGGTAATAGCATCAGATGCGCCTTTACCTTCTCATGTGAAGGGTGGCAGTGGTGGTGGAGAGGAAACAGCAGGAAATAAAAGAGGCCAATTGTGTGCTTTAGTTTTTGCAATTAAAGCAAAAAATTGGCTACAATTTGATGCAGTGGTCTATGCAGGAAAAGGGTAAGAGCTTTTTCACTGTAAAGAGTAGCAGAGAATAGTAGAAAAGGCCTGGGATCACAATCAGAGGTCAGTGGTTCTTAGACTCAACTGACTCCATTTACCTTAAGGCCTAGCTGTTTTTTTGTCTTGTTTTGTTTTGTTTTGTTTAAGGCCATATTTTAAAGTAATCTCTATACCTAACAAGGGACTCAAACTCACAACCCTGCGATCAAGTCACATGCTCTACCTGCTGAGCCAGCCAGGTCTGCCAAGGCCTAGTTTTCTCATCTATAAAAACACTGTAAGGGTGCCTGGGTGGCGTAGTCAGCTAAGTGTCCGACTCCTGCTTTCAGCCCAGATCATGATCTCAAGGATTGTGGGATCGATTCCCATGTCAGGCTCCATGCTGGGCATGGAACCTGCTTGGGATCCTCTCTCTCCCTCCCTCTCTGCCCCAAACCCCCTTCTCCCTCTTCCCCACTTTAATTAAAATTTTAAAAGGGGGGTGCTATAGAACAGTACCTGACATAGAACATTCAATAACAGAATAAAGCTAACTATTATTAGTAAAGTGCAAGTGAAAGTGGTAATACCACCTACAATTCTAGAGTTATAGTGAGGATTAAATAGTATATTTTAATAAACATTTCTATTTTTGTATTTATGTAGCATATCTAAAAACAGAAACTCATTGTGTTTAATGAAGAGTCAAACACCCCTAAAATTTTTAACATCACAAAGGCCTTTCTGATATACATTTAGTCTACATCTTTCAAGTAGTACCCGCTCACATAAACTAACCTATTCCTAAGAAAATAATGAACATAAAGGTCATTCAATTTCATGGAGTAGCAATAACAGAATCCTACCCTGTGTCCATGACCAGTATAACAAAATGATTAGAGTAAGTCAGATTTTAAAAATAAAACAACTTTGTTCTGATAAATGCCTACACTTTTACACAGCAATTCTGACTTTAAGTTTAATCTAAGGTCTAAAGTTTACTTTCTCTATTTTTATTTATTTATTTATTTATTTTACCTTTTTGGAGTATATATATAAGTTTGGTGTTCTGCCTGGGACTGGAATGCCAGCTTTAGTTAGTTTTATGAAATATTTCTGCACTCGGCTAGCAACCTAAGGAAATATGACAAGCCATTTAACATAATTACAAGACATGCAATACCTCAATATTTTTCTAAAATTAAAATATACCTGTGTGTCTTAATGAATGCTAACAATTTAAAATTTATCATAAATCTAGAAATAATTTTAAACTGCCAACAAATACAGTTATATTTTAAAATCTAGAGCAAAAAAATCATTAAAATACAGGAAATATGCTTGACTCCAAAGCCAAATACATATTTTCCACTAATGAATGCTTATGCTCATACCAAAACACATCTATTAATCTCAACGATAATGTGAAGAAAACTGATAGATTTTTTTTTAGAAAGACAACCAAAGAATTACTTCTATATATGTTACAAATCTATCAGCACAGTCTAACCAGAAAGTATACAACTCACTAAACATTCAAGAGACACTAAGTTACATTACATTCTAATGTTTCAGTAATGACTGAAGCAGAATTATCTCAAGTTGTTTCAGAAATAAAAAAAAAAAAAAACACCCAAAACTGTGTTATAGCATTGTGTAGCTAAAAAATGATGTAGCAGATTTGATGTCAGCTGCATTATCTTTCACCAAAAAACTATCAAAACATGCCAACAATATGGGACCATCTCCTCAATTACCTGTTTGGCTGTCCTATTACCCAGTTCATCTGCAATCTTCTGCCAGCGTCGAGATTCTACTTCTTCAGGAGGGTATTTTAGGAGTAGCTGTTCAAGCTTTTTCTAAGAAACAGAAGACCAAATTTAATAAAGTTTAATACTGAATTCCATAAATAAATATATTTACATAAATGAATAAATACATTCACACTTCCTTTTCAACTATCTCCCTCCCCAATTTTTGGGGTTAGGTCACTAGAAATCCTCGTAGTAGGAAAAATTTCTATTAAGGAAATTAAGACTTCACAGGAAAAATGAGATTAGAGAATGAATCTATGGAAAACCTTGTGTAAGATTTTCTATTCACTTAAGTAAAAACACAGTACCCCCCAAATTTAATTAATACTTTATACATCTTAATGATTTCCACTTACCATATTTTCTTGCGAGACTATGTATGGGTTTGCCCCTATAGATTTGACAAAAATATCTAAATTCATTCGGATTTAGATAGAACATTTAAGGGACTTTTCCCTCCTTTCCACATGTGGTGTTCCATTCAAATATCTGATTTTTAAATTCTTACTTATCCCCTAAATTGTCCCACAGTTCTAAAGATGCAGAATAATCTAGATGCTTGAAATGAATTTCCTAAATCTTCTCATAAACTGCTGAACTCATTATAGCTCTGGAGTTAATCCTCATATGAAAAAGAGATGTGTCACAAACCTTACCCATGAATAATCCTAGCCACATGCCAAACCGTAACAGAATACTCTGCCGTGGCTTTGTCAGCTCCCCTCCATAATAAAAACAAGAATTCACTTTGACACACTGCTTTATGTGGCCCCAGGTCCTTCTCTCCTTCAAAGCTATATTACAAACACTTTATTCTACCCATTTCACTCTTTTTCAATCCCCCTCCTAGAACCCAGACTCCTTTAAAAATCATCCCCTAACTGGAATTCATAGATTCTCAGAATCCAAAATTCTTGAAGTGTGAAAAAAAAAAAGTATACGGAAATAAGTTTAATATTTTCAGTTCTTAGTTAAGAAGGATCATCTACAATAATATACACTTTAGTCATAATCTGGACTCATATCTGAACCTTTTTTCTTTAACCTACACAATTTAGAAATATTACCTGTTCTTCAACAGTCCACAGTTGGTTAAATGTTTCAGGTTTGGTATCATCACAAAGGCGTCCTCTTATCATCTGTATATAAAATATGGCTTTTGTCAAAAATAACAAAGACTACCATTTGATTGTAGCTAACTAAAACACATCGTAGATTTTTTTTTAAGATTTTATTTATTTGAGAGAAAGAGAGCACAAGCAGGGAGACCAGCAGAGGGAGAGAGGAAAAAGGCTCCCTGTTGAGCAAAGAGCCCGATGTGGGGTTCAATCCCAGGACCCTGGGATCATGACCTGAGCCGAAGGCAGGTCTTAACCAACAAAGCTACTCAGACACCCCCCATATCGTGGAATTTTTTTATTAATTTCAAAATATTTTAGTAAATTTATTATTTAATGTGTATTTTTTAAATTGTTTACAAAATGTTTTCATCTTCCTTTATTTCACTTGGATTTTATACTCCTAGCAATCCTATAGTACATATGACAGCAACTTCATCTTAAAGAAAAGGAAACCTTACTTTTCCATTCTGAACCCACATGTCTATTAAGGTTCATTTAACTACTAATGGCAAGCCAGGACTCAAATTCTGGTTAAAAAACACTGCACAGACCTCTTATTTTTAGGATAAAAGGGTACATGTCACACACTGTAGGGGGCATGTTACATGTACTACTCATTTAATCCTCACAGAACTCTACAACACAGGTAATATTAATCCCATACAAAACAAAACTGCAGCTTGGAGGCTTTAATGTAAATGACATCTGACATTCCACAGCTAGTAAGTAGCAGAGCTGGGATTCCAACCCAGATTTCTCTTAACTTCAAAGTTCATATCCCCACTATCTTCAGTGAAAGACTGCTTAAATTTTAAGAATACAAACCAGGAAATGTTAAAATAGTTTGTCTATAGTTCAAATTTTCCTGCTCCAAAGCTTTATACTGTTTACCTGAGGACGACTGTTTGAGCCTTCAGGACCATCACTCAAAGGCAACATAGAATATGAAAGGGACTCTCCATCCTTCTTAGGATCTAAAGGACTTTTTGGTCTGGCAGGTAAACCTACTAAAAAGAAGACCATGTATAGGATTATTAAAGTAAGACTGCCAGATACTTCTCTATTTAAATTCTTACCATGTAATTTCTTACCTTTATCGAAAACTAGCTTAACTCTCCTAGTATGTCTTTTACGATTTTTAAATTCTCTTTCAAAGTTCCCAAGGCTATTGGTATATTGGTCCCATACAATCTCGGGCAACTGAACAACTCTCTGTGGATATGGAAGCCCTATATCAGCCTGGGAGAAAAAAAATAAAGTGACAGTCTGAATTCAATTCAAAAAATTATCTATTACACCCGAATTTTCAGAGGACTCCAAATCCAAATTACCATCACCTAGGCATTTCTGTTCACTGTTTGAATCCAACACCCAATAAAGTTAATACAGTCTAAACATTAAATAGTAAAATGATAGCAAGTAGAAGAAGAATGAATTTAATAAGACATAAGCACTATTTTTAGATATAGCTCTAAAGCTGAACTATATAGAAATACTGCACTTTGTAACTAATACACTTAAAACATAAATAACCAAGAGAGGTTTTACCTTTAAGAACAGCATATGAAATGTGTCTGACTGCAAAAGACGAGACTTGACACACAGAATTCATTTTAAATATACCCCCATGTTTATGACTTATTCACAAAACAATTACTTTCACATATATAATTCGTACCACATATACAAAAAATTATGACACCTTGAGTATCAAAACTACACACTGAATCTACTTGGAATTCAGTTACTTAACCAACCATCTTTAGAGATGTCATTAGTTGTCTTAATTACTAAAACCAGATTATAATAAATATCTTTAGATATGGATCTGGGTTACATAGGTTTATATTTTTTGTCAAGAACTCGCAGAATGGTAGGACCCTGAGATCATGACCTGAGCCGAAGGCAGAGGCGTAACTCACTGAGCCACCCAAGCGCCCCTCAGAATTCTTAATTTTTATTTTGCTTATGATATATTATATTATTACCATCATAATAGTACACAGCTTAGACTGGCTCAACTTTTGCATAAGACTCTCTTTTAAAATAGTAACAGTAATATCAAAGGATGCGAGTAAGCCTTAAATGTTCCTTGCATTCTACATACCAATACATACCACAGGTTTCCTTAATTTCAATTAGTTTTTAAATGTCCAGTTAAACAAATCACATGTCAACAACTTAATTAGTACAGTAAACCTAAAGAAATAAGTAAATTAAGTACATATGGTACCTAATTTATAATGGTTCAACTTTAGGATTTTTCAACTTTACAATGGTGCAAAAGTGACACATAGAGTAGAAACCACGCTTCGAATTTTGAATTTTGATCTTTTCCCAGGGTAGTGATATATAGTACAATACACCGTTGTGCTGCTGGGCAGTAGCAGCAAGCCACAGCTCCTGGTTAGTCATGGGATCAAAAAGGTAAAAAACCTATACGCTGACAACTACTCTGTACCCATACAACCATCCTTTTTAAAACTTTCAGAGTAGTACTCAATGAATTACATGAGATATTCCACACTTTATTATAAAACAGGCTTTGTGTAGATGATTTTGCCCAACTGGAGGTTAATGTTAATCGTTCCGAGAACCTTTACGGTGAGCTATAAGCTATGATGTTCAGTAGGTTAGGTGTATTAAATGCATTTTAACTTATGATATTTTCTACTTAAGATGGGTTTATCAGGACATAACCCATCATAAGTCGAAATATCTGTATATATAACACACACGCACACACACACAAAATGCAAAAATCAAACTTCTAAATTAAGTCCTGGAGAAAAATTTCTTTCCAAGGAATGTAGGTCTTTCACAATTACTAAGTATCTGGATTTAATGTAATTGCATACATTTTGGTTAAAAATTGTTAAGAAGGTCAGTATCACATCTCTGTTTCTGAGATAAAGTGGAAAGAAATTCAGTTCTAAACTAAACCTGGAAATGGAAAACCAACAAATAACCAACTGCATACCAATCTAGTAAAAAAGCCTAATTGCATCTTTTTTGCCCACTAGAGAACATGAATAAAGTAAGGTCAAGGTTAGTAAATTTGCTTACTAATATTAACTTTTCTATCATCACCTATTTTAGTGGAATCAATTTTAAGTAACCACTATAAGTACTGTATCTTTTTGCACTAGGAACATTTAATTATGGCAACGTAGAATCAATAAACACCTAAGCAGACTCACAGTATAGAGAAGGTATATAGGGTCAAAAAAGTTTAGAAGTTTTAACAAATCAACTTATAAATTCCATATTCATTATGATATTCAATGTTCTGAAGCATGGAGAGAAAGTAATGATTGCCAAGTAAATAATATAGCTAGAAAAATCCAAATAATAAATATAACTAAATGAAACAAAGTCCCCAGGGCTATTCCCTCAACACCTGGTAGACCACTTTTGTGACTCATTAAAAAATGGTAACTAATATCTATACTAAGTTATTGTTTTGTTTTTTTAAGGTGAATATGAAGGTTCTTTTTTATAATTTCTCAGTATTAATGTTTTCACACAATGCTGATTAATATTTTGCCTCTCAAATTTATTAAATTAGTGAGTCCCTAATTCAAGATACATACTACAGTATAAATACACATTTGCATTACCCACAAGAAAGTTATAAAAACATGAATCACTTTCAAATGGTTAACTGTTAAATACAAAAGTTCTGTTTTAAGGAAAAAAGAAAAAAGGAATTTTTACACCAAAGTAAAGAACATTACAAAATTAAGTAAAATTTATACTTCCTCCTCATGGACTTGGCAACCTTAACTTAAAGACATTTAAAATAGTTTTCGTTTTTATCACCAATGTTTTCTATCATGCTATATGGAAAATTACAAAAGTACCTCAAAAGTTAAGCAGTGAATAATTCCTGAAGTATGTTTTCTTTTTGCTTTATTAATCTTGAAGTCATGAAAGAAGGAAAACCCTCTTTTCCTTTTTACCCGAGACGGGAAAGGTAATAGGAAAAGATCCTTAAAATGGCTAGGGAATGGAACATCAAGTTCCTAATATAAATATCCAATTAAACCTCCCAGCTATTTTCATTAGAGTATATTTTGTGGGTTGGGGGGGTGGTGCTTAGGAAAGGCAATATCCTGCCTTCAGTAGTACGGTTAGTAGTAGAAGGGAAAAAAATTAAACATTTAAAAAAATGTATATCCATATTAAAAGAATAAATCAAGTTATTACCAAATATATCTTAATAAATCTTATAAAGTGCTCAATATATACCTTCTTCTGGAGTTTCTCCACAAATCCAATGGGATTTTTTAGTGCTTCTTTCTGGTGTTTGCCTAAACTTTCAAGGTCCTGGACTGCTTGAGAACGCTGAGCTTCAAGTACAGCAATCGTCTGTAACAGTCTCTGATAACTACAGAGACAAAGAAAAATACCTCACTAAAATTTTCTAGTAACAACAATAAATAAAAACTGAGTTCAAGCCATGATCTACTATTAAGCCACACAGTCTTTTTAAAGTTACCTGAAAGAGTTTAGTAAAACATATTACTGGGAATAAATGAGGTCTTCCTGAGTTACGAAGTACCTAGTCAGAAAATATCAGTTAGAGAAAGCAAAGCCTTATTTCCCCATCTTAAGTTTTTAACTCTTGAACCTGAACAAGTACAGAAAATAAGAGGGCAGCCTGACTTTCCAACAAGTCATTAAGAAACTGCTAAGTAAAAAATAAAATTGTAAGGTTTTAGCACTGAGGGATCTGCAAATTAAGCCCCTCTGTTGTACTTTGTTGTAATAAGGAATCTGAGGTACATTTTCTTGCCCAGAGTTAAACAAACTGTCAAATAATTAAGACATGATTTCAGGTGTCATGGTTCTCATTTGCTCTATTATATTTCCACCCTACAGGACATTTACTTTCCAAGCAGTTCTTAAGTACTGAACATTTTTAACAAAGAAAGGCCTTAAATATACTTACTTACTCCCTACCTACAAAGGTCTGCTTAGCACAACACATAATTTTACCCACACAAACCTGCTATTTGTCATTACCCTGAAATCTCACTATGGTATGCATATACTAGTTAATTCTCTTTCTCTCTCTCTTTTGGTTCAAATTGCCCTGCCTCTCTGACTAATGTCTGTTTTCAAATATCAATGCACATACGGAAATGTTTGCCCCAAAGTCCTCAATGTTCAAATACACTTTGCAAAAAGAATAAAAAACAAGTTACTCCAAGTTCACTTCAAAGTAAGTGGTTAAGTCCTTAACATATAGATAAAGCACAATTTTTCTTTACACCTTCAAATAAATTTCACTGCCTTTCCCAACTAGACTGTAAACTCCATAATGGCAAACACATCTAAGAAGTTCAGTTTTGTTTATCCAGTGTGCAGCACACTTCCCAGCACAGAGATGATCAATAAATTATTTTTGAATGAAATAATAGACATGTCTTGTGCAATCAAAAAGAATACTGAATCTTCTAAGTTTAGAAGTCAGCAAACTAGAACTTTCCAAGGTAAAACAATGCAATTTTGAGGTTCACAGGCAAGGCATAATTGCACCATAGCATTCTCTATCAGGACACTTTGCCAGCTCCCTGCTTAAAACATACTTATTCTTGCTCTTGAAATGTTTATAATAATTAAGGTAAAAACTAGTAACACTAAAGGGTAAGTCTCTTCTCAAGCTAGAGACACTTCATTTAAAAGTTAGAGCAGAACTGGAAAGCAGGAACCATACCAAGTCACTCCTGCATAAGTTACAGAGGTCAGGTCTAAACCCATTTCCATGAAGCCCCATTTGCTGTGAGGTGTATGGAGTGTACAGACCCTGCCTGTGCTGGCTGTTTCCATGAGGCAGGTTCACCAAGACACAATCTTAGCATGATGGTAGTGAGCTAAGTACTAGAACCTATCCTCTCTACAATACTCTTAACTGTCGTACTTCACCTCCAGAACTCCTTCCCCACTAGCTGAATAACCAAAGACTTCTCACGGTGTCTTTATGACTGATCTCTGTTTTAAGCAAGATTTACATACTTCTGTATCATTAATATGAAAATGACTATGAGTCTACTAAACTTCCAGCAAACTTCTGAAAGTACAATAACAATAAGGAACATGTAAGAACAGAGTTATGGAAAAAATAAGCACAGGCTTGAAAAAAGTGCTATAGTCAGTTGTTGATGCTGGGAAGAAAGGCCTCTCTCTGAAACCAATAAACTGTAACAATTTTTACTGTACTTAAATTATTTCAACAGAGATGACAAAATAGAACTCTTTAAACTCTATTTGCTTCTCTTTAATCAAGATAAATGATTAACAAATTGAAATTCCTATATAAACACTGTAAAGTCCAGAATAAGCAAAAAGACTGTAAGAAAGTGGTAAACTTGAGTCTTCCAGACCAGCTAATTTGAATTATTTGAGTACTCTTTTGAGTCCTCAGAGATTTTACCAGTAAGATTACCACATATACTCCTATGCAGAAATGGAAGGAATCATACAAAACTAGGAAAAAAAACCAATATGATACAGACAATTCTATTTTCAATCCCACCCACCCATCCACTTCACCTCCAAACGCAGAACTACTAAAAACTGATCCAGACATCAACCAAGACAAGGCTCATTTGTTCATTAATTTTGTAATTATTTACTAAGAGAATAAGGTACTATCCTAAAAGCTTTAGTAACTATCAAAACAAATCAGGCATGGACAGGTGTAACAGGGGAGCTACAACTACACCAGAGAAGAAAACTGTTTGGAAGCGAATGGATAGGACTGGACTTGCTGTTGGGGGAAGAGGATAGGTATGTGTGGTACATCATCCTAGCCTACTTTTTTGTATATTTGAAATTCTCTACAGTGAAATTTAAAAAAGAAAACTTAAACTTTAATCCAAATTAATGGAGGGATTAATCACTGTACTCTTCCTAGGCTGGTCAGATCACACCTGCTATTGTATTTAGCTCTGCTTTAAGAGAGACAGACAGGTTCATGAAGAGACAAGGTAGATGAGAAAGAATGTAGTAAGAAATAACAACAGTGTCCAACATTTGCTGAATGTATAGACTATAAGCCAGACTTATGTATCTTAAATATAATAACATAGCTCTCACGATAAACTTACAAGATAGGTACCATTATCACTATTTTACAAATAAGGAAACCAAGACAGATTAAGTAATTTGTCAAGATCACACCAGCCACTTATTGTGGAGATGTGATGTGAGGAATAGTTAAGACTCTGAGAATTTTTAACCTAAAAAATTAAAACTTCTAATAAAATTTTGTTTCCATCTTTCTTTATTTAACACATGGCTATACAGAAAAGGAAATAGACTTTTATAGGCTATAAAGGGTCAAACCAGAATCAAATTGTGATAAAGGTACAATATGAAGAAAAATACTGTCTCAGTCGAAACCAATAAAAAATGCAGTAAAGCACCCAATCACTACAGAGGTTCATACAGATATTCAAAGGAAATTCAAGCACTAAAAATACTGTAACTCTTAAATTCCAGCAAAACTTGCTACTTTCACACTTTTGCTACTCATTCAACCAAGTAATCTGTAGAATGATTTTTTGAATGTATATATATTTGTGTGAACGCAAGTATAATTACAGCATTCCCACAAGGACAACTCTGTATTAAATCTATAAAGAATTATTTGTAATCCATTTCTAGGCTAAATCCACTGCTACAAATAATAAGCTTACCTGTGGCAAAGCATTATTAATTTTATTGTTTCATGTCTTCAACATAAAATAAGACAAGTTTAGCTTTTTTACTGTGGAATTATATTTTACTAAAATATAAATACTCTTCAATTCTACATCTAAGTTATATTCATTACCCTTCATTCTCCAAATCCTCTTGAATTCTTTATTCACATCTGTGAACATAAAACATTTATATATGGGCACTTGAGTGGCCCAGTCAGTTAAGCGTTAACTCTTGATTTTGGCTCAGGTCACGATCTTAGGGTTGCAGCATCAAGCCCCACGCTGCAGGAAGTCTGCTTAAGACACTGTCTCTCCCTCTGCCCCTCCCTCTTGCTCTCTTTCTCAAAAATAAATAAATCTTAAAAAACAAAACATAACAAAACTATCCTAGGGACACCTGGGTGGCTTGGTGGGTCTTGATCTTGGGGGTCGTGTGGGTTTAGGTGCCACACATTGGGCTCCATGCTGGGCCTACTTAAAAAATAAAAATAAAAACAAAATAAAGACAACTATTCTAGATCAGAGGGGCTACAACCTTTAGCCTGTTTCTATAAATAACATGTTTGCATATTTATTTACTTATTTTGAGAGAGAGAGAGAGAGAGAGAGAGACAACTGGGGGAGAGGGAGAGAGAATCTTAAGCAGGCTCCACAACCAGTGTGGAGCCCAACATGGGGCTCGCCCCCGACCCCCTCTATAAATAAAGTTTTATTAGAACATAGCCACACTCATCTGTTTACATAATGTCTATGGCTGCTTTCTAACTATAATGCAGACTGCAGTAGTTGCAAAGTGCAACTGATTCCCAAAGCCAAAAATATTTACTATCTGACCGTTTAAGAAAAAATCTGCTAGGCCCTGCTCTAGATTAAAGATACAGGGACATAACAACCAAGTATAACATATAATCATGAAACAGGTCCCACAGGGGGGAAAATAAACATTTTGGAGATTTTTCTGGGTATAGATGGAAAAATATAAATACAGATTGTGGGTTATACCATTTTATTCTATCAATGCCGGACTACTGGGGTATAATAAAGTTCTTAAGGTTATACAAGAGAATATTCTTTTTTTTTAGATTTTATTTACTTATTTGAGAGAGAGTACAGAGAGAGAGCAGGAGAGAAAGAGAGAGAAAGAGCACGAGGGGGTGGGAAGAGGAGAGGGAGAAGCAGGCTCCCCACTGAGCAGGGAGCGCAATGCAGAGCTCGATCCCAGGATGCTGGGATCATGACCTGAGCTGAAGGCAGACACTTAACTGGCTGAGCCACCCAGGTGCTCCAAAGAATAGTCTTCTTTTTAGGAGATATATACTCAAGTAAAGGATGATGAGTCTACAATATATTTTTAAATGTCACAGCTTGAAAAAAAAGTATATGGCATGGGAAGGAAGATGAGGGGAAAGGGAGAGAAGGAGAGAATATTTAAAAATGTTAACAACTGATGAATTTAGCTGAAGGGGATACAGATGTCTATCATACTATTCTTCTAGACTTTTAACATTTATAATTTCCTAAATAAAAAACAAATAATGAAGAAGCAATTCATTACATTCTGCTGCTGATAAAGAATAGTTTGATTTAAAAAAACAAGAATAGTTTGATTATCCTATGAACACTGAACTTAATTAAATAACACTGAAAAAAAAACAGAGGAAGGCAACATAAAAATAAATGTATTCAGGGATGCCTGGTGGCTCAGTGGGTTAAGTGTCCCACTCTTGACTTTAGCTCAGGTCGTGATCTGAGTCATGAGATGGAGCTCCATGTCATGCTCCATGCTCAGCACAGCATGGAGAGTCTCTCTCCCCCCTTTCCCTCTGCCTCTCCCTCCTCACCCAGTGCTCTCTCTCAAATAAATACTGAAAATTTTTAAAAAAATATTCATTTAACTATACTGTACAAAGAAAAGGGAAAGGAATATAGAAAAACTTATAAGCTAACTAGTATGCTTTCACATGTGTGTACATGTATACAAATGCACACATGTACGCACTGGTGACCAGGAGGAACTAAGAGGAAAAAAGAGCGAGACATATGCTGGATATAATTTTCAACAGGATAAAACTATATAAAGTGAACTAGTTCTCAGGAATAACAATTAGAAAATTTTAAGCAGTAACAAATTCTATCCTAACACAATTTACCAGTATAAAATTTTGGGGGTAAATGCTTCGAATTACTCTATACCATCATTTCAATCATGTATGGCATTTCTACTTTCAGCAAAATACTGAGCTTAATTTATACACGACCAACAGAAATTATTTTGGTATCAGCAGAACTTATGTATTTTAAAATTATCTATTTAGTAAACAAAAGCTATATGATACTATTTCTGCCTTCATGAAGGGTTTCAAACACTGAAAGTGTAGAACGGCAAAAATGCAATAATTCATAAATGATTTCTCATTTACTGTGAAAATCTGAGTCATTAGAAGATGATCAAAAAGCCTTTTATGATATTCTGTGTTAAGAGAGAAATTAATACCTCAGCTTCTGGTAATATGCTTTTCCAGGTATAATGATCAATTCTGTATTGAAAATAACTAAAAATGCTGAATTAAAGACAAGTTAAGAAAAAAAAAACATGTACCTATTTATTTTAATATCATGGAAAAACTGGTAAGATACTAAGACTTTTTATTAACAGGCCAAAATCTAAGTGAAGGCGTAACTGGACCATGTTAAGTCTAGGCTCAATTTTCTGTACTTCACTTGCCCAGAAAACAGAAGACAAAGCCACTGAGGTAGGCAGATGAATAGGAGATGCTCGTCCTTCAGGCTTCTGTACCTTTCACCCCCATCCCATAGAAAAGCTGCTTTGGGACTGAGAAAAGGAGCAGATAAAAATTTCAACCACAAAAAGCTGTTACCACAAGACAGTCCAAATCATATTACCTGGTGGCCTTAAACAACCAAAGCCATGAGTAAAATTTAAAGCAGGGCTTCTGGACTAATGCACATACACCCATCCCACACTGAGATACCCACAGAAGCAAATACAATTTTATCTGGAAAAATACATACTCATTTTAGGCCTCAAGGATAACCCATAAAGAATTTTCCAAAGAAAGTAAAGAGCTCCTATTTAAAAATTACCAAGCATACAAAAAAGCAAGACAGAGAGTAATAAAAGACAGGCTTGAAAACAGCTACAAGGAACAGGAAACTACAAAAACTGACTAAGGTGCTTTGAAAAGGAAGCAAATTCCAATTTTTTAAATATGATAATTAAAACTAAAAGCTCAATGGGGATAAATTTTCTCTTTCAGAAATTTCAGGCAAATTCACTGAAGACAAGCTGGAAAAACTACTTAAAAGCTCTTATGTTGAGTGAAATAAGTTAAGCAGAGAGAGTCAATTATCATATGGTTTCACTTACTTGTGGAGCATAACAAATAACATGGAGGACATGGGGAGATGGAGAGGAGAAGGGAGTTGGGAGAAATTGGAAGGGGAGGTGAACCATGAGAGACTATGGACTCTGAAAAACCACCTGAGGGTCTTGAAGGGGCAGGGGGTGGGAGGTTGGGGGAACAAGGTGGTGAGTATTAGGGAGGGCACGTATTGCATGGAGCACTGGGTGTGGTGCAAAAACAATGAATAATGTTACGCTGAAAAGAAATTTTAAAAATAAATAAATAAATAAATAAATAAATAAAAGCTCTTAAAAGTCACAAAGAGCTAACAGAATCATGAGATGGTACCAAATTAAGATCCATCATAAGATGAAAACCAGAAAGTTAAAACATGTCTGGGGGCACTTTTGCCCTGGAGCAATTTATTGATCCAGAAGGGGAAGCTGAGCAGTGCTTCTGATAGCTTAAAATGACAGAAGATCAAAACTGGACTGTAGGCCAGACTACACCCTAGGAGTAAGAGTGAAAAGGAAGTAAACCGCCCTCTCAGAATGGACTAGTATTATCTCAGTTTGTAATTAACTAGTAAGGCTGAAAACTTATATACCCCAAGACCCAGACATCCCATATGTAGTATGTAGTAACCTCAAGAAACTCCTGAATATACAGTGGCATGTATTTACTGCGGTCTTAGTCATGATAATCCAAAACCAGCAATAACCCAAATGTCCACCTAAGAAAAACAGATAAACTGTGGTATAGATATACAATGGAATATTATACAGTAATGAAAATGAACATACATCTATGTGTACCAACACAGATGAGTATCATAAATGTAATATAACAGAGTATAAGCAGTGTGGTTCAAAAACTAAACTTTCTTATTTAGGGATACACATGTAAATGGTAAAACCTTTTAAAAAAGAACAAAGAAGGATTTTCATGAAAGTAAGAAAAGTAAGGAAATGTAACTAAGGAACTATTCACAAAGGAGGACTTCTGGAGTACTATTCATATTGTGTATCACAACCTGGATTGTGGTTGAACAATTACAGGCTGTTTGATTTCACAGTTACTCTGTACCTGCATGTATTTCTTTAGTATTATATGCATGAGATACTGAACATTTTTTTAAATGGGAAAGCTTTCTAGGAAGAAAATGTTATAGAGAGAACATTTATACTTTTAGAACTTTATTTAAGATTCACAGAGGAGTCCGGGTTCAAGTTCCAGCTCTATCAGCAACTAACTATGGGAGCTTATTCAAGCCATTAAACCTTGGGCCTTTGGACTCCTCAGCTACAAAATGAGAAGAATGGACCAGATAAGTAGTTGCAAAAGCTCTTTTCAAGGTGAAAAATTCTAGGATTATAAGCCATATGTTCAATTCTGGTCACTCACTATAAAATGCTAAGTGAAATAAGTCAGTCAGATAAAGACATATACCATATGTTTCCATTCATATGTGGAATTTAAGAAACAAATGAGCAAAGCAATAAAAGAGAGAGAGAGAGAGAATCCAAGAAACAGACTCATAACTCTAATACAAAACAAACTGATGGTTACCAGAGGGGAGGTGGGTGGTGGGTGGATGCATGAAAATGGGTGATAGGGATTAAGGAGTACACTTGTTGTGATGAGCATGAGTAATGTACAGAATTGTTGAATCACTATATTGTACACCTGAAACTAATATAACATTGAATGTGAACTACACTGGAATTAAAATAAAAATACAAAAAAAAAATCCTGGTCACTCATTATTTGATCAGGGATGGACTCACTTAATATTGTATACATTTTAATACAGCATTGTCACTGTTTTCTTCAACATTCTATTTGAGACCTGAGTTTATCAGCTCTGCCCATATTAATATGTATGCCAAGTAACTGCTCTCTAAAGTTATTTAAAAAGATCTAAGGGAGGGGCACCTAGATGGCTCAGTCAGTTGAGCGGCTGCCTTTGGCTCAGGTCATGATCCCAGGACCTCCCTGCTCAGCGGGGAGCCTGCTTCTCCCTCTCTGCTGTTACCCCCACTTGTGCTCTATCGCTCACACACTCTCTCTCTCAAATAAACAAACAAAGTATTTTTAAAAAAGAAAAAGATCTAAGGGATAAGTGTCTCCTGCTTCACAATGTCTACTCATGATATATTACTGGCTTTACTCTCGCGGTGGTTACTTCTAAAATGAAGTTATGTAAAAATATAATGGCTTTGGTTTATGAAGAAATTGGCTGTTCTGGCTGTAGGTCAATGAATAGTGTATTTCCTGAAGGCAAGAATCTTATGGTGCACCTATCCCACTGGTTTTTAAGTATGTCTTATCTCATTTATTTTATTTTATATTGTGCGATCCTTGAGAGGAAGGCCATTTTTCTATTTCTTGTACTATTCTATAGCACAGTAAGATTCAAGAGACACAGAAAGTGCTCATAAAAATGAAAACAAAATCATGAAAGAATATATGAATAACTGAATAGTTATTTAGGTGACTTCTCAGCAGTTACATGACTGTATATAGAACACTATTATAATGGTATGTATGTTCTTGTAAGTTTTTTAGGTATGCTAAAGATACATACAGCCTTGGTCCTTTTCCATATGTAAGACTTAGAGGGACAGATAAAAGGCATACTTACCAAATTTATGGATGACATGAAGCTGAGAAGGTTAGCAAATACTGTAGATGAAAAAAATCAGGATTAAAAAATAACAAGCAAGCTAGAATACTAGACAAGATGAAATTTAACCACATAAACAAAAAAATGGTTGAACTACAAAGCAGCCAAACAAGTATAAGATGGCATCAACTTGCCTTAAGAGACACAGAAAATTGTGAGCTCCCCAACCGATCCTAAGTTCAATTATGATGTTAAAGTGTGAAGGAGCTGCTCAAAAACACATAACATTAGCTTAAACTTGTATGAAACCAAACACTTTACCAAGTACGCTCACTGTATATATAGCACTGTGTCAGCCATTCTGAAGGATACAAGTATAATCAACATGCAATCCTACATCATGATCATTATAATTAAGGTAAGACAGTATGCATGTGTATACTGGTAGTTGCTTATTTAAATACTGAAAGACAAAGAAGCTTATAAAATTTCTAGTCAATTCCCAACATCAACAAAAATTATAATGATTAATATACTGCAAGAGGAAAACATAAATAAAATTTGACCAACCATGTTATAAACAAAGTGATCATTCCTGGGAGACACAAACACTATTTCATAGAAGAAGTAAAAACCAAGTAAACACTGAAAATTTGTGTATTTCAATATAAAAGAAGGTTAAGATATTCCAGGTAGAACAGTGCAAGGAAAACACAAAGGCAGGTTAAGTGTGACACACATTGAAATAACAGTGATAGTCCAGAGTAAATACATGAGGGGAAGTTAAGAACACAAAATAAAAATCTTTAAATGAAAGAACTATAGATCCAACAGGACCAAGAAAAACGGGTTCTAGTCCCATTCTGAGAAGATCAAAAAGATCAGCCTATCAGGCCTTCAGTCTCCTCTTCTACAAAATAAAAGAGTCTCTACCATCACTTTCCATTTCCAGAACTCCTAGAGATAGAGCTTGAGCACCTATTTTTAAAAACAAAAACTCCACAGACAATTCTGAAACATGTCCTTCATGAAGAAATACCACTCTAATGCAACAGAGAGCAGCTGCCAAGTTTTGAACGATGATGATTTAAGAAAATCTTTGCATTTGGAAGGCTAATATGGCTGCAAAGTGTTAACATAAATTTGAGGAAATGGCAAAAGAAACCACAAAGAAAGCAATATAGCCAATGTATAAGATTACATTCTGAACAACATATTTAACACTGAAGTATACTCAAAAGTTGTTAACCAGCTAGGGTTCTGAAAAGCAGAAAAGTGAGAAGAATTATAGATAATCCAAGAGAACCTATTAAAACTGTCTTCAAGATATGAAAGTTTGCTATACAGAAAAAGGAAGAGACATAGTTCAAGTTACCTCAAAGTCAGACTCACATCACTGAGCAGTTGTTCTAGAGAAGAATCTGAGGCTCAATAAAAGCAAAGATTTCATGAAGTAGTGAGTTCTCTGTCAGTATTAAGCTCAAACTGATACTGAATGATCACGATTCAAAAGATACAGTAGGGGTGTCATATTAGGTGGAAATCTGGATGAGACTTAAACCAAGGTCATTCCAAGACCAAATTTCTAAGGATACTAGAAAAGAGCATTTTAAAATTAAATTTCTTCAGTTTGAAAAGGCTATATATTACGATTTCAATTATATGACATTTTATAAAAGATAAAACTACAAGGGCAGTAAAAAGTTCAGAAGTTGAGAGGAAGACAGGAGGGTCGAACATGACAGACACAAAGGTGATGTTTTTATACTCATGAAATTATTCTAAATAACACTGCAATTTTGGATGCATACATTATGCATCTGTCAAAACCATAAACCTTTAAAGGACAAAAAAGTGAACCATTATGCAAATAAAAAAAAAATCATTTAGAAGGTCAGGGCATCCTAGGAAGGAATATAAACTGATGGAAGATCTAACTGTATTATAAATCTCACTAGGGGTAAAAAGGAAAACGTCCTGACCTAGGTAGCTTCGGAGATGCGTGGCATTGCTAACACTAAAGGCAAAAGGAAATGCACATAAGCACATATTCTAACTGATGTAGTTATTTCCCAGAGTTAACAATTCTAATACTGCTATACATTTATATTGGAATTAAACAAATAAATGGTGATAGATGACCAAGTTGGCCAATGCTGGACTGGTAATTTACAGATAAACAAGGGGAGGAGCTAGAATGATCCAGAGGTTAATATAAGGGATTAGAGAAAAAGTCAAAATATGAACTCATGTTTAGCTTAGTAGAGATGCAGATGACTATATACAAAATATTTATGGAGGGGAGCCCAGGTGGCTCAGTCGGTTAGGTGTCTGCCTTTAGCTCATGATCCCAGAGTCCTGGGATCGATCTCTCTGCTTGGCTCCCTGCTCAGTGGGGAGCCTGCTACTTCCTCTCCCTCTACTTATGCTCTCTTATTCTCTCTCAAATAAAATTTTTTAAAAATTTATGGATATGTGTTTATACAAAGGTTAGTACACACACATACACACCCCTCCCAAAAATACACCACCTTGATGAGACATAGGAGCCAAGAGAGAAGTTCCCAATGGCCAAAGCCAGAACAATTTGAGCAACAAAATAAAATAGGACTAAATTATAACCCAAGGCATAAAAATAAATATTTGAGTCCATACTGACATAAATAATTGAATGACAAAAGAAAAATCTCCCAAGCAGAATTTCAAATAATTTATGTAGACACTCTGCCCTCAAGGAAAGAGAACCTAACTCCCCAATCCTTAAGTGTGTGCTGCATGGAGTAACTTCTTTCCAAAATACAGTATGGAAAGGGTGAGGAAAAAAGAATACAGTGGAGGAACCTGACAGATACTACCTCAGCCAAGTAATCAAGTCAACATCAACAGCACTACATCATAGTAATAGTAACATACCCTCAGTATGATGTGATAAAAATGGCACTTTACCTCTGTGTTCTTCTTCCCCACACCTTCTACCCCAGCCTAATCATGAGGAAAACATCAGGCAAATTCCAATAAAGGAATATTAATACCTGACCAGTACCCCTCAAAACTGCCTAGGTCATCAACAAGGAAAGTCTGAGACTGCCAGTCAAAGAGAAGCCTCAGGAGACATGAAAATTAAATCTAATTGGTATCCTAGATGGGATTTCAGAACAGAAAAAAGATAATGGGTAAAAACTAATAAAGTACAGGTTTTAGATGATAATGTATTAATATTGCTTAGTTATAACTAATATCATACTAAAATATTAAAAATAGGGGAAATAAGGGAAAAGAGGTAGGGTATGTAAGGGAATTCTGTAATATAGTCTTGATTTTTCTGTAAATCCAAAATTGTTCTTTAAAATACTATTTTTTTTAAAGAAGAGAGTTTGCACCTATCAGAGAGCAGTTGGGGTGGCGGGGTGGGGGAGGGGTGGAGAGGGGCAAAGGGAGAGAATCTTAAGCAGGCTCCACAAACTACATTGCATGACCCTAAGATCATGACCCGAACCAAAATTAAGACTCAGATGCTTAGATGACTAACCCACCCAGGCGCCCCTTAAAAAAAACTTAAAAAACAAAACAAAACAAAAACCTGTTTAAATAAAACATTTTTTAAAACTAAAATAAAATAATTAAATTAAAATAAATCTTGTAGGGGTGCTGGGTGGCACAGTCAGTTAAGTGTCCAACTCTTGGTTTTGGCTCTGGTGGTGATCTCAGGGTCATGAGATTGAGCCCTGCACTGGGTTCTAGGCTCAATGCAGAATCTTCTTGAGACTCTTACCCTCTCCCTCTGCTCCTATTCACCCCCCAGGTTCTTGCTCTCCTCTCCCCCCTCTAAAATAAATAAAAATTTTGAAAGACTTTATTTATTTGAGACCATGAGATACAGAGACACAGAGAGAGAGAGAGAGAGAGATCACAAACAGGGTGACAGGGAGAAAGAGTAGCAGACTCCCTGCTGAGCAGAGGCTAATGGGGGCTGGATCCCAGGACTCCAGATCATGACCCAAGCCGAAGGCAGATGCTTAACCAACTAGGCCACCTAAGCATCCCTAAATAAATATATTTTAAAAATCAATCAACCAATCTTACAATCTTCCCTGTAGCCACTATTGCTCTGCTGTCATAGAATAGCAAAAGGGTTAAATATTTATTTTAGGTATATATTTAAGTTGAAATATAAGAATTTAAGAGAGCCTATCTAATTATGTTAAAAAATTTGTTAGCAAATTTACTGTCATTTACTCCTGGTTAAACTTTATCACATTGAATAATAACTCTAATGGTTCTAGAATGGACCAGTTTATAAGTAATTCTCAACTGCTATCTCTGTTCAATATGAAAACCTGTTCAAAACACCTTTCTAGATATTATCTCTATTCTGCTTAAAAGTGGTAACTGCTAGGGGTGCCTGCGTGGCTCAGTCAGTTAAGTGTCTGCCTTCGGCTCAGGTCATAATCCCAGGGTCCTGACATCGAGCTCCACATCAGGCTCCCTGCTCAGTGGGGAGCCTGCTTCTCTCTTTCTGCCACTCCCCTTGCTTGCACTCTCTCGCTCTCCCACTCTTTCTGTTAAAAAAATAGAATCTTAAAAAAAAAAAAAAAAAGGTAACTGCTAGGGCATTCCAAATATAAAATCTCTGTCGGGGCACCTGGGTGGCTCAGCGCGTTAAGCCTTGCCTTCGGCTCAGGTCATGATCTCTGGATCCTGGGATCGAGCCCCGCATCGGGCTCTCTGCTCAGTGGGGATCCTGCTTCCCCCCACCCACCCGCCACTCTGCCTACCTCTCTGCCTACTTGTGATCTCTTTCTCCTGTCAAATAAATAAATAAAATAAAAACTTTTAAAAAATATATAAAATCTCTGTCAAATAAATGTAACTTCCAGACCTGTTATGGTTACCCACCTTAAGTCACTAAGCACAATTCTAGTCTTTTAGCTTTAGTGCTTCAGCACAGTAGCGACATTAAAATGCACACCACAATGCCTGGCATGGCAATATACTCCTAAAAAATACATTCTGTTGGGGAGGCTGGGTGGGGGGAAGGGGAAGAAAAGGTTAAGAACAACAGTTTCTTCCATTTAGTATGATACATCATCATTCATATATATATATATATATAAATATATATATATGTATGTATGTATATATATATATATAAACAATTATAAGTTACATAATAATATGTATTAGACCAACATATTCACAGCACAATGTACTTAAAGAAGTGGTAGAAGTCTGTGGGTTGTTTTTTTGTTTTTTTTTTTTGGTGTATAAGCATCTGGTACCAGCTGGATTTATATAAAATTTTAAAATCACAAGGTGGAATAAAAATATTTTTTACCTCTTGTATTGACACTACTACCTTATAATTTCATTATACTTGTACTATTAATTTTACACTTTGTACAGCTATTGTTATCTTCGTTGTACTCTTCCTATGAATATTTAGAATATAAATTATATTCATATATATGATTATATTTATTATTGATCAAAACCCCTCTGAAACAGGTATTTGTACCACTTTATAGATGGCATAACCAAAACTTGGAAAGGTTAAATACTGGCAGATTCTTGCCATTAATTTTTTCCATAATATGATTATTTATATATCCTAATCTATGTGCAATATTGAGCTTAGATTGTATACACTAGGAAAATTAGCTTATATCTAAAATTCAGAAATGACCAAAAACCTAAATGAAGCCTTAATTTCCTGCCTTATTTTTAAATAGCAGAATAGTAATAAAATTAGCCTATTTAACAACTCCCCCTATTCACCTACTAGTACAAATACTAACTCAATAACAGAATGCAACAGAAGAGAAAGAATATCATTTTTTTTCTTGAATGGACCATAAACAATATTTTAAATAAAACATTTGTCATTCATAATTAAAGAGGAATTCTGACAGCCTCCAACAATTGTACAAAAACACTTGCCCCTTTCCAAAGTCTTCATTGTGTATTTTCTCAATGTATATTTAACCAGAAGTATAATTTTTTTTTTTTAGATTTTATTTGATAGTGAGACACACAGAAAGAGAGGGAGAGTAAGCATATGAATGGTAGGAAGGGGCAGAGGGAGCAGGGAGCCTGATACAGGGCTCAATCCTAGGACCCCAGGTTCATGAACTGAGAAAAAGGCAGACACAACCAAAGGCAGACACGTGGCTACCCACGTGCCCCAAAATGTAATTTCTAATGCATTTCAAAGGGTATTTTCTTTTGCATTAAGGTTTCACCAACAATCCTGAAAATACAGTCAGGCCTCTATAAGAAAAGTTATCACTTTTCTCTTTTCAGAGTCCCTCCTGGTACCTGGAAACTGGCAAATTACTCAACCTATTCAAGAAATTTAGCTGTTAAGGAAAGTAAACAGAAAAATAGTTGAAAAAGTATATGGAGTATGAGATGATTTTTAAATCAGTAAAGACTGAAACGTGTAAATGCTGATGGGAAAGGGCTACTGGAAAGACTGATTCTGAAAAGTAAGAGTAATAACAAATAGAGCAAGGTTCCTAAAAGAAAGTTAAGAGGGAATGGAGCTCAATTCAATGGTGGAAGGCTTAGCCTCAGGCAGGAAAAAAAGAAATCCGTCCATTTACTTAAAGATCATTTATTATCATCATCATCACCATCATTTCGAATTAAAAGTTTACTACTTATAAGATATTATGCTCTTTACAACTGCTAGCACCCCTGTATATATTATTACTCTCTTTTTATAAATGAGGAAACAAAACCTCAAGGTTAAGTAACTTGCCAAGGTTTCAAGTGAAAGATCTGAACCCAACTAAGCCTCTCTGACTCCCAAGAGCATAATCAGTAGGCTACACTCTCACTTAACAAACTACAGGTACAGATGCAGATAAGTTATGTGGCAGGATGTTGACTGAGGTAGTTCTCCTCTGCTACCTTCTATTTTCTAATGCAGCAGAAAGCAAGATCACCTGCGAAGTGAGGGCCTGGTGGCTTAGCAAGAGTTAAAGAGATCTTAAATAGTCACAAAGAAAAACTGACTAGGGAAATATGGCAGGTCCAGGCCACCCAAGAGGCCCCACTTTGTAACTGGAAATCATGAATTTATAGTGGTACCAGTATGCAGAAGTATGTGACTTCTTTTCAGTTGTAACAAAGGAAAAACAATGGGAGAGGGGAAGAAAAAATGTGGCAAGAGAGCTATGTTCTTAAAGATCAGGTAATTTAAGCCAGATAAGAAAAGGACACAAGGGGACACCTTGGTGGCATGGTGGTTGGGCAGTCAACTCCTGGTTTCAGCTCATGTTGTGATTTCAGGGTCATGAGACTGAGCCCTGCATCAGGCTCTGTGCTCAGTGTGGAATCTGCTTGGGAATCTCTCTCCCTCTCCTCTGCCCCTCCCCTGCCATGTGCCTGCTCTCCCTCTCTTGCTTTTGTTTCTCTAAAATTAATAAATAGGTCTTTAAAGATTTTATTTATTTATTTATTTATTTGACAGACAGATATCACAAGTAGGCAGAGACAGACAGAGAGAGAGGAGGAGGCAGACAGAGAGAGAGGAGGAAGCAGGCTCCCTGCTGAGCAGAGAATAAATAAGTCTTTCAAGAAAAAAATAAAGACAAGGATAAAGGCAAATATAGAAAAATTAGAGTTGTTAAGGGAATAAAAAAAACTCTGTACATTCTTTCATGTACTTATTTTCCAATTATCAGTTGCCTTTCTATTCTGCACCAATTACTAGGGAAGGAAAACAAAAGGAAAGGCATAAACAAATACACTGTAATCACATCTCAAATGTTATGGAAAAGTAACAGGTTCATAAATATTCTCCTAATTAATTGAGACACTGGAGATACAAGAAAAAAGTCTAATGGTGAAAGGGAGCAAAATAGTCGAAAGAACCAAAAGCAAGACTCATGTAACTAAAATACAAATAGGGAAGAAAATGGGTAGTAGATTAAAATGTGTTTCTCCTGGGGTAAGGGACCAAACCAAATCTAACTTACCTTTATAATATGTGGTATCTAAGACTAGGCCAAGCTTACAGTAAGTACTCAACAGATGTTTGCTGAACTGAATTAAGCCAGAGCAAAGAAACAGGAGCCCAGACTGCATGTTTGCTGACTAATACTGATGCACCAGCTTTAAGCAAAGTTAACTACCCTAGCCCTGAAATACTTAGGAAGTCTTAATTTACTGTTCCAGTGACCAACGAGAGTTTCACATACTTTTTTTTTTTAAAGATTTTATTTATTTATTTGACAGAGAGGGATTACCAGTAGGCAGAGAGGCAGGCAGAGAGAGAGAGAGAGGAGGAAGCAGGCTCCCTGTTGAGCAGAGAGCCCAATGCGGAGCTTGATCCCAGGACCCTGAGATCATGACCTGAGCCTAAGGCAGAGGCTCAACCCACTGAACCACCCAGGCGCTCTCACATACTCTTCAGAACACTTAATAAGTCAATATTAGATGCAGGTCTTACACAACCATTATTTTTTATATGATTACAAGCATGATTAACAAGCCACTATAATTTTTTTACTCTCTAAGGTACTTAAATTAATTAGTTAAATCTTGGACTCTGTACATAGATATAAATTATTAGGTCTAGAAATGAAAAAATAATATCTATTTCTAACAACCTCTAAATGTAGGCCCAGGAATCTTTTAAACATTTTAAACAAGACAAGGTAAGTTTTCCATGGTTTTTTAAGTTACATTAAGTTTCAAAGAGTTACTTCTTAAAAAAAAAAAAAAAAATTCGTATCTAAGGTCTTATTTCTAACAAACTAGAAACCAAAGAAAAAAATCAAAATTATCAAGCACCAAAATCCTCTAAATCACCCAAAGTATGAAATATTCATGCAATTATAAGAAGTACTGATAGTTCCCTTAAACTAAAGTTGCAAAACACTTATAAAATACCTGAATAAAATGTAAACTATGGAAGATTCTCAAAAAGAACCAGTCATTCAAATTTTTAGCCCCTTGTTATGATTTATCACTATGAAGTCAGAATATTAAGTCTATAATAAATTTCAGAACATGAAAAGTTTTAAAGAATCACATTCAAAACTAATGAAAATGTACTCACCAACAAAGTATCTGACATCTTAAATTTTTTTCTCGAACTGTACACCAAATTTAACCAAAATGTTAGTTTTTATGAGATCTGAGACTTTCATTTTTCCAATATCAGACTCTGAATGGGGAAGATGGGGGACAGGGGCAAACAATGACATAGAACTTTGATGATCCTGGCAAACACTTTTTCTTACCAGCTTAATTAATATTTCATAAGTGTTTATCATCATTTCACACTGACCTTCAAGTGCAGATGACACCTAACATTTCATATTTCTCTTTTGACAAAAGGAAATCTTCCAGAAAAATAAATAAATCTGAGAGTACTGGACACATAAAAATATAGATGACCTTGCAATAGTTATATATAATACACCACAT
Source organism: Lontra canadensis (assembly GCF_010015895.1). Taxonomy (NCBI): domain Eukaryota; kingdom Metazoa; phylum Chordata; class Mammalia; order Carnivora; family Mustelidae; genus Lontra; species Lontra canadensis. The sequence continues at coordinate 10,972,505 of NW_022631034.1, forward strand.
TTTATTAAAGCAGGTGACCTATCTGTTCATGTATCTCCAGCAACCAGCACTCCACTAGCATGAAGCAGGCACTCAACAGACACTTGCTGAATTAATAAGTGTCAGTTGATAGAAATCCACCCCACAGATGGATTAGATCATTTAAAATTCTTAAGAAAGTTTAAAAAAAAATGTTTCAACTGATTTAAACTACTTTAAGAATAAATTCTATCTAACATTTAACAAAATATATTTGTTAGCTTTCACTGAAAATTTATATATACAAAAAGTGAAGAAAACTGTATCTGATAATTTATAAATCCTTATTAGTTCTCTTCAAAAGTATGGCCAAATTAATAAAAATATGATCAAATACAACATATTTCGGTAAAACCACTTCTCACGTCTGCTATTTGGACTGGCCCTTTAAAATTCTGGGCCATCTAATAGCCTATAAACAATATAAGCATTTCTTATTATTGTTGTAGATTTAGAACAGAGTTATGTTTAATAAAGATGAGTGCTCACTTTAAAGAGGCAAAATGAAAAAAAGAGAAAATACATAATGTGAAGTTTATAAGTTTTTCCCCTAATAATAAATAAATTTATAACAAAAATGTTTTAATAGAAAAACCAATCTGAAATTTCCCCCTTTTAAGTTGAATCATTAAAAAAAATTTTTCTTGATCTCAGCATTAAATGCTTTGGATGGGTTCTAAAACTATATATTGCAAGGTTTCCAAACCTGGCTGAATATTAGAATCACTTAGGTTTAAAATAGAGAGAGATAAATGAGGCTCCACAGACTATTTAAATCAGAATCTCTAGGGCAAAGCTAGGCATTCATATATTTTTAAAACATTCTAAGTGATTCTAATGTGCAGCCACATTTGAGAATCACTGTGCTATGTCAATCCTCTAAGGAAATAAGGATTCATTAGGAATTACCAGTATTAGAAAAGAAATTGCTACTCAAAATTGAGCTAAATGAATGTTAACATTAACTGTTAACAACTTAAGGGCAAAGATAATGTATAACTGCAATATAATTTTTAAAAATTATTTGTGAGCTAAGTGTTTTAAATCTTCATAAATCAAGAAAGCAAACAATCTGTACCATGTACCAGAAGTAATATTTCTAGCAAACTATGTGAGAACAGGTAACTCAACATCCTCTTGTGTTCCACACCCATTCCCTGGATCACTAATCTTGCTGTTTGCTTTTGAATGAAGGTAAATGAATTAAGCTTTCTAAAAATCTCAAAAATTTTCAATAAGTATTTGACAGTATGAGCCCTCACTCTCTTTATATTTAAACAAATTCCTATGCCTATGTTGTTTCTGATAAAAATAATAATAGTAATAATGATAATACCTACCTCTGTTTAAATTAAATACAATTTTATTTAACTACAAACTATAAGAATTTTTACTCACATGGATTTATTTGATTGAAAACCTTCCAAGGCAAAATACAATCTAGTTAGAAAAAAATCAGCTTGCATATTAAAAAGAGAAACACCATTTACTTTTCATAGCTAAGAGGAAAAATTACCATGCCAAGAAAATCAGTATTTACAGAGTGTGTCCTTATATAAACTATTTAAAGTGTTCTATGATCTTTTCTTTAACCACTTCTTTGGTTACAGTTGGCCTGTTTTACCTTCAATAAATCATTAAAACATCATCTAGCTGCTGTTAACTTACTGGTCTTTAATACTAACAACAAAATCCCTAACATAGTAACATGTAGGGGTAACTCTTCAATCTCCAGAGAAATGTTAGTATAACTGACATTTCTCTTAAACCAGAAGCTCATTTTCACTTGTGTTTAGAGAAATTATACTTTCAAATCCTAACCATGGAATGAACTTGTAATGATCAGATATTAATAAATACTTGAATTTTATTAGAATCAAGAGAAATAAAACTTATTCTCCACTCCCATTCCACTCCTATAACAAGAAAAAAAAAGACACTTATCTTTAAATCCTGCCTCTCAGCTGTGTAGAATTAGTTTTTCTTTGTATGTATATGAGTGAGTAGAGAATGAGCAATCACAGTGGGTTATCTCTACTGCTGATGTTCAGTATGAGAAAGAGAGAAGAGGTAAAGAGACTTTTTAAAAGAAGAAATGAAATGAAATGATTTATTAGAATAGAAGAATGACATCCAGCAAAAGACCTTTCTCTTTCATCCTGTTTTTCTCTATTTCTTGCCGCACTTCCTGACCACACCGGCACACAAACCAAGAGTCTTACTGCTATCTGATATACCAAAGAGGGTACAGCCTACAGACTGCTTATTTCAATACTGAATACACATTGAATTTCTAAAAATTTAGAAACTAGGACCCCCTTCAGCACATTCTACAATCCATTTTTAACATATCAAAAATTTCAAAGGGTCCTATTAGACTGAACACAGTAACTCAACAAATACGAAAGAAGCAGTTAAATTGCTGCGATGATGACTCTAATGCAGTGACTGCATGACACCTTTTTTAAAATACAGGAAGCCCTTCTTCCTCCCCATGTGGCCCAGGTAGCCTCCCAGAACAGTGTCCCAGCTACCACCAGCTCTTTGGCCGAGAACAATAGACCCAGGGCCCCATGGGCAAGAGGCTCCAGCAGGAGCTGATGACCTTCATGACGTCTGGTGATAAAAGAATTTCTGCCTTCCCTGAATCAGACAACCTTTTCAAATGGGTGGGGACCTCATGGAGTAGCTGGTGCAGTACATGAAAACCTTAGGTACACGCTCTCCTGGAGTTCGCCAGTGGCTACCCTTACAATGACCCACATGGTGAAGCTCCTCACACCCCACTACCACCCCAGTGCGACACCCAGGGTAACATCTACCTGGACATCCTGAAGGACAAGTGGTCTATCCTGTATGATGTCAGGACCATCCTCTTGTCCATCCTAAACCTGCTAGGAGAACCCAACATTGGTAGACCTTTCAACACACGAGCTGCTAAGCTCTGGAAAAATACAACAACCTTTAAGAAGTATCTGCAAGAGGGGCGCATGGGTGGCTCAGTGGGTTAAGCCTCTGCCTTCGGCTCAGGTCGTGATCTCAGGGTCCTGGGATTGAACTCCGCATTGGGCTCTCTGCTCAGCGGAAGCCTGCGTCCCCCTCTATCTCTGCTGCTGCTCTGCCTACTTGCAATCTCTCTCTCTGTCCAATAAATAAATAAAATCTTTTAAAAAAAAGGAAGTATCTGCAAGAAACTTACTCAAACCAAGTCTCCACCAAGATCACTGTCTAGCCTCTCTCCTTGTGTTGCCTTTTTATTTTTTCTTTAGATGGTCAGTCCTTTTCTTCATTCCTGTCTAGGACTCCGTAGCTTAAGCTGTGGTGTCATTTTTCTTCTTTTTTTTTTTTAAGATTTTATTTATTTATTATTTATTTAACAAAGAGAGAGAGAGAGAGCTAGAGAGGGAACACAAGCGAGGGAAAGAGAAGCAGAATACCTGCTTGAGACTCGATCCCAGGACCTTAGGACCATGACTGGAGCTGAAGGCAGATGCCCAACCAACTGAGCCACCCAAGTGCCCCCTGTTTCTGTTTTTTAAATTAAGTCTCTGGTTGAGCCCTTCTGGTGAATATATTAATACACTGGATTTTTTTTTTTTTTCAAAAAATAAAACACAAAATAAAATACAGTAAGCCCAACAAAAAACAGCTACAAACAATAAACAGAATTTTTTAAAAATGTGTATCTCAACTAAGATCTTCCAGGATACACATACTGATTAAAGACCACAGTACTAATAAACACAAAATACTTTTAAATGTTTTTCAAATGTGTAGAATACTACCTAGTAAGACTTAAACACAACTCTTCAATTACTAATGTTACTAATGTTAATTAGTAATTACGTTTCTGACATAAGCTGCAAGACACACCCAATGGTGTAAAAGGAGCTACAGTGTATAGCAAGTATAGGTGCCACAGAATTAGAATATTAGAGCTGGAAGGTGCCACCTCAAGTAACCTCTTCATCTCATAATTGAAGAAAATGAAGTTTAAGGAGATTAAGGGACTTCATGATTGACTAGCTAAGGGTTGAGAACCATACCAATGCCTCCTGATTCGACATCCTTGTGTTCTTCCCTCCTTAGCACCACAGAAAATGAAGATCTGGGGGTGGGGAGGTTCTTTATTAAATCCCTTAATATATCTTTATGAGAATAAATTGTATGTTTCTTTAAAAATATTTTGACTTACACAACAAAGACCAGAAAATATACATCATGAAAAGAAATAAGGTCCCCATAATTCAAACATCAAAAAATAATTATTTTTTTAATCTTTTAGGTCAAATATATTTTAATAAGGTATTATATGCTGTAACTCAAAAAAGCAGGTGAATATATTACCAAGAAATTTCTTATTCCATGATAAAACATCTCACTATTCTAATGAAAGTTCCATTTCTAAAAGAGCTCTGGAAAGATTTATAACAAGGGAATTAATTATGTAAAAAATTATTTGCTTTAAAAATTGCCAATATTATCCTTTAGAAACCTTGAAGAGCCAAAGAAAATCTTTAAAATTATTTCATTTACAAAAAAAGTCATCTACTACATGAAATAAAATATCAAGCATGGCAAATATTTTTATATGGCCCCAAAAGTCTGTTTATGTATGCATTAAAAATACAACAGGGCCACCACATACCCAATTAGACTGGTTAAAATTTAAAAACCCGACAATACCAAATTCTGTTGAGGACAGATATAGAGCAACAGAACTCTCATTCATTTCTGATAGGAATACAAAATGCTACAGCTACTCTGGAAGACAGTTTGGCAGTTTCTTACAAAACTAAACACACTCTTACCGAAAGACCCAGCAAGTACATATTTAGGTATACTCCCAACTGATTTGAAAACTTACGTCTACACAAAACCTGCAAATGCAATGTTTATAGCAGTCTTATTCATAATCACCAAAATCTGGAAACAATCAACATGTCCTCCAATAGGTAAATAAACAAGCTATGACATATCCATAAAATGGAATATTATAGAGAAATAAAATGACATGGATCATTAGCATAAAGGCTCTACTTCTACTCATTTTATATATAACTGGTCAAGAATACAAGTTGGACCCAAAATACCAAATGGTCTATCATGGCATCTTCTGACAGCCTACACTGCTCAATAACTTCTTTTCTGGAAGACATCCTTCCAAAAAGCATTGGCCAAAGCAGACTTTTCTTCCCCACCTCCAAATATTAACTCTACCCTCGACCAATGATAATTTTGCGAGGGATGAAAATGTGACCCAGGGAAGTCAATCTACTGTCCAGTCAATAACCAGGCTTTTGTTACAGAATATGACGAGTATCTGAGAAGAAAAGTCAAGTACAAAGTTGGAACCAGGGCAAGAACAGTGGAAAGTCACTGCTGTTTGCAAACTGAAATTATGCGGGAAAAGTGAGCAGAAAACATCAGTAAAGAAAGAAAAACTAGTCTGTTAGTGCATAAGAGAAGCACAGGTAAGAGAGTATCATCTTAAATACCAAAAGGTTGTAATTTCATAAGGCCTGGCCAGGCTTTATTTCCTGATCTTGAATATTCATAAGATGGCCTACTATTTATTTAAAATAAACCTTTTTTATATTTGATATACTCTGAACAGATTTTCAGATTCATGCAACCAGTATGCACTTACTAAAACAAGCTCTAACTACCTTGACTTTGTTTATTCCCCTTGCCAGTTTTAAAAAACCTATAGTTCCTTACTAGTTACTGGATTTCAATAGCCTTGTATTCAAATTGAATACTATTTGAAGTATCCCACAATGGCTTTCAGAGCTATTTAAAGATTATGTCAGTATTTTTTTAATCCACATATTTATAGCCTTCAAAAAATTATGGTTTTTTTCTTCCCTAAAGACTCTAGATTTCTTATGACAAGAAACCCTCAAAGATGGGTCTTTTTTAACTGGTTCCTAATACCTGTTTTTCTAAATCTACTCTGTAAAATTCCTGAGTTTCCTCAAGAATTCAGGAAGATGAATGCAACTAACTACATTGTGGTCAGTATTATAAAAGTTGCACAATAATCTAGACCTGTACCCTGGGGCTAATAATACATTATATGTTTATAAAAAATTTTTTTAAAGTTGCACAATAATCTAGAAAAAATCCTGACCACCAGTCAGATAAGGTTTACATGTTTTCCCTAGAGTTTTAGATGACCTTTTCTAAGAAACAGTACACTGTAATATGTAAAAAGTTCCCCTTCTAAAGTTGCAAATACATAAAAATTTCACACTATAGAGACAAGCTAGTAATCTCGAGTTATAAACTAATACTCTGCTAGCAGCATACCTCAAATATAGCTAAATTATTTATCTCTCAAGCTATCTATATTCAATCATTTTACAGTAACTTCAAAGACACAGGATATGTCTTGTGTTTTTAATTATTTCTAGCTTCTACTCAAAATTATGAGGTTATACAGAAAAAGCTAAGTAATATCCTCCACTGAAAATCTTTAAGTAGGACAGACACATAGATAGGGACACACATTTTCTTTCAAGTCCTTCAAGTCAATAAAGTTAATCTAACTAAATTCTTACTCCATATTGCTTCCTAAAGTCTACTGGCAGAACTCTGGATTGTAATTATGTATCTGAAACTATACAAAACATTCCGGTCATACCAACTTGTAAATTTGTTTTATAATACAATGACTTCCTCTCTTTGGGGTCTGGTATTAACAACTGAGCTTATATTTTTCATACAACCACATAAAAACATTTAACTCACCACCTGAAAATGTGTTCAGACAACCAAACTAATCATGAGACACACCCTTCTTTCCCCTGTCCCCCACCAACCCAATTATCTCTCCATAATTCCTAAGTTAACTATGTGAATGATTATGTAGCTTATTCAACATTTTTTTTTAAGATTTTATTTATTTATTTGACAGGCAGAGATCACAAGTAGGCAGAGAGGCAGGCAGAGAGAGAGGGGAAAGCAGGCTCTCTGCTGAGCAGAGAACCCAATGCGGGGCTCGATCCCAGGACCCTGGGATCATGACCTGAGCTGAAGGCAGAGGCTTTAACCCACTGAGCCACCCAGGCGCCCCTTATTCAACATTTCTTTTAAAACTTAAAATCTAGTTTTTAAGTAAAAAAAAGGAAATCATTACCAGTACTAAATTGCATATATCCAGAGTATTAAAAATCAAACTAATGGCATAAAAAAAAATCTCTACTATGAAAAGCATACCAAATTTTCTCTAATATTTTCCAACCGGGATGAGGCTTGACATTTCTCCAATGATATATCAACCAACTAGAAAGATACAATTCCTTCAAAGACCTTGAGGTTTATTGTACATGTTGCTATGACAGAGCACACCAGGACCACTCCGTCAATCTTGGGAAGATTGGAAAGATTTCTCAGAGTATATGATGTCTAAATTTAAACATCCTTCTCCTTTTGCAACAGAGAAAGTAAGACAGCCAGGGAGATAGGGGTTAAGGGTAGGCTAGAGTAGGTGGTCAGGCATATGAGAAACCTCAAGTAAAAGAACGTAATAATCAAGGAACTAAAGGTTTAATCTGTCTATAATATAGAGAGGTAGACAGTAAAAAAAGAATGTTTAAAAATCACACAACAGTTCATTTGAAAGAATAGATTTACAGTATAAGGTCCATTGAGGAAACAGTACACTAGCACCACAGAAAGCAATTAAGGAAGCATTTCCAGTAATCAAGAAGAGACGACAGTGACCTAAATTTTTAAAAGTGTAAATGAGGGGCACCCTGGGTGGCTCCATCAGTTAGGCATCTGACTACTGATTTTAGCTCAGGTCTCGATCTCAGAGTTGTAGGTTCAGGCCCTGCACTGAGCTCCACACCGAGCATGGAGTCTACTTAAAAAAATAAAAAAAAAAAAACAGTGGCACTGAGAATAAAGAAATAAAGCTGAATCAATAACACTGGTGGAAGAGGGAGTGTAGTGAAGAAGTAACTGAAGATAACTCCCTTTTTTCTAGATTTGGAAAGTGAAAGAAAGTACCAATTAAGTAAAAAGACAGTGTTAAATATTGGATGCACCTGAAACAAGCAATGGTTCAATTTTAGACATGTTCCACTGAGTTTACTATCGGGAAGGCAAACGGATATATCTTGTAAGCAGCGTGAAGCTCAACCACAATCTGACTGGAGAGATATCCATTTGGAAATCCATCAAGAGAGATAGTAATTTAAGCCACAACAGTGTGTGAGAATATTAACAGAGAGTATACGGAATAAGAAGGAAGTCAAGAACTAAAGCATGAGCAGTACCAAAACCAAGGGGAAGGGCAGAGAAAGACACACACACACACACACACATATACACACATACATATAGAGTTATATATTAATTTGAATTACATAAATGCCATTTTTTAATAGAAAACTAACAACAACAGAAATTAAAGACATTTACCCAGCATCATACTGCCAGCTAAAAATTATAATGGAAGGAGACTGGAATACTCCTCAAATCTAGTCTACTTCTGTTAATAATTTACAAGTAAAACTTTTAATAGCATTTTAAAAATAAAACATTATCCAGTCATGATTGGGGTCTTTTTTTTTTTTTTAAGAAGATTTTATTTATTTATTTATTTATTTAAAGAGAGCACAAGCAGAGCGGAGGAACAGAAGGGCAGGGAGAACCAGACTCCCTGTTGAGCAAGGAACCTGAGTGGGACTCGATCCCAGGACTCTGGGATCATGACCTGAACCCAAGGCAGACACTTAGTAGACTGAGCCACCCAGGCACCCCACCATGACTGGTGTCTTAAAAAAAACAGTACTTATAAAATATTACACTTGGCTCATTTAACTTCACTCCTCATATCCATACACACACACACACACACACACACACACACACACACATATATAAGTGTTTATTAAGAAGATACTTTAGGTGTTGACTAGTGTTCAATGGCACTTTCTACCTTCATTGCCAATTAACTATTACATAACCCTTTTTCTCCAAATGAAAGTTTAAACATAATAAAATTCCATGCTTTTATATTCTGAGAACTGTTAGTTAAAACATTTAAAATTAAGAGGAAGGATTATTTAGGACAAGTGAAAAGAAGGAAACAACAACAACAACAAAAGTTGAATGAGTTCTCCAACAGCATAAATGGTAAAAATAGTATCAGTGAAAATAAATTCTTGCAAAACAGTTGACATTTATAAGAAACTGGATGAAACTGACAGGCATAAAAAGAGCATATGCACCCTAGCTTTCTGAAATATAGTACATCATATCTGGCCCATTCAAAAAACTTGAAGGGTCTAAGAAAAATAACTAAAACCTAGCTACATTACTGTTTCATCTCTTATGGTTACCACTTTAAACCTAGTAAATTGTTTCACATCTTCTTGTGTGTCGCTTTCTCTTTTACTCATCCTCATGAACTGTATCTGAACCAGTAACCTAACTTTTACTTCTGCTCAAACCATAAAACACTCCACCAATACAACTAAAACAATGTCAAGTCTCTTTTACTCTTATTCTTCAATTCAAACTGGTATTATTCCAATTTCTCTGACTTCAGTTTCTTAGGAAACAAAATTGCTTCAGCTAATTTTTAAGGTATAAGTAAAATCTAGCCCTCGTTTTCACAAGTGTCCACAAAAAATAATTTCCAAATGGCCAACCTTCAGACTGGGAGTGAGTATCATAAGAAGAAAACATACCTAGTGCATACCGAAATTAAGTCATAAAGTTCCACTTTTAGTCATGACAGAATTAACACTGAATATCCTTCTGTCATACACAACTAGACAACCAGAGAAAATACAGAAACAATTATTGTTAGACAACATGCAATGCAGAACTCTGCTCTGCAGAAAAGAGCAAACAGATGAAATAAGGCACACTCTGATCACACTTTCTGCATGGAAGTACCAACAGTACTATGGAACAGGAAGCGGTCTTGCTGAGCTGAGAGAGAGAGAGAAAACTGAGTTTGGGGAAGTGAGGCAGCTGGAATTTGTAGGACAAAGAGGAAGAAGCAAAAGTGAGGAAGAAGGAAACACCGAGTATCGGCACAGAGGTCCCCTTGTGTCTTCCACATACAAAGCTGCATGAGTAAAACATGAGATTCCACAGGATCAAGCAAAGAACAACTGTCAAGGAGTTGTACAGAGAAAAATTATCAGTGTTTTCATAAGGCTAGAGTCCTTCAGGTTTCAACTAGCCAGAGGAAAGACCTTTTTAAATGAGACATCAGAAAGGCTATGCCAAACTAAGGCTAAACCAAACCTAGAATACAGGTTACTCTGTACTTCTCCCATCAGGGCAAAAGATAAAACTTACTAGAATCATGGTTATTATCAAGTAAATTAACTGCCTGTCAAAACAAATTTCAATACTTTTTAAAGAAATAGAAAACTCGGATCTTCAACATATTTCAAGCATCTACCATACAAATATTACTAGATATGTGAAAATTAAATCGTAACACATTACAGAGAATTCTGCCAACTAAGAGCATCCTGAGCAATCTGCCCAGTCTCTGCTCACCACTTCACAAATTTCTCTCTGTTAAAATCTGAGATTTAAGAGAAAAGCAGAAGCAGTTTTCCATGATAATGTAAAAGAAATAGCAGTACACAGACCTCGATGAAGACAGAAGATACAGACCTCACTGAAGAAAGAAGCAGAAAAGTCACAGATCTCATTTATTACTAACACTATAGTATCTGATGACATGAGTCATCACAGAAACATAAATCGTATAGTCTGCTTACCAATATGTAAAAACAACATTTTTGAGCCTATAAAAAACCTACTAAAATCAAGTTCCTTTAACTAAAGGCTAAGCTTCAATTAGTCTCAAATAAATGATGATTTTTAAAATGGGTATTTATTGCCAAATATAAAGAAACAACTGTTGTTTCTCCATCCAGAATTTAGATACCTGGTAAGTTATGTAAGATACAGACTCTAAACCAGAAAGAAAGCAAACAAGAAAACACATAATTAAAACAAACATCTCTAATGCTTGTATACGCATTCAGAGAGAAACTCCTCAGTGCATTACTCAAGAATCATGAGACCTAATTCTAACAAGCTTGGTTATTCTGATTTCCAAGTTTAAAGAGAACTAAAAGCACTCAATTAGAAGGGAAGGCTGAGTTTATAAAGGAAGGTAGCATGACAGCACTAGCGACAATAAAATGAAAGATAACAAAACTGAAGAAATTGTAAGAAGTCAAAGAACTTCCAGAAGAACATAGAAAAGAAACTAAGTTATAAGAACATAAAAAGCAGAGGAGTCCAAATCATTTAACATAAGCAAAAACATAGATATTCTGGCAGTGATGGCAGAAAGTATTACTACATAACCTCTGTCAGCAAAATGACCCTAAATGAAGAAAAAGTTAAATTATACTCAGGTACAAATACACTTGGATTACAACAAAGGATCACTTCTAGACACCATTCACATCATTTGAAATAAAAGATGTTGACATTCAAAGGAAAAAACCAAGAGTTCACTGCACTGATTATTTTGATTAGTTAATGGCATACTCCTCTTACAACCAAAAATTTTATACTAAGGACAGTTATTTCCCTCCTCTCATTAAACTTTGTGCAAACTAGTGGGGCCACTCTGGCTGTTATATTCCACGCCTTTTTCAATTAGTTGAGAGGATACACCATGCATGAGTTTTCCCTGGTAACCTCTGACTTTAATATACTCAATTGCATTCCAAAACATCGCCCAAAGTATTTTTTGCAAATTATCCAAAATATCTATTTAACGTCAAGCTGTAGTCAAGTAATTTTATATCCCCAATTTGTACAGGGCAATTATTTTTCACAGACACACTAACAGAATGTCCTTTAAAACAACAAACATGAAAACATTTTATCCAATAAACAGAACAGGTTACTTACCTATAATGCTGATTCTGACAGATAAAACCAGATAATCACGATTACAATTACAGAGCTTAAACTTGGACTAAAGAATTTTGAAAACTGAGTACCCAGTATCTGCTCCCTCAGATAACCAGGAGAAATTCCCACCATGAATTAGAATATGGGCGTTCTCTATCTACCAGTAGTTCATCAGAATTTCAATAAGTAACTTTAAAACCTTAATTATAAGTTAGGAAATGGGGACTGTATGATGCTATCTAGTCTACTTCTGAGTTGTAGCGCTGTGTCAAACAAGAAACTAAAGAAAAATCACTCTGCACCTTATGAAGCACAGTACACATTACTTTGTCTAGGGCAGGATGACTCCTCTATTGTTTTCTAAGCAAAATCCACATCCGGCTCAGGAGCCTTCTGGCCCCTTGAAAGAAACTTAGACAAACAGTAAAAGCAGTCTCACAGAAAGTGAATCTAGAAGACACAATGAGGATTTTCTCTATGCAGCTTCTGAAACTGATGATCTCAAATGATTCACATAAGCATAGTATAAAAGGACATATCATAATTATTTAAAGTACATTAATGAGAACCAAGTTTAAAAACACAATTCCTATAAATATTCTTTAATATGGCTTGAAAATTTCTTACACAGAGACTACATGAGCAATACTCTTTTGATGAACAGCAATTAGCTTATTCTTATAATTTCATTATCTAGAAACTTGAAAATTGATATAAACATTAATAATCTTATCAATGAGTTAATCTTCCGAAGACATCAAGAATCCAAAAACTCTTCACCTAACTTTTCATCCTCTGCCTATTTATGTAAAGTTATAAGATCTTTAAATGAAGCTATTTAAGGCCCTTCAAATAATTCACTTAAGTATTCTTGTGCAATGAGAATTCAGAGAAAACTGACCAAATCACATTTTCTTTTGAATATTTATTTTCCAGTGATAGCCTTGTGAATTGGGGGGGGGAGCTCTGAACCTAAAATCTTCCATACCTGCTTTCCCTAGAGCCAGAACTTCAAATCTGAGAGACCTGATTCAATGCTTCTGATTCAAAATCCACAAAAGGTCAATTCCCAAAGAGAAAAAGTAAATCACAGTTAAATACATGATCTCAGTCAGTCTGGCTAGTTAGGCCAAAAAGGGAGTCACCAGGTATTATCTATCACTTTAACAGAATTTTTCAACCTAGAAGACCAGAGTTTTTAGATAAAATACATTTCTTCTGAATCCCCACCCACTACTCTTTTAAGAGATCAGATCTAGTGAAAAAATCCACACCTGGAATCCTGGCAGGAAAAAAAAAAAAAGATAATCTTGTCTCCCTTCCCTTGTTCCTAGTAGAGTTCTCCAAAAAATAAACAAATAAATAAATAAATATGTAAAAGCACACTGTGGGTTCATGGGAATAAAACGGACAGCATCTGGAGATAAAACAGGGTTAAGTATCCAGAATGCCCATAAATTCATTTCTCTGACCTATGGTCTAATTATCATGAATCAGGTCTAAGGCTAGGCTTCTATACACAATATCTTTTCAAAAATTCCCAAGTCATTAGATGACCCTATATGTAATACCCTTGTAAATAAGACAGATAAATTATAGGCTAAATGGTAAGATAGAAGGTTGCTGATTAAATAATCAATGTTAATTTAGAGAAGAGTTACAATTAGAATGAGAACAGCCATGTTGTCCCAGCTCCAGATATAAAGCTATGACATGCTCAGTGTTTTCTACCGGTAACATATTTTTGAATCCGGCCATCCGGAAGTATTCATTCCCTACTGGTAAAGATATTCATGTATATAATCTGGGCAATGCCCAATTCCCAGTTTCAAAGGGAATTATCTGGAGAAATTTAATAGCATGAAGAGATTAAGAAAGAAAAAAAAATATCTTGATGGGGCTGTATGAGTATACTTGTGTGCGCAGGAGAATAATATTTAATCTACCCATTTATCTTTTGTTTTTCTTTACCCCAAGTACATTTTCAAACTGAAAGAAATTAACTTTAGACTTCAAAGCACAGGACAGGTATCAGGATGGTATTTTTTACAATGACAATTTGGGTTTAAAAAAAAAAAAGCCAACATTATATCCAATCATCTCTTGGCTCTAAACAAAAAGCAAAGAAATAAGGACTCTACTGAAAAGAGATTATATCTAACATGATCAAACATCCTCTCTCAATTTTCTTTAAATTATCTCTAACCTAGATGCTAATCAAGATGCTCTCACCCTCCATCTCACTCTTGCCAATATGCTTCCATCAGAGGAAAAAAACTTAAAAGTGAAGTGCCTAAAGGTGCTACCTTCAAAGGACTGGAGGAAGGCAAGAAAGCAAGAACAAGTGATTTCTTTTGCCCAAGGTCACCAAATGAGGCATTAAATCGAAAATGCTGTCCTAATAAAGCAACTACCATCCAAATCCCAAAGGACTGTGTACCTGAGGAACCCATCAAACTATATTCTTGCAAAGGCTTAAGAATATAGAAACTCATTCTTTAAATGTTATGGCCACTATATTTAGACAATTGTTTTATAGGTTTATCATCCTTAAGAATGATCATCAGGAGAGCTCGAACAAAAAAAGTAAAACAATGAATTAATGGGAAAATATTTTCCATCAACATACCAGCTAGGCCTTAAGAGAGCATCTCTTTTGACAAAGTAACAATGAAAGGAAGAGAACAGAAATAACGACTACCATTTTATAAAAATGCACCCTTCTTGAGTTCTTGGTTTTTCTCTAACATATATTCTGCTTCTTTTGCCTGCAGATAAGCAACTCTGTTTTTAAAAACTGATGCTTAATAGTAATGGTAAGAACTCTATCTACCTGAAATTGGAAAAAACTTCACTTATTCATTTATTGAGTTTCTATCTCAAATTGGATTTCAAATGTTTCAAATACATAAAAATGCTAACCATTCTACAAAAATAAATGAATAAAATGCTCAGATAAAATGACCTCTCTACTAAACCAAATATTAAAATACCATTTTTTTTAAAAAAAAAAGGAAATTTTTCAGAGAAGAAACATATGCTAAAAGGCCACCAAATTATCATATATAAATCTGATCTATAATGTATGGCAAAAAATTATTATGGTCCACAACTAGGATTTGATACTTTGTGATCTGAAACATACCAGAATCTGGCAACTGTCACAAGAACATTACAAAGTTTCCTTAAATCGGTGTTTTACACAGCCTATAAAATCTTTGCTAGTAATTCAAAAGCTCACTTTGTAGGAATAAAGGTGATTAACTCATGTATGTCTTTTACTGTTGCTGATCACAGTATTCATGATAAACCCTGTTCACTGTTCATTAACGTCTATTCAGGATTACTCAGAGTTAGCTCCAATTCATTTGTGTTACTACCCAGAATACTTAAAGCAAATCTAAGTAAAACTGTGATAAATTTGGACACTCTATTTTAAAAAGTACCTTCATTACAAAGATTAAGAAATGACAACACTTTAAAATAGCCTCCCCTTATAATTTAGAATCAGGAGAAAGTTGTCTCAAATGCTTTAAGTAAACTATAGAGCAGACTATAACTCCTGCTAATGTGCTAATTATAATATACAATTACCCATCATAGTTTTAACAGTAATATCAATTTCTGCAAATCACGGAAGTGAAAGGTAATGCATAAAGTGCATTTTTTTAAAATCAAAAGTTTTAATGAGAAATTAGATAAGTAACTAAGATAAAAGTAGATTTCTAGCCTGCCAGATTTCCCTTATCTATATGATGTTTAAGCACTCGTTAATGATTTTACACTGTCTGGAAGGCATAGACATTTCATAAAACTCTGCAACTATAAATTCAAAGTGTATTGTGATACCTAAAGATGTTTCCATTTTACAAATTAACTGAAATGGTATTAAAGTTATTAATTAAAACACCATCAACCATGTTTCCACATGTCTTTTCTAATTGAGATGTGTGAAATATCAAAACTAGAAAACCCTACTGCCATTGAGAAGAGTAATAAAGCTGAGTTTTAAAGTCTTTCCTTTTTTTGGAGTTTTTTTAAGAGTTGAGATAATCATTATGTTAAACCTAAAATTTCAGCTAAAGCATTAATCTTAGCTATAATAAAAATGCTATGAATAGACATTTATGAACAGATACTGAAAACGTGGGGAATAATAAACAAAGCAGAATTCATGGTTACCATATTTACACATACTCTTTGTTGTGTTTCAGTGCCACATGATCTGATTCAAAGTAATAAACATCAGGATCATCTTCTTCTTCTTCTGCATTGTGCGGATTGGCACTCTCTTTGGCAGATGGCAAATGTCCAATATTAAGTCTTGCCTCTGAGGGTGGCTTACTTAGTCCTTCACTCCCATAACTTTCAGAGTCACAAAATATTCCTCTTTCATTCTGAGAAATTTCATCAGGATTTGTGGGAGATTCACTTATGTTATCACTAACAGTTGCGTTTGTTTCATTGGGACTAAGATTATTCTCCTCAAATTGTCCATTTTCTCTGCAAGGAGAACTGTTTTTAGTGGGACTACCTCTGGTAGGGGCCGCCCTTCGTGGTGAAGTTCTCAGAGTATATCGATGTTCTTGAGGTTCTGATAAAGACATCATTTGAGCTGAAACACAGTCTAGAACAGAAGATGATTCTGGTTCTCCAGAGACTGGCATATTCTCAAGACTTGTGTCCAGGGCGTTACTGGTGTTTTCATTACACTGCTCTTTTGAGGCACTGCTATCTCCCACCACATCTACTTCCTCCTCAGAATCCCTTAAGGATGACTGAATTTCAGAAAAGGGGCCTGTCGCTGGCTCAGTAGTCAGCTGATTAACATGTTCCACAGGCAGGCAGGCAGTTACTATTTTGTGGTCCTCCAACTTGACCTGCACTTCTGAATTTGTGCAAGGCACGTTATGGTCTACATAACTGTCCTCCTTCCTACTATCAAGGAACATTGAAGTGTGGGTATCCGAATCCCCATTTTCAGCTACTGACTTTTCCTGCAACACATATGAACCAGTGCTATTTTGTTTAGTGTTCCCATCAGGCTGACAGTCATCACAGTTTATAACAGCTGAATCACTGTCATCAACACCATTGACAGCCAGATAGCCTGTGATTTCTTCAACTACTGCAGAATTAAGTGGCCCTTCCTCACTGACATTCACCTTTTTAACTTCCCTTTTCTCACAATCATCCAGTATAAGACATCGACAAGCTCGTTTAGTCCCTTGAAAATCTGCATCATTGTCCACTACTGTATTCCTCTGTTCTACTGACTCCTTGTCTGATTTTATAGGTGAATCTTCTTCTGAACTGTTTGGTGCTTCAGATCTAAGACAACGCTTAATTCTTTTTAAAACTGGTGAAACAGGTTCTGTTTGCCTTCTCTCACAATTTTCTACAGCCTGCCTTTCTATGTTATCTTTTTCTGAAGAAGAAAGTCCTCTTTTCCTAGGGCTTACCCATGATTCTCGAGTACTTTGCTGTTTTAAATCAGTAGTTCTTCCATTATTATTTCCTTTCTGAATCTGCACAGGCTCTGGTCTCTTCTTTGGTGATCTTGATCGTACTTGAGAATGAGAAGAGATTTCTTCAGGGTGAGCAATGCTACGATTCCTTAAAGTTCTACCACAAAAAGATTCATCCAAGCCGTTTAACCCCACTGTTGATCTTGTAACACGAGTAGATCGGGAAGCAGCCATACTATGGCAAGTCCCTACAATACGGTCATCATGATCCACTCATTGGGAAACCTTCAAAAATGTAAACAAAATAATGAGAAAAAGGTAATAGTTAATATACCTAAAACAAAAGCATAAAGCTATTAACTTTTAAATCCAAGTATAGCCAATATTAATAAATAACATGATATAATTTCTTTTATAAATATTTCCAAAAATGATATTAATAATAGCTAACAATTATATGACA
The DNA here is from genome assembly GCF_010015895.1 of Lontra canadensis. NCBI lineage: Eukaryota > Metazoa > Chordata > Mammalia > Carnivora > Mustelidae > Lontra > Lontra canadensis. Next base: position 10,990,370 of record NW_022631034.1, read on the forward strand.
CTTAATATGTTCCAGGAATTGTTCTATATGCTTTACATACATTAACTCACTTAAGTCTCACAACAATTAAGAAAACTGCTATTACCATCCTTACTTTACAAATGAGGAGGGTGAAGTATCTGTATCTTTTAAGTAATCTGTCCAAAGCCATACATTTAAGTGGCAGGGCAGGGCTCTACAGACCATGCCCTTAACCTGCCTCAGACACACAGGCACAAAGGTCCCAGAAAAGACTTCCCTGAAAGACAGGATTTCATTTTGGTTATTAAAAGAATACCCTTGAATTTTTACAGCAGTTAACACAAAAACTATCCCAATCGTTTCTTATGTTTTCTCAAAATATTCCTGGGAGATAAAGTGGTAGGCTCTGCTTTTCTTAATTCACTCTTACTAAAATGAGTTTTTGGCCAAATCCTTTGGTAACAAACTATGTGACATCCAAACAATTTCAGCTGCAGTAGAATTTTTGTCATCAAGCAGATGAATAGATATCACAATCCTAGCTTGCAACTGTTAAAGCAAAACAAAGCAAACCCAAATCATCCTAGTCTCTAGAAGTACAAGAAGTACAGCCATGAATCGGCAACTGAAAGGAAGTATTCTGAAGAGGATGGAAGAAAAAGGAAAAGCAGCCCCCAAAGCAAATATGACATCTAAGAAATCAGGACTACATATAAAACCCCATCTTCTCCTTTGAACCCCTGTATATATGTATATGCCACAGTTTTAACACATGTTGGGAGATGAACTGGTTTTCTCGTGTGGAGGTTTGGTGTTTCTAAGTTAGAAATGCAAGGGAAATTGAAAAATGCCCTGATTGATCGATCCATCTGGACAAACTCTGAGTGGTTATTATTTTCCAAAGGTTCTCCCATAAAACAAAATAAAGGAACTATTAACATTTCCAGTACCCATTCTTCTCTTCCTCTTCTGTTTAGCTTCACAAGACAATTTGCCACTTCACTGCTTAACTTCCAAATGGGGTGCAGGATAGAAAAAGAGGCCAACAATGGCTGTTGGTAGTTTCATACTAGGTAGTTTCATAGTACCCCCACCACCTCCCTCTACCATGCTTCCCATAGTCTCCTTCTCATATAAACCCTCCAAATGCCATTCTACCCCTCCCCTGCAAATCAAATATAATCTCTCCTTTGCCTCAACTAGAGGTGCCTAACAGTAGAAAGGTTATGAAGAACTACAGAAGCCACAGCAACACACTGCCACACATACAGAAAAGGGAACTGTCTTCTTCTTTCTGCCTGCTGACAAATGAATTTAAGCTTCCTAAAAAATACGTACGTTGATTTAGTGTTGTTTCAGAGTAAGGCATACTTTTCAATTTTAATTAACAATGTTTGAAAATCTTACAAGACTCACAAACCAGCCCTGGGATTAGAGTATGATAATCTGTCCTAGAGAATTCCATAGCCATCTCATGAACAAGTACAGGATACCAATCAGAAGTATGAAATACATTTCACATAGTAAACTTTTACTATTTTGGGATTCATTAGAGGCACGTGACTTGTAATTCTCTTTTGCTTAAATCTTGTCATGAAGATTGCAGTCCATTTTAAATCACAGGTAATAAATACTGAATGTCCCACAGATACACACTTTTAATTACAAAAACTTTAAGCTAAATTTCAAATGGTAGTTTAAAAAAGCACAAACTAAAAATTACTAAAATCAGTTTATTTGTTTCAGATACCCAAATCTGTAACTCTCAAATTTGAAGATTACGGATTTTTAAATATTAATGACCTATGTAAATAGACAAAAGAAACATAATTTTTAAGCTTTCCTTACAAAATCTAATGCAAATAGTTCATGCTAATTTAATTATATTCATAATTTATGATTCAAAACTAATTATGTTCATAATTTATGATTCAAAAATAATACTGGCAATAGTAATATTTTATAAACACACAAAAAATAATCTCTTTATTTAAAAAAAAAAAGATTTTATTTATTTATTTGACAGACAGAGATCACAGGTAGGCAGACAGGCAGGCAGAGAGAGAGGAGGAAGCAGGCTCCCCGCTGAGCAGAGAGCCCAATGCAGGGCTCGATTCCAGGACCCTGGATCATGACCTGAGCTGAAGGCAGAGGCTTTAACCCACTGAGCCACCCAGGCGCCCCTTAATCTTTACTTTTTAAAATGTGGTGCCAATTAAGGGTATTTAAACCTCAAAGGATTGCAGTAACAGGCACCCCCAGCCCTTCTTTCCTTTCCTACCAATCTAAATGAAAGCAAAATATCTGCCTTGTCATTATTAATAAAATAAACCTATTATTATTACTTAGTTACTTGTAAAGAACATACATATTATTATTACATAATATATATTATTATATGTATATAAGACATAGTATGTATTATATACACATAATACATATAATACATATATACATATAATACTATTACATAGTATTATACACGTATACATAATATATGTAATTATAAAACAGTACCTACAATGAGGGCCTATTTCTTCACTATTCCAGTGATCAAAACACTGTAATATGAAAGATGAAACCTCTTTTTGTTTCTTCTGATCCCTAAAAAGCATTTTTATTCCATTCATCAACCATAGTAAAGTCCATTTTAGTTAAAGTTCTCAAATCCTGTGCTACTGAGCCATATATAAAGCAAACCTGTTTTATACAAGGACTGGCCCTTTTGGTACCTCCAACTCTCGCAGGTCAAAGTGTGGCCTGAGAAACCAGCATCATGGCATCCCTTGGAAGCTTGTTGAAAATGCAGAATATCAGGCCCTGCCCCAGACCTACCAATTAATCAGATTCCCAGGTGATTTATTTGCCTATCAGGATTTGAGAAGCACTGACTCAGAACACTACATCCAGACAGAATTCTTTTAAAATAATATAGTCATCAGGTTCAAACTAAATTAGACCTATTTATAATATATCCTTTAATTCCTTATTTGATTCTAGTAATAAAATGTATAAATAAAACCATGATTACTCTGGCTTAAGTAGTACCAAAGAGAGGACTCAATCTCTTGCCTGACAATAACACTGCATGTCCTTAAGGTAATAAATTGGTAAAAAATTCTGAAAATTAAATGAAATTTAAACACTCTTCCCTCTGAGGTTATTTTCTTCTGTTCTAACCTTTTTCTTCATCTTTTCTACTTTGAATAGGTATATATAAAGGCACACACTTTCTATCTAATAAATCGAGTGCAAATTTCAGTTACCAAAAAGGGACTAAGACTGTCTTGATCATCTCAACCAAGTCTCAATGTTGTTTTGCCACGCTTAGCTAAGTATTACAAACTAAAGTAGTTGTTCTCCTCGTTTTAGCTGCATAATACAGTTACTGAAGAAATTCAGTGAAGAGGTTTGGAGCACAAAATTATATTCCTACTAAAAATTAAATTACTAAGGGAACAAAAGGGAACTTATTTACAAACTAAGTATCTCAGAAAATACCCTTGCTAGTTAACTAAATAGGAGACACATGGTGAAAAGCTTAGCCAGCACCCAACTAGGACTAGAAATTCAATCACTCTAATTTTGGAATTAAGGGAAACTGTTAGTTAACATATTCATATGGCAAAATGCAATCTAGCAACTAAAATGAAGTTTTTCCTACATGTTATATACATCAACTAATGAATATGGCACTTCCTAAAACAGAAGAGAATATGACCAACCAATCACAAAAATTAAATAGAATCCCTTCCTTTCTTCTCCACCCTCGTAAGTTTTCCTCCTACTGGAGTGCACATCAAGGACAGTCAACCAAATTTCAACCTGTCTATTCATATTAAGGTCCAAATCTTACCTATAATTCTAATATCTCACCCATGCTGTTGAACTATCCTCCCCCAAATCTGAATCTACCTTTACCTCAAATCTAACTGCAGGATTCTCAAACAGTATCAGCTGTATTTCAGACCATAAATGTCCAGCCCCTGGGACTCCATCTGCAGAACTGCATCAATATGAACTAACAGGAATAAAACTAAAATGGTCCACCTAATAAAACACTACTCTAGCTATCACCTTTACCTATGAGAAAGAAATCTCAAAAAGATTTTTCAAAAATAATGCCTACAACCTTTTGCTCCACTATAATTAACAAAGTAGTATGATTTATTTTGGGAACTGAAAGACTGGCAATCATCCATTAACATCAACCTTCTAGCCGATATTTATTATCACAATATTTAGTTTTATTAATTGAACAATTTTTTGGAAACTGGTCATGATACCTTAACAAACCAAAGCAAAAGGCAAAAAGAGCAAGAGCAACTGGAAAGTGTTACCAATAGGATTCTTCTACCTAGAACATAAACATGAGTTGCTCAGTAACGGTTCAGACTATCCTTGTCATACAGTTCTTTTAAGACAAATTTCTTTAGTTGAGCAATTACCACTATCAGGTTAAAAGTAGGAGGGTGAAATGTAGGGACCCACCAATGCAATTCAAGTTAAAAGTTCTTAATATTTGTGTTTTGAAACTGTGAATTCTATTATGTACTGCCTTATATAAAGGGATCTCTTCTTTCTTCCCCATTAAGAGAGACAGATACATGATAGAGAGGTGACACAGATAGATACATAGAATGCTGAATGAATGCATACTTTAAAAGAAAATCGGGGAGAAGCAGAAAGTCAAGGAATTTCATAATGCCCCTTTAATCAAAAATACCTACAGTGTCAAGGACAGGTATAATGCTCTAGAGATTCCAACATACTTAGTCACTTCATTCATATACCTGTTGAGAAGAGTGGGAAAATATTTCATCCCTAACCCATTCCCTACAGCTCCACACTCCTATGAACTGCCAGACAGACTGCACAATATGCATGCAGAAGAAAGTATAGAAATATAACAAGTTAACCCTCCCACAAAAAATATCAAACTACAGTTGTCTTCACTACTGCAACTAAATAACTTACCTGTACAACCAAAGATCTATCATTGTGGAAATATTATCTCTTTTCCTTATATCCTGAAGGAGTTGGAGCTACGATCTAGAATAGAGCTTAAGCATCAGGGTTTCAGACTCTCAGCTTCAGCCATGGAGAATACTAGAACCTCCTAAATTCCTTTCTTTAAAATAAAATAATAAAAAAAAATTAAAGAAACAAATTAACTTATGCTAACAGATTTACCTCTTCTATAAGAGGAAACAGCAGATAACAGAATATCTATTCATAGTAACATCTCTTGATACTTCTTAGTAACTCTGTAGCCTCAGAGATACCAAGAAACTAGAAAATGATGTTTAAAAACCAACAAAAACAAACCAGAAAGACCTTGAAATATACTGAATCCTCCCAACAACTCATTATTAGTTTGCATTAAAATGTGGCTCCATTCTTCTCTGGAGTCTATGGGCATTATCTTTTTGAGGTGACCCCAAGACTGCCTTTGATAAAAATTTCTCATACAGAATTTATAATCTCTTACTCTTATTCTAGAGGCCTTCCCAAACCTTGGCCTTCAAGTATTCAAAACTGGGGACTGAACAACAAAAATAAATTATGCACACCAAAGAATCAACTAAGTCTTCAAATATCTATATGATAACCCTGATGATTACTAAAGTGCCTTAAGACTCTATAATGAAGAAAATTTTCTATTATTTTTTATATGGATTTCAACTAGGACAAAAACAATACGGATTTTGTTGGCCAGATATTTTAATTAATCTAAGTGTACTCCATTTCTTGGGCAGTCTTATTAACTAAGAGTTTTACTTTATGATAATGTATATATGATATCCTTTTCAAAGAATCTGGCTAAATGGTTAAGTGCCCATTTGGAAACAAGCAGGAATACCAGGAAAAAGACTAGTAATGTTTATGATGCAGACAATCACTTTATTATATTCTAAAAGTAGATATTCTAAAAGATTTTCACAGTGAAGGATTACAATTTTAAAACTGATGCAGTTAACAAACATTGTGAACTAGAGTTACTGCCTAATAAAAATAAACAATTTTAGTCAGCTAGATCAGTAATAATATCTAATATCAAGAGATGCAATCTCTCACAAATATGGCCTATAAATTCTTGAAAAACACAAGGTAGGAAAATTGTCTAAATAAAATAATTTAATACTATATTAAGAAATATTCTAAACTAATATAAGGAGGGTGCATAGTGAAAACATGATCCTATAAAAAGTACCCCTGACTTGAAAATTCACTCATCTTACAACAAAGATTCCAACTGCCAACTCCTTAATACCCAACCTCAAAAGCCTTTCACAAACAGGGCAAAGTATTACCTTCTATAGTGTGTGGTGGGGGTGGCAAACATCAGGGGCAGAGGATCCAAAATTTAAGATGTGTCTCTGAGTACACATGGACATGCCCTTTCAAGCACTTTATTCCATTTCCAGTCGGCCACCTCCTACCCATTGTGGATTGGGTTTACTAAAGGAACCTCACTCATTATGATATTTACCAAGCAAGACTATCTGCAACTGTCATTTTCACAAAACTGATACTTACAGCTGAGTTCTACCAGTATTAAGATAGACAGGATCACCCAGATGTGTTTCTTAAAAGCCTGATACACTGAAAAAGAAACTTTAGTCAATTACTTCTACTAACTAAAGCCCACTTGGCCTTAATTAAGATTACATTTTTTTCTTACCTTTTTAAAAGTGTTTTTCGCCTAGTATTTGATCCCCAAACGTCTGTATTTATCTGTCATCACTGTTACTGTCCATGTTACATTGAGACTTCAGGTATTAATTATTTATATGGTTGTACTAGCACAACTTGATATCTGTGAAGGGAAACCACAATATAGTCACTATGGATGTGTTACTCTTTACAGATATGTGGACAGAAGTGGTATTTCTAAATACTTAGATAACACACTGCATTCTCTACTAAGCTGCACAAATAATTCCTTATATTAGGCTACAAAATCTGTGCTATCTTCAACAGACTAAGATGATTTGCTAATACTCTTACAAATGCTTCTCAGAGTACCCACATAAAATGTTTCAAGATTTAATTCTAAATTAAAATTCTTACAAATTTGAGAGCTCCATAGATTCCTTCTCTGACTCCCAGTGTAGACAGAGCTCATTTTCCAGATGCCTGTAACTGCTCAGGCATTAATAGAAAAGTATTTTGTGTGTGTGTGCTTTACAACAGTATTAGGGAATAAATCTTTTTTTTTTTTTAAAGATTTTATTTATTTATTTGACAGAGAGATCACAAGTAGATGGAGAGGCAGGCAGAGAGAGAGAGAGAGAGGGAAGCAGGCTCCTTGCTGAGCAGAGAGCCCGATGCGGGACTCAATCCCAGGACCCTGAGATCATGACCTGAGCCGAAGGCAGCAGCTTAACCCACTGAGCCACCCAGGCACCCGTATTAGGGAATAAATCTATAATGGTTATAAATGCAGTAAAAAAGATCATGACTTTTTCTTAAATGTGACTTTAAAACATTCCATGTTTTTAAAGTAATGATTTTGTCTTATTTAGATTATCCCTCTATGAATCATTTGTGAACATTATTTTGGCAGTAAAAAGAAGATAAATGTGATGAAATAAAACAAGATGAAGCTATCCAAATGTTCCCTAAAAGTAAGCTTCTTAAAAACATAACATGGTTATAGATCACAACTCTGAGAAACACAACAATGTGCCCATAATCATGACCAAAAGCATTATATAAAACTTTACGTCATTTCAACCAGTTTATTAATAGAAAAGTGAGCTACTAAAAAACTCATTCATATGTATCACAGAAACATAAGAATGGCATTCTAAAATGATTTACCATTGTGTGCCATTCTAAATTCCTATATAATAAAAAGAAAATGCATAGAAATGCAGATAGCTGGAGTGCCCTTGGGTGGCTCATTTGGTAAGATGTCCAACTCTTGATTTTGGCTCACGTCATGATCTCAGGGTCTTGAGATCAAGTCCCAAGTTGGGTTTCATGCTGGGCATAACACCTGTTTGAGATTCTCTTTCTCCCTCTCCCTCTTTCTCTGCTCCTCCCCTACTTATGTGGGCATGTGAGCACATTCTCTGTCTCTCAAAAATGGAAGGAAGGAAGGAAGGAAGGAAGGGAGGAGATAGATAGCCTTACACCTGTTTGTGAATAAAATTTTGATACTGGAGTTGTCAACCTGCCAGATCTTACCAGCGAAAGGTTTCATTATACCAGAGTAGAAACTAATAAAATGTTTTTATCAATTATGTTTCAATTTAAAAACAAACAAGCAAGAGAACAAGACAATAGAATAGTGTTTAAGAAATACTGGTATCTATCACCAAGTACTTAAAACAAGTCTATTCGTTTGTTTACAAATGTTAAACAATGCCATAAAAAATTAACACTATTAATGTAAACACTAAAATCTTAAGTATTCCTAAGTTTAAAAGTTGCTATAAATTCTTTTGTAACAAGCAAATTAAACTAGCCAAAATTCTTATATTCCTTATACTGCATTCTTTGTTTCCTTCACTATACATTTCAAATGGGGCAGATAAACTAGTTCAATTTGTGACAACTACAGCAATTTTCTTTTTCAATTATTTAACTATAGTAACTTTCAGAAATTTAAAAAACTTAGCTATTTTGTAATAGAAAACAAACTATTTAAATCCTATTTCTAAGGCCTTTGTATTTTTCCTTGCTACAGAACTTCGCTTGTTTTCACATACTAATAAAATCAACAGACTATTCAAGAATTCCAAAGGCAAATCCAAAACCAATCTTGACTGAAAAGAATTACTTTTCCTACTATTTGCAGTCTAACACTGGTGCTACTGTGCTAAATAGATTACAAGATCTAAGATTCATGGCACATATGAAATCACTTCAAAAGACTACAGAAAATCTCACTAGAAAATATTACCAGTTCTACTGATAAAACAAAGTTATAAGCTACACAACAAAGTAAAACTGTGATATCTAAGCTAAATGCAACCTAAATTATAAGACACCGAAATTTTTTTTTTAGTTTTATAGAACCTTGGAAAACATTCAAAACAAAAGTTATATACAGATTCATATTAGTACCCAATTCTTCAGTTGTTAAAATGAAAATACTGAATTGTGCACTATACCCTGTCTTTAAATAATTTTAAAAGAAACAGACAAGGACATTCAAAGGCAATTGTAAAAGCATTAAGATAACAATGGTCAGGGACAGAAACACCTTTGCTAGACAATTAAACTTATCATTTGCTATAGAGAACTAAACTGAATATTTGGTGCAAAGTATAACCAAAAAAGAGCACACTTTCCTGGCTCCCTAATTTGTTTGGAACCATGGTTTCAGTATGTCTTGGACGCCTTCAAAAGACTTTAGAGATGAGCCTATATCTCACAGTCAACACAAAGGTAGCAGAAGCATCAGGTTTGATAGGAGAAAGAAACAGGATTCCCTATCATCAAAATTAACTAACAACTATCTGACCATGAGTAAGCCACTTGGCTCTTCTGTGCTTCATTTCCTCATCTATAAAACAGGAGTACTTCTCAGGGTTACTCTGAAGTTCAGAAGAGATTATGTCTGTGAAGTACTTTAGCTTAGTGGTTTTCAAACACTAGTGTGCCTAAGGAATTCCTGCACCCTACCACCCCAGAAATTCACATTCAGTAGAATTCTGGATATGCATGCATAAATCTGTATCTTTAGTTAAGTACTTCAGGTCATTGCAAAGTAGGGGTTGTAGGGGCTCCCCCAAGGATACGGATCATACTTTGAAAAAAGTTATATCAGTTTCTTCTGAAGCATTAGTGTTCATAAGCACTACCCTAGGTACCTGTTTAAAATGCAAATTTCCAGGGATGCCTGGCCAGTTCAGTCAATGGAACAAGTGACTCTTGATCTCAGAGTTGTGGGTTCAAGCCCCACGTTAGTGGCAGAGACTACTTAAAAATAAAACTTTTAGGGGCACTTGGGTGGCTCAGTTAACAGTCGGACTCTTGATTTTCAGCTCAGGTTATGATCTCAGAGTTGTGGGGATGAGCCCTATGCCAAGTTCTGCACTCAGCAGGGAGTCTGCTTGAGATTCTCTCTCCCTCTCCTCTGCCCCTTTCCACCAGGCCTGAGTGTGTTCTAAAACAAATCTTTTTTAAAAAATAAAATCTTTAAATAAAATGAACTGGAAATTCTAAGCCTCATCCTTAGAAATTCAGATTGAATAAACTTGGGGTAGGGCACAGAATCTTCATTTTATCAAACACCACAGGTGACTCAGATGCAAATAGCTCATGATCCATCCTTTTAGAAACCCTATACTAGATACTTCCCCTACATATTTCCCATATTGTCCCCCACCTCTCTAGTTATCAACAACCAAGACCAACCTTAGGCTTTCATCATTCACTTTAACTAACTTACCTGACATGTAACTGGTCCTTCTACTTTAAGTCTCATCCCTTACAAATGCATGTTCTATAGACTGATCTAAAATGCACATCTATGTCTCTCTCCTAACTAAAATGCTTCTAACGGACTTCTACTTCTGGCCAAGACAAAGTAACAGGAATGAGATTTATGTTGCCACCCCAAACAATGAAGAACAACTAAAATTCTGGACAACAGACACTGGGAACCAGACAATGTAACCGAGGACAATGGTCATTGAAAGAGGAGAAACAAATGAGGCAAAGTTGATAATTGCTCGAGCTTACTGATGAGAGAGTTTCCAGACTACAGAGTGTGGAGGGTAATCAAATCTCCCTGAGTTAAAAAGATGAACTGAGTAGTTTGGGGAGGCCAAAGTAACTACGGTCTACAGAACATCAGAAGATCTACAGAAATCCCCCTCAAGTCTAACCCAAGTACTGATCAGTGTGCATGTCCAAGGCCTGGAAAAGGCCTGGAAAAACATCCATAAGGAATACAGAGAATGATATCCACAGCCAGGGGTATGCTGGAAAATTTTTAACAACCAGGAGCAGTTAGTTGTTTATTGGTTTACAGGATTACCAATGCCTGTGGTATGAATATTCCCACCTGCAGCAATTTCAAGCTATTAACTATCACTTAGGGCTAAGTTAGAAAAAGATGCATGGTAGCACATCAAATATTATATAGTATTTGTACCACAGAGATATAACAGATGTAAATTATCACCTGTGCATAAAAACCATAACATGTAATAATAGAATACTGAGGTAATGAGCTTTGAGGTATCATCCTTTGTTCTCAATATAACTGATTAAATTATAAGCACATACAATTTAATTCTATTAAGAATTAAACCAGCTCAGGGGCTCCTGGCTGGCTCAGTCAGTGGAACAGGCAACTCTTGATTTCAGGGTTCTGGGTTTGAGCCCCAAGATGGGTGTAAAATTTACTTGAAAATAAAATCTTAAAAAAAATAATAATAATAATTAAACCACCCCAGAAACTTCCTAACATTTTAACAAATAGCCCTCACAAGCTCCAGCATACCACTGGCCATGACTCACACTGCCCACAGCAATGGTCTGTATACCTTCCAGCTAGAGCAGAAAACCTTCTAATTCACAGAATATCAAATACAGTGCTCAGAGGGGCAATGCCTTAGTAGTGGGGTAAAATGAGTTCTAAAGACCACTCTGGTCCCACCTAACAGAATTTTTAAAAAGCCTTAAAATAATAATAATAAAGCCATTTCCAAGGAACTTAACTGTGTCTCAAAACAAACCTCAAGAATATTCATAGTAATACAAAAATTTCAGCACCAAACAAGGTAAAATTGGCAATGCCTGGCATCCAATAAAAAACCAGCAGACAGGGGCGCCTGGGTGGCTCAGTGGTTTAAAGCCTCTGCCTTCGGCTCAGGTCATGATCTCAGGGTCCTGGGATCGAGCCCCGCATCGGGCTCTCTGCTCGGCAGTGAGCCTGCTTCCTCCTCTCTCCCTGCCTCTCTGCCTACTTGTGATCTCTGTCAAATAAATAAATAAAATCTTAAAAAAAAAACAAAACCAGCAGACAGGGGCGCCTGGATGGCTCAGTGGGTTGAGCCTCTGCCTTTGGCTCAGTCATGATCTCACAGTCCTGGGATCAAGCCCCGCATCGGGCGCTCTGCTCAGCAGGGAGCCTGCTTCCCCCTCTCTCTGCTTGCCTCTCTGCCTACTCGTGAGCTCTCTCTCTAATAAATAAATAAAATCTTTAAAAAAAAAAAAATCAGCAGAGAGTGTCTTTAGATAGCCCTGTCCTGGTGGTATTTTCAATAGCCACTTAACCTTGCCTGGTACAGTATGCGGGTTGTAAACTAGCATGGAACCTTAAAGCAGGTTCTTGTTGGTACACAGCACAAATTAGTTATATATTGGGATGGTAACTTTTCATCTTCAGTTGTCCCTGATGTAGCTTCTAAGAAATAATTGTTGTTCTGTTAACAGAATACCACTCTGTAATTGCAAAGAAAAAAAAAGCTGCAGCTGTTCTGTTGACATTCTGAATGCTTCTAAGTAAATACCTTTTTTTTTTAGTAGTATTATTGTCCTTTTCATAGGTCTGAAATTTTTCTTCTTAAAGGGAAGGTAGTCTTTTGCTTTTGCCCATTTTGGATCACACGGATTATTATAGTGTTTATCTTTTCAGATAGTTAGCTGATAAAAAGCTTTTGTCTGCACCCTGCACACTCATGATGAGGGTAATAAAAGTTGAATTGAGACAGTTTTCATCCATAAGTGAAACTCAAATCTTGATCGACTGATACCAGATCTCACATAGCCCAGTCACATTTATAAAGTGAAGAGTAATCAGTCTAATCACAGCATAGGATCAGTAGAATCAAACATTTTGAAAAGTCTGTCCTTGAAGGACTAAGAGAAAAGTATGTTCTAATCCTTACATGAGGACTCTACATTCCTTAACTCCCATTACCATGTAATGGCAGTTTATTTGCAGTTCCCACATTAAAGAAGACCTGAGAATGTATCCCAAAAGTGTGACCTTAAAATACAACACTGCCATATTAAATTTTTTATTGACATTAGTCCCAGCAAAGGGTCTGGAAAAAAAAGGTGGGGGTGGGAGCTGGCTGTAAATGTCTTCTCCTATGTATCTGAATACGGATTTCTTAGGAAACTTGACTTTCATTAAAGGTATTTTTAATTAATTGGGCCAACTTATAAAATGTATGCCACATTTAAAATCAGGTGTATTTTCTTATATTATACTTTGCTCCTTTATATAAGTCAAATAGACCTAAAGGAAGAAGACACATAAAACTTTGTATTTCAGTATGAGTTAACTGATTTGAATTTGATTTTTCTTTACAAAACCCTAACTCATTCATCAGACTCATGCTTATCTACTTAACAGTTTAGAAAACAATTTGGCAATTTTGTAGTTTTGTGAGATTATCGTTATCTTAAAGTGCCAGTGTTTTAAAATAGCGTTCTTGTAATTTTACATGCTTTTGTGATGGAGTGCTGTTTTGTTATATAATTTTGACTTGGATTCTTTCCATTTGCATTTGTTTATGTAATTTCAGGACGAATACTGAACATCTGAGTCCTGGATGATACTAATAAACTAATAATTGCAGAGGTTTAAAAAAAAAATCAGCAGACATGAAAAGGAGGAAAATACCAGTCATAATGAGAAAAATAAACAGAAATTGATTCATACATGATAGATGTACTAAACAAGAACATTAAATCATTTATTATAAACGTAGTTCCTAAGTTCAAAAAAGTACATGGAGGGGCCCCTGGTGGCTCAGTGGGTTAAGGCCTCTATCTTCGGCTCGGGTCATGATCCCAGGGTCGTGGGATCAAGCCCCGCATCCGGCCTCTGCTCAGCAGGGAGCCTGCTTCCTCCTCTCTCTCTGCCTGCCTCTCCACCTACCTGTGATCTCTGTCTGTGAAATAAATAAATTTTTAAAATCTTTAAAAAAAAAAAAGTATACGGAGAAAGATTAAGCATGTTAGGTAGAAATATGAAAGACTTTTTAGAAATTTGATTGTTTTAGTATTATAAAAATTATTTTAGTATTTTAAAAAAACTGGCTGGGATTAGGTCACTGAAAATGAGGACAAAGCAAAAGACACTATACAAAAGAGAAGAAAACAAGACTGAAGGAAAAAAAGCATAAACAAACTGTGGAACACCATCAAGCATCCCAATACACAAATAGTCAGAGTACCCAAAAGAAGCAGGAAAGGGGCACGTGAGTGGTTCAGTCGGTTAAAGGATCTGATTCTTGGTTTTGGCTCAGGTCATGATCTTAGGGTCCTGGAATTGAGCCCCACATGGGGCTCTGTATCTAGCAGAGAGTCTGCTTGAGGATTCTCTCTCTCTCATTCTTCCTCTGCCCTTCCCCGTGCTCTCCTGTGTATACGCATGCATGCTCTCTCTCTCTCTCTCTCAACTCAATAAATCTAAAAATAACAAAAACAAGGTGCCTCATTAGCACAGTAGGTAGTACGTTAGTCTCATAAAAATAACAAAAACAAAAAATACATAAGTAGGGAAAATAATGGCCCAAAACTTTTCAAATTTCATGGAAATTATAAACCTAAAGATCAAAGAAGCTAAAGAGAATGAAATTTAGGGAGACAAGATGGCGGGGAACTAGGAGGAGGCACTGTTTCAACCTGTACCCTAAAGTGAGCTGATTACCTACCAAGGAACTCTGATCACCCATGAAATCAGCCTGAGATTAGAATTATACATGTCTGGAGAATGAAATTTATCTTTAAGGTATTGAAAGATGCTATTAAGAACTCAGTTGCCAGAGCAAATATCTTTCAGAAACTAACATGAAATAAAGATATTTTAAATTATAAATGTTGAAAGATACCATCACCAACAGACATGCACCATAAGAAATATTAAAGGAAGTTTTTCAGACATAGGATATTAGAGGACAGTCTGGGTCTACCCAAAGGAATGAAAAGCACAGGAAATAGTAAATGAGAATAAATAAAAAAATTTTCCCCCTTAGTTTTTAAATGTCCTTACAAGAGAACTGATTATTTTAACCAAAAAAAGATACTAATAGATTGTGAAATTTACAACATAGATGGAAGTAAACTGTATCAGCAAAACAGCAGAGATAATAATACTACATGTGAAGTGGTATAGAATCATATATGTGATAAATTAAAGATGTATATTATGAAACCTAAAGTAACCATTTAAAAAAAAAAAAACACATGTGATAGTTAATAAGCCAACAAAGGAAATACAATAAAGACATTTTAAAAACACCCAAATAAGGCTGAATAAAAGGGAAATGGGAATAAAGAACATATAGGAGAAAGTTTTTAAAATTGGAAGGTAGGAGATTTAAATTTACCTATTATCAAAAATCACTTTAGGGGCACCAGGGTGGATCAGTGGGTTAAGGCCTCTGCCTTTGGCTCAGGTCATGATCCCAGCATCCTGGGATCAGCCCCGAAACAGACTCTCTGCTCGGCAGGGTGTCTGCTTCCTCCCTCTGCCTGCCTCTCTGCCTACCTGTGATCTCTGGCTGTCAAATAAATAACTAAAATCTTTAAAAAAAAATCACTTTAAATGTAAATGGTCTAAAAACAGTTTAAAAGTAGTTTAAATTATATGAAAAAAGTTATATGGAAAGAATAATTAGTAAGAATTCAAATCACATAATTTGACTACAATGGAATTAATTAGAAATCAATAATATATCTCAAAAATCCCCAAATACTCAAAATAAGTTACAACCTATAAGTCAAAGAGAAAATCAAAAGGGAAATGAGAAAATTGTAGAACTACGTGAAAAAAACCTACATTTAAAAATCTGTGACATACAACAAAAGCAGTATTACAAGGAAATTTACAGCAATAAACATACATTAGTAAAGACACAAGGTCTCAACTCAATGACATTTAGAAGAGTATAATATAATCATAAAAAGAAGAAATTAACAAAAAAGGATAAGCAATAATAAATGAATAAATAAATAAGAACCAATACAACAGAAAACAGAGAAAATTTTAAAAAAAAAAAGAAAGCTTGCCCCCCGGACCCAAGAGAAGGAGTTGTTTTGGTTTTTTTGAACTAGGCTCTATACCCAACATGGGGCTTGAACTCACAACCCTGAGATCAAGAATCACATGCTCTACCCACTGAGCCAGCCAGGAACCAACCCCCCAACAAAAGATGGTTAAGAAAAATCAACAAAACTGATAAATCTCTAGCCAGACTGACTAGGAAAAAAATATAAATTACCAACTATTAGAAATAAATTATTAATATAACTACAGATTCTATATTTTAAAAATAATTATTTTAGGGGCGCCTGAGTGGCTCAGTGGGTTAAGCCTCTGCCTTCGGCTTAGGTCATGATCTCAGGGTCCTGGGATTGAGCCCTACATCGGGCTCTCTGCTCAGCAGGGAACCTCCTGCCTCCCCCCACCACCACCTGCCTCTCTGCCTACTTGTGACCTCTATCAAATAAATAAATAAAATCTTGAAAAAAAAATAATTATTTTAACAAGGGAGGCAAGACAAACCAATGGGAAAAGAATAATCTTTTCAACAAATGGTGCTAAAATAATTGGATATCCACATGCTTAACAGATACAGAGTTACGTAAACAAAAAAAGTCCTGGAGATGTACAGTGGTAATGGGCTGCCCAACAATGTGAATGTACTTAATGCCACTAAAGTGTACACTTAAAAATGGTTAGGGGTAGCACCTGGGTGGCTCAGTTGGTTAAGCAACTGCCTTCAGCTCTGGTCATGATCCTGGAGTCCCAGGATCAGGTCCCGCATCAGGCTCCCTGCTCAGCAGGGAGTCTGCTTCTCCCAATGACCTCTCTCTCAAATAAATTAATTTAATTAAAAAAAAATGGTTAGGGGTGCCAGGGGAGTAGCTCAGCTGGTTAAGCGTCCAACTCTTGGTTTTGGCTTGGGCCCTATCTCAGGATCTTGAGACTGAGTGCTGCATGCAGGGGGCTGCTCGCTGAGTGTGGAGCCTCCTTAAGATTCTCTCTCCTCGGAGGGGACTCCAAGATGGCGGAGGAGTAAGAGACCTAAATTTCTTCTGGTCCCAGGAATTCAGCTAGATAGTTATTAAACCATTCTGAACACCGAAGAACTCAAAAGAAGGCTGGCGAAAAGAATAGCAGCAACTCTATGAACAGAAAAACGACCACTTTCTAGAAGGTAGGACGTGCAGAGAAGTGAATCCAAGGTGATATACAGGAAGATAGACTGTGGAGGGGAGGGAGGCTCCATCAGCCGACTCCCAGCAAGTGATATAGCAGCAGAGCACAAAAAAAGGAAAACAGGAGAATATGATCAGTCAGGTGAATAGAACAAAGCCATATACTAGATTTGGGGTATATTTTGGTCTGTTAGAAGAATCTGCACCTCAAAATTTTAAAGAAAGAAAAGCTTACATATATATACAAAAAATAAGGTTAAATACAATGAAGGGATAGAATATGATTGTAATAATGGATATTAAAAAAATTTTAAAAACGAATTGATAAATTGGCTGAAAAAGGAAAGAAGGAAAAATTTTAAAAAATAGAAAAAGAAAAAAATAAAAATTTTAAAAATTAACTTTGGGGACGCCTGGGTGGCTCAGTTGGTTAAGCGGCTGCCTTCGGCTCAGGTCATGATCCCAGCGTCCTGGGATCAAGTCCCACATCGGGCTCCTTGCTCAGCAGGGAACCTGCTTCTCCCTCTGCCTCTGCCTGCCTCTCTGTCTGCCTGTGCTCGCTCACTCTCTCTCCCTCTGTCCCTGACAAATAAATAAATAAAATCTTTAAAAAAAAAAAAAAGATTAAAAAATTAACTTTGAAAGACTAAGGAATCATATGGAAAAAGCCCTGAATTCTGTGTGTTTTATTCCACTAGCACTGGACCTTTGCAGTTCTCACTGATTAGTAGATTTGGTCTTGGCTGGATGTTCTTGCTGATCTTCTTGGGGAGGGACCGATTGCATTGATTTTCAAATGTCTTTGCCACAGGAGGAACTGCACCACCCTTGCGGTAGGCTTAGCCCAGGGGCTGGGCTAAGTAGTCTGCTCGGGTTTGCACTTGGTAGCTTTTATTCCCTGAAGTCTTTCCGCAAAGCTTTGGAGGACGAGAATTAAAATGGCAGCCTCCCAATCTCTGACCATGGAGGAGCCAAGAGGTCAGGGCCCCACTCCTCAGTGAGCCCTCAGAGAAAAGTAGTCAATCACTCCTGTCTCCTGATATCTGGCAGAACTCTGTGCTCTTCCAGCCTGTGACCAAGTGTTTCTGTCTCAGCACATGACCCATTTGTAGTCTCCAAACCTGCAGATTCCTGTGGCAGACTCCTATGGCAGGGTCCCATGCCACTCCTCCTAGGGGAAGAAAGGGATCTCCCCAGATCTGCCACATATTGGGCCCCTGTTCGAAGGAGTAGTGGCTCAACTATGCCACGGATTTTATTCGCCAGTGAGATCATAGTCTTCTTTTTTTATTACTCTCCCCTGATCTGCCACATATTGGGCCCCTGTTCAAAGGAGTAGTGGCTCAACTATGCCACGGATTTTATTCGCCAGTGAGATCATAGTCTTCTTTTTTTATTCCTCTCCCCTCTCCTGCCCCCATAGTTTCAGGTCTCTTCTGATATGTTTAGTGTATATTTTTCTGGGGTCATTGTTACCCTGGTAGCATTTTGTTCTCTTGTTCATCTATTTTTCTCTGGACAAAATGACAAAATGGAAAAACCTCGAAAAAAGAACAAGAGGCGATACTGACTGCCATGGAGCTAATCAACATGGACATTAGTAGGATGTTGGAACTAGAGTTCAGAATGACGATTATTTAGATACTAGTTGGACTTGATAAAAGAACAGAAGATACAGAGAATCCCTTTCTGGAGAAATAAAACCTAACCAAGTTGAAATCAAAAAGGCTATTAATGAGGTGCAATAAAAAACAGAAGCCCTAGCTGCTAGGATAAATGAGGCAGAAGAGGGAATTAGTGACACAGAAGACCAAGTGATGAAGTATAAAGAAGCGGAGAAAAAGAGAGAGAAACAACTACTGGATCACAAGGGGATAATTCAAGAGATAAGTGATATCATAAAGCAAAACAATATTAAAATAATTGGAATCCCAGAAGAAGAAAGAGAGAGGCAGAAGGCATAATGGAGCAAAATACAGCAGGAAACTTCCCTAACTTGGTGAAGGAAACAGGCATCAAAATCCAGGAGGCAGAGAGAATCTCCCTCAAAATCAATAAAAACAGGTCAACACCCTGACATCTAGTAGTAAAACTTACAAATCTAAGGGACAAAGAAAAAATAGTGAAAGCAGCCGGGGACAAGAGGTCTGTAACCTACAATGGTAGAAACATTAGACTGGCGGCAGACCTATCCACAGACACCTGGCAGGCCAGAAAGGACTGGCATGATATAGTCAGGGTACTAAATGAGGAAAATTACGCAGCCAAGAATACTATATCCAGCTATGAAGTCACTGAAAGTAGGAGACAAAAACCTTACAGGACAAAGAGAAACTAAAAGAATTTGTGATCACCAAACCAGCCCTACAAGAAATATTAAAAGGAGTCCTCTAAGCAAAGAGACAGCCTAAAAGTAACATAGACCAGAAAGAAACAGAGACAATATATGGTAACTGCCACTTTATAGGCAATATAATGGCACTAAATTCGTATCCTTCAATAGTTACCCTGAATGTAAATGGGCTAAATACACCAATCAAAAGACACAGGGTGTCAGACTGGATAAAAAAACAAGACCCATTGATATGCTGTCTGCAAGAGACTCATTTTACACCCTAAGACATCTCTTGATTAAAAGTGAGGGGGTGGAAAACCAGTGGCAATTCTTATATCAGACAAATCAGATTTTAAACCAAAGTCTATAAATAAGAGACGAGGAGGAACACTATATCATACTTAAAGGGTCTATCCAACAAGATCTAACAACTGTAAATATTGATGCCCCTAACATGTGAGCAGCCAATTATATAAGCCAATTAATAACAAAATCAAAGAAACACATCAACAATAACTTTAAGACCCACATTAATGAAATGGACAGATCATCTAAGGAAAAGATCAACAAGGAAATAAGGGCTTTAAAGGACACACTGGACCAGAATGACTTCACAGATATATTCAGAACATTCCATCCCAAAGCAAGAGAATACACATTCTTCTCTAGTGCACATGGAATATTCTCCAGAATAACAGGGTCACAAATCAGGTCTCAACTGGTACCAAACGAGTGGTATCATTCCCCACCTATTTTCAGATGACAATGCTTTGAAACTAGAACTCAACCACAAGGGGAAGTTGGAAAGAACTCAAATGTATGGAGGCTAAAGAGCATCCAACTAAAGAGTGAATGGGTCAACCAGGAAATTAAAGAAGAATTTTAAAAATTCACGGAAAAAAATGAAAATGAAAACACAACTGTTCAAAATCACTGGGAGGCAGCAAAGGCACTCCTAGAGTAAAATATATACCAATACAAGCCTTTCTCAAGAAACAAGAAAGGTTTCAAATACACAACCTAACCCTACACTTAAAGGAGCTGGAGAAAGAATAGCAAATAAAACCTAAACCCAGCAGGAGAAGAGATATAATAAAGACCAGAGCAGGAATCAATGAAACAGAAACCATAAGAACAGCAGAATAGAGCAACGAAACCAGGAGCTGATTCTTGGAAAGAATTAATAAGATGGATAAACCCCTGGCCAGGCTTATCAAAAAGAAAAGAGAAAGGACCAAAGTAAATAGAATCATGAAAGAAAGAGGAGAGATCACAACCAACACCAAAGAAACACAAACAATTATAAGAACATATTATGAGCAGGGGCACCTGGATGGCTCAGCGGGTTAAAGCCTCAGCCTTCGGCTCAGGTCATGGTCCCAGGGTCCTGGGATCGAGCCCCGTGTCGGGCTCTCTGCTCAGCGGGGAGCCTGCTTCCTCCCCTCTCTCTCTGCCTGCCTCTCTGCCTACTTGTGATCTCTGTCAGTCAAATAAATAAGTTAAAAATTAAAAAAGAAAAACATATTATGAGCAACTATTATGCCAACAAATTAGACAATATGGGAGAAATGGTTGCATTCCTAAAGATGTTAAACTACCATAACGGAACCAAGAAGAAAAAGAAAAACCTGAACAGACCTATAACCAACAGGACCGAGCCCCGCATTGGGCTCTCTGCTCAGCGGGCAGCCTGCTTCCCTGCCTCTCTGCCTACTTGTGATCTCTGTCTGTCAAATAAATAAATAAAATCTTTAAAAAAAAAAAAAAAAAAAAGATTCTCTCCTTCTCCCTCTGTCTCCAACCCTCACTCGCCCATGCTCTCTTCCTCTCTTAATAATAATTTTAAAAAATTAAAATGGTTGATTTTATGATATGTAGAGTCTATGACAATCAAAAATCTAAAGCCAGGGGCACCTCGGTGGCTTAGTCAGTTAGGCATCTGCCTTCAGCTCAGGTTATGATCCTGAAGTACTGGGATCAAGCCCATTTGGCCTCCCTGCTCAGTGGGGAGTCTCTTCACCCTCTCTGTCTGCCCCTACCCCCACTCCTGCTCTCTCTCACCTGTCAAATAAATAAATAAATCTTTAAAAAAGCTTTAGGGGCACCAGGGTGGCTCAATCAGTTAAGTATCTGCCTATGGCTCAGGTTATGATCCCAGAGTCCTGGGATTGAGCCCCACATTGGATTGAGCCCCACATCCTCTCTCTTTCCCAAATAAACAAAATCTTTTTAAAAATTTTAAATCAAAAAAGAACAAGTAACCAAAGAAAACGACATATAAACTATAATCATCAAAATCAAAACATTTTGTGCTAAGAACTCCATCAAGATCATGAAAAGACAACCCAAAAAATGAGAAAATATTTGGAACTCATTTGTCTATAGTTCTACCTTTGCAACATAATGAAAAGATAATCTAGTTTAAAAATAGGCAAAAGCCGGGGCGCCCGGGTGGCTCAGTGGTTAAAGCCTCTGCCTTCAGCTCAGGTCATGATCCCAGGGTCCTGGGATCGAGCCTTACATCGGGCTCTCTGCTCAGCAGGGAGCCTGCCTCCTCCTCCTCTCTCTCTCTGCCTGCCTCTCTGCTACTTGTGATCTGTCTGTCAAATAAATAAAAATCTTTAAAAAAAAAAATAGGCAAAAGCCTTGAATGTATTTCTGCAAATAAGACATACAAATAGCTGGGGTGCCTGGGTGGCTCAGTGAGTTAAAGCCTCTGCCTTCAGCTCGGGTAATGATCTCGGGGTCCTGGGATCGAGCCCCACATCGGGCTCTCTGCTAGGCGGGGAGCCTGCTTCCTCCTCTCTCTCTGCCTGTCTTTCTGCCTACTTGTGATCTCTATAAAATAAATAAATAAATAAAATCTTTAAAAAAAAAAAAAAGACATACAAATAGCCAATAAGCACATGAAAAGATGCTCAACATCAGTAGCCATTAGGGAAATACAAGCAAGAACCACAAAGATATATCAGTTCATACCCACTAGGATAAATACAATAAAAAGATGGACAGTAGTAACTGGTTGGCAAGGATGTGGTGAAATTACTACCCTCATACATTCCTGGTAGAATAAAAAATGGTGTAGTTGTTTTGGAGAAGTCTGGCAGATCCTCAGTATGTTAAACAAAATTACCCTATGACCCAGGAATTCCACTTGTAGATACACAGGAAAGAAAAAGGAAACAGGTTCACAAAAAAACTTGTTCATAAAAGTTCATAGCAACATCATTCCTAATAGGCAAAAAGTGGAAGTAACCCAAATATCCATAAACTGTTGAATGATAAAAGAAAATGCATTATATACACAAGGGAATATTCCTCAGCCATAAAAAGGAGATGCCTAAACATGAATGAACCTTAAAAACATTACGCTAGGGGCACCTGGGTGGCTCAGTTGGTTAAGCAGGGGCCTTCAGCTCAGGTCATGATCCCAGGGTCCTGGGATGGAGCCCCGCATCAGGCTCCCTGCTCGGTGGGGAGCCTGCTTCTCCCTCTCCCTCTACTGCTCTGCCTGCTTGTGCTCTCTCGCTCTGTCAAATAAATAAAATCTTAAAAAAAAACATTATGCTAAATTTAAAAAAAACAGTCACAAAAAGTCACACGTTATATGATCCCCTTGATATAAAATGTCTAGAACAAATTCATAGGAACAAAAAGGAAACCAGTGGTTGCAGAGACTGGCAGTGGGAGAAGATGGCTGAAAGTGATCACTAATGGGTATGAGGTTTCTTCTTAGAGTAATGAAAGTATTCTGCAGTTAGGTACTGTGATGGTTGCACAGCTTTGTGACTATACTAAAAATCACTGAATTGTACACTTTAAAAG
Source organism: Lontra canadensis (assembly GCF_010015895.1). NCBI lineage: Eukaryota > Metazoa > Chordata > Mammalia > Carnivora > Mustelidae > Lontra > Lontra canadensis. The sequence continues at coordinate 11,013,636 of NW_022631034.1, forward strand.
GGTGGATTTTATTATGTCTCAATTTTTATACCATATCTCAATTTTTTTAAAAGATAAGAGATTCTAGGGGCACCTGCGTGGCTCAGTGGGTTAAGCTCAGGTCATGATCTCAGGGTCCTGGGATCGAGCCCTGCATCGGCTCTCTGCTCAGCTGGGGGCCTGTTCCCCCTCTCTCTCTGCCTGCTGCTCTGCCTACTTCTGATCTCTCTGTGTCAAATAAATAAGATCTTTAAAAATAAGAGATTCTAAATCACTTCATGTCAATAAAGTAAGTAAGTTTGACAAAATGGACAAATTCCCTAAAAGATCAGAAACTTACAAAGCTCACCCAAGGAGAAATGTTTATACATTAAACCTATCTAAAGAACTAGTAGTTAAAAACTTATTAACGAGTAAAAGTCCAGACCTTGAGGGCTTCACTGGTGAATTCTGACTATACTATATATTACGCATTTAAAGAAGAAAATACCAATCTACTCAAACTCTTCAAGAAACCTGAAGATACTTTCTCAACTCACTGTATGAAGCCAGCATTATTCTAATACCAAAACTAGACAGACATTACAAGAAAACAATACTACAAACCAATATTCCTCATGAACACAGATGTAAAATTCTAAACAATTTTTAACTTGATTCCAACAATATATAGGCATACCTCATATTATTATACTTTGCTTCACAAATTGAAAGTCTGTAACAACACTGCCTCAAGCAAGTCTATTGGTGTATTATTTTCAACAGCATCTGCTCACTTTCTGTCTCTGTTTCATATTTTGGTAATTCTCCCAGTATTTCAAACTTTTTCATTACTTTCTATTTGTTATGGTGATCCATAGTAAGTGATTACAACTTGGAGAAAGCTCAGTTGATAGGCAGCATTTTTCAGCAATAAAGCATTTTTTAAATGAAGGTACATACATTGTCTTGTAGATATAATGCTATTGTCACACTTAATATACTACAGTATAAATGTAAATAAAACTTTTATATGCACTGGGAAGCTAACAAATTCATTTGACTTGCTTTATTGAGATATTTGCTTTATTGCAGTGTTCTGGAACCAAGCCTGCTATATCGCCTAGGTATGCCTGTATAAAAGGATAATACATCATGACCAAATGATGTTCATCTCCAAAATATACAAGTGTTTAAATGTATTTAAGGTTGATTCAATATAATTTATTATATTAACGGACTAAAAAAGAAACCCATAAGGTCTTCTATGCAAATACAGAGAAGGCATTTGACAACAATCTATATCCCTATCTATAGTGACAGAAAGGAGATGAATTAGTGGTTGCCAGGGTACGGTAAGGGGGGAAAAGAGAAACGATAGGAAGAGATTACAAAAGGGCATGGAGAACTTTGAACCTTGACTGTAGTGATGACTGCACAGTGAATACATGTAGGAAACACATCAAATTACGTATTTTAAATTATTGTCCAGGAAATTACTCTTAAATAAAGCTATTCCAAAATAAAGCCCCAAAATAAAAGACCTTTCCAGGACTACAGTTTAAAAATCTTAGTTTCTAAATGGAGATGAAAATCGTATCTGGGTTGTTCCATCCCTTCCTAATTCTACTCTAAGTTCTTCCCAGCGGCCAACCTGATCTAAACTGCAACCTCTGATCACAAAGGTTTTCAACCATGGTTAAGGGTTAAGTATCAAAATCATCTGTGGCACTTAAAAAGCAGGAGTTTCTAAATCTGTAGGTCTGAAATTCAGTACAGTTCTAATTTATGTATTTTTTGTTAATTTTTTAAATTTTATTTTTACTACTTTTAACTTTTCTATTGAAGTACAATATACACACAGAGGAAGTGCCCAAATTATAAATGTACAGCTTGAAGAATTACTATAAAGCATAGGTATATATACATATATATTTTTTTAAGTTTATTTTTAAGTAATCTCTATGCCAGGCGAGGGTCTGGAACTTAAGACCCCAAGAGGCATGTATTTTTTTAAGAGTTCCAAGGATGGGTGCACCTGGGTGGCTCAGTAGGTTGAGGCTCTGCCTTTGGCTCAGGTCATGATCTCAGGGTCCTGGGATCGAGCCCCACATTGGGCTCTCTGCTCAGCGGGGAGCCTGTTTCCCCCCTCTCTCTGCCTGCCTCTCTGCCTACTTGTGATCTCTCTCTCCCTCTGTGTGTGTGTGTGTGTGTTAAAGAGTTCCAAGGATGATTTTGATGAACAGCCAAGGATTAAAATTACTACCTCTGCCTCAAGCATCTTTTATTCTCCTTTCTTTTTGCTCAGCTAACATTTATCTGGCCCTTCAAGTAACAAATCAAATGCAACCACGTCCTCCCTCCAAGAATCTATGTGTTCTCAGGGAACTCTCCCTGTGCATAGCTCATACTAGTGAGCAGATAGGGTATTTTTCAAACTGTTTAAGGCAAAAAGTCTTAAGTTATATGCTAGAGAAAAAGAACAAAGTGAAACTAGTTCAAAACAAGTATACTGACTGCACGATAAAGAGCTTGCCTACCCCCTTTGAACTATCCCACTAGGAGATTAAAAATTACAACTTACTATACTCATCTATTTTCTTGTTTGTTTCATTCATCAAACTATTTCATAGCAAGGCCTCTCTTACTCTTCCTTTCTCTGGTGCACAGAAAACATTCATTTAACATTATTACTGAGACATTATCCAAATGGAATAAATATGGAGGATAAGTCAATAAGAGGAGAAAAAGGTTTGAGAAAAGGGGAACAGGACCTATGGGGCATCAAAATAGAAAAAGACTAGGCATATCGGAGTAACTAGAATGAGGCCAGTGAGGCTGGACCCTAGTTAATAAGCATCATGAAATAAGCTTTAAAGCAGACATCTGCTAGAGAATGAACGACTTGTAAGCCATAGTAAAAATTTGATCCTGTTTTTTATTTACTTTTTAAATTTTATTTTTAATGTAATTTGGATTATTTACCCTACTGAAGATTTTTAAAGAGGGGAATGACACAATCTGATCCACATTTTTTAAAAGACCATCCTGCCTGCTGTGTGAATGTGAACTCAAGAGCCTAATAGGAAGGGACCAAGAATGTTAACTGTAAATGTGATTAAAAGGAAATAAACGAGGGTCACTGGGGTGGCTCAGCTGGTTGAACAGCTGCCTTTGGCTCAGGTCATGATCCCAGAGTCCTGGAATCGAGCCCCACGTTGGACTCCCTGCTCAGAAGAGAGCCTGCTTCTCCCCTGCCTGCCGCTCCCATTGCTTGTGTTTTCTCTCTCCCTCTCCATGCGTCAAATAAATAAAATATTAAAGAAGAAAAAAAAAAACAGAAATAAAAGAATAAAAATTTAAGTAGAAAAGTGACAACATCCAATGCTGTCACTCATTTTCATTCATTCAACAAGCATTAATTGAGACTAGCTGTACTCCTGGCACTGTTCTAGGCAATGGGAATATAAAGCAAAGTTCCTGCTTTCACAAAGCTTATAAAAATATATTTTAAAGATATATTTGTTTTTTTGACCGAGAGAGAGAGAGAGCAAGAGCTAGCACAAGCAGGGGGAGTGGAAGAGGGAGAAGTAAGCTCCACACTGAGCAGAGAGCCCAACTCACAGCACAATCCTAAGACCCTGGGATCATGACCTGAGTCGAAGGCAGATGCTTAACCAACTAAGCCACCCAAGCACCCCACAGAGCTTATATTTTATATTAACAGTTCAAAAGATAAACTGTGTCCTGTGATAAAACTATAAAAAATAAAGCAAGGGAAGACAATGAAAAATGATGGAGTGGTTAGGGAGAATTGTATAATGACCTAACATTTAAATAGCGATCATGTAGGTAGTGGGGCCTTGTAGGCCACAGTTAAACTCTGAATTTTATTCTGAGCAAGATGAAAGCCCCTGGAGAATTTTGATCAAGGAAAGAAACATGATCTGACTTTCATTTAAAAGGGTAGTTTGAAGAGCCGTGTGCAGAACAAATGTAGGCAGCAAGAGTAGAAACACAGAGGATGGTCTTGGAGACTGTAACTGCTATTAGAGAAATAATGGTGCAACATCAGTCAAAGTGTTAAATTATCCACTTCACAGCTTTTGAAGGCAGGTCCAGCAGAATTCTCTTACTGGATGTGGAGCTTCAAGAAAAAGTCAAAGAATGAATCTTAAACATTATTCCTCTGCTCAGGGAGTACTCCTAAAAATGTTGTCCTAGTCCTGCATTTGTTACTGCCTTCTTTCATCCTTCCACAGTAACTTCACTGATGCTGAGAACTCTTAAATCTGTACGTCAGCTTCTACATTTCCCTTCAGAGGTTCAGTTCCATATATCCAACTGCCTGCTGGACTCTACAAAAACCTCAAACTCTACTTCTTCAAACAGAATTCACCATCTTTCTTTCAGCCCCACTAGCAATATCTGGTTCCTCAATCAGAATTACTTATTTAATGAATGATACTACCAAATTTCCTACTGACCGAACCAAAACCCCAGGAGCATAATTCCCCTTTCCTCTACCATCCAATCCACACCTTCCATATGCATACCCAATCATTTATCATATGGAGGGGGCTGATACAGGATGTGCATTTTAATGATGTCACAGCACAAGGTTTAAGGAATTTAGTTTGCTTTCTCTGACTTACAGTATAGGCAGCATTGAGTAACAGATTAGTAAATGCTCTAATATTTCTTTAAAAATAATCTAAGGGATAAAAATCTTCAGCCAAAGGCTATATATATATATTTTTTTTAAAGATTTTATTTATTTGACAAAGAGACACAGATGACAAGTAGGCAGAGGGTGGGGGGAAGCAGGCTCCCTGCTGAGCAGAGAGCCTGATGCAGGGCTCGATCCCAGGACCCTGAGATCATAACCTAAGCTGAAGGCAGAGGCTTAACCCACTTAGCCACCCAGACGCCCCCAAAGACTGTATTCTTTTTAGAGGTGGAAAACCTAAAGCTAATTCTCAGAACATGAATAGTCCACAGAAGCATAATTTATGAATCACAGCTGAAGTTGTGAAAGCAACATAGGTCAACAAAGGCAAGTAAGAACAGAAGTTTTCAGACAAACTCAGAAGGCAACAATGTCCATGCGTGTGGGTATAGAAGAAGAGATAATTTAAGAAACTGACAAAGAACCATGAGAGAGGACAGAAACCTGAAAAGAGTAACATAAAGAATTAAACTCTATGTTTGTGCTACTGGGTCCCAAAACCTGATCTTTGATGAAATGAGTAAAGTACAGAAAACATATCTCATGATCTATTAAAGCCAGGATCTATTCAATTTAAAGAATTACTTTATTCTGAATTTATGTCATGCCATTTTTTTGGTGTGAAAGACTTATCCGTAAATTATCTAATGTCATTTTTTAACAAAATTAAAAGTTGGCCATCCCACACTGATTCCAAAATTTTTTTTGAAAATTATACTATACCGGTCTATACATTTTTTAAACTGCTGTTAACTAAATACAATACAATAACTTTTAAACTGCTTTTTAAGCTTTTTAAAATAACTTTTAAACTGCTGTTAACTAATAAATACAATACAATAACTTAAAATCACTGAGGTTGTAATTAACACTAATTATGATAGCATATAAAGTAGGTATTAAAAAGGATTATCCAAATGTCATTTCTAAATATTACTCAACAATCCCACTTCATATTAGTAGATTCAAAGAGTACTAAACAAAGTAAAAAACATAAAAACAAGTGAATCCAAAGAGAAAAATGGGAATTCTAAAAACCATTCAGAAAAACATAAATAATTAAAAACACATTCAAAAGTAACTTTTCTTTAACCTACAGATTCATTAACCATTAGAGACTATTTCCCATTTTCTTCCTATGACTCTTTGAAGAGTTATATGATTTGTATGTGATGATTCAGTTTATTCCATACTTCTCAAAATATATTATTTATTCCTGTGCTAGTAATTTTAGGCCATAAAAAATGAACTCTTATTTTATTTAGTATTGTTTATTTTAAGGAATATTAGGGAAAAGTGCACGACACCAATCATTTTATGAAAAAAAATTTTAATTGAGGTGAGGCAAAAAAGGTTAAGTCAAAGAAAAGTCTAAAGTAAAGAATCATAAGGATTATATCCAGACACAACAAAAACAATAAAGTTAGAGGGATTAAAGTTTGAAAGAGTGTTATTACTGTACACTCCAAACACACAAAAAACTGTTTTTCATAAATATCTAACTCCACATAAAAAATAAATCCCAGGGGCACCTGGGTGGCTCAGTGGGTTAAGACACTGCCTTCGGCTCAGGTCATGATCTCAGGGTCCTGGGCTCGAGTCCCGCATCGGGCTCTCTGCTCGGCGGGGAGCCTGCTTCCCTCTCTCTCTCTCTCTCTGTGCCTGCCTCTCTGTCTACTTGTGATCTCTCTCTGTCAAATCAATAAATAAAATCTTAAAAAAAAAGAAAAGAAATCCCAAAGTGCTGATAAAAATCCATAAGTGCTATCTCATTTTCCCATTGATTTACAAACTCAACTTCAATAGAAAATCTTTTGGCCCCAAATACACAAACCTTTCCATGAAAACTGCCTCTTAAAAATGGATTTTAAATAAATATATAGCAACAAGAGAAAGAGTTCATTTCAACAGTGCCCATTTTACAAGGAAGGGAACTATATAAAAGGAAATCATACAGGAGGTACTTTGACTAAGAACATTTTAAAGGTCTCTATTAAGTTTTCCAACTTCAAAAAATGGACCTCATTAAAAAAAAAAAAAACCTCAATATAGTTCTCCAAATTTCTTTTGACTATAAAGACTATTTCTTATTTCCTATTTGCCCAGACTTAGCATCAAAAAACTTCACCCAGAAATACTCAAGGCTAGGTACTTATAGATTTCTGGGTCTTCTGATCTTTTCCCCTTGACTATAAAGTCATTATAGTTTTGCACTTCATCTTGGAGTAAGCTTCTTACAAATAAGAATAAATTCAGAGTATTTTTCCCTTTCTAGAGGTGAAATTTGAAGTCACTCTGTAATAGCTAACTGAGCCAGACTCAAGGAGTCTAGTGGTTTGTAAACAAACCATTAACTGTTCTTAATTATATATCAACAAAGCATGTTTATTTCTGTAGTAGAAATTCTGGCTTACTGAGCAAATTAAAGATACCAGGAAGACTGGGACAGAAGATATTTGAAAACAGTGGCTATCCACAAAACTCAGTCTCTGGAAAATTCTGCAAACATGAATCAAAGGTAATTTATCTATATGGTGTTAATCCACCTACAGAATATACTTGAAAGACATCGGGGTATACTGGGGGAAAAAACAAGTTTTAGATTCCCATCCAATCTAAACAACTTACTAGTCATGTGACCTTGAGTGATTAACCTCTGATACTCAGTTCTCATCTGTGAAATGGGAAAAAAAGCATTCTGACATACAGAATGGTCCTGAGAATTAAATCAAATAATTTATATAAAGTACCCCCAATATACAGTACATAATCGCTAGATGTGTATGACTATTGACATTAATTATGTCTACTTTGCCAGTCACTACACTTTATTTGCATTATCTCATTTTAAACTCTCAAAATCCTGGAGCACCTGCATAGCTCAGTCGGTTACGTTCGGGACTCCTGATTTCAGCTCAGGTCATGATCTCAAGGTCCTGGGATCCAGACTGTACTGAGCCCCATGTTCGGCTCCATGCTCATCAGGGAATCTGCTTGAGATTCCACCCCCCCACACACTCCTTCTGTACCCCCTGGAAAGAAATAAATTCTTAAAACTTTCAAAATCCTATGGAGGTAGGTACCATTACTATTCCCATTTTACAGACAAGAAAACTGAGGCTTAAAAAAGTTAAATACCTTACACAACACTACACAGCTAATTAAGTGGCAGAACATAGAGTCTTAACCACTCTACTGATACTGTGCTTTATGGTAACAAAAAAACTTTCTCGTACATTTTCACAATAACCTCAAAAATCGGCTAGGCATCATCTCAAGGAATACTTATGATCACACAATTAATGGAGTCAGAACTTAAACCTAGATCTTACTGCCTAAACCAGGGTTTAATCCATAAGACTCTGTAGCTCTCTGCATTATCATAGTAATTCTATAAAACTGTGAATGAAGAACTTTTTCCAGGAGAAAATAAAATAGGTTATGTCTGAAAAACAGATGATACATGATCTTAAGGTAATGCTTCCTCCAAGTGGCAGTCAACATTCATGGTTTCTAGAAGATACTTACTTGAGAATATCCGTAACAATTTTATAATACTTATATAAGACCAGTGCTGATCAAAAGCATAAGGTATTTTGACAGATCAGGTCTATTACTGTTTTCTGTTGTATGTTTCTTGTTTAACAAATGACATCATTTAATATAGAACTACAGAAGAGAGTTTAATACTTCTTTGCAAATCAATCTCCTACTAAGTCATTCCCTCTGTGTTTATAAACAGGGAAAGGAAATCCATCTATGGAAAGGTGTGAGGCCTAAACCCAACGCACTGTATGAAGTCTGATACTGAGAGTGCCCATAATTGTACTTATTTATCTCCTAGAAAACTTAATCCCATTAAATAGTTACTATTAAATAGATAGTACTGAAACAATATGAGCAACCAAAGGATTTTTAAGATCAAAATTAAATTCTAGAATTACCTTTAAGTTTTAGTCATCATAATATTTCTAAATGTTCAAAAGGATTAAGTTGGGGGTGGCTCAGTCATTTAGCATCTGCCTTTGGCTCAGGGTCCTGGGATCAAGTCCCACATCGGCCTCTCTGCTCAGCTCCACAGGAAGCCTATCCGCCAGTAAGAACTAGGCAACCTAATGTTTTTTAAATGGGTAATGATTTGACCAGACATTGCACACACACAAAAGAGTAGATTAGCCAATCAACATGTAATGATGCTCTACTTTATTGGTCATCAAGGAAACAGAAATCGAAATCCAAGTGACTAAGGTTTTTTAAAAAAGACAAAACCAAGTACTGACAAGAATGTGGAACAACGAAAACTCTGATATGCTACTGTAAACTGATATAACCACTTTGGAAAACTGTTTGACAGTATCAATTTAATAAAAACACACTGTCCAACTCAACCATTTCAATCCTAGGTATATACCCAATAGAAATACATACACAGGGAAAAAAATGCACACATAGGTACAACTAAAAACATGTACAAGGATGTTCATAGTAGCACTATTTGTGCCTACACAAATGCTCATGAACAACAGATAAATAATTTGTATTACACACCAATGAAACAGGCTTAAAGTTCATACAATAATATAAAGAGCTTATAAATATACTGTTTTCCAAAAAAGACACAAATACATACTGTTAAGTTTACATTTGAGAATGATAAATGTGTGATGATGCAGTTAATTTAAGCATGGCTGAGCTCGCCTACATGTACACAAGTGCATGCATGCATGCATACACACACACACACACACACACACACACAAAACACACACAGAGTATATGACATAAGCAGCACCAATCATCGTTCCTCCATGAGATCTGGTCTATGGCTAATGAGCAGACAGCCAAACAGACAAAATTCTCTCAAGGGTAATGAAAACTAAGGCTGAAACTCTCAGTGACCAAGCAACAGAAAGTAGCAGTGCCCTAAAAGGACACCACTCAAATATTCTTAGTTCTGCCTGAAGCCAGATAACAACCTGAACTTTTTAATTTCATCAGTCAAAAAAAAAAATCCCCTTAGTTGACTGATGACTTAGAAGAAATGAGATGAGAAAGTATCTATATATCAATAGAAGGTCCCAAGTAGCCTGGTTATTCTTAGAATAGAAGAGCTTGGAAATGATTCTTAGACCAGCAAGACTGATTCATTCCAAGATGCATTAATTGAGCACATGTTATGTACCATGCATTTGCCATGATTAACACAATCTCAGCTCTGCACAACCACTCATCTTTAGTGGACATTTGCAATCTAAGTATGTATTAATAATTCAGCCAAGCCTATGTGAAATGTTCAATATAACGATCCCCTCTATTAACTTCAATTCTTTTAAAGATTTTATTTATGTGAGATCAAGACAGAGAGAGAAAGAGAGAGAGGGAGGGAGGAGACTCCCCACTGAGCAGGGAGCCCAATTCGGGCAGGGCTCAATCCCAGGACCCTGGGATCATGACCCAAGCCAAAGGCAGACACTTAACCAATTGAGCAACCCAGCTGCCTCTTTTATCTTTAATTTTTATAAATGTTTCCTTTCATCATCTTGCAGTTTCCTCACTAAAGATAACTTTCATAGCTGTTATGTATATTTTGAAAATGTTTACAAATAATTATGGTTCTTAAGTGCTGGCTTTATTTTCTTTTTCAAAGATTTTATTTATTTATTAGTCAGAGAGAATAAAGAGAGAGGGAGGCAGGCTCCCCACCAAGCAAGAAGCCCAACATGGGACTCGATCCCAGAACCCTGGGATCATAACCTGAGCCAAAGGCATATGTTTAACCAACTGAGCCACGCAGGCATCCCAAGTGCTTGCTTTAAAATAAAGACACCAGGGGCGCCTGGGTGGTTCAGTGAGTTGAGCCTCTGCCTTTGGCTCGGGTCATGGTCTCAGGATCCTGGGATCGAGTCCCGCATCGGGCTCTCTGCTCGGCAGGGGGCCTGCTTCCTCTTCTCTCTCTCTGCCTGCCTCTCTGCCTACTTGTGATCTCTGTCAAATAAATAAATAAAATCTTAAAAAAAAATTAAAATTAAATAAAATAAAGACACCCTCACATTTATAATAGTTTTAAATTCAAATTTCATAATGCAGTATTTAGAACAGTTATAAATTTGTCAATTAAATTTAGGAAAAAACTAAGCTCCCATTCATTTCATTGATTTTATCTTTAAGGACAGTTAATTTAATGTTAGTTAAATTTAATGTCAGTTTCTTTAAAACCCAGTCACAGGTAATAAATGATTATGTAACCCTTTCTAAAAGCCATGCTCTGAGGCACCTGGGTGGCTCAGTGGGTTAAAGCCTCTGCCTCCGGCTCAGGTCATATCTCAGGGTTCTGGAATTGAGCCCCACATGGGGCTCTCTGCTCAGGAGGGAGCCTGCTTCCCCCACCCCCCGCCCCGCCGCCTACTTGTGCTCTCTGTCAAATAAATAAATAAAATCTTTAAAAAAAAAAAAAAAAGCCATGCTCCATCTGTCCTAAGAATTCTCAATTGTCTTGGTAAGCAAAACAATCAAGAAAAACAAGACTAGGAAAAAGTGTCAAGAGAAAAAATAATCAAGATGAGACAAACCAAGGTAAAGATTCATGATGAGTTAGAATATTTTACCATTCCTTTATCAAGACTGAGTCCTTCCAGAAATATCTTTGAATAAGGACTGAATATCAAAATGCAAACAACTTGCATCTTAGATCTATAGCAATTCCTCCAAGTTCTTGCATTTTTACTGTCACTCTTTCTCAGAGAGGACAAAAAATTTTCATCAGTGCATTCATCTACCTCTAAGCGGATGTTCCACCACCTTTAAGAATCTACAGAGTCAGTTAAGCATCCAATTCTTGATTTCGGCTCAGGTCATAATCTCAGGCTCCTAAGATCTAGCCCCTCCACAGAGTCTACTTGAGATTCTCTCTCTCCTTGTCCCACCCTCCACTCACAAGCACGCACTCTAAGCAAATAAATCAATATTTAAAATGCATGATACTGCAAAACATTAATGCATTCTCACAAGCATAGAGCAACACAATTCAATTTACTATTTCATCTGTGTAGTATATTTTTCTGTTTTTTAAGTTTTATTTATTTGAGTGAGCTCTACACCCAGGGTCAAATCCACAACCCAGAGATGAAAAGTTGAATGCTCTACTGACTGAGCCAGCCAGACATTCCCTAGAATACTTTTCTAGTAAGTTCCCTCTTTTCTTTCAGTCTTCTGCTCAAATATCACATCAGGCTTCCCTAACCACTTATAGATGATATTCCTTGCCTCCACACAACTAAAATCTCTATCCCTATTACACCACTTTCAGCTTTTTCCACAGCACTTACCACCATCTGAAGTATATATTAAGTTGAACCATAAGAAAGTGCCAATCTTCCAAGTCAAAAAGGGCCAAATAATACCAATTTAATAAGGTCCAACCAAATATCTGCTTCTTCTGTCTCCCACAACTTGAATATTAGTTCTCCTAGAAGGACTTATCTACTTTATTAACTTTTATAATCCAGAGCCTACTCTCAAACTTGATGCTCAATACATATTAACAAAATAAATAATTATTATACAATCATTATTAGAGATAGCCTTAATATAAAGTACAAATACACCTTACCCATTTCACTTCACGTACTGGTGCATTCCCTTCCATTCTTATTTACATGTGCATTTTTAAATCAAAATTCACAAATAGACATTCACTTTTTACATCCTGCTTCCCTGCCCCTCCCCACTCAATATGCACATGAAGTCTTAAAACTGTTAATAGCTGTACAGAAATCTTATAAGTAGTCTCTAATTTATCCATTCTCTTAGGACACTTAGGCTGCTTCTGATATTGTACTATTTATTATACACAAACCTCTGATGAATGTCCTTACACATTCTATGTCTGCATCTGTAATGCAGATTCAAAACAAATTTACAAGGTCATAGGATATGAATTTTTTTAGGCCCCTAATGGGAGACCATCAGGTTACTTTTAAGAAAAGCTGTATTTGAGGAACCTGGATGGCTCAGTCGATTAAGTGTCTGACTCTTGCTTTCAACTCAGTTCATGATCTCAGGGTTGTGAGATCAAGCCCTGCGCCATGTTCCATGCTGGGTATGGAGCCTGCTTAGGATTCTGTCCAGGGCGCCTGGGTGGCTCAGTTGATTAAGCAACTGCCTAGGGCTCAAGTCACGATCCTAGAGTCCCAGGATTGAGTCCCCACCATCGGGCTTCTTGCTCAACGAGGAGTCTGCTTCTCCCCCCGACCTCTCCCCTCTCATGCTCTCTCTCTAATAAATAAAATCTTAAAAAAAAAAAAAAAAGATTCTTTCTCTCCCTCTTCCTTTGCTGCACCCTCTCTCTAATAATTCTTTCTAAAAAACCCTTCATTATCTTTTTAAAAAGCTATACTTAATAAAACTTCTAAATTTATGTAAAAGTGACTTTGCCAAAAAATGCGTTAAAATAGGGGCACCTGGGTGGCTCAGTAGGTTAAAGCCTCTGTCTTCGGCTCAGGTCATGATCCCAGGGTCCTGGGATCGAGCCCCACCTTGGGCTCTCTGCACAGCAGGGAACCTGCTTCCCCCTCTCTCTCTCTGCCTGCCTCTCTGCCTACTCGTGAGATGTCTGTCAAATAAATAAATAAAATCTTTTTCAAAACATATTAAAATATGTTTATGAAATATACTTTACGTAAAAAAGGTGGCTTATAATGTTTTACTAATTTGCTATCACTCAATGTGGCTTTAAATGTTTTAAGGTTACTAATGAAAAGAGAATTTTAGATTTAGGCTAAGTGTTATTTCATTTAATTTTATCTAACAAACTTAATCAACTGTTCAAACTTTTAAAAGTCTAATCTGGTATTTCTATTTTAAAAGAGAGGGGTGCCTGGGTGGCTCAGTGGGTTAAGCCTCTGCCTTCGGCTCAGGTCATGATCCCAGGGTCCTGGGATCGAGCCCCGCATCGGGCTCTCTGCTCAGTAGGGAGCCTGCTTCCCCCTCTCTCTCTGCCTGCCTCTCTGCCTACTTGTGATCTCTGTCAAATAAATAAATAAAAGCTTTAAAAAACAAAAAACAAAAACCCTCTTTAAAAAAAAATAAAATAAGATAAAAATAACCTAGACCTTTAAAAAAAATCAAACCTGAAGATCGCATGTCATAAATCATAAACAGCAGAAATCAATAAAGGTTAAAAGAGACATTTTCTAGAAACTCTAACAAGGCACTTAGATATTCTACTCAAGGCTATAGAAGAGTTATAAATGCTGATTCTGAGATATTTCAATTTACTTAAGGAAAAATTTTTGTATCTGAAAACCAGAGTAATTTGACATTTGAGATAGCAATGTTTATCAGAGAACACACAGATGCCAAATTCCAAAACCTGATTATCAGAACTTCAGATTAAACATATCCCTCAGGAACCATTGCCAAAACCACTTTTCAGTCCACTGTTTTAAGCGCATGGCCCAACCTCTCACAGTAAGAAAACCCATGCTGTAAAACATTATTTACCAAGGAACAAAGGATATAAAAAGATGCTAAGTGTCATCAAGCTTCCCTACTAAGCGTTCTACATTCTCCTGCGTTTCAAGAGTCTATTTTCTGGTTTAATACCAAACACCACTGAAGTCCTTTATCTTCTTAAAATGTCTCTTCTTACAAGACCCCTTTTTCTAATCAGTATGTTCATCAAAAGATAAAAGCATCAAAATAGTATAGCAGATACCTAAGTTGGACATTCCAAATTAAATTCTGCTTTATTTATATCTAAGCCACTTTTTATGATTTTAATTTTTCACTAAAAAGTTTTATCCTTATCCAGAATAATGTACTTTCATTCCAATTCGTTTTTTAAGATTTTATTTATTTCAGAGAGAGAAAGATAATGACAGAGATAGTGACAGAGAGCACATGTGGGGAGGAGAGGGAGAAGCAGGCTCCCCGTGAGCAGGGAGCCTGACATGGGCTCAATCCCAGGACCCTGGGATCATGACCTGAGCCGAAGGCAGATGCTTAACCAATTGAGCCACCCAGGCGCCCCTCATTCCAATTTTTTTAAGTATATGTGCTACTAAAGCGAGCACTAAATTAATGTTTTTCAGCATCAATTTCTTCATACAGAGCCATGGAAATTTATACTAATTGATGAAAAAGTCAGTACAGATACACAAATTAACCACACAAACAAGATGACCTAAATTTTATGATGAAAATTATATGATTCTCGGGCGCCTGGGTGGCTCAGTGGGTTAAAGCCTCTGCCTTCGGCTCGGGTCATGATTCCAGGGTCCTGGGATCGAGGCCCGCATCGGGCTCTCTGCTCAGCGGGGAGCCTGCATCCTCCTCTCTCTCTGCCTGCCTCTCTGCCTACTTGTGATTTCTCTCTCTGTCAAATAAATAAATAAAATCTTTAAAAAAAAAAATTATATCATTCTGAAAAAAAAATTTATATGATTCTGTACTTCACAAAAAGAGCAGTAAAAATATTTAGGTTTAAAATCTCTCAAAAATTAATGCTACGTGACATCATTTACATAGTTTGAAATTAAAGAATACTATGCTGTCAAAAGTCAGGATAAGGTGCCTGGGTGGTTCAGTTGTTAAGCATCTGCCCTCAACTCAGGTCATGGTCCCTAGGTCCTGGGATGGAGCCCACCATCCGGCTCCCGGCTCCACATGAAGTCTAATTCTCCCCTCCCATTCCCCCTGCTTGTGTTCCCTCTCTGTCTCTGTCAAATAAATAAATAAAATCTTAAAAAAAAAAAAAAAAGAAAGAAAGAAAAAGAACTAAGCTTAAAAAAAGAAGTGTCAGGATAAAGGTTACCCTTGGGATGGGAAAGCAGAAAGTGACTGGAAGAAGGTACTGTTACTGTTCTCTTTCTTGCTCTAGTTGTTGGTTACTTGGGGAGTGTTCAGTTTCTGAAAACTCACTGGGCTATCCACTTACTAATGATAATGTTTTACATATGTACATATGTATGTGCCACACTTCAATAAAAATGTTTTTAAAAGTTAATTACATTTAAGGGACACCTGGGTGGCTCAGTCAGCTAAGCTGCTGCCTTTGGCTAGGGTCATTATCCCAGTGTGCTGGGATTGAGTCCCATATCGGGCTCCTTGCTCAGCAGGAAGCCTGCTTTTCCCTCTGCCTCTGCCTGCCACTCTGCCTGCCTGTGTGCTCGCTCACATGCTCTCTCTCTCTCTCCCTCTGACAAATAAATAAAAATTTAAAAAATCTTTAAAAAAAAGTTAATTACATTTGAAACTAACAGCAGGATAAGCAAGAAGCCAGAAAACTAAATTTATAGCAAAGATATACCAATAGGGACCAATGCAGCCTGGTACTTTTTTTTCTTTTCTAAGCAACAAAACTATTAGATCCCTGAGATTATACAAAATCAAACTCCTCTAAAAGTCCCTATCAGATCCAGCTAGTTCTTCCCCCAAATGCAAAGGCTTCTCTTTTCAGTCCCTACACCACTACACATTGCAAGCTCTTAACTAAGTCATCAGTTCCATTTTTACTTTGGAACTTCCGTCTCTGACCTTCATTTCCTTCTAGTTTTCCTATCTCCGAGATAAATTTTCCAAGTCTCCTCCCCTTCATTTTCTCAGGCACTGTGACTCCTTTCTGCACCTCCCAAAATGTACATGTCCATTTCTTATCCTTTCCCCACAGGTAAAATCATTATTATAACTCAGATTATTTTAACCTATCAAGTTTTATATCTCTAGCCCAACGTCCATTCCAAACTTCAATCTACCATACCCTGTGCTCTCAATCTGGAGGTTTCAAAAGTACCTTTTATTCAACAAGTACAAATCTCCGGTCATTTTCTTCCACTCCAAAAACATTATCTTCTCCCTATCTCAACAATCTCAATGAAAAGTATCTAACCAGCCAAGCTAAAAACTTTCAGGGCACCTGGATGGGTTAATTGATTAAGTGCCTGCCTTCAACTTAGGTCATGATCCCAGGGTCCTAGGCTAGATCCTCACGTTGGGTTCCCTACTTAGAGGAGTGCCTGCTTCTCCCTTCCCCTCGGTCCCTCTCCCCGCTCATTCTCTCTCTATAAATAAAATCTTGCAAAATAATTTCATTTCAGATGGGGCACCTGGGTGGCTCGGTCATTAAGCATCTGCCTTCATGATCTCAGGGTCCTGGGACCAGACCCCGCTTCGACCCCACTCCCCCAGCTTGTGTTCCCTCTCTCACTTTGCTCACTGTGTCTCTCTCTGTCAAATAAATAAAAATAAAATCTTTAAAAAACAAAACTTTCAGATATCTTAACTCTTTCCTTTTCCCACCAATACACAAACTATTTTTTTTCTTTTTTAAAGATTTTATTTACTTAATTGTCAGAGAGAGAGAGAGCAAACACACAAACAGGGGGAGCAGCAGACAGAGGGAGAAGCTGACTCTCTGCCTAGCAAGGAGCCAAATGTGGGACTCAATCCCAGGACCCCCGGATCATGACCTGAGCTAAAGGCAGACGTTTAACCAACTGGGCCACCTAGGCATTCCCAAACTAATTATTCTTCTAAAATGTCTTGAACTGTTTCTTTTTCTGTCCTACTGTTACTGCCCCCATCATCACCCTATTTGAACAACTGTAACAGTCTAATTGTCTGTGATTATAATCTATTCTTTACCCGCTCACAAAATACCTGTTTTAATAAATCCAGCCCTGATTCTGATTTTTTCAGTCCCCCCCGCAAAAAAATAAAAAAGACAATGATATTCCCCCATTTTCAATGGAAAACTCTTCTTCCTCAAAGCCCAATTCAATGATCCATCAGAATTAAATGCCTTCTCTTTTGCTCCCACAAGGCTTAATTCTTCTAGTACAGAATTTATAATGTGTAATTTGGCAAGTCTATATTCCCTACTTGATTATAGGCTCCTTAAAGGAGCAGTGCAATTCATTTTTTATTCTTAGTACAATGCTTTAAAATTGGTTTGAAAATTGGACACAGAATTCTGCTCATACAACTTTTTTATCTGAATTCCATACTTTTCTTTTAATTCTTCACTTTTAAACAACTCACACTATTAAGTTCCTGCCTGTGGTTTCCAGAAAAATTTTCCAAGTTGCTTTAGTTGTATCTATCCTTGCCAATGAGTTGTTCTGAAATTTTATAAACACAACTGCATATTTATCCAAAGCAAAAAAAAATATTAAAAAGAATAAGAACAAAAAGAATAAGAACCAAAAAAAATTAAAAAGAATAAGAATATATTTTTAGATATATCTCTTTAAGTTTGACACAGATCCCTTTTTAACACTTTTTTAAAGGTTTTTGGGGTTTTCAGTTTTTTAAGTAATCTCCACACCCAAAATGGGGCTTGAATTTACAACCCCGAGATCAAGAGTCACACACTCCATCAACAGAACCAGCTAGGCATTCCCCTTTTTAACACTTTTTGAGAAAGGGTTTTTTTTAATACCTCTTAACATAATGTTCTTAATGCTGATAAGCTAGCCTATATCTTTCTACCTCACGGGGCGCCTGGGTGGCTCAGTGGGTTAAAGCCTCTGCCTTCGGCTCAGGTCATGATCCCAGGGTCTTGGGATCGAGCCCCGCATGGGGCTCTCTGCTCAGCAGGGAGCCTGCTTCCCCTCCTCTCTCTCTGCCTGCCTCTGTCTACTTGTGAGCTCTCTCTCTGTCAAATAAATAAATAAAATCTTTAAAAAAAAAAAAAAAAAGTCTTTCTACCTCACATCTAAGGAAGGAAAGTGACTTCCAAAACCTCTAAGGATGGACAGTGATTTCCAAGAAAGTGTTTTCTTTTTCAAAATGTATTTATTTTGAGAGACAGGGAGTAAGCACGCATACACAGCAGAAAGGGGTAGAGGAAAAGAGTCTCAAGCAGACTCTGTGCTGAGCAAGGAGTCCAGCTAAGCACAGAGCCCAACTCGGGGCTCAATCTCATCTCCCTAAGATCAGGGCCTGAGCTAAAACCAAGAGTTGGACGTTCAGTGGACTGAGCCACCCAGGCACCCCACGACTATTTTCTTTTTTAAAAATAAGATTTTATGTCTGTTTCGAGTCTTGTGGCATACTGAGAGTCCCCACAAATTAACAAAAGCTATCAACACTTCTCAGTTCCTTTGTGTCATTTAGATGATCTAAAACCTATGCAGCATTAGCCAGATAGGTAGAAAAGATTCCTGGAATCTAACCAAGTGCTAAGGCAACTTGGGTGGGGTTTACAGAACTTGTTCATCAGGCAACGGAGTTAAGAAGCAGTCACAAAAAAATTACAAAAGGCCTTAAACCTGAATTCAGAAGAAATCAAAAGGGCACTCTCTATCTTGGAGTTCCATATTATCACAGGAACGAGTGTTAAAGGTTCAATGGGCCCCTATGTGCTTAAGAAAAAACACCTGGACAAAGGCAGCTCTGTAAGCCAATGCAGGATCGATAAGCAGCCTATCAAGAGATGGTAACTAACTGTAGTCATAAACTGTGTCACAGCCATTTCAACTTGCTAGAGATAACCAAACTGTTTCCTTAAGTGACTATCCAACCTCCAAGATGAACTAGAACTAAATACTGAAATTAAGTACGTCAAACTCACAACAGTAATAAGTCTATGTTAGATCTAAAAACCATCCTATGTATTTTTTTTTTTTTACAATCTTGTAATGTTTAAGAGAATTTTAACCCTATAGAATCTGACAGCCTTATGATTCTAAATTTGAAATCGTAACTGACTAGGGCACCTGGGTGGCTCAGTCAATAGTCTCTGACTCTTGATTTTTGGCTCAGGTTATGATCTCGGGGTTGTGAGACTGAGCCTCGTACATCCAAATCCGCACTTCGAAGTGGAGTCTGCTTGAGATTCTCTCTTCCTCTTCCTCTGCCCCTCCCCCAACTCACACACTCTCTTGCTCTCCCTCTCTCTAGAATAAAAAAACCTTTAAAAATTTAAATAAATAAATGGTAACTGACTTCAAATTTAAAGGTGTGAGTGTATTTGGTTTGGCTAATAAGCAGTAATGGAATGTTTAAGAGAACTTGTGACTCACTATATTTACAAGTTTTATTTATTAACTTTAAGAAGAGTTTTTTAAGGGGGCACCTGGGTGGCTCAGTGGGTTAAAGCTTCTGCCTTTGGCTCAGGTCATGATCTCAGGGTCCTGGGGCTGAGCCCTCCATCAGGCTCTCTGCTCACCAGGAAGCCTGCTTCCTCCTCTCTCTGCCTGCCTCTCTGCCCACTTGTGCTGTCTGTCAAATAAATAAATAAAAATCTTTTTAAAATATAAATAAATAAAGAGTTTTAAGTATTTGAGAAAATCCTGCTTATTGAAATTTTATATCACTCTATAAGGCATATGAAGTGCTACACATAAAATCCAGTATATTAAACGTGTAAATATAATGAAGCAGCAATGGTACTAACAGATAAAATTCAAAGAGCATTTTTTTTCAAAGAGCATTTTCCTACTGTCCAACATTGTTCCCAGTATTTTACAGTATAAATTCATTCATTCAACAGTCACTAAGCATCCAATCCACCATGAACAAGGCATCATTCCAGACTCAGACGTGAACTGAATCAGTGAACATAATTTCAATCTTCATGGATCTTACATTTTAATGAGACTGTTATCAGTTATGATAATAACTGTGAACAAAAATAAAACCAGGGAAAGTGTAGGAAGGGGGTGCTATTTAGATGGCACAATGAAGGTAACATCAGTGAGCACCATCCACTCAAGTCTATGTAAACGATACCTCTCTTGGCTCCCTCTTTAGAAAAAAAGCTCTCCGGGGCGCCTGAGTGGCTCAGTGGGTTAAAGCCTCTGCCTTCAGCTAGGTCATGATCCCAGGGTCCTGGGATCGAGCGCGATAGAGCCTGCTTCCTCCTCTCTCTCTGCCTGCCTCTCTGCCTACTTGTGATCTCTGAGTGTCAAATAAATAAATAAAATCTTAAAAAAAAAAAAAAAAAGAAAAAAGCTCTCCACAGCAGGTGACATATGAATATGAAAAGAGAGCAAGCCATGTAAATATAGAAGAAAAGTATTACAGGAAAAGAAAACAAGTACACAAGCCATTTTATCTGGGAAAGGTGTCTTAAGGGAGAATTAATCTATTCAGTTATAACTACTGACTTAATATAGTATTTTTTTTCGGTTCTTAAGAGTAAAAAAAAAAAAAGGTTTATGCACTAAGGTTTATAAGTAGGTTTTTACTACTATGCTGTAGTTTGATACATAATGAAGGGCTGCTAAAATATACCAGCTGATTTTTTTTTTTTTAATCTATGATAGGCTGAAGGTGAGAATGACTTAAAATAAGCAAAGAGATGTTTTGGATTGATGAAAATGGTCTAAAACTGGACTATGGAGTTCACTGCAAACCACTGTAAATTTACTAAAAATCAATGAATTGTACACTTGAAGAGTAGGACTCAGAAATCCTCCCTCCAAAAAAACCCTGCAACTGATAAGGTGACCAAAATGTTCCATTCTTCTACTACCTTGAAATTAACACCAGCACTTAGATCTGCAAATCATCATGTCTTACTTGAAATTGAACCCGAAAGTTTAATTTTACCACAATGGGGCTTCTAGGTACTGAACTACATTGTGGTCCGCTTTAATAAATATGATAGGACACATCACTGTGCAAAATTTCATCTGAAACACTAACCAGTAAGAGCTGCCTTATTGAAATTACATTTAAGAATAAAACGTACAAGGGAACAATTTGGATAAATAACACATTGATGAATAAACGTAAGAGATTTGTATTTTAAAGTATTCAAATCACATCTACTTCCAGTTCTGTTTTTGTGTCTGAAACACAATATTTTAGCAAAAACAGTCCTTGAATACAAGACCTAGAAGAAAACTCAAATATCCCTGTAAAATGTGATATAAAAAATTCATTAGAATACAACATATACTGTGGTGCTAGAACATGGAAGGAAAATATAAATCCACATAAGTGGTCCTATAACACCTCACTCCAAAAGCAGAATTTGAATGCTGAGGTTCATATCCCTGCATTCAGCACCCAGTCAATAAGATTTATTTATAACCTCTTTGCTTCAAACTGCTCATTGTGGATTGAGGGTAACAGTAACCATCCTTACCAGGTTGTTGAGAAGATTAAATAGTGAATATAGTATTTATATGTACCTAGCAAACAGAAAATATTCAGTAACTCTTAACTCTGTATATATATATTATCTCTCTATGTGTGTGTGTGTGTGTGTGTGTGTGTGTATTTTTTTTTTTTTTAAGTAAACCCTATGCCCAAAGTGGGCCTTGAACTCATGACCCTGAGATTTACAACCGACTCAGCCAGATGCTCCATATGTATTTTTTTTTTGAGTGGGCTCCACATGGAGACCAATGTGGGGCTTGAATTCACAACCCAGGACCCTGAGATCAAGACCTAACCTGAGATCAAGAGTCGGATACTTAACCAACTGAGCCACCCAGGCAGCCCTATGTATTTCTTTTACAACTTTTTTTTTTTTTTTAAGTAAACTATACACCCAACGTGGGGCTCGAACCCATGACCCAAAGATCAAGAGTCACATGCTCCACCAACCAAACCAGCCAGACATCCCTTCTTTTGTAATAATCATCTAAAGCAACCCTAAGCAATCTTCAACATACCTTGTAAATGCCTGGGAATCTCATTAAAATGAGGCTTTGTTATTTGGAATATCTGGGTGGGGCCCAAAATTTGCATTTCTACAAGTTCCAGTGCCCAGGAAAGACAGAGAAAGGTTCTTAAAATTTTACCACACATCAGAAGGGCTAGTTTAAATCAGATTTCTGGTTCTACCCCAGAGTCTGGGAGAAAATGAGTTTGTAACAAGTTCCCAAGTGATACTATCCTGCTGTTCCCACTGGAGTACTACTACTCAAAGGTTCTCAGCTAGGACGTACATTAGAAACACTTTTGGGGTATGTGTTTATTGCTTAGAGGTAGGTGCCCTGACTATACAGTACTGATTCTCTAAGTGTGGTCTCCTAACCTGCTATATCTGAAACTTGAGGGGTAGGGCCCAGCCATCCATTATTTAAAAAAAAAAAACAAAAAAAAACCAACAAGCCTCACAGGTTTGCTTGCTGTAGTCTGAGACACTGTATTATAGCTACAAACGAATCAGAATTCCTTGGTGACATTTTGCTAATGATAGGAAGAAAAGTACCTATATTTGTGGCTTAGGTCAACTGAAAATGTCCCGACTCATTCCCCAAGACAGCATTTATACAAATTTAGTGGTAACTCTGTAACAGTTATAAAAGTCAGTTACCCTCTCCTTCAAATGTTCTCCTATATCATGATGCTGCCCTAAAGTCAGACATTTAAAATCTCAGGGCAAAAAGAAAACTTTAGAAATTAGGCTAAAACTTTGTATAACATTTAATTTCTATAAAAGCTCAACAAACAGGAGCACCTGGGTGGCTCAGTGGGTTAAGCATCTGCATTCTGCTAAGGACATGATCCCAGGGGCCTGGGATTGAGCCCCGCGTTGAGCCCAGCATTGGGCCCAGCATCAGGCACCTTGCTCACTGGGGAGCCTGCTTCTCCCTCTCCCTCTGCCTGCTGCTCCCCCTGCCAGAGTGCATGCACATTCTCTCTGTGCATGCTCTATCAAATAAATAAAATCTTTAAAAAAAAATGTTTTTAAGTAAAATTGGAGGAGTAGAAAAAAAATAGAAAGGGAGAATTTCTGTACAAAAGTTGTACTTATATTTCAAGCCAGCCTGAAAGGGGATATAAACTAGGTAAAGCTTTTAGCTGATTCTCAATTTTTCATAGCCTATAACTTGATTTTATAATGTGTGCACCACAATGTTATACTGTTCATAAATATAAAATAAATACCTTAAAAGTAAAATGGCTTCAACAAACTAGGACTTTTTTCTTGGGGGGAGGGACGCTCAACATATTCTTTAAAATAACAGAGGATACCACAGGGTGTCTGTCATAAAAATTTGAAGAGGAATCACTGCTTGAAAGGAATGCAAAGAATGAAAAGAAAGCTGCCAAGTCATAGGATGAAAGTCCAAAAAGCCATTAGCTGGTCAGGAATGCTGTACCAAAGTGTACAAAACAAAATGATTAAGTTGAGGGGGAAAAAAGGCTGAAGTACTGTTGTAGGCCAATCAATGACAAATTAAAAGTAGCCTATTTGCCCCAAGTACACTAAAACACAGAAAGCATCTACCAGACAATCTGAAAGTAAAGCTTCTCTTTGAGGTCCTCTTCTATGAGTTCTTGAAATCATGAACGCTAGAGGAAAAACAGACGTCTAAGTCAAAGTGCTGAGATCTCCGGGTATAAACTACACTGAATTCTAGGACTTCTAAAGCAGGATAAAAATGCAATAACGTTGATAAACAAAGTTAAAGTTCAAAAATAGACAAAATTATTCTATCGTACTAGACTTCAAAATAATGGTTTCCCACGGGAGAGGGGTTAGTGTCCATGACAATACAACACAAGACAGTTTGAGCTTTTGATAATGTTCTACTTCTTAGTAATGATTACCCAGGTATGTTTACATTGTGAAAATTTACTGAACTGTAAACTTATGAGAACTTTCTGTATTACACTGTATTCAAATTTATACTTTTTAAAAGCAGGGAGCAAATAAAGGACATTTCTCCCTCAGAAAATGAAACACTATGCAAAAACAAACATTAAAAATTTCTATTTAGTGGAGACAGTTCAGATTAAGAATTACAGATTTGGTGTGAGTACAGTTAAGATACAGAATTATCACAAAGTTCCTTAAGGACTATCAGCAGATCAATTCACAAACACACACACCTTTCGCAGGATAAAGAAATCTTGGCACGTCCCATGGTCAGTGTCAAGCTAAAAAGAAGCATTATTTCACCTTCTTATGAAACACAATAAATCTGCTTTCTAATGGGGACGTATGTAAGAACTACAGGATATATTCCTTAAGCTTCTAACCAAGTTTAAAAAAGAAAAGAAAAGAAAAGAAAAAATCTGATAAAAAAGGTATAAATAACTGCCAGAATACAATTCGCAGTTGTTCTTTCCTGGACCGCTTCAGTGCCATTTTGCAAAATCAACCTATCCCTTACAAAGTAAGCAGAAGTCTGGTAGTATTAAAAGGTATAAATTATGTTCCAATCCCTTTAAATCTCAACCCAATGCAAGAAAGAAAGAAATCCCACCCCATCAAGTTCTTCACCTGCAATTCTCTTTATTGGATCCCCAAGCACAGGACACAGATTTTTTTCAAATATTTATTTTCAAATATTTGTTGTGATTTCACACTCACAAAGTTAATCTGGTTTTTCTTCCTAGCAGTAATGTAATCATACCAATCTGTAAACAACAGAAAATGTTAGTCATTATTTAATAAAGTAATAGCTTTGGAGCCTCCATAGTTTTAAAATGTAAATAAGTAAAAATATTTCTCTTTTTTCAAAAATTATTTTAAGATCTTGAATAATTATTTAATAAAGAAAAAACCCTTCATAAACAATAAACTTTCAATATTGAAAATGCTCTCATTGACATGGATGTTCTAATGCTCACCTGGAATTACTTATTCATTATTAAATATCAGTACATGTGCCACACTACTGTTCTTAACAGTTGAATAAGAAAGGTATTGAGATTCTGTAACTAGAGTCCTAGGACTGCCAATTAGCACTTTTTCTTTTTTTTGTTCTTTTTTTTTTTTTTTAAAGATTTTATTTATTCATTTGACAGACAGATCACAAGCAGGCAGAGAGGCAGGCAGAGAGAGAGGAAGGGAAGCAGGCTCCCCACCAAGCAGAGAGCTCGAAGCGGGGCTCGATCCCAGGACCCTGGGATCATGACCCGAGCCGAAGGCAGCGGCCTTAACCCACTGAGCCACCCAGGCGCCCCAGCACTTTTTCATTAAGTACAATCATCTGATGTCAAACTACATATCACTATTTAATAAAGAAAATACCTTAACCACACATCCTAAAACTGTTGATCTTAGCAGTTTATTTCTAATTCTACAAAAATCTACCAAAATAGTTTTTCTTTATAGCTGTGTTTATATACAGTATTTCTCTAATACTGTACTTTTTTTTTTTTTAAAGATTTTGTTTATTTATTCAACAGAGAGAGATCACAAGTAGGCAGAGAGGCAGGTAGAGAGAGGAGGAAGCAGGCTCCCCGCCAAGCAGAGAGCCCCATGCGGAACTCGATCCCAGGACCCTGGGATCATGACCTGAGCCAAAGACAGAGGCTTAACCCACTGAGCCACCAAGGCGCCCTCTAATACTGTACTCTTAAGTAGTTTCTTATTTTGTCCATTCAAGGAGAGGGGCACCTAGCTGGCTTGGTCAATAGAACATAAGACTCTTGATCTCGGGGTTGTGAGTTCGAGCCCCACACTGGGTATGGAGATTGCTTAAAAACTCAATCTTTAAAAAAAAAAAAAAAAGGAGAAAGAAAGAAAGGAAAGAAAAGAGAAAGAGAGAAATTACTTCACTTAATCCTACTAAATTCTGTGGTATGGGAAAAGAATTTTGAATTTTGGCTGACCAAGAAAAGGAATTATAAAACACTGTTTTGTAGAGAATGAGCTTTATTATCCTCAATTTGTAAAGTGCTCTTAAAAATCAATATGAAAACAAATATCGCAATAAAAAGATACTAGGTCAAAAGACAGTAGATGTGCCTTAAGAATCACCTAAAAAATACTAACATTTTTTAAAGTTTGGGTAAAAATAAGTAAGGTAAAAAAAAATTTTTAATGTAAAAATGAAACACAAAACAATGAGAAAATATAGGATTATTTAACAGAGTTGAGACAATTACCAATTTGGAGGAAAACATTTATATTCTCACTTCACACCAATACCAGATTAGGCAAACAGTTAAATTTATTTAAATATAATTTAGAAAAACTAAGAGAGACAGTATTAAGTCAGTATTGTTTATTTATTACACTTCCAGAGGAGGAATTTCAGAAGTTCAAAAGTAGAACAAGATTAGGTCAAAAGACTTGATTACATTAATTTCAAAATTGTTTACCTAAATTTGCAACTTAATACATCTATTAATCAAAATATTTCACCTCAGTAGAAATCTAAGAAAAAAGTGCTATGACTTATACCCCATGAAGTTTTATAATACTTAATAAAGATATACAGAGCAACAGCCACTTCAACATGAACATAAATTGATCCTTTGGGTAAATTAACGTGACAAATATGTTTCAAAACCCTTTAAAAATACACCTAAAAATCACTTCTGGTGTTGGCAACATTCAAGAAGATAATACTATATACAGAAAATTATATATAAATGTTCTTCACACTGCTATTCATATATGCAAAAAATCAGAACAGGGTAATGATACATCTACACATAGGACATTATACCACCATTTATAATTATGGTTATGAAGACTCCTTGTGAGAATGGAAAAATGTTACCTAACATTAGGTTATAAAGCAGAACATGGTACTTAATATTTTATTTGCAAGTATATAAAAGATGTATTTTTAAAATAATGGAAGAAGTATACCAAAATGTTAATATGGCTGTATTAATTCCTCAGATTTAAAATTCTCAAGTCAGCCATTAAAATCACTAAAACACACAGACAACACAGTTTATACTTAAATACTATCTACCATTACTCTAACAATGAAAAGAGAAAACGGTTTAAATTAACATATTAAAAAAAGGCAAGTAAGGCAACAAAGAAAATCCACTACAAAATGAAACATTTCTCACCTCAGGACACTCATCAGTGCTGAGGATGGAGACTCAGTACCAAGGTTCAAAACTATAGGACTGAATTATATGAATAATTCTAATTATTTGCTTTGAAAACTCCTTTATTAATAAAGGTGCTAGTCTTTAGACAACTGTTCATCACTGATATCAAACAGTAAATGTAACAGAGCCTTATCTGGGCAGTAATCCCTTGAAATAATAAATAAGGAATTTAAGAAATCGATAAAAGCAATTAAATAAAGCAAAGGAAATGCCATACACAACAGCATCATTTTTATTTGATCTCATCAGAGGAGGTCTGTAGGTCAATTATCAGAAAACTGAAAGCATTAACAAAGCTTTGAAAACATTTACTCATAACAATCTTTTAAAAAGATACCAATTCCTTACTTCCTCAAACACAATACACAGAATAAAAGTTTATTTATGATTAAGGTCATTGTGTGAAACACCATGTACTACACACTGCTCTGCAACATTGTGATTCCCTCAGAAGTTGATGGTAATAGGACTGTATGTCTCTATGCAATGGCCTTAAAACACTACTCTTCTACAGTTCTATTTTTTAATAGCTTTTCTTCCTTTTCCTTTGAAATAAAATGACATTTCAGCTGTCAGTGTGCCTAACTCCAATGGCCAATCCTATGGATTATTATCTGTGGGCTAATAAATCAGGTAACTAACCCTGTTGGTGCTGTAAAACTTTACTCAGAGGTTTCTGAACAAAGACCACAGGCTTATGGTATTTGATTAGTTATTTTGAAGGCTCAGGAATCCTGCTGTTTGAAATGGCTAAGATCACCAACACTCAAAAAATGTTGGTCTGAATTACTGAATATAACTTACAAAGGAGGGGCGCCTGGGTGGCTCAGTGGGTTAAGCTTTTGCCCTTTGCGCAGGTCACAATCCCAGGGTCCTAGGATGAAGGCCCGCATCTCTGCTCACCAGGGAGCCTTGCTTCTCCCTCTCTCTCTGCCTACATGTGATCTCTCTCTCTCTGTCAAATAAAATCTTTAAAAAAAAAAAAAAAGATTTTATAACTTACAATGGAGCTCCTAATAATAATAACTGGATAGTTTGACAGTCTCCTCAGGAAAAGTTACTGAACGAACTTGTCTCTGACAAGACAAAAATTACCTACCTAAATGAGAAAGAACAGCTGAAAAGAAAAAAAAACAAAAAGAGGTGAGAAGGGCAAGTTCAAACAAATAGCAAAAATCTATACTTCCACTGTGTTAGAAGTCAACACTTAGGACTTCAGGAAATAACTCACTGATCAGCATTTTTAAAGTATAATTACAGTGGTTATCAGAGTATTAGCCACAGAAATTTGTACAATGTATGCCACATCTATATTAAATACTCCTGCAAATATCAAAGTCTTCCAGCAAATATTCCTTGCAGTTAAATCCAGACTGACTTTTCATATGAAATTAGATTTTTTTAAAAAGCACCTGCATCATGTTTTCACTGACATTTCTGGTCAAGTAATTTCTTGTAATCTCTCTTGGACTCTGGTTCAAGAGGTGAGAAAAAAATTTATATTCTTGACGTAACGAATATGTAACATAGCTATCACACCATATAGTTTACAAACTTATAGGTCTATGGAAATGAGCATTGTTTCAGACCCCAAGAAAAAAACCCAAGTGAGGACAGATCAATACTGTATTATCACTGCCATTAATTTCCTCTCATCACTGAAGCTCATCAGCTCTCACAGATCACTTTTATGACAGTTAATAATTGAGAAAAGGGAAAATAAAATTTCTTGGTTACTTAAGTTTCACTCAAGCAAACTCAAATCACATAAGATACATGCCTCTTCCTCCTTAGATATTCTCAGTATATTTCTACCCAGTACCTCAGATAAGTAGTAGTCTCTAAAAGACTGGTAATCCCCAAAATCCACTGCCAAGAACAGTTTATAAAACAAAGTTGTAAGAAACATGCATTATCCCAAGGATCAGATGCACCCGGGAACTCTCTGAGGCCAAATTACCAAGCAAAACTTTGTAGATACCTTTGCAAAGGCCATTACAGAACTGTGACCTTTGAGTCCACTGTTATTTTCACAATTTTCTACTTCTAAAAATAACAAAATGCACTCAACAAATGTTACTTAACAAGAGCTTTACCTAACCAAAGAATTCACAAAGTTTCAATTAAATATCAAATTCAGTTGCTGACTTTTTACAACAAGTGATAATCAATTTCTGAGATAACTGAAAACCACTTAAAAAACATTTTAAGATGAAAAAATTGCCTGAAATTACAGATTCCAAATTCTGGTCAACTCAAATTGCCCTTCAACCATAATGAACCTGCCTAGTCTTAGACCATGGCTCTGTCAACCTTCCAACTTCCTCTCTTTTCTGTGCAACTTCTCCAATTCCATCTCAATATCGAACTACATATTCCACTGGCTGCTTTTCCTCCTTCCCACGTCACACCTCTCAACACTCTTTCACTCTCCAACTTTCCTACTTGAATGAACTATTACAAGAGAAAACCACATTGCCCAAGAAGACTGAAGTCACATTCATGTGACTAATAAACACTGTTAGTAGGTTTGGGGAAAAAATACAAACAAAACAAAACCTCACAAAATGCTGCTTAGCAACTTCCAAATTGTACATTTGTTTGTATTACCTGGTGATATACCTACCACTCTCCTGTTGAGCTCACTAAATTTCAGTCAGAACTATTTAACTGAGCAGATTAACTTTTAGAACTTCTGGAAAACTCCTCTACACACACGTGGGTTATAATTTAGAAATATATCACAAAATATAAACATGAATATAAAGATAAACATGTAACATAAATATTAACCATAAAAATATAAAGTTCAACTGATAACATCCCTTTTTCTTTAAATCCTATTTTGTATGGATTTTATTTTGGTGCAAAGCTAACAGCATACTAAATCCCTAGGACAAAATCAATGCTATCCCTCAAGATACTTTCACAAAACCGTTACAACCAAAAAATCTGTACAGGGAATTTTCTTTTTAAAAAGCAAATATGCATATATTTGTCAACAGGCATACATCACTAAATAAAAATTTAGCTGAGTAGAAAAAATTTTTTCTGATGCTAATGTTGTGATAGTGTATCTTAAAACACTACTCCACTTCCTTAAAAAAAAAAAAAGAATAATACACAGCTACTGCAAAGAATGGTTAGAGCGATTTAAGACTGATGAAGGCAACTTGGCGGAGTGTAACAGGGAGCATCCTCTATATACTTCTCTATATTAAATGAAAAGGCAAATAACACTTTCTTAGTTTAAAAAAAATATGAGTGGATTACCTAGTTATCTGATTAGCTTTGTAATTAACTTCCCACAAAAATACTAAATAAATCCAAAGACTGCTCAAGAATACGAAAGAAAGATAAACTGCAAATTCATTTCCGATAAGACATAAGAAGTTGGAGAAAAATTATTTCATGTCAAACTCATTTAAAGAAAAAACAAACTCTGATACCAAAGTTTATTAAGAGAAGTTTAGTTTTAACTAAAACATTTCACTACTACCTAAACATGTGACCCAAAACCACCATCCTTGAACATCAAAGACGGCAACCTCGTAACATAGTAATCAAAATCATATTGACAATTATGAGTTAACAGGCACGCACAAAGATTACAAGAACGATTTTATTCTGACAACAGGTATTGTCAGAGATATAAGGGCTCCTTCCAAATACTGCCAAAAAGTTATTGTAAATACAAAGTGAGTCAGCGTCATGAGGAAGTTATCAATGACCAAGTAAGTGGGAGTAAATGATGCCCAGAGAGAAAAAAAAAATAGAAGGCGCTTAGTTTTAAGCGTCTGAGAATGGTCAGCGGAGAAAGGTACAGCAGCAGAAACAAGCGACAGAATGGTTAACAGGTCTGGAATTCTTTAGAAAATGGCAACAAGGGGAAAAACTGACATGAACGTTTGAAAGTAAGACCAACGGTATCCAATGGAATCGTCACGACTGCGCGAGAATGGCTCTGGACTTCCAAGGGAGTGGGACGGGGTTGGAACTATCACTGCGCTGGGGGAAAAAGAGCGGGGGCTGAGCTTTGCAGACGCTTCTGCAGGTGGCGGAGCGCCCGCAGGGGGGTGGGGAGGAGGACGGTGTCGCCTCAATGGGGTCAATGTAGTCCCTTCAAGACTAAAGGAAGCTAACCTAGCATGTCTCCCGGCACCAAGAGGCACTCGCCCCCGGCCCCTCCCTAACAACTTGCCTTGTAGAAAGAGTTGCGGGTCCCAGGCCCCCGGAACCCAAGGCTTCGCCATCCAGGACAACTGCTCTGCCAACAAGGTCCCGCGAGAATCGAGAGATCTCGCGATACAAACCCACTAGCATCTCGCGAGTTTCCTTTAGAACCAACATGGCGGTACAGGGAAATCGGCATTTCGGAACTTGAAAAGTGCTTCATTAACGGACTGGAGAACGTGTAGAACAGGGAAATAGCAGAAAGTCTTTTCCGCCTTTTATTTATCATCTATCCCCCCTAGTAGAGAAGAAAAGCGGTAGAAAACCCTAAAACCTCCAGTGACTATGGTTATACCACACAGACACAACAACCCTCTGCCTCAACCAGCCTCCCAGCCTGTCACGTGGAGGCACATTCTCGGCGTGCCCGTCACGTGGGCCGCTACTAAGTGAGCGCGCGCTGGTCGTCCACCCCAAAGCCCTCCCCGCCCCCCTATCGCCCGCGCACACGTGCGCGCGCACCCCCACCCCACGTGGGGGCTTCGCCGTCGCTGCCGACGCCGCCGCCGCCTCCAACCCACCCCCTCCCGGCATTAGGCTCTAAATCCGGGTCCCAAAGCCGATGGTGCCCCTGGTTCCCTCCTCCTCCATTCTCCCTGCCCCGTGTCTGGCCCCCACCACGTGCCTCGAGCGAGTGCTCACCTTTCGCGCGGCGCAACGCGCCGCGGGCCACTCGGGGAGGCGCCGCCGCCGTGGCCGCTCTCTACCCCCGCCACGGCACTTGCTGGGGTGGCCGCCGCAGGAAGCTCGACAGCGGCGCCTCGGCGCTTCCAGGTGGGTCCCCGCCTCCCGCTCCTGCCACTTCCCGCAGCACCAGCGGCTCCTTCCGGTCCCCTCCTCTCTCGCTGGGACAGGCGGGCGGCGGCGGCTGCAGGCGCGCTCACTACACCGCCTGCTGGTAACCGCGGCCCGTGCAGCGCCGTTGGCCTGGGATCCGCCGAGTTCCGCGGCGGGCCCTCGCCCCTGCACGAGGGCTGGTCTTCTGAGGGCAGGACCCGGTTCATCCCCTGCAATAGTCTTTACTTGGCCCTTCATTGCTTTTGTAGAGGAAAGGCGTTGCTGTAGTCCCGCTGTTTGGAAGACCGCTCCATCCTGCCTTTTGTGGCCTCTTGAAAAATTTGTACACGCTAGCTCCCTTACCGGTGTGGTCTCAACTCATGTAGATATTATATATGCTCCTGCTTACTTCATCTCCAGCCACACGACCCCTTAGCGCACCTCTTTGGCTTTGTGGCTGTTCCTTCCAACGCGCAGGCTCTGTCCAGTTAAAGACTTTGAGCTTGCTGTTGCCTTTGACTACAGCTCTTCAGATCTCTTAACTCGTTGGTGTTCAATGCGTGCTTCAACTCACTTCTCCAAGGTCAACATCTGAGGCTTCCAGACCACTGTATTCAAATGAGCACGCTTGCACCACTGCTCTCTTTCTTCATCTATATATATAGGTGAAGAAGATAGATATATAGATATATATATATCTATATATCTTCTTAACAGTTATCACTTCCAGACTTTGTCAGTCTCCTGCCACCAAGAACATGAGATCCATAAAGGCAGGGACTTTGTAACTTTTGCTCATTACTGTGTCCCCAGACCTGTGTCAGGCACAGAGCAGTGTTTAATAAATGCTGTCAACATTGTCATAAGGGGCTTGTGGCTGTCTCAGTCGGAAGAGCAGGCGGACTCCTGATCTTGGGGTTGTGAGTTTGAGCCCCACCTTCAGTATTATAGCGATTACTTATATAAATAAATAAACTTAAAAAAAAAATGTCAACAAACTACATTGGGCATGCCGGAAAATTAAAGCCCAATAAATATTGATGGAGATAAGTACTTCCGTTGGGTTCATATTTCCATTGACAGCCTCATCATTTATGAGCTGTGGAAAAGCTGAGCTAAATCTCCTTCCCTGTCTAAAATTAGAAAACTATATTTCAAAAATACAAAATCCAGAAGCCATTTTAACTGGAGCTCTCCTGCATTTGTCAAGTACTATTTCACTGCTTTTGTTTTCTTTTTCTTTGAAACTTTTTCAGGCAAATGGATAAGGCTCCTCCTTTTTTTTTTCTTGTTAAGTTGTTGAACGGTTGAATTGACTTTTTGTATGTGTTTTAGTTGAGAGTTCTACTCAAAATAACATTTGCTTCCAAACAGAAGGTAACAGGTATTTTTTTTTAAGATTTTATTTATTTATTTGACAGAGCGAGATCACAAGGGGGGGGGGGGAGCAGGCTCCCTGCTGAGCAGAAAGCTGGATGCAGGGCTCAATCCCAGGACCCTGAGATCATGACCTGAGCCAAAGGCAGAGGCTTAACCCACTGAGCCACCCAGGCGCCCCTGTCAGGTATATTTTTATAATAATGCATTAACAAGCTTTTACTGAACCTAATTGGTTCCAGGCCCTATTCTAGGACTAGAGTCACAAAAGTAAATAAGGTTTCCCTACCTTGCTCTATATACTTACAGAGCCAACTTCTATGTATAATAACCATAACAAACATCTCTTCTTGAGTCATATGTGGCAGGCAATATGCTATGTACTTTTTATAACTTACCCTGTTTTAATCTTCCAACAGTCCTAAGATAGATACTAATAATGTTGGGCACCAAAAGTTACTTCTCAGATACCCTTCAGAAATGAAGGACTTATTACCAGCAGCCAAGAGTGTTCCACAGAGAGCCATGAGCTGTCAGCACCTTCTGGTGTTTTTCAGTGTCATACCTTTTCCCAAGGAAGCTACATCCATAATGACTGATCAGTGTAGGGCCACTAATAGTATCTCTCAGGATTGTTGGAAGGGGGGGGGGGGGGGCCTGGGGGGGTTTGTTGGTTGAGCACCTGCCTTTGTCTCAGGCCATGATCCCAGGGTCCTGGGATGGATCCCCACACCTGGCTCTCTGCTCAGGAGGAAATTTGCTTCTCGCTTTCCCTCTGCCTCTGGCTTCCCCTGCTTGTGTATGTGTGTGTGCACACACACACACTCTCTCTCTTTCTCTCCGTCAAATAAATAAATAAGATCTTTAATAAAAATCTTCCTTGTTGGAAGGACTAGCCCTCTCACCTCAACATGGGACAGTTCTGGTGGATCATCCTATCTGTAGAACAATTTGCATCAGTTGGTGCATCCCATTAAGACTGCATCACAGCTTGACTTTTTCCTCTGCCCACTTCTTCCCTAACCTCACAAATGATCCTATGAGCCTTTCCTAATTAATCTGTATACTGATCGTGTAAGTGTCTGGTTCCTGGAAAACCCAATCTGTGACCCTCTTCACATTTTCTGATGAGAAAATGAGCTTAGAGAGGTCATATAATTTGCCCAAATTTGAACTTCAGAGATATAAATACTGTGTAGACATATAAATATTGTGGGAACAAGAGGAAGTTTGGGAAAGGTTTACTACAGGGGTTCGCATTCAAGTTATATCATGAGTTTGCAAAGCTGAGAAAAAATACTGTTGTCAGCTGAGGAAACTGCATGAAAGAGAGTGTACAAGAATGTGAGAGGGGAACTGCAAGTAGCCCCACATGGCTGGGTTCTAGGGTCTTTGGAACAAGCACTAAAGAGGTAAGTAAGGGGGAAAGACCAGTTCATTGATAGTAAAGAAGATAGTAGGACGAAGGGGCCCCTGGGTGGCTCAGTGGGTTAAAGCCTCTGCCTTTAGCTCAGGTCATGATCCCAGGGTCCTGGGATCAACCCCATGCCTGGGATCTAGCCCCACAGGCTGTCTGCTCAATGGGAAGCCTGCTTCTCCCTCCCCACTCCCCCTGCTTGTGTTCCCTCTCTCACTGTGTTTCTCTCTGTCAAATAAATAAAAAAGAAAAGAAAACCATTGATGTAGTTCATTCTTTCTTGCACTGTTTCTTATAATAACCATGCTAGGAACTATACAAGGGCTGGAGATACAGTACTAAACAAAGCAAGCACAGACCCTACTCTTACAAATCCTATAGTCTAGGGAGGGAGGTTGACATTCAAGAAATAATCACAGAAATACTGTTCGTAAGTTCAAACTGATAAACACCATGAATAAAAAGTATAGGTCACTATAAGAATATGTCCATAATACTCCAAAGTAGTGTTGTAAGGTCTTTAGAAAGAAGAAAAAGGGAGGACTTCCTGACGAAGTAACATTTAGGCTGAATGAGATCTAAAGTATGAATGTGCATTTAGGAGTTAGAGGGTGGGGAAAACGTTACACAGAGAAGGTTTGATGCAAAGGTCCCTGTGAGGATGGAACTTAACGACTACTTACTTGTTTACTACTAATACCACTCACTACCACCACCAGAAATAAGCTATTTTTTCTATGGATATATATAAAATATGATATGAAATAATGTATTCTAATTGCTTTCATTAGATCATATTTTCCATGTCCTATTGTTCAGAAACCCCAAGAAATGGTTATGTAATTTATTTTGCTGTTTTTTTCTTTGGGAGTATCCAGGCTGTTCTACTTTCATGCTATTATAAATGACTGGTTTGATGAATGCCCTTATATTTGGGGGCTAAATCTCCAAGATTTTGGTAGCTTATTGAATGTGTTGGTATGTTAAAAGAGTCTAGGATTCCTGGGTTGTGTGACTGGAGAGATGGAGGTGTCACCGAGGACCACAGGAAATACTACAGTAGGAAAAGGTTTAGGGAAGGAAATGATATGTCATTAGGGTATGGCGAATTTGAAGTAGCTCATACATGCAAATGAAGCTGCCCAGGAATCAATAAATATATATGTGTCTGGGATGCAAGCCATAGGTCAGAACTAAAAGTACAGATTTGGGAGTCTTCAGCATCAAAACAGTAACTGGAACCTGGGTTTAGATTAGGTTATCCAGGGAAAGTACGAAAAAGTGAGAGGAATTAAAAATGTAGAACAAAACCTAGAAAAACTCAAACATGTGGAGGCAAGGGAAAAAAGAGACAACAAGGGACCAGAACCATTAAAGAAAAACTGGATACAGGGGCACCTGGGTGGTTCAGTGGGTTGAAGCCTCAGCTTTCGACTCGGGTCATGATCCCAGGGTCCTGGGATAGAGCCCCTCATCAGGCTCTCTGCTCAGCGGGGAGCCTGCTTCCTTCTCTCTCTCTGCTTGCCTCTCTGCCTACTTGTGATCTCTGTGTGTCAAAGAAAGAAAAACTGGACACAATCGTGTCCAGGGAGGAGGTAATTTGAAAGAGTCATCAACATTAAGTTATTAGAGAAATTTACCAGCTGCCTGTTTCGTGCCACACACTGTTGTAAGCAGTAGGAGTGAACAAGACAAATCCTTTTGGTGCTTATTGTCTAGTGGGGAAGATGTTGTACACCACCCAAAAGACCAAGATATTTGGCATATTTTTAAAAATTATACCTTGCCTAGGGTGCTTTGATGGAAAAAAAAATTATACCTTGCCTATTTCTAAAAACATGTGTCTTACCAAAAAATTAATAGGCAAAATTGAATTTAAAATAATTAAAATGGGAAAATTTGGGCAACAAGAAAACAGGGGAATAATGCACGAAATACATATTCTAGGGTCTGAACAACTTGCTTTAATTCTGGCAGATGTTGTAATAAGGAAAAACAAGATCAGTTACGATAGTCTCAGTATCCATAGGATAATAACCAGTTGTTCAGATGAGTACTAATCCCAATACTATGACCAAAGATAAATTTGTCCCACAGTTTCTCAAAACAAGACTATGTCATATAGTAAACTGTATCTTCAACAGCATCTTTATCATAAATCCAACAACTAATTTTGTGGGGCTCTTTATTACAACATCTTTCCACCTAGGCTGAAGGCAATTTTTTAAGCTTGGGAAGAGATAAATAGCATAACCCAGTAAGAAACTCTTACAGTCTAGGGGCGCCTGGGTGGCTCAGTAGGTTAGGGCCTCTGCCTTCGGCTCGGGTCATGATCCCAGGGTGCTGGGATCCGGCCCCGCGTCGGGCTCTCTGCTCAGCGGGGAGCCTGCTTCCCTTCCCCTCTCTCTGCCCGCCTCTCCACCTACTTTAATCTCTGTCAAATAAATACACAAAAATCTTTGGAAAAAAAAAAAAAGAAACTCTTACAGTCTAATTTAACACAAGGAAGGATTTGAAAATATTTAAAAGGATTATGAATGAACTATAACATTCTTCAAATGAGCCTCCATTTATCCTCCATAGATGATACCGTCCAAAGATACCAATCTCTGGCATTTCAACTGACTCCAGGAGCCCCGAGTTAGTACTCAGTTAGTTTAGTTTAGTTAGTACTTAGTTAGTTTCAACATTTATTCCATCACAGATCCTGAACCACTTTCTGTTTCTACACTTCATTTACAGGGTGAAGATTTTTAAAAAGTCCCTCCAAAGGAATCCTAGAATGAGAAATTCACCATTTTGCAACCTGTAATGAAAACACTGGTTCAGGCAGTACTCATCAGCAGATAGAACTATTAGTGGAAAAGTTGATCAGTAACTTTACAATGGAAGAAGTGAGTTCTCACCATCTGAACCCAGATCACTCCTTGTATCATTAGAAGTGGAACAACCAGGGGCACCTGGGTGGCTCAGTGGGTTAAAGCCTCTGCCTTCAGCTCAGGTCACGATCTTAGAGTCCTGGGATCGAGCCCCACATCGGGCTCTCTGCTCAGCAGGGAGCCTGCTTCCCCCTCTCTCTCTGCCTGCCTCTCTGCCTACTTGTGATCTCTCTCTCTCTCAAATAAATAAATAAAATCTTAAAAAAAAAAAAAAAGTGGAACAACCAAATATTGTGTGTCCCCCTCCTGCTTTCCCTTACTTTACCAGGCTGATCAAATGTGTTAGATGGTTATACCGGTGTCTCCCAATGAATACCTTTTGGTATTCAAGCTCTCACATAGTTCCCTCACA
The DNA here is from genome assembly GCF_010015895.1 of Lontra canadensis. NCBI lineage: Eukaryota > Metazoa > Chordata > Mammalia > Carnivora > Mustelidae > Lontra > Lontra canadensis. The sequence goes on from NW_022631034.1 coordinate 11,052,191, forward strand.
ACAGAAGATAGCAGAAATGACACTATGTCAGTTCTAGTCCTAACCTTTTAGAAGCATGCAGCATTTTCTTTCGCCCTTTTGGAATCCACTGCCATCCAGTAATTAAGGAAGATCAGGCTAGCCTAGAGAAAAACCACATGCAGAGGTCCTAGATGATAAGATCCTATAGAGAGGCCTTGATGGAGGTGAATGCTGTGGCTCAGCCAACAGTCAGCACCAAGGCTCCAGTTACATTAGGAACCTTTTTGAATCTTCCCACATAGCGTATCTGCTAGCCCGATGCAGCCTCATGAGTGTCTCCAGACAACCCACAGAATCATGAAAAATAATAAATCCGTACTTTAAGCAAGTTTTGAGGGTTTTGTTATGCCACAAAACACAGCCTTCAACCTCAGCAGCATCAGGACTGCTGTTAGAGAACTACACCTGCTGTTATATTCAGGAACAGTCTCACCCTTCTGTGTCCACAGGTCCTGTGGCAGAAGTTCACATGGCTGAGAAAGCAAACTGACCTTAAACCCAAAGGGCTTATCTGATAAATCAACACCTGAATAGTTGCTGTCCTAATTATGCCTTCATAATTTTGCCAAATGTACAAACTGCAAGCATGAGTTACTGAAGTCACTATCTACTTAGCAATTAAAGCCATGTTTGGGGATGGACTGGGATCCTGGACTTTCTGCCATGGGTGACATGTAAAAAGCACTGTAGGGCTATGTTATCTATCAGGTCATATTATCTGCCCCCAAAACTGAGGACAGAGATACATTTACTATGTACTTTGTAACCTTTAAAGCATTTCCTTTCACAACAACCTAAGAAAGCAGATAAACTCACTTTGCACTTTGCACATGGGGAAACCAAGGTCAGGGAACTTGTCAAGGTTATACATATAGCTAGTAAGTGGCACCTCTCAACAACTTAATTCAAATATGAGCAACTTAATTACAGCTTGATTGCATTAAGAGCTTTAATTGTGGGGCATCTGGGTGGCTCAGTGGGTTAAACCTCTGCCTTCGGCTCAGGTCATGATCCCAGGGTCCTCGACCAAGCCCTGCAATGGGCTCTCTGCTCAGCAGGGAGCCTGCTTCCCCCCCACCCCACCTGCCTCTCTGCCTACTTGTGATCTCTGTGTCAAATAAATAAAATCTTTTAAAAAGAGCTTTAATTGTTCATATCTCTCTGTATCCACACCTTTTGCCATTTGACTTTGCAATTCCTCTCATTAAAGTAGATTTTATTCCCACCTCCCTGATTTCTGGGTTTCACCATTTAACTTGGTTTGGCCAATGAGATATTGATAGATAGGACAGATATAGAGGCTTGAAACAACTTGCTCCTCTGCCATGACCAAGCAAACAGGCCTGAGTTAGCCTGGCGAAGAACACAATAAATAGCCCAACACAAATGAGTGTGCTCAGCCAGGTCACAAGACCTGCCTAGCTAACTCCCAACTGACTGCAAATGCTTGAGTGAGCCCAGCTGAGATCAGTCAAGGTCTGATTAGCTGAACTCCGCAGACTTGTAAAATAACTAAATGTTTTTGTATACCACTAAGTTTTTGTGGTTGTTACATAGCGTTAGGACAGCAAAAGTAGCCAATACAGGGGTGCCTGGGTGGTTCAGCCAGTTAAATGTCTGCCTTCAGCTCGGGTCATGATCACAGGGTCCTGGGATTGAGCCTCGCATCAGGCTCCCTGCCTGCTTCTCCCCTCCCTGTGCACTCCACCTGCTTGTGCTCTCTTGCTCGGTTTCTCCTTCTCTCAAGTAAATAAAATCTGTAAAAAACAAGTTGTTGAGAGGTGCCTGGCTGGCTCAGTCAGTGGAGCATGCAACTGCTGATCTCAGGGCTGTGAGTTCGAGCCCCATACTGTCTAAAGATTACTTACTTAAAAAAATAAACTGATGGGGCACCTGGGTGGCTCAGTGGGTTAAAGCCTCTGCCTTTGGCTCAGGTCGTGATCCCAGGGTCCTCGGATCAAGCCCCGAATCGGGCTCTCTGCTGAGCGGGGAGCCTGCTTCCCTTCCTCTCTGCCTACTTGTGATCTCTGTCAAATAAATAAATAAAATCTTTAAAAATTAAAAAAATAAAGTGATTAACTAAAAACAAGGGAGTGAATGAGTTCTCAGGGAGATGAGCAGAGAAAAAAAACGGATAAAATGCAGCACCACACAAGTTTAAAGAGGGAAGTTTCTGGTACAGTAGTTACTGAGAAACAGTAATTAGCTTTTCTAATTAGAAATTTACTTGTGGGACACCTGTGTGGCTCAGTCAGTTAAGCCACTGCCTTCGGCTCAGGTCATGATCCCAGGATCCTGGGATCGAGTCCCGCCATCAGGCTCCTTGTCCAGCAGGGAGCCTGCTTCTCTCTCTGCCTCTGCCTGCCACTCTTCTTGCTTGTGCTCTATGACAAATATATAAAATCTTAAAAAAAAAAAAAAAAAAAGAAAGACAAATTTACTTGTGACTTGTGAGAGAAGCATAGGTTTTAGAATCAGACACATCTGGTTTGAATTCTGATGCTGAGTTGTGTGTGCTTGGGCATATTAATCTGCAAATATGTTTAGCCTAGTGCCTCACATTTGCTAAGAACTCAGCATTAGTAATGATTAGTTGTAGTTGTGTTATTATTAAAATAGTCTTGAATAACCTTTTTTGCTCCCGAAAGAAACAGTTTCTTACCTAATCCCTCACCTGCAATCCTCCAAAACGGTAACAAGTATATTCAAACTTCTCACCTTGGAGAGTTAGTGGAGTACCTTCAGAATACAGGAAAATTGCCTCTTTCTGATACAATTAACCACATATAATATTCCAAAGTTTGTTATGAAAATAGTAATGCTACTAACAAATGTGACTAATCCTATAATCTGTTTCAAAAGAATTCATTGGGAGATATTATATCATGGTGAATAACAGCAATGGTATGAAGTTACATTGACTCTGGCTGGAGTCCTCTATCTGCCATTTCTTTGCTGTCTGATTTGGGGCAAGTCACTTTACCTAAGTCATAAGGTTGAAATAAGGATTAAATATAAGTAAAGCACTTTAGTAGGTTGACTAAGACTCATAAATATCCAATAAATGGCAAGCAGTATTAAAAACAAACCTTTTTTTGATTATCTCCTAATGCCAAAATTATAATAAACACTGGTGATCAGAGATAGATCAATAACATTGTTGAATCCATGAAGAGGATCGCACTGTAATTATGAGGCAGAAGAAAACTTAAAACTGGATAAAAACTGAAATACATCTTAATGACTGTATTAAGCTCATCATTTCATTAAACATCAGAACTTTAAATACTATACCAAATAACTTATTTTGCATACCTGATTAAGAAATAACAGGAAGATACTATAATACTAACAAATTTTATACTTTTAATATCCATCAAATAAATTCAACATCCAAGTTATACATTTTAAAATCATTTTTATTGAACTAATTTTAACAACACTGTTTCAGCTGGTGGCAGGTGCCCCACACCAAAACAAACCCATCATGAATGCTATTCACATCCTCAAAGTAATCCAGTTTGTTTTGTACTTAGAATATAGTTAAACTTTTGACATCACATAATCAAGCAAATAGCGGTGCATACTATATTATTCAAAAAGACTTTATGCATTTCATTAAAAAAATCATTTTGCAAGTAGCTTCAGCTTTATCAACAATCTCATCAACACATTCCATACTTCATGCTCTCAAAATAAAAAGTGCCCTAAAACTAACTCTAAGTTTTTTACTGATAATAATGAATACTATCCAGGGTTATAGGAATTAGAGTTTAACATTTTACAGTATAAGAGGCAATAAGTTACGGACATCTGCTGACACAAATTCCACTCAAACTAATTACATCCTTGATACATTCAAAAAGACATATTGTAAATATTAATATGCTAGTTTATATGCTGCAGTGCAAAAGAAGTGACACCCTAACGTTTCCTGAGCTTTAGGAAATTAACATTTTTCTGACTACAACTCTCAATTTAAAATAGGCTCTTTATTATATGAAGCCATGTCAAAACTATACAATTAAATTAGGGTTTTGGAGAACTGAAAATTGGTCAGAGTTATGGTGTTTTAAGGTAATGAAAAAATTTCCAAAGCAAAAGTATTTACAAAACTACAAAGGATAGTATGGATTTGCATGTAGTATAAAGATCAAAGATAACCTACTGATTACCAAATGATCACAAATATCCCTTTTCTTTCAAAAATATTACACTGAAAGACTTTATGGTAAGTTATCTAGCATTAAATAAACCAACCTGTAGTATATCACATATTTTAACACATTCTTCCATAATGCCCAGTAAGAAGGAATAAAATATTAAAAATCAAGAAAATAAACATGCTTTTAGGAATGTTTTTTCAAGTGTATGTGAGAGGAAATGAAAATGATTTCTCATTAAAACTCCCTATACCCTCAAAATTATAAAGACCGAGTTTCTACTTCAATTTTTTCTTCTGCTTGTAGTATATCAGGGTCAATGTGAACAACTGGAGGTCGTAGGATAACTTCAGGCCCTCCACCATATATAGACTGTAGAAAATTCCATGTTTCTTCAGAAATCTGACCAGAATCTGCTCCTAGAATTAAGTGCAAATAGAATAATATTTACAAACCTACATATTCATACTGCAAAACCTTCAAAATGTAACCCCCCAGCACGAATCCTCCAGGGATAACTGAGAATTTATGAACACCAGACTACCAGCCCATATTATCATAAGCTACAACATTATGGTTTGTCTTAGTACTTTCTCCTAGCTTCTATCAAAAGCCTTAAATCTTTCCTCAGATAACAAACACTGGCAGCTTTCCCACTATCTACCCTACTTCATGTATGAATTGTATCACTGAGCTGGGTAAAAAGTAGCACAGATGGCTAGTAATGTTTTATTCTTAACAGTGACAAATGGCTTCAGTATTATTCAACTTACCTTGCCTGAGCATCACATTGCCACATTTAGTGACTGCAATTTTAGTGTTATCAATGGGACCTGGAGGATCTAAGTCAAAAGGAAAAACAAAGGATCAAAATGTGTACTTTTCAAAGAAATGTACCAAAGAATTATGTATTTCAGTGCCAGAAATAATTGAGGGACATAACTATATAATCGAACTGATTATTTTGTAGTCATATTATTATAGTTAATTTTTTAAAAATATTTTATTTATTTATTTGACAGAGAGAGAGATCACAAGTAGGCAGAGAGGGAGGCAGAGAGAGAGGGAGGAAGCAGGCTCCCTGCTGAGCAGAGAGCCTGATTCGGGGCTTGATCCCAGGCCCCTGGGATCATGACCTGAGTCGAAGGCAGAGGCTTTAACCCACTGAGCCACCCAGGCGCCCATATTATAGTTAATTTTTAATTATCTTCTGAACCTCTTCCTTTCCGGGTCTCAGTTCCCCTCCAAAATAGAACCAAGAAAGAAATGGAGAGAGGCTTTTTCACCACCATCTAAAATCTCACTCTTCAACTATCCATTTGAGGACCACAGGTTAAAATGCACTTTCAATGTTATAAAAGAACAATTCTTTTGTAATTTAAAAAGAAATTATGTAATTCGGAGTTATTTCAGATGATCATTACTTAAACTAAAAACGATAAAAGGACTATAAAATGAAATATTAAAATATATCCTTTTTTAATTTAAGAAAAAAAAAACCTGTTTTCCCCTTGAATACAAAAGTACAGTGCATGTTCATTATCAAAAAGTGTAAAACAAAACAAAACAAAAAGGCACAAGGAAGAAATAAAAGGGTCAAACTATGAATATATAGTGTTGCAACCTTTTTCACTTATCAAGAACATCTTTTTAATTATTACACACTGTCACAAAAATTATTTTTAAAGTCGACATAGTATGTCACATATGACTATGTGATAGTATGTCATAGTATAAAGCATTATGTAACCAATCTTATTGTTGGGTGGATTTTTTTTTTTAACTTTTCAATATTAAGATTGCAGACTAATTTTGCTCAGTTCCTTTATTCCTTCTATGAATATGCTGTAAGTCATGAAATAGGTTTAGAACAACCAACCAGAATATAAGCTAGAATGTTAGATCCCTGAAGGCAGGGATCTTTTTCTATCTCGTTCACTGGTATAATCCCAAGTGCATAGAGATATTCAAAAACAAAAAATCAGCAAAGAATTTCATTTTTCAGTTAACTACTTACCTCCATCTTTACCCTTCACAAAACTTTCCCACTCTCTAAACCACTGCATACTGATGCAATAAAAAGTAGCTGGAGAGTCCTCCTCTTGGAATGCTCTGTTGAGCTATAGGGAGAAAAAAAAAAATCAGTCATCTAGTATCTAGAACTATGCTTTATAGCAGAACATTACAACCATTCTACTTAAGCATCTGATAAGGCCAATTCCTCATAAGAATGTGATGTACACTGATGCTAAGTTATCTTAGTACCACAGTAACACCTATTAATAAACAAGTATGTCTACGTTATGTCTCAAAATTTATAAGTACACACAAAAGAAGAATAAGACACTGGCTAGGTCAAAATGGTCAAGGCAAATCTTCAAAACAATAAATACTCCACGTATTTATTAAAAATCAAATGCATAAATCTTATTTAAATATATTATATCCATTATCTACCCTTTACTTCTGTTCCTTAAGATATTGATGGACATGTTGCTATTACAAAGACAATGCTGCAATGAATAATCTTGTACATGTCATTGCACAATACACATACATGTATAAGACAAATTCCCAAAAGTGGTGGAACTAAAGTCCCTGAAGATGTTTACTTCCTCTTCTAAGGTCTAAGGAAGTGGATATGTGACTCAACTAGGCAAAACTCTACCAGCAATGGAAATCTTCAGCAGTGATCTAATGGTGAGATATACTCCAATGTCAATTTTGTTAGCTACATACCCAGGGCTAGCTTGGTTCCTGAGATTCTGGAGAACTGGTTATTCAATTTTTCTTTTTTTTTTTTAATTTTATTTATTTGTCAGATCAACTTTTCCTTTCAATAAATTTCTTTTTTGCTTAAGTCAGCCAATGTGGCTTCACCGCTTTCAATTAAAGAGTCCAACTGACAGAATAATTGATATAGAAGGGTGGAAGCAAAAGAGCCTAAAGAAAATGAAGGGTATCTGAAATTTATCCAACTGTACTTGTATGAAAAGACAATGAGACATCTAAAATATTTCATTATGGGTAACTAAATGCCTATGGTACATACTATCTGAAGAAGAGAGCCAAATCCAAATAATGTTGCTCCTATAATCAAATCTAATAAAACCTTGCCATTGTCCCCAAAGATCCTTATAGTAGGTACCTCCATGATCTGGCTCCATGATTTGACTTCATCTTCTAATACTTTCTTACTGAACTATTCACTCATGGTCACACAAACCTCTTTGTTATTCCCGGAACCAAGCAGTTACTGTTCTGCCTCTTAAAGCTTTTGCATGACTACCCACCTCTTTTCACACATATCTAAATACCTCCGTCACCTCCTTCAAGTCTTTACTTAAATGTCACCTTCTCACGAAGGCCTATCTTGATCACCCTATTTAAAAATGCACCTGACACCTCCCTCTATCACTGTACTCTTCATCCCTCTTGCTCAATTTTTTTTCCTTTTCCAAAGAACTCATTACCTTTTAATATATCATGTACATTACTTATATACATTATTTATGTAATATATCATGTACATTATAAATAATACATTATTTATGTACTAAACATTTAAGTTATTTGAGGGTAAGGACCTTTCTGGTATACAAGGTAGTTGCTTCCACAGAACAATGAAAGGCAATGAAAAATGTTGTGGCTGTCTGATGGTTAACACAGAGATCAAAGCATGTCTGTTTCAAGGTATAGAATTAGGCACAACTTCTCCTTAGAGAACTCAGATTTTTGAAATGTAGTATAAGACTGATTCTACCAGATAAAACCACTTAATTCATAGCATTACCAGGTCTAGACATTTTTAGGACTTAATCTTTGCAATTAGGGTATTTCTTGTGTGTCTAGGTGGGGCTTTTTAAATATTTAGTTAACTACAATCACCTCATTAAAGATATATAGTTTTTCTCTAGTTCTGGGAAATTTCTCTAAACAGTTGCCCTAATTTGTGCCCCTCCACCACCATTTTCTTCTAAAAAACACTGGATTTTTTAGGAGATTAGGAGATTAGGAGATTTTTTAGGAGATTTAGGAGATTAGGAGATTAGGAGAAACCTTGAAAGATCATTCAGAAAACTAATTCGCTCTTCAGCAGTTTTTGTACATGGGCAACAAAAATTTACGGGGTTGGTACTATCCTCTATGCTGTGGTCCAAGCTCCAAACCAGTAACCAATATAGGGTGTTGTTTTTCCCATAACCAGAATACATGAAGCTAGGTACCAGATAAATAAAGTAGAAGGATGTATCCATTAGTACCTAATAATATATTCTCATCTCCACAACTATGGCCTCTACTAGTCTGGCGGTATTCCATTCCAAAGGGAAACAACATTGGTTTTACTGGACTGCAAGTCAAAATAGTCCTCTGGTTATGTATGGTTCCTTATGTCACTGAAACAAAAGTCCAAGTGAGTTACTGTATTGGCTATAAAAAGGATGAAATAAAATGACCACTACACAACAGGAGCAAGGAGGATTATATCAGAAAACCAGATTAAACCCACTGTGTTAGCATCAGAGGGCTGCTATAACAAATTACCACAAACTTGGTGCCTGAAAACAGTTATTTCATTTCCCAAAGTTCTGGAGAACAGAAGCCCAAACTTAAGACATAGGCAGGAACATACTTTAGGGGACATAATTAGGGGAATTTCTGTTCCTTGCCTCCTCAAGCTTCTGCTTTGCGGCTGTATATTCTAATTGCTGCCTCGGGTCCTCATAGCTTTTACCTTTTCTGTATATTTTTTCTGGATGTCTCTTTGTAAGGACATTTATCACTGAATTAAGGCCCATGAAGATAATCCAGGATGACCTCATCTCAAGATCCTTAAATTAATTACATATGCAAAGACCCTTTTCCAAGTGAGGTCACATTCATAGTTAAGGTCAATTCACAGAGATTAGGACATGGAGATATCTTTTTTGGGGACCACCATTCAACCCACTGCAACCATCATTCAGTATTTCCATACTGAGAGGTTATAAGTTAAGAGACAACTAGAAAAATCTAAACCAGGCAAAATTACAAAGACCTCAGATTCTTCTGAAATGATGGTCTGGGTTACTTTACCAGGTAAACACGACCACAAGCAAATGAAGTGCTGGTTAAGAAAACAGGGAGTATGGAATGGGTAAGTGATCAACTGTAGATATACATTTCTTCTTCACTGCATGTGTGTGTGTGTGTGTGTGTATCTGTGAACATTTACCAAATTTGTAAAAAATTGCCATTTACTTTTCTTTTCTTTCATTCCTCTACTATTTTTAATTTTTTTTTTTTTTTTTTTTTAGGATTTTACTTATTTGAGAGATAGAGAGCATGACTGAGCATGAAGGGGGGGGAGGAGGGCAAGGAAGAAGGAGGCTCCCCGCTAAGCAGGAAGCCCAAGGAGGTGGGGCTCAATCCCAGGACCCTGAGATCATGACATGAGCCAAAGGCAGATGCTTAAGTGACTGAGCCACCCAGGTGCCCCAACATTCTTTAGATTACAGTATAAAAGTGAGATTGTGACTAAATTGACTGGACTAAAGATGAATGACTAACATCCAAAAGTGGATACAGTGACTCATAGAACTTCAAGTCTCCCAAGTTCAGGAAAAGGTAGATGCAGCATATATTAGTACATTAGCAAGCTGCACAGTGTTAAATAGAAACGTGATACTGTTGCCACTGTTGCTGCTTACATGTATGAATGTGTATGAATACTGAGCTGACAAGAGGCAGCCTTTACTGTATGACCTATAATGAATAATTTCCACTCATTCTTACATTCCCTTCTGTAAAGAGGAGAAGCCTACGTTTTCCAGGATCCTATGCTGGTAGTATTCCAGGTTAGGCATTATCAATGGTACATGCAATATATGGAAGTCACAAAAGAAAGAAATTCTTTCTCTCCTCTGGTGGCAGCTGTGGGTAGGACTGAGGCATCCACAGAGGACATAGATAGGATTTTGTTACCACTTCCAAGCATCTTCCCAAGAATCCTGCACTGATGTCACAGGCTAACATCTTTAACAGCAGCGTCTTGCATCTTAGAGGACCCTCAGAACAACCCACCAGGATCCTGAGATTAGCAGCTTATCAGGTTTGTTAGATTTCTGAGCATTCTCCTGAGATTTGCCAGTGGCAAGCAACAGGGATAATTTCCAAAGGTTTTGTACAATTTTTAATTTTTTAACTTTGAAACAATCTCAAACTTCCAGGAAAACTCTAATGTAACACAAAGGAATTTTCTTTCCTCAGACCATTGACAGTAAGTTGCTAAACACGTTCCTTTTCTCCAAACACCTTGGTGCATATTTCATATGTACAAGGACATTTTCCTACACAACTAATACAAATGACAAAAATCTAGAAATTAACATTGATATGAACCAGCCATTTCTCTAAGGAAGGCTGGTACCTTTTAGTACAGAGAGATGTTAAGCAGCTAAAACCTGATGAGAGCTAGGTATGTTTAATCCTACTGAAATTATCATTGCTCCCAGGCCCTTTTAGTAACAAAGTTAGGGAATTAACATATGTACATCATTTGTTTCTATACATGCATACACACACACATACACACACACACGTACCCATGTATGTATGACCTTGACCACATATTCACAAAAGTACCTACAAGTCCAATCTAATACTAATAGCACAATCCATTTTAGTTTTCTCCCTTTCCACATCTGTAACTCTTTTTTTTTTAGATGAGTACTTTATTTTTAATTTTATTTTTTATAAACATATAATATATTTTTCCCCAGGGGTACAAGTCTGTGAATCGCCAGGTTTACACACTTCACAGCACTCACCATAGCACATACCCTCCCCAATGTCCATAATAAACCCACCCCCCCAACCCCCCTGCCCCCAGCAACCCTCAGTTTGTTTTGTGAGATTAAGAGTCACTTATGGTTTATCTCCCTCCCAATCCCATCTTGCTTCATTTACTTTTCTCCTACCCCCTTAACCCCCATGCTGCATCTCCTCTCCCTCATATCAGGGAGATCATATGATAGTTGTCTTTCTCCAATTAACTTATTTCGCTAAGCATGATACCCTCTAGTTCCATCCACGTCGTCGCAAATGGCAAGATTTCATTTCTTTTGATGGCTGCATAGTATTCCATTGTGTATATATAACACATCTTCTTTATCCATTCGTCTGTTGATGGACATCTAGGTTCTTTCCATAGTTTGGCTATTGTAGACATTGCTGCTATAAACATTCGGGTGCACGTGCCCCTTCGGATCACTACTTCTGGATCTTTAGGGTAAATACCTAGCAGTGCAATTGCTGGGTCATAGGGTAGTTCTATTTTCAACATTTTGAGGAACCTCCATGCTGTTTTCCAGAGTGGTTGCACCAGCTTGCATCCCACCAACAATGTAGGAGGGTTCCCCTTTCTCCACATCCTCGCCAGCATCTGTCATTTCCTGACTTGTTAATTTTAGCCATTCTGACCGGTGTGAGGTGGTATCTCATTGTGGTTTTGATTTGTATTTCCCTGATGCCGAGTGATATGGAGCACTTTTTCATGTGTCTGTTGGCCATCTGGATGTCTTCTTTGCAGAAATGTCTGTTCATGTCTTCTGCCCATTTCTTGATTGGATTATTTGTTCTTTGGGTGTTGAGTTTGCTAAGTTCTTTATAGATTCTGGACACTAGCCCTTTATCTGATATGTCATTTGCAAATATCTTCTCCCATTCTGTCAGTTGTCTTTTGGTTTTGTTAACTGTTTCCTTTGCTGTGCAAAAGCTTTTGATCTTGATAAAATCCCAATAGTTCATTTTTGCCCTTGCTTCCCTTGCCTTTGGCGATGTTCCTAGGAAGATGTTGCTGCGGCTGAGGTCGAAGAGATTGCTGCCTGTGTTCTCCTCAAGGATTTTGATGGATTCCTTTCTCACATTGAGGTCCTTCATCCATTTTGAGTCTATTTTGGTGTGTGGTGTAAGGAAATGATCCAATTTCATTTTTCTGCATGTGGCTGTCCAATTTTCCCAACACCATTTATTGAAGAGGCTGTCTTTTTTCCATTGGACATTCTTTCCTGCTTTGTCGAAGATTAGTTGACCATAGAGTTGAGGGTCTATTTCTGGGCTCTCTATTCTGTTCCATTGATCTATGTGTCTGTTTTTGTGCCAGTACCATGCTGTCTTGATGATGACAGCTTTGTAGTAGAGCTTGAAGTCTGGAATTGTGATGCCACCAACTTTGGCTTTCTTTTTCAATATTCCTTTGGCTATTCGAGGTCTTTTCTGGTTCCATATAAATTTTAGGATTATTTGTTCCATTTCTTTGAAAAAAATGAATGGTACTTTGATAGGAGTTGCATTAAATGTGTAGATTGCTTTAGGTAGCATAGACATTTTCACAATATTTATTCTTCCAATCCAGGAGCATGGAACATTTTTCCATTTCTTTGTGTCTTCCTCAATTTCTTACATGAGTACTTTATAGTTTTCTGTGTATAGATTCTTAGTCTCTTTGGTTAGGTTTCTTCCTAGGTATCTTATAGTTTTGGGTGCAACTGTAAATGGGATTGACTCCTTAATTTCCCTTTCTTCTGTCTTGTTGGTGTAGAGAAATGCAACTGATTTCTGTGCATTGATTTTATATCCTGACACTTTACTTAATTCCTGTACAAGTTCTAGCAGTTTTGGAGTGGAGTCTTTTGGGTTTTCCACATATAGTATCATATCATCTGCAAAGAGTGATAGTCGGACGACTTCTTTACCGATTTGGATGCCTTTAATTTCTTTTTGTTATCTGATTGCTGAGGCTAGGACTTCTAGTACTATGTTGAATAGCGTGGTGATAACAGACATCCCTGCCGTGTTCCTGACCTTAGCGGAAAAGCTTTCAGTTTTTCTCCATTGAGAATGATATTTGCGATGGGTTTTTCATAGATGGCTTTGATAATATTGAGGTATGTGCCCTCTATACCTACACTTTGAAGAGTTTTGATCAGGAAGGGATGCTGTACTTTGTCAAATGCTTTTTCAGCATCTATGGAGAGTATCCTATGGTTCTTGTTCTTTCTTTTATTAATGTGTTGTATCCCATTGATTGATTTGCGGATGTTGACCAACCTTGCAGCCCTGGAATAAATCCCACTTGGTCGTGGTGAATAATCCTTTTAATGTACTGTTGAATCCTCCTGGCTAGTATTTTGGTGAGAATTTTTGCATCTGTATTCATCAAGGATATTGGTCTGTAGTTCTCTTTTTTGATGGGATCCTTGTGGTTTGGGGATCAAGGTGATGCTGGCCTCATAAAATGAGTTTGGAAGTTTTCCTTCCATTTCTATTTTTTGGAACAGTTTCAGGAGAATAGGAATTAGTTCTTCCTTAAATGTTTGGTAGAATTCCCCCCGGGAAGCCGTCTGGCCCTGGGCTTTTGTTTGTTTGGAGATTTTTGATGACTGTTTCAATCTCCTTACTGGTTATGGGTCTGTTCAGGCTTTCTATTTCTTCCTGGTTCAGTTGTGGTAGTTTATATGTCTCTAGGAATGCATCCATTTCTTCCAGATTGTCAAATGTGTTGGCATAGAGTTGCTCACAATATGTTATTATGATTGTCTGTATTTCTTTGGTGTTAGTTGTGATCTCTCCTCTTTCATTCATGATTTTATTGATTTGGGTCCTTTCTCTTTTTTTTTTATAAGTCTGGCCAGGGGTTTATCAATCTTATTAATTCTTTCAAAGAACCAGCTCCTAGTTTCGTTGATTTGTTCTATTGTTTTTTTGGTTTCTATTTCATTGATTTCTGCTCTGATCTTTATGATTTCTCTTCTCCTGCTGAGTTTAGGGTTTCTTTCTTGTTCTTTCTCCAGCTCCTTTAAGTGTAGGGTTAGGTTGTGTACCTGAGACCTTTCTTGTTTCTTGAGAAAGGCTGGTACCGCTATATATTTTCCTCTCAGGACTGCCTTTGTTGTGTCCCACAGATTTTGAACAGTTGTGTTTTCATTATCATTTGTTTCCATGAATTTTTTCAATTCTTTTTTAATTTCCTGGTTGACCCATTCATTCTTTAGAAGGATGCTGTTTAGTCTCCATGTATTTGGGTTCTTTCCAAATTTCCTCTTGTGATTGAGTTCTAGCTTCAGAGCATTGTGGTCTGAAAATATGCAGGGAATGATCCCAATCTTTTGATACCGGTTGAGACCTGATTTAGGACCCAGGATGTGATCTATTCTGGAGAATGTTCTATGTGCACTAGAGAAGAATGTGCATTCTGTTGCTTTGGGATGAAATGTTCTGAATAGATCTGTGATGTCCATCTGGTCCAGTGTGTCATTTAAGGCCTTTATTTCCTTGTTGATCTTTTGCTTGGATGATCTGTCCATTTCAGTGAGGGGAGTGTTAAAGTCCCCTACTATTATTGTATGATTGTTGATGTGTTTCTTTGATTTTGTTATTAATTGGTTTATATAGTTGGCTGCTCCCACATTAGGGGCATAGATATTTACAACTGTTAGATCTTCTTGTTGGACAGATCCTTTGAGTATGATATAGTGTCCTTCCTCATCTCTTATTATAGTCTTTGGCTTAAAATCGAATTGATCTAAGGATTGCCACTCCTGCTTTCTTCTGATGTCCATTAGCATGGTAAATTGTTTTCCACCCCCTCACTTTAAATCTGGAGGTGTCTTCGGGTTTAAAATGAGTTTCTTGTAGGCAACATATAGATGGGTTTTGTTTTTTTATCCATTCTGATACCCTGTGTCTTTTGATTGGAGCATTTAGCCCATTAACATTCAGGGTAACTATTGAGAGATATGCATTTAGTGCCATTGTATTGCCTGTAAGGTGACTGTTATTGTATATTGTCTCTGTTCCTTTCTGATCTACTACTTTTAAGGTCTCTATTTGCTTTCAATATTTCCTGTAGAGCTGGTTTGGTGTTTGCAAATTCTTTCAGTTTTTGTTTGTCCTGGAAACTTTTAATCTCTCCTTCTATTTTCAATGATAGCCTAGCTGGATATAGTATTCTTGGCTGCATGTTTTTCTCGTTTAGTGCTCTGAATATATCATGCCAGCTCTTTCTGGCCTGCCAGGTCTCTATGGATAAGTCTGCTGCCAATCTAATATTCTTACCATTGTATGTTACAGACTTCTTTTCCCGGGCTGCTTTCAGGATTTTCTCTTTGTCACTAAGACTTGTAAATTAGACTATTAGGTGACGGGGTGTGGACCTATTCTTATTGATTTTGAGGGGGGTTCTCTGAACCTCTTGGATTTTGATGCTTGTTCCCTTTGCCATATTGGGGAAATTCTCTCCAATAATTCTCTCCAATATACCTTCTGCTCCCCTCTCTCTTTCTTCTTCTTCTGGCATCCCAATTATTCTAATGTTGTTTCGTCTTATGGTGTCACTTATCTCTCGAATTCTGCCCTCGTGGTCCAGTAGCTGTTTGTCCCTCTTTTGCTCAGCTTCTTTATTCTCTGTCATTTGGTCTTCTATATCGCTAATTCTTTCTTCTGCCTCATTTGTCCTAGCAGTGAGAGCCTCCATTTTTGATTGCACCTCATTAATAGCTTTTTTGATTTCAACTTGATTAGATTTTAGTTCTTTTATTTCTCCAGAAAGGGCTTTTACATCTCCCGAGAGGGTTTCTCTAATATCTTCCATGCCTTTTTCAAGCCCGGCTAGAATCTTGAGAATCGTCATTCTGAACTCTAGATCTGACATATTACCAATGTCTGTATTGATTAGGTCCCTAGCCTTTGGTACTGCCTCTTGTTCTTTTTTTTGTGGTGAATTTTTCCGCCTTGTCATTTTGTCCAGATAAGAGTATATGAAGGAACAAGTAAAATACTAAAAGGGTGGCAACAACCCCAGGAAAATATGCTTTAGCCAAATCAGAAGAGATCCCAAATCGTGAGGGGGGGGAGGGATATAAAGAGGTTCAGAAAGAAAAAAAGAAAAAGAAACAAATAAAAAAAGAAAACCAATAATGAAAAAATATAAAACGGAAAAAATATATATATATATATTAGATAAACTAGTTATAAAACGTTAAAAAAGAAAAGGGTAGAAGTTAAAAAAATTTAGCAGAAGAAAAAAAAATTGAAAAAGAAAAAAAAAATTAAATTAACTGCAAGGCTAAAGAATCATGGGGAGAAAGCCATGAGTTCCGTGCTTTGCTTTCTCGTCCTCTGGAATTCCGCTGCTCTCCTTGGTATTGAAACTGCACTCCTTGGTAGGTGAACTTGGTCCCGGCTGGGTTTCTTGTTGATCTTCTGGGGGAGGGGCCTGTTGTAGTGATTCTCAAGTTTCTTTGCCCCAGGCGGAGTTGCACCGCCCTTACCAGGGGCCGTGCTGAGTAATCCGCTCAGGTTTGCTTTCGGGAGCTTTTGTTCCCTGAGCACTTTCCGTAGAGTTCCGGAGGACGGGAATGAAGATGGCGGCCTCCCAGTCTCCGGCCCGGAGGAGCCAAGAGTCTGGGGCCCCCCTCCTCCGTGTGCCCTCAGAGAACAGCACCCAATTGCTCCCGTCACCCTGGCCTCCCGCCGCGCTCCGAGCTGACCGAGCCTGCGACCGGTTCAAGGTAACCCCGAGCTGTGAGCTCACTCCTCGGCTCTGTCTCTGTAGCCGGCTTCCCATTCTAATACCTGCGAGCTCTGTGACACTCAGACACCCCCGATCCTCCTGTGACCCTGCGGGACCTGAGGCCACGCTGACCCCGCGTGCCCTTCACCCCGGTTAAGCCTCTGGAGCGATGTCCCTCAGCGGAACAGACTTTTAAAAGTCCTGATTTTGTGCTCTGTTGCTCCGCCGCTTGCCGGGAGCCAGCCCCTCCCCCCCGGCGGTCTATCTTCCCGTCGCTTTGGATTCACTTCTCCGCCAGTCCTACCTTTCAGAAAGTGGTTGATTTTCTGTTTCTAGAATTGCTGTTCTTCTTCTCTTTGATCTCCCCTTGGATTTGTAGGTGTTTGTAATCTTTAGATAAGCTATCTAGCTGATCTCCCGCTACCTGAAGTAGTCTCAGCCTGCTACTTCTCCGCCATCTTGACTCCTCCCCTCCACATCTATAACTCTCTTATCTGACAATGAGAAATCCAGCTCTCATTGTACTCATTATTTGATGAATTCTACATATGGAACCAAACCCTCAATTCTACCACCCACCATCCCCCAATCCCCAGCCAACGTGGATATCCATTCTCATCTTGCCTGGGCTTCAACACCCTTGACTAGGTGCACACGAGATAAGCAGCTTTCCTTAACCCGTTTGGGCTCTAAAACCACCCCCTCACAACCCCAATCCTACATCTAGCATGGCAGCCTACCCTACTCCCAGATTTCCTATGAGTCAGCGTGGTTTTCTTGACCTTCACTGCCCAGTCCTTTCAGTAGTTTAAGTCTCTCTTTGCCAATATTCTTATTATACCCAAAATACTTAGAATGGCTTCTGTGCCCCAAACTGTAATGGATATACTCATTAGCCATTTATTTAAGTATTCATGGAATAAACTATTTTAAATATTCAACTAAAATTTACCTCCTTAGATTTAGGAAACTAATGAAGTTGAAGCACAATAAACAAATAGATACTACACTATCTTCCTCTGTGTGTGAAAATTTCTTTACTTGAGGTAACAGCACACACACACAAAAAGCCTAAATCCAAGAAAAGAAGCAGGTCTATGTGTGTATGTGTGAACATGCGGTGGGCAGCCATAACACGGAACATACTGTTCATCTATTTAACACTTCTTCCCCTCTTTACTGAAAGAATCTCAATTTTCTCTTACAAAATTACCATCCCTCCATCAATACAGTCTTAGTAGAATTATCAATGCATATGCCTCTAAGGTGACCCAATTCTACTAGGATTCCCTACTGGGAATTTGGGTCATAAATATATAGTTGGAGCTATGCTACTAACAATAGCACTTTGAAGAAACTTATTTCTTCCTACCTAAATAACTGGAATTGTAATAGTCCTTGTCCATAAAACCTGGTTGTTTAACAGTGTACATAAAATAATAATAACCCAGGGATGCCTGGGTGGCTCAGTTGGTTAAGTGTCTGCCTTCAGCTCAGGTCATGCTCCTGGGGTCCTGTGATCGAGTCCCACAGCAGGCTCCCTGCTCAGCAGGGAGCCTGCTTCTCCTTCTCCAGCTCCCCTGTGCTTGTGTTCCCTCTCTTGCTATATCTCTCTAATAAATGAGTAAAACCTTAAATAAATAAATAAATAATTTTTAAAAAACAACCTAGACTGGTAATTTGCTATAATTAACCAGTAATACTATGACTGTTTCTCCTCTTTAATTACTTATTTTATTATTTATGAATTACTTCATTTTGCCTCTCTGAATTAATGCGTATCATTAGTGCATGCTTAAATATTTCTTTTTTCTCAACCACTGTGATTTTTTGTTTTTGTTTTTTAAAGATTTTATTTATTTATTTATTTGACAGAAAGAGAGATCACAAGTAGGCAGAGAGGCAGGCAGAGAGAGAGAGGAGGAAGCAGGCTCCCTGCTGAGCAGAGAGCCCGATGTGGGGCTCGATCCCAGGACCCTGGGACCATGACCTGAGCTGAAGGCAGAGGCTTTAACCCACTGAGCCACCCAGGTGCCCCAACCACTGTGATGTTTTAAACTTCAGAGCCTAAGACCCTCAAATAGTTTTGAGCCCACAGAAGAACCTGAATTTGCATAGGGATGGGTCATTTAGTCAACATAAATACATTTAAATGATTCTGAGTAAAGCTGGCACACAAGGTTACATTTTAGCTTCAGATGGAGAACATAATGATTCCATAATATTATACATTATACTATGTTCACCACAAGTGTAGCTGCCATCTGTCTTGATGCATAGCTATTACAGTATCATTAACTATATTCCTACTGTGCCTTTTATTCCTGTGACTTATTCATTTCATAACCAGAGCCTGCATCTCCTACTCTCCCACAATTAAATTGTTTTTGATTTACTTGCATGCTGATCCTTTTCAAAAAGCAGATTATCTGATGTATTTTAAAACTGCCAAAAGCTAATTCCTCTGTACTGGTAACTGTGAAAACTCCACAGATAGCTTACATTTCCTTAAAAAAATTTCCTTAAAAAGATCAAATAGATTATTTCTTTAAAAAAAAAAAAAACACAAAAAAACAAAAACCCAGAAACAAGAAAACAAACAAAAACCTAGATGTTTAGCTCTTCCTACTAATTCTGTGACCACTTTCAGATTGTTGCTTGCAATCAAGGAATGCTTCATAATATACTCATTTTGAGAAGTGTATTTTTAAGTATACATAGTCCCACAAAACAATACTATATTTCACAAAAACATGAAAGTAGAGAGCATGCTTTCCGAGAAAATAACTAAAGGAAACCTATAATTTATCATTTCAATAGATTACTGCAAATGCCAATCCGTAAAAAACTCACTAGAATTTTAGTGACCTGTCTCTCACTGTTAAAATCTCACTGTTAAAATCTATTACAACCATTTCATCTAATCATTTCATTAACATAATATAGTTAACATAGTAATAGTTCTACTACTTGTCAGTTCTTTATCCTATATCACATTTACAATTCAAAAAGCATCACTTTTACCCGAATAAAAATTTCCAATTCTGTTTTTCTTCTTTTTTCAATTTTCTCTGCCTCAATTTGGCAAGTGTGACAAATGTACAGATGGTTGACAGCTGGTCCTCCTCCGTACCTAAAGCATGAAGAATTTAATAATTATAATGTTGAAGAAAGTGGATGTTCTAGGAAATTCGTCTCCAACTTTGAGTCAATGGCTAAATACCTAGTAAAGAATAAATCCCCACAGAAAAATTCTCAGTCATAATTAAACTAATGTAAAAATTATATAATTGTAACATCTTGATTTTATGTTTATCAGGGTCAATGATTCAATTTATTGATTAAATAGCTTTATATTTCAACTTTCCCTTATGGCTGTTTCTGCTACCAAATATGTTAAAGGCAACAACAGAAAGTAAAACAAGTGTCTTTCAAAAATTGCAATATAACATAAATCTTAGTTCAATGTAGCCATAGTCTTAATCAAGTTTTAATCAGAAGGAGGCTTTCGCTGATCTCTCAGGTAAGAATTCATGGAAGAATTCTTTTCAGTATTTAACTAAGAAAACATAGTAAGGAAATTATATATGAAATGCTTTAAAATAAAATTTAAAACTTTAAAATTTCAGAGTTAAATATCACCTTACGCTTTTACGGTACAGATAATTAGAACATAAAAATCAGAATTACATTATCTAGACTAGGGTCACATTAACTACAAAGTCTTCCTATTCAAACTTCAGAATGAATACTGATGGAAAACAGAGAATTTTCTACATAAGCAACATAAAGCACAAGGAACATATGTGAAATAATATAATTCCCTTTTAACAAGTTTCACCAACTGATTTTCACAATACCATATTGTCTGATTTAAAAAAACAAACCTGCTATACAGGTTATCCCAAATGTTCTGAGGCAGCATCAAAACCAGGTCTTCAATATAACTAGCTTTTCGTGGAGGAACACCTAAAAAAGTTCAGATGGGTGAGTCTCATTCTTAAATTCCTTTATACAACTTTTAAAGGTTAAACTCATTTTTAAACTGATTAATCAATGGCATTTTTAAATCATTATTCTTAAAAATTAAGTAAAAGCGTTTTTGGTGATTATGTTCCTAAAAATGAACATATTTCTTGAAGTAGAGAAAAACCAGCTAACTAAGATCTTCAAGCAACTTACATAAATCTTTACTAAACCTTGATTGTATACTGGGAGAAATCAAAGAAAACTAAGAGGCAATCTTTCCTTCATAGAGCTTGAGCTAGCAAAAGAAATGAGGCACTTACATACTTAACCATAATAAAAGGCAGTCACAGATAAATACCATTAAAAGTTTATGGGGAAATTAACTGGAAGAGCATTATGTTAGTAGTTCAAGTGGGGAAATAACAAGCGATAAATTCACATCCAGAAACCTTTCAAGGTTTAGGTTTCTATATCCACTACAGGATATTCCCACTACAAAAATAGTTAATTAACAAGAATATTGAGTCTTCAACCATGAAATTTAATCAAGGTGTCACACTAAGGTGTTATTTATCACGGGTACAAACACAAACATAGCCGATCACAAAGGCTTAAGTTATATATAGCAAATAAGTATATGAGGCTTTTTTGTTAAATTCCAAGTACGCTTTCATACTTCAGAAAAGAGCCACCTATTAATTTAGACAAAAGGGATAAGGATCATGGATATAGCTGGCAGCTGAATGCCTCTCGGCCAAGAAAAATAATGTGTAATAGAAGTCTCACTGTATCATAACTGGCTGTGTATATCTGTCTCTATTATGAAATTAGAGTGTAGAGAAGAGAAATATATCTTTGGTATTCACAGGGTTTAGAACAGATACTCAGTATCCCTTTTATGAAGAGGCTATATAAATCAAAGAAAAATATAAATTTAAAAAAAAAGCCAATTTCTGGAACTAGAAAATTAAACACATTTAAGTTAGACTGCAGAGGAAGAAATGAGAAAATAAGTGGAAGAGGAAAACTCTTGCCTCTTCCTAATTCGTAAATTATTTAACAGCAAACCCCTACCACTACTTTTCATTACAAAATTCCTTACCTCCATGAATACAGAGAAAATCATTATTTGAAATAGGACCAGGTTCAGCAAAAGTCTTAAATTTATTTAGCCACTGTCGAGAAATATAAAATTGAAGGAGACTTGGCTCCATTATGTTCAATAAATTTGCTATCCTTCTTCTCTCTTTTTGTGCCTCTTCACTGCTTTTCCTGTTAAGGACAATGATTCATTAAACTTAATATGCATTTTACTCCATCAGACTAGTAAATGGATTTTTCCTCTTCCTTATTAGACTCAGCATACACACTAATATTATGAATCTTTCTAGGCTTGGGACTTACTCAAGAGAAATATATTTTGTATCATCACCCCCCCAACTACTTATGTACTCCTAAAGGGCAACACTGTATCATAACTACTGAGAATCCACCTAACTACTGGCACACAGTACTCATTCAAATGTTTGTTAATAAGATCCATCTAATAATGTTTTCTTTTTTCATTAGCTAGTATTAAACCTTTTATAAGATACTGAAAAATTTATATATTAGCTTTATTAGCTCCTTTATTAGCTATTTTAGGAGAAAATTTGTACTTAATTCCTACCATCAGTGCCTAATTTATCAAAACCAATCTTTTTTTTAAAGATTTTATTTATTTGACAGACACAGTGACAGAGGGAACAGAAGCAGGGGGAGTTGGAGAGGGAGAAGCAGGTTCCTTGGAGAGCAGGGAGCCCGATGTGGGGGGTCGATCCCAGGACCCTGGGATCATGACCTGAGCTGAAGGCAGACGCTTAAGGACGGAGCCACCCATGCACCCCAAAGCCAATCTTTCTAAAACAAAATCTATTCCTTTGCCCTTCAACTAAATGATTTAACATTTTCCTAAGAAAGACCGTTTTGCACATAACCTTTCACTCTACTCACAAAATGAAATGAGAATGAAAACAATTTCTAATCTTTACTCAGCGAAACATTTTGAAAGTCTTAGAAGTTATAACCCCAAAGTGAGATGTTCTTCCATATTTGTCAAAATAGCCTACCCATGAGAATTACTTCCTTACCTATAGAAAAGAACATAAGCTTCTGCATTTTGCACAGTAGATTCTGAAACTTCAGTGACACTTTGATCATCAAATTCATACCAGTGATGGTTTAAATTGTTTCGGCAGTAGGCAATATAGTGTCCACCTGAATTTGAATTGAAAACATTTAAATAATTTCAGTAATACAAAATTAACATAAGAATTAAAGTACTTTTTAAAAAATTTTTATTTATTTGAGAGAGAGAGAGAGAGCGCACAAGCAGGGGAAGGAGCGGAGTGAAAAAGACAAGCTGACTCCCCGCTGAGTAGGGAGCCCAACATGGGGGCTCAATTCCAAGACCTTGAGATCATGACCTGAGCTGAAGTCAGATGCCTAACCAACTGAGCCAGCCAGGCACCCTAAGAATGAATCCTCATTTTTTTGAATCCTCAGTTCCTAGCAGAGACTGAGACAGAGCAAAAACTATGCTCATATTTTTCTAGTCTGTATCCTCCCACCACCACTTGAAATGAAAATAAGGACAAAAATACAAACTTAAAAAACCAGTGTAAAAATGATCATGTTAAAGTCCTTATTAAATTTTATATAAAATACAATTTTCAATATTTCAAACTTCATAGCAAAATTATTTAATTTCCTAAAATTTTCTGCATGCTTTTAACAAACCAAAATAAAATAAATTTTGAAATATCTATTTTTACATTTTTCCTTTTATTTAATCAAGTCTTATTGAAGAGATCAATTCAGATGGTTACTTTTTTTTTTTATCTAGACATATGTCAAACCTAATATACGTACTACTTGCAGTTCCATGATGACAAATGACTGACAGAAGATCATAGGTAACAATCTGAACTGGACTATCCTTAGCAAGAAATGGCTGAAGATCCAGACCTTCCAGCGGAAATGAAACATGGGTACTGATTTTGGTGGAAAACATCAGTTCATGTCTGAATCTTTTAAGATGGATGCACAAAATCTAAAAGATAAAGATTATTTAAAATTCTATTGTTTTGTATGCTAGCTAAAGGAGTCTATTAAATATAGACATTGAATTAAATGTCAAGGTTAAACATTACCCTGCAATTATGATAACCTGATTCCAAAGACATTAAGATGTAGAAATGGTGAAACCTGGTACTTCCCAATAAGTCACAGCTGTATGCTTTTCTAATTTTATATTGTATAACCTTTAAGATCCTACAATGTCTGATTAAACTATGTTCAAAACAGTTTTATAGATAAGGGCACTTATTTGCTATGTAACTCAGTATCTTAAAAATGGAAAATCCTAATAGGGTATATAAACACAGCAAATGGTCAATAGAACCACTCCATTTTTCAACAATGCTACATGGTACTATGTTACTGTTTTATGTTCCTACAAGATAAAATAAGCTTAATTATAATAAGGCCCATACCTCAGGAAATTTTTGCACTTTACAAAACTTTACTCCATTCCTTAACCTGGGGAGGAAAAAAAGAAAACAAATTTAAATTTAAATTTCCCATATGAATCTACAAAAGCTTTAGTATTTTTAATTTTTTTTTAAAGACTTTATTTATTTATTTGACAGATAGAGATCCCAGTAGGCAGAGAGGCAGGCAGAGAGAGAGAGGAGGAAGCAGGCTCCCTGCCGAGTAGAGAGCCCGATGCAGGGCTCGATCCCAGAACCCTGAGATCATGACCTATAGCCGAAGGCAGAGGCTTAACCCACTGAGCCACCCAGGTGCCCCTTAATTTTTTTTTAAGTAGGCTCCACGCCCAGTGTGGAGCCCAACTCAGGACTTGAACTCACGACCATGAGATCAAGAGTCAGACACTCAAATGCCTGAGCCATCTAGGCATCTCCAGTATTTTTAAATATACAGCAAAATCTTTTAGAAAACACAGGGACAAAAATGCTCGTTATTGAACTATATGCTACCAATTTAAAAACACATACTAATGAACATTGGAGTTCCTTATTTTTTAAAAAAAATAAATAAACAAGACTTCAGTAATAAAAATTTAGGGACTTGTTAATTCTTTGATGAAAATTTTTTAAAACAAATGTGCTAGTGTTATGGCCTGGTTATGTCTTTATAACATCCAGATATCAAGTAAAACGGGGTAAAACAGAATCCCAATTTTACAGAATTGGTTGGTCAGGTCAATATGTTTTAACTTTTTTTTTTTTTTTAGGTTTTTTTGTTGTTGTTTTTAAGTAATCTCTAAACTAAATATGGGGCTTGAACTGATAAACCCCAAGATCAAGAGTCCCAAGCTCCAACAGCTAAGCCAGCTGGGTGCCCCTGTAATTTTTGCTCTTTTTTAAATACATAACCTTTATTCTTTTATTATTTTTAATTGAAGTATAATTGACATGTAACAGTGTATTAGTTTCAAGTGTAAAATATAATGATGCAGTATTTGTATACATTGCAAAATGATCACTACAGTAATTTTTTAACAACCGTCACCACATATAGTCACAAAATTTTTTTCTTTTCTTGTAAGAAAGAAAATTTTTCAGATCTACCCTCTTACAAACTTTCAAATATGAAATACAGTATTATTAACTATGGTCACTGTTGTGTACATCACATCTCCATGACTTAAATTATAACTGTAAATTTCTACCTTTTGACCCTCTTCACCCATCTTGCCCTTTCCTCACTCCCACTTTGGCAATATAATTTTTATTCTTAAATGTGGGAACACATAACTTGAGTTCAAGGGTGGTTATTATTAATGATCAGTATTAATGTACACTTGACAGATACCTACTTTGGATTTGGGGTAGATGCAAGGTTCTGTTCCATCTTCACTATTATCTTTTTCCTAGTTCACGTTTTCAAGGAACATTCCCCCTCCAGGCCAACTCCCTCTTCAGCTATTAGCTACAGCTTCCAGACAAACTAATACATACTTCCCAATTCATTAGAGGTGGTTTTTTTCTTGGAGAAAGTACATAGCAGCCTTTCATCCTTATTGACCAAACAATACACCATTCCTTTTTTTTTTTTTTTTAAGATTTTATTTATTTGACAGAGAGAGAGAGAGATCACAAGTAGGCAGAGAGGCAGGCAGAGAGAGAGGGGGAAGCAGGCTCCCCGCTGAGCAGAGAGCCCGACGTGGGGCTCAATCCCAGGACCCTGGGATCATGACCCGAGCCGAAGGCAGAGGCTTTAAGCCACTGAGCCACCCAGGCGCCCCACACCATTTTTGTCATGAGAACCAACACAGATCAACGTTTCCCTGGAGTTACTGCTAAATAGCCAGATGTTTGTTATCATGAAGGTTCTAGTTCTTATTAGGACACCATTATTCTTCTATTATAGAAATTCAGAAAAATTTCCCAGTTCACACAAATATATCTGCCTTCAATTCTCCAATTACTTTTCTTTTCTAACTGACCACCAAGAAGCCTTAAAAGCTTGAATTTATTACAGGACATTTAAAAGGAAACTAGCAGATATAAAGAAATAATACTGTATTTTTCTTAAACTTCTATTTGGCCCTCATACAACAGGTACCTCAAAGTTGGCATAACATTTCCGAATTTTCTACAGATTTGAAACTTGTACCTTTATAGTCACTCTGACTTCCTGAATCTAGTCTGTTAACATGGTAGTTCAGAAGAGAATATTGCCTTATTTATGATGGCAAAACTTATATAATGAAAACGTATGTTACACATCCTAGTATATCTTTTATACCATAGTTAGAAATGTTTTATGTAAAATTACATACATAATTTATCTCAAAATATAAATAAACTTTTTCATCTTAGATAAGCTGATTAAATTTATCAAACTTTTACCTCAAATTTGTTTTATAGAACAACCTGTCTTTATTTTTACTAGGACAAAGCTTGCCAGCCTTCATTTTACTAAATAAGATGCAAAATTCGCTTGACATACCCAATTCAAATGAACAAGAAAAATACCATTTATAATACAAAACATGCGATTCAGAACACCGTCAATGACACTTACTTTTTGCATTTTTCACAACTGTACATATTGTCACCTGGAAATAGAATAGATCTGGTCAATCCTCTTAAAATAAAAGTAAGTTATTTTCTTTTAGTTCTGCAATTCTTGGGGTTTGCCACATGCTGATTTTGCAGCACAGTTACACAAGGCTCACATTTTTAAGTCTCTGCTCAAGAGTCAGCTCATGATGTTTACTTTGCCCAAAATACCCTCACCTCACTCTCTTTTCAACCCTGAAGGCCTAACTCAAATAACATCCTTTCCATTTACTCACTCAGCAGACTTTACTGACTGCCTGTTACATATCCCAGCAAGGTGCCAAAAACACAAAAACAGTGGTGTATCTTAAATATTATGGAGGAACTCAAAGTACTCCACATATACAGTTCTTTTATATGGGTTGAATTTTCCCTTCTTTGACTCCCAGAGCAGTTTTAAGACACCTCACTTACATACTGTCTTACACTACAGAAATCTGTGTAAATTATTTCAGGATATAACTTATGTTATTTATGTTACCATGGTAGGTACTGGCAACTATGCTGATATGGGCAAGTACTATTTAAGCCACCTTAAGACTTAGCTTTTATAAACACATTTTATATAAATATAAAGATAAAATATAAAATATATAAATATAAAATGTATTAATATTTCATATAAAATGTCCCACTAGTATTTTAGATCACACACAACAATTCAGCCATAGTTGAAAACTGTTTCATATTTACCTTTCAGTTCATCTCTGGCGAAGAAGGCAGCAAGACAATCTTGCAAGGTTACTATTGGACCCCAAAACCAGCTAGGAACACATGAGACAACAAACCTGAAACATTATTGACAGAAAAAAAAAAAAAAGCAAGTGTTCTGCCAGTATAGCAGAAACAGCAGTTTTAACAATCAATTAATAGAAAGAAAACGCATACATACCTCTTCACATATTCCATGAAAAACGCTATCCACCCTTGTGGAGCATATGCTTCACCACATGATCCTGCTTTGACTATAGAAGTTGGGTGACTGGATGAATGCAGCTTAGCAAGGTCTTCCTTGCCAGGAATTGGCAAGGACAGATCTTGAAAGGTCTCGAGGGTTACAGACACCTAAAATTGTTTCGTGTTTAAAATGGAATGAAAATAATCCAACATAGACATTTATAAGAACAAATCTTAGACGTCCCAAAGCAATTCATAAGCAAAAAATGAAAAAATCAGTAACAGTAATGGCAACGGCAAAAATACTTGCTCTGAACCAGGTGCTGTTCTAAATTTAATCTTCACATAATACCTCATAAGGACACTGCGGCATAGAGAAATACATACAGACACTACAGACTCAGTACCAAACTCTTAAGCACTACTACTGCATTTATTTTTGGAAATGATCTTCTCATGATAGTTTTTAAATGTTTTTTAAAAAAGAAGTAAAACCTACCATGTAATTTTTAAATAGCTGAAAACATTTCAGGATGATTCCATTTAAATATCTGGTACCCAAATAGCCTACATTAAAATGATCCTACTGAAAGCCCTCAGATTTGACTTAAGAACCTAATACAGTAATTGAAAACTTATTTTTGAGGGTTTTTTTTTTTTTGAGAGAAGTCATTTCATATTCCTTAATTCTGAGATTTAGAGATATGATTTAAAAACTCATGATTTTAATTTATGCTCAGGTGTATGAATCTGACACAACCTTTATTATCTGAGCCCTAATCTTAACAGAGGAAAATATTTATAAGCCACACCACCAAATGTAGTACATTCACAGCCTTGTGCCTGCAAATAGAAACAGTTTCCCAGCATATTAATTTTGCCAGCCTTGGGAGAATATGCGTGTGTTATACACTGTTGCTGAGCAACACATCACCTTTGTATGTGACCAGAGATGAAAAACTGAATTAATTCTTGTTGCTAATGCATGCCTGTCCAATGACAGGTCAAGACCCATACTTTCAAAATGATGTTGCTATTACTTCTAAAAACACAAATTCTACTCCTAGAATTAATTTATACTGATGTAAACAGAAGAAATACACGTACAGCCCTCAGCAGCAAGGAGAAAAAAATAAACTTTTCATCCCATTGGTCAAGTTTTTGTTTTGTTTTAAAGAGCATTTGACAGAAATTCCCTGTGTATTATAATTCTCTCATACTCACCCTGTCACAAGTCAGACACTGCACTGAACTAATAATTGTTCCATCAAATATGTCTGAAATAACACTTCGGTATTTCTTGTGCTGTTTTTTCCTCTTTGGAGATGATGCAGATTGAGCTAGGATTGAAAAACAAGTGTAGAACATTTTTTTAAAAAATTGAGGTAGTTCCTTTAGCATTTTTCTCTGGAATCCTTTAGAATAAAATTTACAATACTAATGAAATTCTGTCCAAATACCATTCAAGAGAATTACTTAAAAAAAAAAAAAATCCCTACAAAAAACCAAGATGAACTAGAAGGTGTTTGGTCTCCTCAGCTCGACTTCAATCAGAATAAATTTTGCTGGGACGCCTGGGTGGCTCAGTTGGTTGAGCCGCTGCCTTCGGCTCAGGTCATGATCCCAGCGTCCTGGGATCGAGTCCCACATCGGGCTCCTTGCTCAGCGGGAGCCTGCTTCTCCATCTGCCTCTGCCTGACACTCTGTCTGCCTGTGCTCACTCTGATAAATAAATAAATAAAATCTTTAAAAAAAAAAAAAAAGAATAAATTTTGCTTTTACTTATTTGTTTTTGCATCCAAGTAAGGCCTTATTTGAAGAAAGGATTCTATAATTAAGTTTTGAGAGTTTCTTTATATATTCTGGATACAAGTCCTTTGTCAGCTATGTGATTTGTAAGTATTTTCTCCTAATCTTATCTTTTCAATCTCTTAACAGGGTCTTTTGCCAAGAAAAATTTTTATTTTTTCTTTTATCGATATTGTTTTTGATATCTTTAAAAAACTTTCTAACACGAGGTCATGAACACTTACTCCTCCTTATGTTTTTTCCTAAGAGTTTTAGAGTTTTACATCTCATAATACTGGAATTCCCATGCACAGCCAAGTGGGAATGCAAAATTATACAGCTATCCTGGAAAACAATTTCATATAACATTAAGTGTAAAACCAATGTAAAACCCAGTAAGCCCCTTTCTGGATGTTTCCTCTAGACAAACTTACAATCACACAAAAAACCTGTACACAAAGGCTTATAGCAGCATTCTTCATAATTGCCAAAAACTGGAAACAGTTCAAATGTTCTTCAGAGTGAATAAATAAACAGTACTATAGTCCTATACAATGAAATACTACTCTGTAATAAAAAGGAACTATTCAGACATGCAACATGACTATATCTCAAATGCATTACACTAAGTGAAATAAGCCCATTTCAAAGGCTATCAACTATATGATTCCATTTATATGACATTCCAGAAAAGGCAGAGCAATAGTACAGAGAAGAGATCAAAAGGGCTAGGGTTTGGGGAGGGGTGGGAGAATGATCTGATTACAAAAAGGTAATATAATGGAATTCTTTGGGAGTGTTAAAACTCTTCTATATGCTGTTTGTGGTGGTGGTAACAAGAATCTATCTATGTGTTAAAATTCAGAACTCTACACCAAAAGAGTGTAGATCTATACAAATTTGTGCCACACACACACACACACACACACACACACAAATTTCAAATCATGGTTGTATAAAGTTATACTGTGAATTTTAAAGTATTGAATATTTCATAATTAACACTTTATATTATCAACGCAAAGGAATCCGAGTAACTGAAACTTCTACCTTTTTTGTGTGTGGCTGCCAATCCTGGCCACAAATTGCCTGATTTAGGAGGGCTTGCTGATAAACGTGGATTAACACCTTCATTTGATGGGAGGATCTGTGATGTAGACAGGTCATTCAAATGGACATCAGTAATGTATTCTGTAATATTTAAAATTTGTATTATTTTCTCAAATAGTAAAACTATCCCACTTGTCAAATAATATTAATATAAAGGTTTCTTCATTTGAGATTTTGAACACAATTCACATTAACAAATGTCAAATGAAATATTTGATAGACAAAGTCCTTGTTAAGTAAAATAACAGTAATTTTCCACCTAGGAATCCAAATAATGTATGTAACACGCTACTGCTATAGGCAATTCAGGAAGTGATCAGTGGAAACATAAAGCCAGAGATGATTACATTTATTCTTACTTAGTATCTTTTAATATTTGTGACAGTTTTTAAAAAACTTCAAAACCATGCAGGAGGAAAAAATGTCATTCTCTCAAACTAACATTATAATCAAAATCTAAGAAGAAATTCAGGCATAAGTAAGAACAAATTATTTTATTCTTCTGGGATAAAAGAAAATACATTCCTTTATTATGGAAGGGCCTTCTTTTGAAGAAAATTATGAATCAGGAAAATAAAAGCTTCATGACAGCTATCTTTAGAGTTTGTTGTTGGACTCTTAGCACATAACACAGATTCCAGGGCAAGGGATTGTGCTCAATTAGTATTTGAGTGAGGAAAAGAGAATTGTTCAAGAAAGATCCTAAAACAGAATGACTTCAGGGATTTTTCCAGATGCAAAATAAGTGACTTTTATTACTTACACATAGGGCATTTCTCATGATTTCAACCATGACTAAAAAAAAAAAAAAAAGACTACTTAATACTGAAGGAAGAAAGGGTAGGAGACTCACTCTAGGACTTCCTGAAGAGAATAAATGTAGTATTATCAAGGACAGGGATTGGCAAATGTTTCCTATAAAGGACCTCATAATAAATATTTCAGGTTTTGCATGCCATATATGATCTTTGTCACATTTTTAAAATCAGGTCTTTGTAAAATGTAAAAACTCAGATCCCTGACCTAGGTCATCAATTAGTCACTGTGTATAAGAACAAGTTCTGCTACGGAACAATAAAGAACCACTAACTCCCTTAAACAGGCTTTTGACAAGGATGGACTGAATAGGAGTCTACAGCAGCCTAAGTTAAGTCTTTCAGTACTGACAGTTCATGTATTTACTGACTAAACAACTTCTAAATACATTTAAACTCTAAACATAGGCCACTATAATTTAGGAGCTTAACATGTTTTCCTGACGAAAACACATTTATGTGCTGTACATAGGTGGAACCATTAGGATTCCCGTACTCAAGGAAATATCCTTTTCCTCAAGGAATTTTGCGTTCATTCAATACCTAATAAAATGTTTAGTAGTTTCATTCTTAGAAATTACAGAAGATAAACCATTTTATATTACTTGTCCGACACTTATTTTAAAAGATCAGATAGTTTAAACTTCTGATGGTTTTTTTTAATGTACTTTAAAAAACTGGAGACCGGGGTGCCTGGGTGGGTCAGATGCTTGAGCATCTGCCTTTGGCTTAGGTCATGATCTCCAGGTCCTGGGATGAAGCCCCGCGTCGGGGTCCCAGCTCAGCAGAGAGTCTACTTCTCCCTCTCCCCCTGCTTGCACAATCTCTTTCTTTCTCTCTCTCTCTCAAATGAATAAATAAGATCTTTAAAAAGAAGAAAACAAAACGGAACAAAAAACTAAAGACCACATTAAGCCAGATAAATTAATTCCTCAAGAAATGAAAGTAAAATGCAAAGCAACCCAACTCAATTACCTTTGGCCAGATGGCCACTTGCTCTTTTCAAAAGAACACTGACTAGTATTATGATATAATTTATCATAACAGGGTTCATTATAGTTAAACTCTTACATCAAAACATATGCCAAATATTTCATAGCTGATATGACTCCAATGACAACAGTCTAAATCGAAAAGTATGAAAGATTACAAAACCGCAATTTAGGTTATTTTGCTTCTTGCCCAGGATCTCAACAGAATCTGCATAAAATGACATTAACACTCACATGCAAATATTGCTAACTCTACTAGGTGAAAGCCCAAAAGTAACCACTATATAATTCCTTTCTTCAAACTGAATTACATAATGTGATATACTGCACACAAATTAAGCTAAAGTTACTAATCAGCCTATTTTGTTTTTATTATGCTAAATATAAACTATTAACATGTAAATTAGAAATGTGTTCTGATTTTACTGAGATGCCATGCTGATTCCCCCCCAAAAATCAGAAATCAGTGAAATTACAAATATAATCTTAAATACAAATAGCCACACTTGCACACATGGTCTACGAATGAAGCACTACCATTTTCAAAGTATTAAATTGTCACCTGAAGCTCTGCTGTGTATTTGCACTTTGACAGTTTCCTGGTTGTTCAAGTCAACTGTTTCAGACACAGAGTCTCTATCTTTATCTAATTCTCCTTCAGAATTTACTTTATTAATCTTATTGCACATCTTCTCTTTTTGCCAATCTTTTGCCATTTCGGAATTGTTCTCATCATCCTGAATCAACATTGTTGTTTCGTTATTATCTTCAGAAAAGCCTCTAGAGCCATTTTCATTTTCTGCTTTATCACTGCTGCTACAAGATTCACAGGATTGAAAATCTACATCTGATTGGCTCTTGTCTTCTTCCATGGTCTCCTCAGTCGTTATAGTTTGAGGATCTTCCTCAACTTCCATGACCTGTTCTTTTAACTCTTCATGAAGCAGATCCATTAAACATCGAAGGAATTCTTGAGCATCCTAATATATAAGCAACAAAGATATTACCATTTCATTAAAAACACGTGCATGTAGAAATGTAAGAAAAAATACACAGAATGTGCTTATCAAAGGATTTCTAAATGTGCAGCATTATGCTAAAGAAACACCAGGCATTGAAAGCAATGGAAGCCCTAAGTTCTAAAAAGTTATATAAATAAAACAGAAGTAATTTAAAAATGAAACAAGAGGGTGCCGGGGTGGCTCAGTGCGTTAAGCCTCTGCCTTTAGCTCAGGTCATGATCTCAGGGTCCTGGGATCAAGCCCCACATCGGGCTCTCTGCTCAGCAGGGAACCTGATTCCTCCTCTCTCTGCCTGCTTCTCTACCTACTTGTGATCTCTCTGTCAAATAAACAAATAAAATCTTTAAAAAAAAAAAATGAAAGATGATGTAGAGGTCAGCTTTTAGTACTGCTGCTACTTTTTTTTAATTTTATTTTTTTTAAGATTTTACTCTGCTGCTACTTTTAAAAAATGGAGAAGGTATAAAGAAAACATGGATTTGCCTAATAGGACAATTAGAATTCAGAGATGTCCTAAATTCAAATATTTTATAAGTTTGGCTTAAAATTAAAGTTCATCCAATCTTGTGCTGTACCTCAAAGGAAAAATCCGTGATCAACATAGAATGCTTTTCGAAAATACAAATCTGTGGGTACAGGGATATACAAAATGGGTGAGGGGGAGTGGAAGGTATAGGCTTCCAGTTACATAATGAACTAGTCATAGGGATGAAAGGTATAGCACAGAGAATACTGTCAAAAGTATCATAATGGTGTTGTATGGCAATAAATGGCAGCTACACTTGTGACGAGCACAGCATGACTATGTAATATTGTTGAATCACGACACCATACACCTAAAAAAATGCAATACTGTGTGTCAGCTACACTTCAATTAAGAAAAAAAGAAAAGAAAATACAAATTTGAAAACCCAACTTATATGTACCAAATCTGTGTCTGGTGATCCAGGAATGTGCACCAGAAAAAATCTAAAGGGAACAGGTATGATTTTGAAAAAGAAACACATGTGAGGGCCAGGTGTTAACATTAAAGGAAACTATATAAAGGTACGGTTTCAGCCATCAGTACAACTACAAAAACAAAACAAAACAAACAAGTAAATGAAATGAATTAAAACCCAGAAACAGACCCTATAAAATATTAATGTAAGCATAAAAATTAATAAAGAAGAAATTTTAAAAATCAGATAAGAAAATTCTTAAATCTGTAGTTTGGTACGATTAGTTAACTCTGTGAAAAATGAAATTTGGATTGTAACACAAAATAAATGACAGATTAGAGAATTTAATATTTTGAAAAATTAAGCATTAAATATAGGTGAAAATTTATCTCTAGATGTGTAACTTTTTGAAGCTAAAAGCACTAAAAGAGAGACATATTTATCCAACACAAATTTAACAATTTCTAGAAAAACATAAAATTACAAGAAAGGTAGAAAAATATAAACTAAAAATATGAGAACAGGTTATTATTCTCAGTAAATAAACAGAGTAAGTGATGACCTAAAACAATGGACAAATAAATTACAAAGGAAGAAATACAAATAACTACATAAAAGATAATGCATAATGGCATTTTGCGAACTTATTAAAGATTAGTGTTATGAATGAAAAAGAATAAAGACTTACCTGCTGAGAATAGCCCCGAAATGTTGGATTTACTGTTTTAATTCCTTGAAACAGGGTAGTGGGCACAACAGATCCTGGCCTAAGTAAGAAAAAATTTTAATGAGAAATTTGTGACTTTTACTTTCCATTTCAGAAATTTAGCAATCAAGAATTCAAGCTGTTAAAGTATTTCCCAAAAAAATCACTAAAAATTGCCCAGTACTATGTTGCATAGGCTCACCAGAACAGCTTACTAATAATACTCAAAATACATTTTATTGTTCTCCACCCTAACGAAATGGTCATGCTCTACTATGACTTTTCAAAAATACTTGTAATTACTTAAAACAAAATTTTAATTCCTTAAAATTCCGGGGATAATAATTAAGATAAATGTACACAGTACATTGTCTAAATAAGATTTTTCTGAATTTCATGTGTTTTTTAAAGATTTTATTTATTTATTTGACAGAGAGAGACATAGTGAGAGGGAGAAGCAGGCTTCCCGCCAATATGGGGCTCAATCCCAGGACCCTGAGATCATGACCTGAGCTGAAGGCAGATGCTTAACAACTGAGCCACCCAGGTGCCCCTGAATTCCACGTTTTTATTTGAGTATAGCTGACGTTAAGATTTTAAAACCAGCATCAACTAACCATGAAAACAAAAATGAAAAGCCAACCAAATTATGAGATTTAACCACCTTTAGAACTTCATACTGACAAAGTTTAAAGTACAGATTCAGGTCAAAGAATCTTAAAACAGCAGGTAAGGGGTAGTTCTAGCTACACAGAAAGGAACTTAGAAACATTAGAGCCCGCAGCAGCACTGGATAACACCCAATGGGGATAAACAACAATGGCTCTCTGGCTCTCTAATGTTAGAGGTATAAATGGCATCTACTTCATATCCCAAAAGAACTCATTAAGATCATCTTCTATGTTTTACAAAAAAATAAACTCAAAGTAGATTAAAGACCGAAATGTAAGACCTGAATCCATGAAACACCTAAAAGAAAACATAGGCAATAATCTCTTAGACTTACCCTTAGCAATGTATTTAGGAATATGTCTCCTCAGGCAAGGGAAACCAAAGCAAAAATAAACTATTGGGACTACACTAAAATAAAACGCTTGTACACAGAAAGGGAAACCATCAAGAATACAAAAAAGCAACCTAGTAAGTGGGAGAAGGTATTTGCAAATGGTATATCAAATAAGGGGCTAATATTCAAAATATATAAAGAAGTTATACTTTACTAATGAAATTTTACAGTAGAAATCATTAAGATCTCAAACTCTTACAAGGTTTATTTTTTTTTTAAGATTTTTTATTTATTTATTTGAGAGAGAGAAAGCACACAAGCAGTGGGAGTGACAGGCAGAAGGAGAGGGAGAAGCAGGCTTTCTGATGATCAGGGTGCCGGATGCAGGACTTGATCCCTGAGCTGAAGGAAGATTCTTTTTTTTTTTTTTTTTTTTTATTTATTTGACAGAGAGATCACAAGTAGGCATAGAGGCAGGCAGGGGCAAGGGGGAAGCAGGCTCCCTGCTGAGCAGAGAGCTCAATGCAGGGCTCGATCCCAGGACCCCGAGACTATGACCTGAGCCAAAGGCAGAGGCTTAACCCACTGAGCCATTCAGGTGCTCCTGAAGGCAGATTCTTACCCCACTGAGCCACCCAGGCACCCCTTACGAGGTTTTGGGTTTTTTTTTAAAGATAACTGGTGATTGTTTTCTTACAGGAAAGGTTGAGCAGTTCTTAGAAACATTTAAAAAGAGGGGCACCTGGGTGGCTCAGTGGGTTAAAGCCTCTGCCTTCAGCTCAGGTCATGATTGATCCCAGAGCCCTGGGATGGAGCCCTGCGTCAGGCTCTCTGCTCAGCGGGGAGCTTGCTTCCCCTTCTCTCTCTGCCTGCCTCTCTACCTGCTTGTGGATCTCTGTCTGTCAAATAAATAAATAGAATCTTTAAAAAAAAAAAAAAAGAAAGAAAGAAAGAAAGAAACATTTAAAAAGGACTAATGGCAAAGGGCACCTGGGTGGCTCAGTTGATTAAGCATCTATCTGACTTTGGCTCAGATAATGATCTTGGGGTCCTGGGATTGAGCCCACTTCAGACTCCTCACTCAGTGGGGAGTTGGCTTGTAAACCTCTGCCCCTCCCCCCACTCTTACTCTCTCTCTCTCAAATGAATAAAAATTTAAAACAAAACAAAACAAAAATGGACCAGGGTACCTGGGTGGCTCAGTTCATGACCCCAGGGCCCTGCGATCAAGCCCTGCATCTCCCACTCCCCCTGCTTGTGCTCTCTGTCTCTCTTTCAAATAAGTAAATAAATATTTTTTCAAATAAATAAATAAAATTTTATAAAAGGGACTAATGGTAAAAGCAATTTTTTACTAACAAAATTAGTAAAATATTACACTAATTATTCTTCTAATGCTACACTTTAGAGCAAATAAATATGAGAAAAATGAACATTCATGTAAGTATCTATGGTCTGATTTTAGCATTGTCAGAATGCCTACCCCTGCATTAAAACTCAAGCATCAGTAACAGCAGCTTTAGCAGTTCAACATTAGATGTCCAGTCCTGATATTTCATTTGGCTCTTCAGTTTGAAATATAACATGCCCTAAAATGAACCTGTCGCAAATCTACTTTTTTCAACTCTACATACATGCACCTCCATCCTTTTAATATTTGATATTCATTTAAAAACATAACAAAGAGAATAAATACATTAAGTACATACCTGCTTTTATGCCAGAGTTCTGTCATCAGTTTGAGATAACTTTTGCAAATGGCTGGTTTCTTATCTGTTCGAGCTAGTCCTCCACAATGAAGAAAAAACTGTGTCAAAGGTGGACTAATTAAAATAAAAAAAAAGGAAAGAAAAATGTTAAAGTGGAATCAAAGCTTAATACCGACTGACTTCCAAGCATTCAAGGAATAGGCAGCACATAGAGCCACATGCCTAGAATTACTTTGCTTCCTTTTACAGCTTCACATTCATGTTCTACCC
Organism: Lontra canadensis; assembly: GCF_010015895.1. Taxonomy (NCBI): domain Eukaryota; kingdom Metazoa; phylum Chordata; class Mammalia; order Carnivora; family Mustelidae; genus Lontra; species Lontra canadensis. The sequence goes on from NW_022631034.1 coordinate 11,090,284, forward strand.
ATTCAAATCAAATTTGACCCCACCCTATCAGACTCCTCAATGGTGCCACATCCAGTCAACACCTTTCATTTCCCTCTTAATAGCATTTATTTACAGATGACCTACCCCTCATTCTTCAGCAACTTGCTTCTTCTGAACAATGATGAATTTTTCTACTTTTCTTCTTTACCTCTGGCAACTCTTTTCCCTCTTAATTGTTCTTTTTGCTCTTACCAGATATATAAATATCAAGGTTCCTCAGCACTTGATCTTATGACTTTTCCTGTCTTCCCTATATACTCTTCTCCTGGGGTGACTTTAAATTTTCATGCTCATGCCAGACAGTCAAATTTATGAAAGTCAAATGTCTCATCTAAACTCCAGATTTATATCAAATACCCAAATTTAACATGATCAAAATTTAACTTTCAAATCAATCTAGTCTTCCTCTAAGCTTCTACATCTCAGGAAGTGGTACTACTATCTATCTGGTGGTTCAAGTTAGCAACTTAAAAGGCAATACCGTCTTTATGAGTGTGATTAGCTGGAGGGAACCTCTGTGAGTCTTTTCAAATAGTTACATGAAACAGACTGGACAAAGGACCAAACCCTGACCCAGAACAAATTGGCTATCTTAAAAAGATATTCCATGCAAGTGGAAATGAAGAGAGAATGGATAGCTATATACTTATATTACACAAAGCAGATTTTAACTCAAAGCTGTAACAATATATAAAGAAGGGCATTATAAAATGATAAAGGGATCAATTCATCAAGAGGGTAACATTTGGGGTGCCTGGGTGGCTCAGTGGGTTAGGCCGCTGCCTTAGGCTCGGGTCATGATTCCGGGTCCTGGGATCGAGCCCCGCATCGGGCTCTCTGCTCAGCGGGGAGCCTGCTTCCTCCTCTCTCTCTGCCTGCCTCTCTGCCTACTTGTGATCTCTGTCAAATAAATAAATAAAAAATCTTAAAAAAAAAAAAAAAGAGGGTAACATTTGTAAATATTTATATACCTAACAGAGGGCCAGCTAAATATACAAAGCAAGTATTAACAGATCTAAAGGGAGAAATAGGGGCGCATGGGTGGCTCAGTGGGTTAAGCCTCTGCCTTCAGCCCAGGTCATGATCTCAGGGTGCCAGGATCGAGCCCCGCATCGGGCTCTACTCGGCTGGGAGCCTGTTTCCCACTCTCTCTCTCTGCCTGCCTCTCTGCCTACTTGTGATCTCTCTCTCTCTCTGTCAAATAAATAAAATCTTCAAAAAAAAAAAAAAAAACAGGGAATAATAAATAGCAATACAGTAACAGTAAGGGACTTCAATACCCATCTTTAATCTTCCAGACAGAAAATAATGAAACACTGGACTTAAACTACATATTATTAGACCAGATGGACTTAACAGCATCTGCCTTTGGCTCAGGTCATGATCTCAGGGTCCTGGGATCAAGTCTTGCACTGGGCTCCCTGCTCAGCAGGAGGCTTGCTTCTCCCTCACCCACTCCCTCTGCTTGTGTTCCCTCTCTCACTGTCTCTCTGTCAAATAAATAAAAACTAAAAGAAAAGGAAAAATGAAAAAAAAATCTGAATACTGTGACTTTTCCACCTAGCGAAAAGAGTAAAATATTTTCATAGCATCCCCTAACTAAAAATAATTTGAGAAATTAGTTCAAGCTCATGTTCTACATGTAAAAACAAATAACTTGCTCAAAGACACACAACTACGTAGGGTCTAAGCGAGAACCAGAAGTCTCAGGAAACTATAGACATGAATAGAGTAACCCCACTGGGAAAATAATGGATTATGTCCCAACCCGGATTCCTGCCTACTCTACCTTGAGGATTAACAAGAAAGAAAAAAATAACTTTTTCAAGACATTTACATAGTTTGTTAATCCACATAATTTTCTAAATGGGATCATTTCAGAAAGTAAGATGGAAAGAGAGGAATGCATTGAGGATGGTGAGAAAAGTACAGCCAAGGATTTATGGGATCCTGTTGGCTAGGGAAATTGAATAGAATTATTATTCTTTCTTATATCACTATTAACGTATATTTCTTTCTTTTCTCCTCTCATTTTCTTTTCTTTTTTTTTTCCCTTAAGCATACTACAGCAGCATGGTTTCCTCCCACCCAAGTACTAACTAGACCCAACCTGCTTAGTTTCCAAGATCAGAAGAGATCAGGCACATTCAGGATGGTACGCCCGTATACTAGCAGCATGGTCATCTGCTCCAAGAATGACTTCCTTTTTGTCTTCCGCAAAGAATGACTTTAAAAAAGTTATACGAAACTAATTTAACTACTTACCAATTAGAAAGAGCCTGCAAAGCTGCATTCATATAACAAGTATTTCCAATGTTTTTCAAACCTGTAAGACCTATTTAAAAAATCATAAATTATGTTATCATTCAATAATGCAATGACTTAATTTTATAAATGTTTACCGAATATGTAACTATATATGGTACTTATTATGGTTCCCAATCTAGGCTAAGAAAATAAAAAATAGGGGCACCTGGTGACTCAGTGGGTTAGAGCCTCTGCCTTCGGCTCAGGTCATGATCCCAGTGTCCTGGGATCGAGCCCCGTATTGGGCTCTCTGCTCAGCGGGGAGCCTGCTTCCTCCTCTCTCTCTGCCTGCCTCTCTGCCTACTTGGGATCTCTCTGTCAAATAAATAAATAAAATCTTTAAAAAAGAAAATACAAAATAGGAGAGCCTGACCTATCAATTGGACCAGTTGATGGAGCATAAGACTCTTGATCTTGGGGTTGTGAGTTTGAACCCCACAATTTTTCAAAAAAATTAAGAATTTAAAAAAATACATTATGAAAAAAAATTTATTAATGGAAATACAAAATAACAACTTGAACAACTCTGACTTCAGGCTTGTACAGGTGTTAATTTTCAAATAATTATTTAAATACACATTTAAAAAACTAAAATTCCCTTGTATCAGTTACAAAACACAAAATCTGTACTATATTACATACAGATATAGTTTATACTAAGAATTGTGGGCTTTGGTAAAGTGATATCAGAGAAACCAAGCATCATTCAAAGTCGTCAGTCTACTTTCCTTACAAATACAATAATACAAAACTAAATTTTTTTTTGGTCATTAACATCAGTAGAGTCTCTTTCACTTCGGGAATTTGAAATTTTCACATTACACAGTTTCCTAAAGAAATGGGCAGTGCCATACAAAGGAGTGACAGGAGAATTATTTTACCTCTTGCCTTAAGTTCATCTTCTTCTTCCACTTCTATGTCCAAATCATCAAATACAGCAACCAGAGGAGTTTTTAATGTTGTATTGCTGGGTATTTTAAAATCCTTGATAAAAGAAAAGATAGCCAACTTGAAAAAATCTTTTATGTAAAAATTTTTTTAAATTTTATTTCATATACATCTACAGTCTAAAAGTTAAGAGATGTTATTTTAAAACTATTAAGAATAAACTCTGGTATTACTAATCAGAATAAAATTTATACTTATATCAAAAAAAAATTTACATTTGTAACTTGAAAGCAGTAAGGATTTACACTAGGTAAGAGCCTGTCATATTAAAATATGTACTTGAATTCAACAAAGCCACTTGTGACTTTTCTGAATTTAAACACAATTAATTCAGTGAATTCCAATCCAATTCAGTGAGATCACATCACGGCTAAAAAAAATCTAAGTGGAATAACCTACACTGTCTTCTCAGACTTCTTTAACTTTTTACAGGAAAAAAATACTTAAGTTATATTTAAGTATTTAAGTACAGAGACTTAAAAAAATCACTTAAAATTTTACCTCCCAGAAAAAACTTGTACTAATGACATTTGAATGGTTTCCAATATTATTATAACACACCAACTTATCTGTAGACCTATAATCTCTCCTGATCACTTGCTACCTTACTTATTTTGCATCCTTTTGTTCATATGAAATAGTTCACTTGTTTTAAATAGTAATAAAATATTCCAGAATTAATTTTCAAGTGTTGGCTTAACTCAAAGGTTACAACTAGTGATCTGCTAGTGCACACTTTTTTTTTTAAAAAAAAAGGAGACAAAGCCTAACAAAAGAAAAACTTTGATCTAATATTTTAAAAATTGGGAGAGCTCACATAAAACTCAGATTATGCAAGTTCTCTTATAACAGATGATCAAACCACAGTGAATCCATTTAGCAACACTCAGTTAAAGGAAGAAACTGAAGAGCAGCATGCACTTAGCATGTGCTCGGCTTCTCCAACTTATTATAGCCTTATTCCACCTCAACAATGCATGCATATGTACTTTTGTACCCACCCACTTTATACATTCGCTTTACTTTCCTGGTATCTGTAGATACTGAACATTTGAGTTGGCTCCATAGTCTCACTTAGTTATATTTAAGTAGAGACTTAAAAAAATCACTTAAAATTTTACCTCCCAGAAAAAACTTGTACTAATGACATTTGAATGGTTTCCAATATTATTTTATAATTAATGTTCCAATGAATTGGATTCAAATAGCATAGAAATTTTATACTAAAAAAATCTGTACAAATAACATTTTTTCTTCTGAGTAATTTCTTCAACAATGGGATCAGGAAGTTGCATGAAATTAAATTCATGCCTTTGACTGATGTTTTATAAATATATCTCACTAGAGAATTATTTACAAGCCATCAGAAAAGTATCAGTCTATTTATTCAACCAGGTTCAACATTCATTAAGAGTATGAAATCTCAGGATGCCTGGGTGGCACAGGAGGTTGAGCTATAGACTCTTGATTTCGGCTCAGTTTGTGATCTCATGGTCCTAAGATCAAGCACCATGTTGGCCTCTGCACTCAGCAGAGAATCTGCGTGGGATTCTCTCTCCCTCTGCTCTGGCCCTCTGCTTGTTCTCTCTCTCTGAGATAAATAAATAAATCTTAAAAAAAAAAAAGAGTATGCAGAAATGTCAACAGAAAGGTGTTTTAACTTACTTAAGTCAGGGATGATTATTTTATTAATGTGTTTTTATTTATATTTCGTTTTTGTGAACTATCTGCACTTAGTTTTTTCAACCACCTTTGAGCACCACCCTTATAAATTGTTATTAGTTCCTTATGTGATTACACTGTTACCACATTTTTGTTAATAATGCAAGAGTGTTCACACAAATTTACTTTCGGGGCACCTGGGTGGCTCAGTTGGTTAAGCAACTGCCTTCGGCTCTGGTCATGATCCCAGAGTACTGGAATCAAGTCCCGCATCAGGTTCCCAGCTCCACCGGGAGTCTGCTTCTCCCTCTGACCTTCTCCTCTCTCATGCTCTCTCTCATTGTCTCTCTCTCAAATAAATAAATAAAATATCTTTAAAAAAATTTACTTTCAAACTATCAAGGAATTAAAAAAAACACATTTCTGAATGATAAATATGAGTGGGAAAAACAGTAATGGTAATGTGGTGATTTACCCACTAGAGCCATTCAACAGTAAAACAAGAAATGCAGCAAGTTATACCTTGTCTAAAATCTAGTCATTTTAGTTATAGAATGTGTATGGCAAACTACTTTATTAGCATAAATGCCTACTATCAAAATATGATAAAGATACAAAAGAAAAATAGAAGAGTCTGTATCAGGGCTCCTGGGTGGCTCAGTGGTTAAGCATCTGCCTTCGGCTCAGGCCATGATCCTGGGATCCTGGGATCCTGGGATCAAGCCTGGTGTCATGCTCTCTGCTCAGCGGGAAGCCTGCTTCTCCCTCCCCACTCCACCTGCTTGTGTTCCCTCTCTTGTTGTCTCTCTGTCAAATAAATAAATAACATCTAAAAAATAAAAAATAAAAAAAAAGACCTGGTATCAAGGAAGAAAAGAATACAAATACAATGTGATTTTTATGACACGTGAGGAAAAATCTCATTAATGTGTTAATTAAACCATACAGAGCAAATGGGTAAAATAAGTTAGGAGCCACTGTTCTAATTTTTTCATTTCCTTTTTCCTCTTTTTATATAACTGAAAATTCTCAAAATTAAGTGACCAATCTTTGCAAGCCCATACATATTTTGGAACCAAACGTGAATGCTAAGCTTTAAAATATCCTATCTGGTTTTTGATAAATTAGTAAAATGTTCCTAGTAATATAAATGGGGGTAGAGAAGGGATAGAAATGAAAAAAAGTGAGCTGAATTAGTATTTCTAATTCCCTATCAAAGGCCTGCCCTCTCTCCTAGAACCAGATTGCTAGAAAAAGATATACTTTTTTAGAAAAAAGTATATACTTTTTATAGAAAAAAATATACTTTTTAACATTTTTTTTTAAGTTTTAAAATATAACAGGTGCCTTTCCATCTTCAGAGAGGTGGGCTTCGATCTTACCATAACCTATTACTCTACAAAAGAACAAAGGCTAACCTTATTCAATCAAGAAAAAAATGCATATTACATAAATTTTTCAAGTACAAATTAGGTACAGTTGTTTTAAATTTCAACTACATGATAAATTCTGAAATCACTACCTGAAAATGTATGATACTTTAGTTAAATAAAGTTAGATTATTACCTGGACATTGTTTTCTTGTGTTTGCTGAAGTGGTCTTACATGAGGCAAAGAAGGCTGAGTTCCTAATTTCCTATCCAAAAATACTTCTTTGCTGCAAGCATAACACCATACTCGAAGAGTGGTAAGGTTCACAGTTAGATAATGCTTTGTCTCCTATATAATTTCACAGGAGGAGAGAAGAGGAAACAAAATTAGATAGAGCTGAAAACATTTCAAAAGATCATATAAGGGGGCACCTAACTGGCTCAGTTGGAAGCATGGGACTCTTATCTCAGTGTCATGAGTTCAACCCGCATGCTGGGTGTAGAGATTACTAAAAAAATAATAAACTTAGGGGCAGCTGGGTGGCTCAGTGGGTTAAAGCCTCTGTCTTTGGCTCAGGTCATGATCTCAGGGTCCTGGGATTGAGCCCTGCGTCAGGCTCTCTGCTCAGCAGGGAGCCTGCTTCCCTTCCTTTCTCTGCCTGCCTCTCTGCCAACTTGTGATCTCTGTCAAATGAATAAATAAAACCTTTAAAAATAATAATAATAATAAACTTAAAAAAAATCATGTAAGAGAGGTGCCTGGTTGGCTCAGTCGGTTAAGCATCCAACACTTGGTTTTGGCTCAGGTCATGATCTCAGGCTCGTAAGACTGAGCACTGCATTCAGCTCTATATTCAGTGGAGTCTTCTCTCTCTCTGCCACTCCCCTCATTCGCTTGTGCTCTCTCTCTAATAAACAAATAAATCTTTTTTAAAATCATAAGATAAACTGCTGGCCTTTGATGAATAACAATATACTCAAAAGAGTTAAAACTGGAACACCAAAAACACATTCTTCCGGTAAATTGCTCAAGTACAGTGAAAAGTAACCCTACCCTAGAAATTATTCTATTGTCATTTTTTTACCACTGTTCAACATGAAGACAAACACAAGAGTAAGACTCTGCTTTACAGTTAGCAAATAAGTGTAATATAAGAAAATAACTGACAAAAGCACAGTAACTATTCCAGAATATCAGAGTGGCAAACCAATGAGCCCAATGACATGAGTCAAAGCAAAAAACAGCTCAAGCAATAGTGAACGTGTGATCTTGCATATATAAATCTCCGGCCTTTGTATGTATAATGATGCCTGAGAGCCTTGGGATATTCAGGCTTAATTAATTCTCTTGAAGAACCCAAACTGAGAATAATTGACACGACAGAAATATCAATGTGAAAAAGCCAGTTCATTCTCAAGAAACTTGCAGTCTAGAATGGGAGTTCTACCTAATACTAAAAAGAGGCATGCCAGAATTACAGACAAGCACCATACCCCAGGGTGAAGTAGAAAGGGAACTCTAGTTAAGAGGATGTGCAGAAGAAGGTAGTAAGAGTTGAGAGCTGAAGTTAGCCAGGCCCCATCACAAGCAGAGGCATCCACTCTTAACTTCAATCTTCACATCTCCTAAAATTCCAACTATCATCTTCATGAATCAGGAGGCATACTTCTCAATCATTACTCTCTTAATTACAACCCCAATCTAATACTGATCTTAGCAATTCCCCTCCCCACCTTCTAAAAAGTATAAGCTAAGATTTAACACCTCTATATGAAAAAGGTCAAAATTTTGAACTAAAACTTGAAATAATGTTGTATTTGCTTTCCCTTTCCTTAAGGCTCTCCTTAAAAAATATCCTACCTGAAAATTTTCCGTACATTGGGTGATATATTCAATTGTTGAATCACTGTATTATACACCAAAACCTAATACAACACTGTACTTTAACCAGAATTAAAATAAAAACTTAAAAAGCAAGCAAGCAAAGAAATAAATAGATAGAAAAAAACCTTCTATATCATACCTGAGAATGTATGGTGCTGTGATCTACTTGGGATTCACCACAACCAACATATGAACATCTATTCTGTAAATAATTATACAAGAAGAAAAATAAAGCATTTTATAACATGTATACATGTATAATAACACTGCAGTTACAATTAAGTTTTGATTACAGGTTTTAACTTCATGACTAAGTGACTTCACACAGTCAGTTATTTTAACGAAAAAGTATTGGGAAGAGAAGAATAAAATGAGAATAATTCTAAGCTAAAAGCTATGTCACCTCTAATAAAGGCAAGCACAAAATATTTTAATGATTTACTAAAACTCTGCAAAAGCACCACAAGTTAAAAACCCAAAGTTTGGGGCACCTGGTGCTCCACCTTGGTGGCTCAGTGGGTTAAGCCTCTGCCTTCGGCTCAGGTCATGATCTCGGGGTCCTGGGATCGAGTCCCATATTGGGCTCTCTGCTCAGCGGGGAGCCTGCTTCCCCCCTTCTCTCTCTCTGCCTGCCTCTCTGCCTACTTGTGATCTCTCTCTGTCAAATAAATAAATAAAATCTTTAAAAAAAAAAAAAAGTTTAGTTGAATGTTTATTATTATCAGTAATGCTCTTTTTAAAGTATATTCATTTATGAAATCCTTTAAGTGTCAAAAAATCTTATTTACCTTATTCAGATATAAATTTTTATAATACTAAACTTTTGGAAAGAAACATACATACCTCTAGGCATGCCCAAAGATTTGGTCCTCTGACTTTACAATCCTGACAAGTACCCTATGAAACAAAAATCACATAGACAACATTATCATTATATTGACACAGCCAAATACATACAATTGACTAGTAATATTATAGAAAAAAATTAGAGCTCATGAAACAGAGTATTGTAGTAATTTACTTAGAAAATACATATTTGGGAGAAAAATCAATCTAATTTTGTAAGGAAGGAAAAAACCCTGTATCTTACATGAGATTTTTGTATTAAGTCTTCTTTTGTTATTTCACCAACTGAATCCAAATGCAGACAATGGTTTCGAAAAGCTGCCATTTTGTTAGAAGTTTTTTCCTGTCTCCCAAGTATTTCCAAATGAGGTAATACCTATAGGACAAATAGCCAAAAAATATTAATTAAAAAATGCTAATATATTAAAAATTATTAAAATAAAGGACAGGGTGCCAGGGTGGCTCAGTCAGTTAAGCTGAGTTTAGCTCAGGTCATGATCTTGGGGTCCTGGGATCAAGCCCTGGATCAGGCTCCCTCAGTGGGAAGTCTGCTTTTCCTTCTCCTTCTGTCCCTCCCCCCAACTTTTGTGCATGCATGGGCACATGTGCTCTCTAATAAATAAAATCTTAATAAATAAGAAAAATAAAAATAAACAAAGGCTAAAATAATAAGCACATGTGTTTACAAGTCTACCCTAGAATATATTTTTCAAATATACTTAGATTACTTTCATAATTTAACTGCACATTGACAATTTCTCTACAAAATTAACATTTTATTAAAACTGATACCTATGTGTCAATGTAAATTTGTTTCTGCATTACTTTTGCTACTTTTCCCTTTCTCTCTCCCATTTCACATTTTAGAATATAAATAAAAGGGAGAAAGTTTGAGTTATTCAATTTAAGTACTCTTAACCCTTTTTTTTTGTTTGTTTTGTTTTAAGATTAACCCATAGGCTATAACAGGAATTAAAAGGAAAGAATAGTCAAATGGAAACATTTGTTTTCATACTAGCAGCAGCCCCTAGTGATGATATAAATGAAACTATCTGGTATGTTAGGAATATACCAAGATGGTCACAGATCAGAATTTCTCAACATTGGCACCACTAACATTTTAGACCAGATCTTTGTTGTGGGAGTTTGTACTGTGCACTGTAAGGTAGTTAGCAACATTCTTGCTTCTACCCTTAGATGCCAGAACACCCTCACCATTCTGAGCTTTAGCAACTACAGTATAAAATTGTGTCCTCAAAGGGACAAAATCATCCCATGGTAAAAACCACATTATCACAAGATCCTTTCAACAACCCTGAGGTAGAGTACCATTATTATCTTCATTTCACATACGGCTAAGAGAAGCAAATCTGACTGACGTCCCATTGTCAGCATTTGGCAGAACAAGGATTTCAATCCACCTATGTATCTTATAGGTAGGAGGAAGACTCTGAAGTCAAATAGAATTGAAGATACCAGTAAGAGCAGAATGGCATAACTAACTTATGGGGGTATTTGAAGGATTAAATGAGGTAGTACATGTCAAGTGTGTACATACACACACAGTACTATACATACACAAGGACATAAAATTTCATTAGGCATTCTGCAGCATCTCCTTATATATTTTTTTTATATGACCAGTAAGGTGTCATACCTGTCTTCCCCATAAGACCATAAGTTTAAGACTCAGTTTCCCATAGCAATTACAATTTTCCTAATATTCTTCAGGAATTTCCTCAATTCCATTAAACTAAACAGAAGGCAAAAAATTACCAATATACTTAACGTCCTTCAAGATATCACAATATTACAAATATAACTGAGAAAAAGAATGCTAGGAATACTACAATGTCACTAAATTTTATCTATCTCCACTGTAAATCTAATGAATCATGGAGCTAACTGACATACAGCATTCAATGCATACAAATCTTCTGATTGGTTCAAGTAAAGTGAGTGATTTCCAAGTAAAAGTCTCAAGTTTAAAATTCTGTACTTCTAGATCTTCTTTGTACATTCTTAATAATAAGGCCTTCCATGCCCTTGGTTTATCTTTGGGGTTTCAGAACACTATTTGGGAAGAAATAAGAACTTACTAGGAAAGAATAAACACTTATAAATGCTAAAATATTACCACATTACTAATACATTAAACAAAAAGTTTCAATGAAATAAAATAGTCCAAAATTATCTTGCAACCTATAAAATGCAAAGGAAATCACCCTGGGGGTTAATAGTGAATAAACAGTTATTTCTAAACATATTATTACATAAAATTAGGGATGCCTAGATGGCTCAGTCAGTTAAGCATCTGACTCTTGATTTCCACTTAAGTCATGATCTCAGGATCATGAGATCGAGCCCTGCATCAGGCTCCACACTCAACAGGAAGTTTGCTAGAGATTCTTTCCCTCTGCCCCTCCCCATGCTTATGTGTGTGTACATGCACTCTCTTTCTAAAATAAGAGGTCGTTAAACACTACATTATTACATAAGATTAAACAGCCATGCTCCAGACTTTCAGATGCGTGAAGTTAAACTTAAAATAACTGTTAATATTTTCCATTTCTTACTTATGTTTTAGGACATCTGGTAATCTTCCCCACCTCTCACTTCCTTTTGTGCTTAGATATTTCTTTCCTCTCAACCAATTATCTCTACTGCCAGCCCATTATGGAGTAACAGGAAACAGATTTATGCTCTAACCTTAATAAACTAAAAAGCCAGACAAAGTATATAAAACAATGGTTATCAAACATCAGACAATAGGCAACATGACAACTACCCCACCTTACTGCCTAGAAAGAACTTCTAAGCCATAGTATATATAGGAGAAAACCCAGAGTCCAGCAATCTCCTTGAGTTGAAGGGACAGAACTGAAAATGCAGAAAGGCCAAGGGGGCTAGAATTCATAAGGCAGAGTAACAGAGAAGAAACAACTAAATAAACTCAAGAGATTTGTAGAGGGCTACTATTAGGTTTTCAGCTGAGAACTGATAAGCATGCATGTACATGTGATTAAACTACCCTAAGCAAGGGAAAGTACTGGAAGGGAATAGGTAGAACAATCCTCACAGCCAACACAGATCTGTCTGTGCCACCCCCCCCAACAGTAACAGTTTAAAGCCTTCATAATATAGAAGGAATAAAGTACTCAGAGGGTATTTCCTCTGTAATAGGAAATAAAGTACCCCTAGACTAAAACTACTTTTGTTCTGCCTTTTAAAAGCTCAAAACAAGTATTATAGTGCCAAACTACTCCCAAGACACTTAACTGTGTCCCAGAACAAACTTAAGAATATTTAAAGAAAAAAAAAAAAAAAAAAAAAAAAACCAGCACCAGACAATACAGTAATAATGGCAATGCCTGGCATCCAATCAAAAATCACAAGACAGGAGGGGCACCTGGGTGGCTCAGTGGGTTAAAGCCTCTGCTTTTGGCTCAGGTCATGATCCCAGGGTCCTGGGATTGGGCCCCGCATTGGGCTCTCTGCTTGGCGGGGAGCCTGCTTCCCGCTCTCTCTACTTGCCTCTCTGCCTACTTGTGATCTCTCTCTGTCAAATACATAAATAAAATCTTAAAAAAAAATTACAAGACAGGAATGCAAGCTGGTACAGCCACTCTGGAAAACAGTATGGCATTTCCTCAAAAAGCTGCAAATAGAGCTACCCTATGATCCAGCAATTGCAATACTGGATATTCACCCCAAAGATACAAATGTAGTGATCCAAAGGGGCACCTACACCCCAATACTTACAGCAGCAATGTCCATAATAGTCAAACTATGACAAAAGCCCAGATCTCCAACAGATGAATGATAAAGAAGATGTGGTAAAAAACAAACAAACAAACCAGAAAACAAACAAAAAAAGAAGATGTGATATATATATATATATATATATATATATATATACACACACACACACACACACACAATGGAATACTATTCAGCAATTAATAAAATGAAATCTTGCCATCTGCCATGATGTGGATGGAACTTGAGTATTATGCTAACCAAAATAAGTCAATCAAAGAAAGACAATTATCATATAATCTCACTGATATGGAATTTGAGAAACAAGGCTAAGGATCATAGAGGAAGAGAGGAAAAAGTAAAACAAGACGAAATCAGAGAGGGAGACAAACCAGAAGAGACTCTAATAATCATAGGAAATAAACTGAGGGTTTATTTCCCTCTAGTGAGGGGAGTGGGGGGTTGGGGCAACTTGGTAATGAACATTAAGGAGGGCACGTGATATACTGAGCGCTGGATATTACATAAGACTGATGGATCACTGAACTCTACCTCTGAAACCGATAATACAGTACATGTTAATTAACTGAATTTAACTTTAAAAAAAAAACCACTAAAAAAAAGTATTGAGAAATAATTTTGTCCAGCATGACTGCACATCTCCTGTTCATCTGCCTCATTTTCAAGGCACCCATCTCATGTCTTAAGCCCACTCCCTTGAAAGGCCCCTGGGCTATGAAGACGTCCATGGGCAGTAACCATATTTATGTTGCTCTGTATCATATTTTGTCATTATTCAGTTATAAAATCTTTTATAATTAAAAAAAATTATAAGATAAATGAAGAAAAATCAGATCCTCAGCAAGGAAAAAAAAGACATCCAGAAATAACACAGATGACAGGATAAAGGATACACTTTATTTATTATTTATTCATTCATTCATTCATTCATTCATTCAGTAGGCCCCAGACCCAGCTGGAGCCCAATACACGGCTTGAGCTCATGGTGTGAGATCAAGCCCTGAGCTGAGATCAAGAGTCAGATACTCTACCAACTGAGCCACCCAGGTGCCCCAAGGATGCACATTTTAAAGAGAAACTACACTACAAATTGAAATACAGAAAAAGACTGAGAAAATTAAACGAGAGTATCACTCGGCTGGGTGCGAAAGTATAAATCTGATGAATACTAAAATCGTACAAATTAAAGCAACACAACAAACTCAAAGCACAAGACACATGAAAATTACACCATGGCACATCAAAAACAAATCACTTAAGGGGGACAGTGCAGGCTATTGGCTTCCCCACCACACTCTCCATGGGGCTGCCTGACAGGCGAGATGTGGGTAAAAACAAAGAAGTTGGTTAAAACCAGTAATAAAAACACTATCTTCAAAGTAGCCAAGAAAGGCCAATAACGTATGCTAGAAACAGAGCAAGCCAGAAGATAAGAGGAGAAATGTGCACAGTATTGAAAGATCACTGTCAAATCACTACTCCATACCTAGGAAAACAGCTTTCTAAATAAAGGCAAAATAAGGACCTCTTATAAAAATGCTGAAAGTGGGGTGCCTGGATGGCTTAATCATCCTTGCCATGCCTTGGGCTCAGGTCATGATCCCAGGATTCCAGGATCCTGGGATTAAGCCTGACTCAGGCTTCCTGCTCAGTGGGGAGTCTGCTTCTCCTTCTCCCTCCGCAGCACCCCCTCATGTTCTCTCCAGCATGCTCTGCTCACTCTCTCTAATAAAAAAAACTCTGAAAAAAATAAAACAAAATAAAAATGCTTAAAGAATTTATTACCAGTATATCTGCACTACAAAACCTACATAAATGCTTCAAAATCTTTTCATGCTCATAAAATAAAATATAGAAATAGAGACCTATATGGCCTTTTTTGGCCAACAATACAGACATCCCCCTCTCTCAGCTTTTTCTTGGATACACATATGTCATGTTGCATGCAATGCATAAATTATTCAATTAATTCTTCTAGAGATGAATATTCTCTTTGTTTCCATATTCTGCCATTAAAAATAACCATATGATCTTGGGATTCTTGACTGGTTCAGTCAGCAGTGTGTGAGACTCTTGAACCTGAGATTCTGAGTTTAAGCCCTACATTACACATGAAGATTACTTAAAAAAAACAAGTGTTAAAAAAAACCCACATAATCTTAATATGGGCCAGTTTGTAAAAACAGATTTCGCAAGATCCCATTTCAAAAATTATACAACTCACATCTCCATTAATAAGGGAATATACCATTTTCTGCACAGCAACACCATTTTCTGTACTAGCAAAAACAAAACAAAAAGTTTTTTTTTACTTTTACCATTTATTAGGCACATTGTTAGAATTCACTAGTACTGGGGTCCCTGGGTGGCTCAGTGAGTTAAAGCCTCTGCCTTCAGCTCAGGTCTTGATCTCGGAGTCCTGGGATCGAGCCCCATGTCGGGCTCTCTGCTCAAGAGGGAGCCTGCTTCCCTTCCTCTCTATCTGCCTGCCTCTCTGCCTACTTGTGATCTGTCTGTCAAATAAATAAAATTAAAAAAAAAAAAAAAGAATTCACTAGTACTTTAATTTGTACTACTTGACAACCAGTGAGTTTGAGTGTCTTTCCTAAGTTTTATGGACTCCTAGATTTGCTCTTTTATTACCTGCTTCTTTGACCTTTGTCTTTTTTTTTTTTTTTTTTTTTACTACTGGGTCCATAATCTCTTCTTGTAAAATTAATCCTATCTTCTGGATTCAAATAGAATTTCTACACTGCAAATATTTCTTCAAACGATTTAAGTTTTTAATTTTGATGAAATACAAACAGATTTATCATCTTAGAGCCATTTCTAAGTGTACAGTTGCACAACACTACACAACATTCACACTGTTGTACAACCAACATTGTACAACTTTCACATTGTTGTAAACCAATATCCAGAACTCTTTTCAACTTGCAAAACTGAAACTCCACAGTCATTAAATAGGAGCTCTCCATTCAACCTCCCATCAGCCCTTGGCAACCACCATTCCACTTTTCCCTATGAATTTGATTCGTCTGGGGGTCTAATGACGTTTTCAGTGGAATTATACAGTATGTCTTTGTGATGACATTATTTCACTTAGCCTGACGTCCTAAAGATTCATCCATTTTGTAAGCATATCAGAATTTCCTTTCTTTTCCAGGCTGAATAACATTCAGTGGTGCGTGTATATACCACATTTTGTTAATTCATTCACCCATCATTGGACTTTGGGTTGCTTCCAACTTTTGGCTATTGTGAATAATGTTACCATGAACACAGCTGTACACTATCTCTTCAAGTCCTTGCTTCTACTTCTTTTGGGTAGATATCCAGAAGTGAAATTCCTGAACAGGGGTGCCTGGCTGACTCAGCTGGTAGAGCACGCAACTCTTATCTTAAGGTTCTGACTTTCAGTCCCACATTGGGTGGGAGATTACTTAAATAAATAAACTTTAAAAAAAATTGCTGGTGTAGCTCAGATGACTGGGCATCTGCCTCCGGCTCAGGGCATGATCTCAGGGTCCTGGGATGGAGCCCCGAGTCAGGCTCCCTGCCCAGCGGGAGGCCTGCTTTCCCTCCCCCACTCCAGCTTGTGTTCCTGCTCTTGCTGTCTGCCAAATAAATAAAATCTTTCCAAAAAAATCACTGGATCATATGGTAATTCTATTTTTAAGTTTTTGAGGAATCACTATAGTACATGTATACATATGTACCAGCAGCCATAGCGGCTACACCACTTTACATTCCCAGTCCACTGGAACCCATCGGAAGCCTTTGGAAGCCATTGGAACAAGGGTTCCAATTTCTCCACATCCTCACCAACCCTTACTTTTCTGTTTGTTTGTTTGTTTGTTTTTTCTTGTGTTTTGATAGTAGCTATCCTAACAGGTGTGAGGTGATCTCACTGTGGTTTTGATTTGCATTTCCCTAATGATTAGTAATGCTACCTTTTCATGTATTCATTAGCCATTTATTTATATACCTTCTTTGGAGAAAGGTCTAGTCAACTCCTTTCTGCTTTTAATTGGGTTGTTCATTTCTTTTTATTGTTGAGTTTAGGAATCCTTTACATATTCGGGGTATTTAAGTCCTTATCAGACAATATGACTTGTAGTATATCTTCACCCATTCCATAGACAGTTGCCTTTTTTTTTTTAAGATTTTATTTTTAAGAGAGGCATACGGGGGTGGGGGCGGGTAACAGGCTCCCTGCTGAGCAGAGAGCCTGATGTGGGGCTCAATCCCAGGACCCTGGGATCACGACCTGAGCTGAAGGTAGAGGCTTTAACCCCCTGAGCCACCCAAGTGCCCCTACAGGTTGCCTTTTCACTCTCTTGACTGTGCCCTCTGAGGCACCGCTTTTAATACGATATAGTCAAATTTATCTATTTACCTTTGTTGCTACGCTTTTGCGGTCATATCCAAGGAATCACTGCCAAATCCAATGTCACAAATGTTTTCTTCTAAGCGTTTTAGTTCTTATGCTTAGGTCTTTCATCCATTCAAGTCAATTTTTCTGTGTGGTATAAGGTAAACATCCAACTTCATATGTTTGCATATGGGTATATAATTTGCCCAATTCCTTTTGTTGAAAAGACTTTCTTCCCCACTTTAAACAGTCTTGGCACCCTTGTCAAAAAACATTTGATCATCTATATGAAGGTTATTTATGGACTCTATGCTAGTCCACTACCTTATGTCTGTCTTAGTAACAATACTGTTAACTTTCTTACAGTAACCTTTATCATTAAAGGGTTTAATTTTTTTAAAGATTTTATTTATTTATTTGACACACAGAGAGAGATCACAAGTAGGCAGAGAGGCAGGAAGAGAGAGAGGGGGAAGCAGGCTCCCCACTGAGCAGAGAGCCTGATGCAGGGATCAATCCCAGGACCCTGAGATCACGACCTGAGCCGAAGGCAGAGGCTCAATCCACTGAGCCACCCAGGTGCCCCAAAGGGTTTAATTTTTATAAAATCAAACATGTCTCTTATAATAGTTTGAGTTTCTAGTCTTAAAATTTCCTAGTCTATATAGCTAAAACTGTAGAATAACCTTAAATATTTTTTTAAAATATTTTATTTATTTGACAGAGAGAGAGATCACAAGTAGGCAAAGAGGTAGGCAGAGAGAGAGGGAGAAGCAGGCTCCCCGCTGAGCAGACAGCCCAATGCGGGGCTCTATCCCAGGACCCTGAGATCATGACCTGAGCCTAGGGCAGAGGCTTTAACCCACTGAGTCACCCAGGTGCCCCTAAACAAGGCTTTAATCCACCTGGGGTTTATCTTAAGACAGGAACCCAATTTTACTTTCTTCATGATGGGCAGACAGTTGTACCAGCACCACTTACTACACAATCTACCAATTACCCATGAATTGTATACTATCTTTTCCTTTATTACACTTGCACATATTTCTGAATCCTTCATTTTGTTTCACTAATCTACTTATGCCAATACCATATTTAATCTGAATACACACAATGTAGAGTATTTTGGTAACTGTAAGACATTCCTCCTTCACTACTCCTTTTCAGTTTCCTTAGCTATTCTCTGAATATACTGGAAAACATGATAGTTTTACCTCGTTTTCCAATATTAATACTAATTATTTAACTTTACTATTTTAATGCATTTACTAGAATTTCTAAGGCACTGTTTTTAAAAAAGTGATTTTGAGCATTCATTTCTGGGTCCTTATTTTAATGGTTTAGCCATTTAGAATATTTGCTATAATTTCCTCCTATTCTTAATTTACTTTTTTTCTAAGCCCAACGTGGGGCTTGAACTCACAACCCCAAGATCAAGAGTCATATGCTCTACTGAATAAGCCAGCAAGACGCACATCTAAACAGAAATGGTCTTTTTTTTTTTTTAAGATTTTTATTTATTATTTGAGAGAGAGAGTGTGAGTGAAAGACAGAAGGAGCAGGGGAAGGGTCAGACAGAGAGGGAAAAGAAGACTCTCCACTGAGCAGGAAGCCCAACATGGGGCTCAATCCTGGGTCTCCGGAACCATGACCTGACTGACCCAAAGGCAGATGCCCAACTGACTGCGACACCCAGGCACACCAGAAGTGCTCTTAATGAACTTTATTAAATGTCTTTTCAGCAGCTGATGATTTACTATACTCCTTACTTCATCCATTGATAAAACCTATTAACAGATTTGATACGAATGATCCTTGCATTGGTATACCCCTATGGGTCAAAATGTACTATTAGTCTGTTGCTTCATATTTAGATTCTATTGGCTAATATTGTATTTAGAAATTCTGCAAGTGCAATTGACCTTTTGGGTAACATTTTTATCAGGGATAAAAGTATGTGTGCTTCACAGAATGCATTCAGTAGCTTTGCATCTTCTATACCATAGAAAAGGTTTTATTATTTATCATTATTGTATGTTCTTTACAAATTAAATGAAACTCAGTTGTGAAATTATCTGCTTGGTGCATCTCTGGAGGATATACCTTCAATCATCTTTTGACCCTTTAGTGGGAATGGGTCAATTCAAGTTTTTCACTTCTTGGATCAAATTTACTAATTTATATTTTGCTATTAAATCATGCATGCCCTCTCAATTTTCAACCTGACATCATAGCGTGCACGTAATATTGTCAAAATCTGCATAACATGGGACGCCTGGGTGGCTCAATCGGTTAACCGCTGCCTTCGGCTCAGGTCGTTATCCCAGGGGATCAAGTCCCGCATCGGGCTCCTTGCTCAGCGGGGAGCCTGCTTCTCTCTCCGTCTTTGCCACCATTCCGCCTGCTTGTGCGCGTGCGCACTCTCTGATAAATAAATAAAATCTTTAAAAAGAAATCTGCATAACATTCCATTAATCTCTCCTATACATGTGTCTTTGATGTTTCCTTTCTCATTCCTTTTTTTTTCTACAAGTGTTTATCTAGTTCATTGGGCTTTGCAAAGAATCAGCTTTGCAATTTATCCTTTCCACTATTTTTGTTCTGTTGTTTCCAACTCCATTAATTACAGTTTTATCTTTAATTTCCATGTCCTACTTGGTTTTGGTTTTATTTTCTTAATCCCTACGTATGAGTACTAAATTCCTTTTTTTTTTACTTAATGAAAGTATTTAATTAGTATCCATTTTCCTCTAAATACCAATGTTGGCCAATTAAACGGAAATTTTCTTATTGCTTTCAAAGATAGTTTTAATCTTGCTTTTGATTTTAAAATGTTTTAAGTCCAAAAAAAAAAGTTTTAAGTCCATGATTAGAAGAAGGGATATATAAAGGTACATTCACAAATAAATACTACACAACAGTTTGACCACTTGAAATGGATGGATAATTTATCAACAGGGATAGATCTAAAGTACACAATGTTGCGTTAGAAAAAAAGGAAGATACAGAATAATACATACTATATGAAATCACTAAAGTAAAAATTTAAAACCTGCATTACAGCACAATGTATCTGGATGTAGACCTATAAACATATAGTTATTTAAGGATACGTACTCTTTTGCTTCAGAGCAAAGAAATGAAGACTGGGGAAAGATTAAGTACTCTCTGTTCTGGTGTCTGGTATTAATTTTTTGGTATCTAAACAATTTAATGAGAGCTAGTGCATGTAAACAGAAGCTAGTAATTTGTACCAAGGCAATTTAGTATTCCTTATAATTAAACATAACACTACCTAAACAGAAGGCTCTTAATACTCTAGTTACCTAGTTTTACTCAATTAATTCACTATGATAATAAAATCATTCTTTTATTCCTTTTTTTGATAAAGATTTATTGAGAGTAGGATATTTAGACACAATAGGGCAAGGCAACAGGGGTTCAAGCTACTTCAATTTCTTCTCCGATGTATAACAAAAGAAAGGCAGCATGCATGTTTTCACTCTGGTTTGACAGTTTGTCCAGGGAAGACAGGTACTAGGCATTAGAAAAGAGAGACAACACAAAGGCAGTGAAAATAAATGTATATGAAAATGCCTTTCGTTCAGTATATAGATGTAGATCCCACAAAACTCTGAGATTCCTCCAGAAGCTTGTGGTTCACAGGATAGGAATCACCAGGGAGCACAAGAAAATTCAAGCTCTGAATGGAAATTAAGGCTTTCCATAACTGACCTCAATTTGTCCTTACTTTTGCAATCTTTTATCTGGCAACCTTTTCCTCTATCTACCCTAACTAGACCTATTTGAGATTTTCTCAGCCTTATAATGATGGCAATAACCCCAACTAAAAAATGTTCCTGGTTGAATTCATGTTCTATAATTTACAGCTCAATTGCCCATCTGCAGATTCAAAACTGCTTCTGAAGATACTACGTTTAAGCTGGAGGAAAGAGGGAATACCTTGGCTATACAATCAAGTTTCATGCCCAAAATTCTGCCCGTGCCATCCAAATAACAAGAAGAGCACATATTCAAATTTTAGGAAAAGCATAGGGACCTATGTTATTATTATTTGTTACAAATCAGGACATAGTTGGTGGCCTAATAAGAACCTTTTAATGTTGAGAAACTGTCTACATTCCATTGTCTAGTCTATTGTAAAAGGTAAAGCTATTTATAGTCAGATTCAAGCAATCATGGGAAAAAATTTACTTCAGGAAAACTGGTAAATAATTTAACAGTTTTAGAGAAGATTGATACAAATCCAGAAAGTCTTTACTAGCAGGTGGCAGAACTGTTTGTATTTTTAACAAAAATCTGGATAAAGGCACAGAAGGCAGGCTTGTGAAATCTAGTTATAAAATTATAAAAATTAAGTTTTTTAGGGGTGCCTGGCTGGCTCAGTAGGTAGAGTATGCAACTCTTAATCTCAGGGTTGTAAATTTAAGCCCCACGTTTTAACTGTGAATGTTTGTTTTTTAATATTTTATTTATTTATTTGACAGACAGAGATCACAAGTAGGCAGAGAGGCAGGCAGAGAGAGAGGAGGAAGCAGGCTCCCCGCTGAGCAGAGAGCCCGACGCGGGACTCGATCCCAGGACCCTGAGACCATGACCCGAGCCGAAGGCAGAGGCCTTAACCCACTGAGCCACCCAGGCGCCCCTGTGAATGTTTTTTATAGATAATGGAGAGTAAAGAATACACTTAGGATGTATAGAATTTTGAATCGCTACATTGTACACCTGAAACTAATATACCATTATATGTTAACTATACTGAAATTAAAATTAAAAACAATAAAAAAATTAACTGAAAATTTTTAAGATTTCATTTACTCGAGAGAGAGTACAAATAGTGGGGAGAGCCAGGGGGAGAGGGAAAGGCAGGCTCCCCACTGAGCGGGGAGACTGAAGAGGGGCTGGATCCCAGAACCTGGAGATCAGGACCTGACCCGAAGGCAGACGCTTAACCATCTGAGCCACCCAGGTGTTCCTGAAAGTAATAGTTTTTAAAACGAAATAAACTATTTGGAAAAATAAACTAAAATTAACAAAGATGATCATACCATATTCTCTATCAGGGTTCACAGCATCTACTGTTTAAAGTGACACTAAAAGGGTTTCAAGTGTTTAGAATCCAGACTCTAGCAGATGCATGGAACAACAATGCAATTCTTACTCAATTTATCAAAAGGTTTCAGAATAAAAAGAATAATCAAAAAAAAAAAAAAAGAATAATCAGCCTCATCATATTCACAAACTAGATTATAGGGCAACTGGGTTGTTCTCCTTAAAAGACTGCCTTCAGGGGCGCTTGGGTGGCTCAGTGGGTTAAAGCCTCTGCCTTCCGCTCAGGTCATGATCCCAGGGTCCTGGGATCGAGCCCCATAGCGGGCTCTCCGCTCTGCAGGGAGCCTGCTTCCTCCTCTCGCTTTCTCTGCCTGCCTCTCTGCCTACTTGTGATTTCTGTCAAATAAATAAATAAAATCTTTAAAAAAAAAAAAAAAAAAAAAAGACTGCCTTCAGCTTAGGTCATGATCCTAGTGTCCTGTGATCAAGCCCCCTATCGGGCTCCCTGCTCAGGGGGGAGCCTACTTCTCCCCCTCCAGCTCCCCCATGCTCGTGTTCTCTCTTGCTATCTCTGTCATAAATAAATAAAATCTTTCTTTAAAAAAATTAACTAGATTATATCTGGGGTATTTTATTTAAGAAGAATACTAAAAGCTACAGAGTAAGAATACCTTCCATAGAAATCCTTAAAAATAAATAATTTGAAAACTATCTGATAAGACAACACTGTGGCTAAGAGTATTTCCTGGAACAAGGCTACTTGGGTTCTATGTCTGAGGTTTCTGACCCGGGATTAAGTTATTTCACTGTGCTTCAATTCCCTCATCTAAAAAACTGGAATGAGCATAAATACCTACCTCATGGAGTTCTGGAGTATATATAAAGTACATATAAAGTGCTGGGGCACTAGGGTAGCACAGTCTGTGAAGCCTCTGACTCGATTTTGGCTGAGGTCACAATCTCATGGATCTTGAGATCTAGCTGCCTCAGGCTCTGCACTCAGCAGGGAGTCTGCTTGAATATTCTCTCCCTCTTCCCCTGCCCTGACTCCAGCGTGGTTGTGTATATACTCTCTCTCAAATAAATAAATCTTAAAAAAGGAAAAAAAAAAAAAAAACACATATCAAGTGCTTTGAACAGAATGAGATAATAATAAAATATTAACTACTACATAAAATAATTCAAGTAAGGATGTTTAGACAGAAGACAAAGGTTGGCAGACTTGATACATGTGTTCCAAATATTTGGACATAATGATCCTTTCTTTTATGTATGAGGAATCCTTTCTTTTTTATGTTAACTGGAGAAAGTTAGCCTTAGCAATCCCAATCAGTGGTGAAGATTTTCAATGATTAGAGCTATTAGAGATCTGGAAGTAAGGGGAAAAACTCAACTTCCCTTCATTTGATAGGACAATTCTGAAGCAGTTCTACAAAAATCTTCACAGGACTAATGCCCCCCTGCACACACACCAGACCCCATTCACTGGTTTTTTTTTCCCTTCCTTAACTCTTTACCCACTCCCTCACTGCTGCTTCCAGCATCTCACCTGAACCCACGTCTTTTTGTTGTTTTTAATTTAAGTAACTTAACATGGGGCCCAAACTCATGACCCTAAGATCAAGATTCACATGTTCTACCAACTGAGCCAGCCAGGCACCTCTGCACCAATGTTTTTATCTAAAGGCCTGCTTTTAAGATAGCACTTCAGAGAAACTACAAGGACCACAAAAGTAATACTATGGATATCTACCTAAAGCTGCCCAAGGAATCTACTGGTCTCATCTTCTCCCAATTACAACTCAATCTATATTCATATGGAATACATACCTCTTCTGATCAAACACCTTTAATGAATGAAGTCTTTCATAACTTGTCTTTTTCATATCATATTACTAAATTACATAACCCGTAACTTACTATCAGCCAAATTGTTCTACTGATCCTTTCTTAAATTAACTTGTATCTTTCCAGGAACCCAATTATCTTTTTATTTTAGAAATGTCCTACAATTATTTCCCTGTTGAAAACCTTTCAAAGCTCACATATCTCAAACACCGTATCTACCACTCAATTACAAGTAATGTCTCCCTCACCTAAATTCCTGGTTGTAATATTTAAGGCACTTACAGCAGCAGTGGGAAAAAAAAAACTAGCCTACTTGACTACAAGTTTGACTATAAGTTCTTTGAAGGCAGAAACCACTATTCATTCTTTTTATTTTCCAAAGGGGTTTCCCTGGTAGACTTACAGATGTTTACTTACTTCACCTTTTAAAATAACTTTATTTTGATACATGCACAATTTTTAAAGTTTCAGTTCTCAGAAAACCTGGCTGGCTCATTTCAATGGGGCATGGGACTCGATCTCAGAGTCATGAGTTCAAGCCCCACGATGGGCACAGAGCTCACTTTAAAAACATAACAATAATAAAAATAAAAGTTATCTATATATATATATATACTATACATATATATATACACTATACCATACAAAACTCATGCTCCTTTTTATAATGATTATACCACTGCACTTAGATTCTTTGGAACTACCCTATTTATCAAAATGCTCTTGCCATCACATGCAAACTCAAAAAAAAAAACAGAAACTTTAAAAACTGCACTAAATGGACATTGGGTAGGGTATGTGCTATGGTGAGTGCTGTGAAGTTTGTAAACGTGGAGATTCACAGACCTGTACCCCTGGGGGAAAAATATATATATATATATATGTTTATAAAAAATAAAATTATAAAAAAAAAAAAAAAAAAAAACTGCACTAAAAAAGGAGCTGTTACTGGGGCATCTGGCTCAGTCAGAGGAGCATGTCACTCCTGATCTGGGGGTTGTGAATTCAAGCTCCATGTTTGGCTTAGACTACTTAAATAATTAAAACTTAAAAAAAAATGCTGTTACTTATTACTTTCTTTTTAAAGGATGTCCATATTTCACATCTCTCACCAAAAATCTTTCATCATTGGGGCGCCTGGGTGGCTCAGTGAGTTAAGCCTCTGCCTTCGACTCAGGTCATGATCTCAGGGTCCTGGGATCAAGCCCCGCATCTGCTAAACGGGGAGCCTGCTTTCCCCCTCTCTCTGCGTGCCTCTCTGCCTACATGTGATCTCTGTCAAATAAATAAATAAAATCTTTAAAAAAAAAAATCTTTCATCATTTATGTACTTCATTTTCTTGCAGAATCCACAGTCTTATTTTATAATTCACAGTGTTCTACTATCTATTTGAATTCCAATTTTTATCAAAGGTTACTTCAGCAAGATTATTTCAGGCTTTAAGGAAGTTCTGATCCTTACACTATTTTGAAGTGCTTCTGTCATGGGAAAAGACCACTTCTTGGCATTCCTAATTCAGAGACTTGGCATGAGGTTCAACTAAGATTGCACATGTGAAAGGTCATTGAAAATTCTAACAGCAATGCATAAAAATTAAAAATGATCTCAACTCAGAATTTCAAATATTTAAAATAAACTACTACAAGCTAATGCCATTAAACTGCACTGTTACTTGGTTATTGGTAGTTTATGAAAGACAAAAAAGTGAAAGTTGGCAATAAATGAGGTCAAAAATAAAATGCAATCTTAAGTAGACTATACCTCT
Source organism: Lontra canadensis (assembly GCF_010015895.1). NCBI lineage: Eukaryota > Metazoa > Chordata > Mammalia > Carnivora > Mustelidae > Lontra > Lontra canadensis. The sequence continues at coordinate 11,116,165 of NW_022631034.1, forward strand.
TGCATACAGAAGGTCAAATATTTTATTCCTGGAATACTTTTCATATGGTCCTTTTCTTCCAATCCTACCAAACTAAATGAAACAACCCAAATCTGCCAGCATAATGTAACTATTACTGTTACCTTCTTTTAAAATTAGCATTACCTATCAATAAGATTCCTACTTTTCCCTTTATTTTACTATCATGAATTCATTAATAATATTTGTATTAGGTTCAAGTAAAAGAGCTTATTATCTGATTTGTTCAGACCTTCCCAAATGATAAAATCGCCTCAACTAGAAATGGATCAAAGACAACATCATTATTTTTTAAACAGCTTTTCTTAAAGGAAAAATAATCTAATTAAACTTTAAAAATTATGTAATTCTATACATCTCTTAGGCAATAAGTCTAGAGAGCCTTGTGGTAAAATTCGTCCTCAGTTTAGAGCCTATGCATGTTCCGGCTAGGATTTTACCCTCTGGCCCAATTTTCCAGGCCTAAGGCTAATTATAAGAAAATGTTGAGTGCAAAACACCTAGAAGATTCTCAAACAATAGTTCAACCTGCACCCTGTAAACATTCAAATGAAAAATATTTTGTACTTGGAAAACATATGAGTAAAAGTCTGGGAAACTACACACTATGGAAATTTGACACAAAAGCTGCAGATGGACAGACTGTAAGGAATAACCTCTGAAACAACATGGATCAAATACTGATCGAAGAGAAATTCCAGGGACGGTGGCACCTAGGACTTTCCCGTTAATAACAATGAATAACGGGGCTTTGGGGCTGCATGAATGGGTCCGAGCACCTCAACTGCGCCGTAAAGCGAAAGCAGGACCTGGCAGCCAGGGCGCTGCGGGGCTTCCAATCGTCTGCGCCCACCGTGGAGGACTGGAAAACCAGAGGGGACACCGTGGAAAGGAGCGGGGCCCGTCTCGGAGATCCGCCTCCCCCTCTAGCCTCCCGCTTCCCAGGGGAGACTCCCCTGGAGACCCTTCCTTAAATCTACGACTGACTTGCGTCTTTCGCCGATCCCCGCCGTGGCGGCCACCAGATCATTCCTGTAACGCAGAGCACAGAGACCTAGGCCTTCATCTCGCCCGCGCGCCCACCACCACCCCAGAACAAGAAAAAGAGACCACTGCAGCGGCTGCAGCCCCAGAGCGCGGGAGCGAGAACCGAGACCGGCCCCGGCGGCAGGCGAAGCGCCCTCCGGCCCCGCGCCCCTCCCAGGAGCGCCGCGCTCACCTCCACGGCCTTCCCCGCAGACCCCGCCAGCGCGGCCAACGGTGGCCTGAGGCCGCACCTCAGCAAAATCCTCTTTCACTCCCCGGGATTCGGAGAGGGGAGGTGTCGCGTCAGGAAGGCCGGGAAACGGCTCCGCAGCGATGCCCACGGGATCCCCGCCTCCCGCACCGGCCACTTCCCGCAGCAGCCGCAGCTCCTTCCGGTGTCTCCGCGGACGCCGCAGGCGTCTGGGGCGTCGCGGTAGGGCGGGAAGGGGCGGAGTTGCCGGGATAACCCGGCCCGCCCCTGGGGCGTGGCCGCGGTAGCAGGGCCCAGGTGCGGAGACCCCGGCCTGCCGTCACCCGTCACTCAGAGAGTAGCTCTAGCACCGGGACCCAGTACATGCAGAGCAGTTTTAGGCTTCAGGCTCTTGTTTTTACACATGTTCTTCCCCTCTTCTATATTTACACTATACGACCCTTAGCAAATCTTGTCTCAATGCATTAGGGAATTTGCATTAAGGCTGGCCACTGAAGGGCCTCAGGTTTCCGACCTTGTGCACAGAAGTATTAGGCAACCCAATTCAACGCTGTTTTCTCTCCTCTCCTCTTTCTTCTACCAACTTCTTAGGGCTTAGATTCTCTGAAAGTAATTCCGTTTCCTTTTCCACATGTGCAAAGGAGAAATTCATCTCTCCCATTTTCCCTTAGGCCAAAATCAAGATCAAATGAAATATTTATTGAAACCTTAGTATTTGCTTAGTGCCTAGAGCACTGAAAGAGACCTGCCTTCTAATTTATGTAACTTAAAATGTGTTCAGTTGATCGCTACACAAACAATAAAAGCAGTTAAATTAATGAAAATTATTGTTAAAATTGCCAGTTTCAATCTATCTGATTATCTCTAACTTTGTAGTCTCCAAAATGGGACCATGTAGCCAAGTACAATGCAAGATGCTCAATCTCCATCAGAATCAAGTAGAAAATATGGGAGCTTCTACTTCTATTTTTATGATAAAAGTGGAAAAAAATGAACCTTTGCTAGCTAGAAAGGGATTGACACCAATACCTCAGTTTGCACCACAATGATCACCTACCCGGGTTCACTGAAGGAGAAAGGAGGTTTCACAATTTGGAGGATGCCTATGGCACAACCATTCCTTTTTTTTTTTTTTCTTTTTTTCAGCATATTTCAAAATATTGCAGTTTACATTGCACAAGGTTGTAGGCAATGTGGTTAATTTTTATTTTTAAAAATCAAATATCTAGGCCGCCTGGGTGGCTCAGTGGGTTAAAGCCTCTGCCTTCGGCTCAGGTCATGATCTCAGGGTCCTGGGATCGAGGCCTGCATCGGGCTCTCCGCTCAGCGGGGAGCCTGCTTTCTCCTCTCTCTCTCTATGCCTGCCTCTCTGCATACTTGTGATCTCTCTCTCTCTGTTTCAAATAAATAAATAAATAAATCTTTAAAAAAAAAATCAAATATCTAAATGTTTTAACTATTCCTCATTTGTTAAGAGTGATTATGAAAAACATTTGTTCTCTGATGTTTTGCTCTCTGGTATCAGACTTAAAGGAAAGTTGTATAGATTTATTTGAAAAAAGACAGTATTGGGGCATCTGGGTGGCTTATTCGGTGAAGTGTCTGCTTTTGGCTCAGGTCATGATCCCAGGGTCCTGGGATTGAGCCTTTCAGTGGTGGCAGACTCCCTACTCAGCAGGCAGCCTGCTTCTCTGTCTTCCTCTGCTGCTCCCCCTGCTTGAGCTTGTGCTCTCACACACTCTCTGTCAAATAAATAAATAAATGACAGTGTTTTAAATTTTCTAACCTTTGCTATGATGGCAAGAGGGTCTCATCAATATGCTAGTTGCAATATTTTTTTAATGTGTACATTTAATATTTAATCAGAGTAAAAATGGTGGGGGAGAAGAAATGAAGTAAAGGAAGAAGAAAAGAAATAGGGGTAGGAAGAAGGAGGAAGGAAGACTATTGAGTGGTCACATCAAAACAAATACCTTCTCATTTTTGCAATTGAGTATTGGCAAGTGAAAATGTCACAAAACATACATTTGATGTTTGTAACCTGAGGCTGAAAAAGCCTTTGCAAATGCTCTTCCCTGAGTCAGACATGCTATTACCAGACTCTCCAAACTTCCATCCCTCATTCATCTGGCTACCCCCAGCCCTGATATTCCCTGTTTAAAGATTTTATTAATTAATGTTTTTTCTTTTTTAGAGCGATAAAGAGCATGAGTAGGGGGAGGGGCAGAGGGAGAGAGAGAGAATCTCAAGCCCACTCCTTGCTGAGCACAGAGCCCAACATGGGCCCGGCCAGGATCTCACAACCCCGAGATCACAACCGAAGCTGAAATCAAGAGTCAGTTGGTTAACAAACTGAGCCACCCAGATGCCGCTGGATATTCCTTGTTTAAAGCAACACTGTTTACCCTGTTATACCTCATTTCAGCATCCTGTTATGTTCCCTTCAGATAATTTATTATAAATTTTAATTATGTTAAGATTTTTGTGTATATTTAATTTTTTGCCTATGTCTTCAGAACTGTAAAGCTCAGTGAGAGCAGTATTTTTGTCTTGCTCACAATATTCTCATAGTCCAGCTTTGAAAGACTCAGATATTTGTTGATCCTCAACTGAGGATGGTGGGTATTTGCCCCAAGGTGGACATGTGGTAATATTCCTGAGGAGGACTGGAAGAAGAGAAATTAGCTACATTCCTTTGCAGTAACATGACAGGAGAGTCCAAAACGTCATTAGTGCCACTATTGGGAAACCCTGATTTAAACTGAGGCTTTATAATATGTTTTTGGTTATAAGTGACAGAAACGCAAACTGTTGTTCCTAACGTGATGAACAAGAAGGATTTGGTAGAGGACAGGCAGAAACCAATTTTATTGTTTCTCATTATTGTCTCTGAAAATCTCTGAAGATCCCTTTCTGCTCCTAGGATCAAATCTTAAGCAAAGCTTTAAGCTTTTCCGGTTACTCCCAAGTAATTAAAAAATCCTCCAGTCATGTTCTAATAATAAACAAATGGTCTTTTCTCCCAGGTATTAAAAAATCCTGTCCAGTGTAATGTCAAAAATGCCAGAACCACACAGGTAAAACATTATCTGCCATTCCCTCCCTACCCCTTCCCCTGACTTGCTTTTCATTTTGGGCTGCTCCTGGGCTGAGGAAGATAAGGACAGAAAGGATCTTTACTGACTAGGATAGTTATAGCCTGGTGTCATTGCCCTGTAGGTTTAGCGGAGGTCTGAGGCTTATCTTTCTCTCCTGGAATCATCACTCACCTATAATCCCTTGGCTCAGCAGCATATCTTCTGGTGTACCTTATGACATATGCCTTAGTCCCCTGGTTTCCAGGGATCCATCCAAAGGTTAGTATCATCTCACTCCTATTGGACAGTCAATATTGGACAGTCCTATTGGACAGCCTCTCTCAATATGATCCAATCCAGCTCTGTTACATGGATGGACTCCTCACTTGGTCCACCAAAAGCACATGTGTATCTTTCACAGAAGTTTGGGCTGTTCCTAATCAGCCTGTGTGCATCTTTTGCTTGGAGGCAGTCTTAGCCAATTGACTTAGGGCTTCTCTTGTTTTTTCTTGTGTGTGTGTGTTTTTTTTTAAGATTTTATTTATTTACGTGTCAGAGAGAGAGGCAGCACACAAGCAGGGAGAGTGGCAGGCAAAGGGAGAAGCAAGGTCCTCGCTGAGCAAGGATCCCGATGCAGGACTTGGTCTCAAGACACTGGGGTCATGACCCGAGCTGAAGGCAGACGCTTAACTGACTGAGTCACCCAGGTGTCCCTGACTCGGGACTTTTCAAATGAGAATCAGTTCCGAGTCTTATCTGTCTAATATGCCAAAGGACACATGTCATCTTTTCAAAATGGTCTTCTTAAAGACTTTGAGACTTGGCTTAAAATGAGGGGGAAGAATTTACCTCTCTACCCCCATTAGAGTATTTTGATTTGGATGGGAAGGTATTTGGCATTGACTTTTGAGGCTCTGCCAAGAAAATCCATTTTTATCTATTCGTAAATAGAGCAAGGGTTCGGTTTACTCTAGCTTGGGGATTCTCAAAGATAGCACTACTGACAAGTTGGACTAATTCTTTGTTGTGGGGTATGGTTCTGATGCATTGTAGGAGGTCTAGCAGCATCTGTAGTATCCATTAGATGACAATAGCACCTCCTCCCATTGGTGACAAAATCACCCCTACTTGAGAGTTATTGCTTTAGTTTGGATTGGTGCTTCTCAATCTCTTTTTTGATGATCAGATTAGATCATTCAGAAAATTAGGTCAATAAACAAGAATGCTCACAATTAGAGGTTTCCAGCAAGAATCACCATCTGGGCATACCTATAAGCCACCTGAAGCACATAAGTGAGCCCATGTACACCATTTCAGATGCTATTAAGCAGAACCAAAAAAAGGAGGGGGTTATTGGCTCTTTAAATCCAAGGTAGGCTAACTAGAACTGGGAACTCAAACATTACTAGGATGCCCCGTGATCTCTTCATCGGTTGTTTCTTGAATTTGCCATCTTGCAGTTTTCTCCAAGAACAGTTTTCCTAGTTTAAAAAATCCCAAGTAATGGGTTTATTTTAACCTTTACCTTGGTTAGGGGCTGCTCAGAAGCTTTCAGCCAAAGATTCAGGGTCATTGAAGAACAAAGCAGCTCAAATGACAATTATGTGAATGGATGAAATGGAAGTTTCCAAGAGAGAAAATAAGAGGCCAGGTCAACCTGATATTATACAGTAGAACAAAACAAAACAAAAACAAAAACAAAACACAAAACACAAAAAATCCAGATACTGGCTTAAAGGCCAAGCAAAAAGATTTCTGATGGGCCAGAAGAGGAAGGATTTTTTAGACAAAGGGAAGAACAAAGGCAAAAGAATATCAACAGAGATAGTATGCCAGATATGGGAACCTACAAAAGATCAGTATTACTAGAGCAGAGTTTGAGGGCAAAGAGTCAGGGAACAGGCTAGACAGAAAAGGCAGATCATGAGTGATTTTGTCTGCTAAAAGAAGTTTTTCTTCTGGAGATCCATGAAGAAATTTAAGAAAGGCAGCAACATGGTGAGATTTATATATTGGATTACTTGGGTAGCTATGAATGGCATAGATGCAGGCAGACTATTATAGAATACAGACAAGGGAGGTTAAGGACCTAGCAGCAGAGATGACCATGAGAGCTATTTAGGAGAAAAAAATCAATAGAGGATCAACTGACTCCGTGGGGAATGGAACCTAGGAAGATTTTTCTGTACAGATCATCTTCCTTCTTGCATAGATTATTTTGATAGTTCCATGTCTTTCTGACTCTAGTCTCTCCTCTAATCTAATGTCATTATTCTAAACACAAGTCTCTCTAAAATATAAATCCAATCAAATTTAATAGTTGTTCGTATATCCACAGATTTCCACAACCAGCTCAATCTAAGCATAGAATATTTCACTGCCAGGGGCACGTGGATGGCTCAGTCAGTTAAGTGCTAGACTCTTGATTTCAGCTCAGGATTGTGAGATCAAGTCTCCAGTTGGGCTCTGTGCTCAGTGTAGAGTCTACTTGTCCCTCTCTGCTTCTTCCACAACCCCCCTCTCAAATGGATAAATAATTAAAATCTTTAAAAAACAAAGCTAATCAAAAAAGAAGTCCCATACCCTTTAACAGCAACCTCCATTTTCCCACAATCCTTCCAACACTAGGTAAACTAATCTACTTTCTGTCTCTACAGATATCCCTGTATTGGACATTTCATATAAAGAGAACCATATAGTATATATATCTTTTATGATGAGCTTCTTAGCATCTTTTCACGTTGTAGTGTGCACACTATTCCTTTTTTATATTCAAGTAATATTCCATCATGTGGACACACTATATTTTATTTATCCGTTCATTAGTTGGTAGATATTTGGGTTGTTTTCACTTTTTAGGTATTATGAATAATGTGGCTATGCACATTCACGTACAAGTTTTTATGTGAATGTATCTTCTACTTTCTTTTGTGTATTATTTAAGAATGGAATCACTGGGTCACAAAGTATCACTATGTTTAATATTTTGAGGAACTGAATCTGTAATATTGGATGTATACAGTCATGTGCTAAATTAACATCTAGAACCATAGTCTGAGTTTTTTTTTTTTTAAAGATTTTATTTATTTACTTGACACAGAGAGAGAGAGATCACAAGTAGGCAGAGAGGCAGGCAGAGAGGGAGGGGGAAGCAGGCTCCCTGCGGAGGAGAGAGCCCGATGTGGGACTTGATCCCAGGACCCTGAGATCATGACCTGAGCTGAAGGCAAAGGCTTAACCTCTGAGCCACCCAGGTGCCCCATAGTCTGAGTTCTTTTTTTCCCCCATAGTCTGAGTTCTAAATGCCTTGGTCGGCTTTGTTCTGACTTGTGGAGGAGTCTACCATACACTTCTGGGTGGGTAATGAGAGCAAAGATAGAATGGCCAATATATACACTTTGGCATTTTATAGATTTAAAAGGAGGTCCTGAGTTATTTCTGGGGACTCTGCCAGGTTTTAACAGTTAATGGAAAAAGTAATTGCATATATGAATTACCTAAAAGAATTAATCTATTTAGGTGATGTAATGTTTTTTAACTAAAGTACTGGACTTTGGTCAGACTTAATGTTTTCACTTGGTAAGTGCAGTTTCCACCAATAGTTCCTGAAGTTCACTGGACATATATTAATGAGTCAGCTAGAGTGAGCAGTGATCCTATATATCCTAAGTGAAATATCAGATACACACAATCAGTGCATTAAATCTATCTTGGGTGCCTTCTGCATGTGACTCATTCCTAAATGCTGGCTCTTTTCTTATAGGGCCCTTTTGTGGGTTCCTCAGTAACCTCCCCTCTTGCTAGGGATCTCTTACTGTACTATCTCCTAACATTGGGGGCAAAAATCTGTGGCTACCATTTGGATAGTCCACTTAGCTCCTGGTTCAAAGATACACTCTCTTTAGCTTATTCAAGCCTGGCTACCTTCTGTGACATTCACATAACCCCCAGGATAATTTTTCTTGCAAAATTGCAAGTACAGGCCTTTTCCACTGTAGCCCTTTCTCTGCTCTGCCATCAAAGACCTCTTTGGATAGTTTATTGTCTTTAGACTTTTCAGGTAACATAAACTACAGAGCACAGAAGTCAAATGGTCTGAGTTTGGGGCCTGGGGGTGGCTTGGTTAAGCATCTGCCTTCAGCTCGGGTCATGATCCCAAGGTCCTGGGATCAAGCCCTGCATTGGGCTCTCTGCTCATCAGGAAGCCTGCTTCTCCCTCTCCCTCTGCTGCAGCTCTGCCTACTTGTGCTCTCTCCTTCTCTCTCTGTCAAATAAATAAGTAAAATCTTAAAAACAAACAAACCTTGCCCGAGTTTCTGTAAGTTCCTTCACTTGGCTTGAGGTGGGGTAGGATGGGATATGCACTTTCCTCTCCCCACTCTTGGGAAGGGGGAGGAAAATGCACAGCACTCCAGAAAAGTGTTTTTTAGGCATCTTCATTTTTCAGTCTTCGATCGATTCTGCCGTATCATTTCCTGGAGGTATGTGAGGACAGAGAATTGCTAAAGGGGCTTCACATTATTCCTGGCATGCATTGTGTGGTTGGTCTAGCACCCTTTTTAAGAATACTTAGCACACTTGACATTTCTTTCTTTCTTTTTTTTTTTTAAGATTTTATTTATTTATTTGAGAGAGAGAGAAAGTAAGAGAGAGCACAAGTTGGGGAAGGGACAAAGAGAGATGGAGAAGCAGACTCCCCACAGAGCAGGGAGCCAGATGCAGGCCAGATCACAGGACCCTGAGATCATGACCTGAGCTGAGGGCAGATGCTTAACCAACTGAGCCATCCAAGCACCCGGGATCTATTTCTTTTAACTTTGGAGCCTCAGCCAAAGGACATGGAAAATTCCCACTGAATATGACTACATCTTAGAAATTTGTGCCAGAATTATTCTAAGTTCTTAACCATTTTTTGGTATCTTGGACCCCTCTGACATTCTGGTAAATGGCAAATTAGAGACCCCTTTCTCACATGACATTTCTACGTGCATAAAACAAATGTGTAGGATTACAACAGAAACCAATTATGTGGCAGTAAACTTTAATCCTCAGATCCCATGGAGTTACCTCTCAGGTTGAAAACTTACATAAGAATCCTAGTACTTTACAAGAACTATTACATTTATCTTCCTAACACCCCAATGAGGAAACTGAGACATAATGAGGTTAAGTACTTGGCCTAAGACCACATACCTAGTAAGAGGCAGAGAAAGGATTTGAACCTGGGCAGTCTAAAAATACAGTGTTGTTTTGAGATTATGCATATGAGAGCTTCCAAATTCATTGATGGTTGAGTAATGATTTCCTTGGGTGAGGGACAGACCTTTAGAGTTAACCAAGCTCCATTTTCCTCCTGGGCCAGAATAACATAAGGGATCATCTCCAAGGGTGCCTGTCTGGCTCAGCCAGTAGAGTGGGCAACTCTTGATCTCCAGGCTGTGAGTTCGAACCCCATGTTGGTTGGGTGTAGAGATTATTTAAAAAAATAAAAATTTTTAAAGATTTTATCTATTTATTTGACAGAGAGAGAAAGACATAGAGAGAGGGAACACAAGCAGGAGGAGTGGGAGAGGGAGAAGCAGGCTCCCCGCTGAGCAGGGAGCCAGACGTGGGGCTAGATTCCAGGACCTTGGGACCCTGACCTGAGTGGAAAACTGATGCTCCATGAGTGAGCCAAACAGGTGCCCCTAAAAAAATAAAAATAAAAAATAAAATCTTAAAAAGAAAAAGCCATCATACACAAATATGAGACTGTGCTTTCTTGATGCTTGATGCTGCATCTATGTGGAATACCCTGCCCTGTGGTTTAAGCCACTATTTGGTTTTCTTGTAGCTAACAGCATCCTAACTGATATATGTACAAATGGCTAAGATTGTGTGTTAACCTTAAAAATAAAACAGTCAGTTATTTTACCAGCAAAAATGGGTTTATTTGGGAATAACAGAATTGCAATCTGGGACAAGTAAGCGAAGTATGGCAAAGCTATAGGCAAGTGTAACAAACATAGGAGAACATTATTTTATGGAGAAGGAGAAAGATGGGAGGGGTTGTTTTGAACAAAAGGTCTTTGGAAAAAAGCACAGGTTTGGGATGATGATAGTTTCTCACTGGCTGAGTTGTAGTAGTCCATTTCTTCTAGAAGATGCAATGTGTACCTTTCCTATTGGGTCCTGTGACGGATGATTCTTTCCCTGACATTGAGTGGTAAAGCTTTCCCTTCCAGCCTCTCCTTAAATCATCTTGAGTCCACTTTAGTGGGGTTTCCCTTCATTAATTTTAGCAATTAAATATTCCACCAATCCTGGAGAAGGGAGTCTTGGAGCAAATTCCACTGAATTAGAAAAGTAATAAAAATACGGTGTTTCTTATTCCCTCGTTGAACAGTAAAAGCCATTACGAGTATGTACTAATACCTCTTCCGTAACATTTATTGTAGACTTAAAAGAGAAAATGTTCTCAGTAGAGTTAAGAACTACTGCTCTTCCCCTTATGCTGAATGTTTGGAAGTTGTGGGAAGTAGGGAGGCGGCAGCAGAAAGGAGATTGGGAGAATAAACAAAAAAAAAACCTTTCAGATTCCAGGTTCTTCATCTGTTAACAGCAACAGATATTTTATATGTGCAGAATATTTTCACACAGAACTTTGTGCACTTTGTTATTATTCCTCTAGTAATGCCACACATCAGCATTGTCATTCTCCCTATTTCTCATTTGACTAAATAGAAATCTTGAAAACTAACAGAATTATTCATTCCTGTTCCTTAGATAGGAATAATAACAACTGCTGTCATGTTTTAGCTATCCTTACAAATTATTTTGACAGTTCACCACTAATATGCTCAGCAACTGGAAGTTTTAAATCTGAAGGTTTGGTGGAATGTTTTGGCTCAGGACGGGATATGGAAACAGTATCTTTTTTTGTTGTCTTTCTCCATGTCTCTCCTCCCCCAACCCCATTCGTTTACTGTGTTTAGTACCTCAGAACAGGGTATACTCAAAACCTAAAAATACTCAAAAGCCTAAAAACTCGTAGTTGGCCATATTTACATATTCGAATTCAGCGGGAAACGTGGTGAAAAAAGAGTAATTGAAATCAATAACTACATCAGTACAGGGTTAAAATGCCTCAACATTTATTCATTTAAGTGCTGAGGATCTACAGCAGTAGTTTTTAATCTGAGATCCTTGGATTGATCTGAGGAGTCTGAACTTGAATATACTGTAATATATTGTTTCTTTTAACAACATATGAGCGTGTCTACGTGCATTTTTCTGGAGTAAAGTCCCCTAGTTTTTACCAGATTCGCTGAATGTCCCTAGAGCCCTCAAAACGCTACAAAATACGATACCAGGTGACAGCATTGCAAAAATGCATTTCTTCTTACGTAGTCTTTTTTTCTTATTTGGCAAGGCAGAAACCTCCTGCCCTAAACAAAAATGGCGGGAGCGGCTTCACACGTTGCCCCTCACGCTGAAAGGCTAGAAGGCCCCCGCCACATTCTTTCCACCTTCCCACTCCTGACCCCGGAAGGACTCCGCCCCCGCGGCCAAGCTGCTGCTCAGCGCTGGGCAGTGGCCGGGAAGCAGGCGTGGGCCAGCCGCACCTGGTCTGGAGGAGCACCAGGTACAAGGGTGGAGACGCCGGGAGTTCGAGCGGGTGGGGTCGCTACGCCCGCGGGGCTGAGGCGGCGGGGCTGGGCATGGTGGGGCGTGGTGGGGCGTGGTGGGGCGCCGGCTGGGCCCTGGCCTTGGCCCTTGAGATTCTCAGTGCTGGTGAAGGAACAGAAAGCCAGAGAAGTCCCCACGCCGGAGGGAGGCCCGCAAGGGCAGCACTGAATCAGGGAGGGCACCCGACTGGTCCGAGCCCGACGGAGGGCGAGGGCGGGCGAGCCGAGAGGGAGACCCCTTTCCTGGTCCCTTGGTAAAGAAGGAAGACAGCTGAGGAGAGTGCTGTGGGGACCGGGGGTGGGGGTCTTGGTGGAGGTAGGAGCCGTTTGTGGGTCTGTGTTTCTGTTTGAATGCCAATGGTTTGAGCAGGGAGTGGTATTTGAATGGGGAAGATTACGCTTTCTTTGCAGGTGCTTTCAGAGAATAATAGAGCATTGGGAGGGATTGGGGCGTTGGGATCCTCTGTCAATAAAGTTGCTTAACATTTATATTCTGGAGGGAGGACTCCGGAAGATCTTGCTCTTGCACAGACTTTAATTATTATTGTTCTATCATTATTGCAACGAAGCATATCTGTGTTTTTCTGAGTTCGGTTGTATGGATTTAGGCTTCATGTCAAAAATTTTTAGGGTATTTCAGACTTTCATTTTTGCTTAAATTGTAAAGTCCAAGCTGTAGAACAGAATTTTAGGGTGTTTAGAAACAAACTCTATCACACTTTTTAGCTCCGCAGTGGTTAGCTGTAGAGAAGCGAGTAGTATTACATAATACAGTACCTTTTTTTATTCTTTTTAGCGTAACAAAAAATAATATATGTAGGTGCATAAAAAATGAAATATTTGAGAAGACTTACAATGAAAAGGAATGATTCCTTCCGAGCCTCCCTTATACCCCAGAGGACCATTTTTCTCTTGTTTATGGATTCCTTTGTATTTCTCAGTAATATATTTGTATCATAGTTTATTGGTTGGAATAAATGTGTTTCAATTAGAACTATACTGAGCCTGAACATTGTCATTAGAATATGTGTGAGGGGGCATTAAGTTTATACTCTGTGTCAGTAGTAGGGAATAAGGTTAGTAGGTTAGTGTCAATAGCAGTAACCCACCCGTGTTTTATTTGGAAGGAGACTACTACTTAATCAGTGGTTTTGATACTTGGGTGAAGAAAGAATATTAACAGAAAAGGGTAGTCTACTGGAGTCTACAAAAAGAGAAGACATATATGCAGAAATAAAGGACTTAAAGTATAGCTAGCCAGTAAGCTTTTATAGAGAGATTGCTAATGATTTTTATTTTCTCTTTAGTTATGTTTATGTGGCCCTATTCAAGGAAAAGAAATATTAGATTTGGTAGACATAAACATTCTGGTTACTGGAGAGGCCTATTCTCTTGTGTACCAGACACCTGTCTCTGGCTTTTAATTGGCCTAGATAAGGGGATCCAGGGATCCATTAATTTTGTGCTCACCAGGCAGCCTTTTCAACTTTTAAAAAAAATTTACCTCCTTACAGTTTTTTATTTCAGAGAGGGTATGTTTTGATAACATGTTTAAGTATTCTCTTACTAGATAGTATATTTCCTTATTATAAATGAATAAATTTTTAAGATAACTTATACATCAATACTATGTGAATTTGTTTAGGCACACAGATAAAATTGAGTTTCTGGCTTTGAAAAGCATAGACCCAGAGCCTGAACCATTATGTTTCTATGAAGGCTACCCTTAAGGGCTTTTCTGAGAGCTGCTTTCTCTGTAGACATCTGACTTCTCTTTCTTTGGTTTCAATAGAAATAGGCATTAAAACAATTAAAATTTCATAGCATGTATGTGGCATTTCTTTGAAGATCTTTAAAATGGGCTAGTAGGAGAATAAGTGCCTGAGTTCTGAAGTTCAGTGAACTGAGCTTTCTAGCCCCAGGAGTCCTGGTCCCAGTCAGATTTCCTTAGTAGGAAATAAGTGGGAAGAAATCAGTTTTAAATTACGATTTAAAAGCTGAAATGTTTAACCAGAAAAGAAAAAATCTAGAACCTGCAATTTTCTAGGGAAAATGTGCTACCCGAACTCTCAGTTCAAATCTAACTCATTTCTTTTTGGGTGCTTTGGTGATTAATAAACTTTTAGCTCGGATAAATTTGGCTCATAATTTTTTTCAGGGAAGTTTATCATGAATAATTAACTGCGAAAAGAAAAAAACTGATAGAGTTAAAATTTCAATTTGTCTCTTTCATTTGGTGGCTCATATGTTTTTATGTTTCATTTAATGAAGATTAGAAGAGGAGTCATGTCAGAAGAAACAGTAAGCGAATCACAGTTTTCCTTGAAGACAGCAGTACTAAGAGTGTTTGATCTTCCTCTGTCTTGGTACTATTCTCTCTCCCAGGTAAAAAAGAAAGAAACATGAAGTTGAATAATAAATTTATTGCTCAGAGCATAGTATTTTATTTACAGTATTTAAATTTCAGTTGAGGTTTTAAATGGTTCAAATGTTTATTAAAGTGGTTTAATACTTACTTGATTTTTATTTCATGGCTTTTAGTTGTTATCATATTTAGGACTTTTTAAAGAAATAGTCCTGGGGTACCTGGCTGCCTCAGTTGGAAGAACAAGTGACTTTTGATTTTGGGGTCCTGAGTTTGAGCCCCATGTGGGTGTAGAGATTACTTAGATAAATTAAATTAACTTAGACAAAATCTTTTTGTTTTTTAAGAGATTCTTTTATTTATTCATTTGAGAGAGAGAGAGAGAGAGCAAGCAAGAGCATGAAGGGGTAGGTTAGAGGAAGAGGAAGAAGCAGTCTTCCCACTGAGCGGGGAGCCTTGTACCTCATAAATGGAATTATATAATATTTGTCTTTTGGGGACTGACTTATTTTACTTAGCATAATGTCCTCAAGGTTCATTTATTTTGTAGCATGTCAGAATTTCCTTCTTTTTTTTTTTTTTTTAAAGATTTTATTTGTTGATTTGTCAGAGAGATGGAGAGAGTGCACACAAGCACAAGCAGTGGGATCGGCAGGCAGAAGGAGAAGCAGGCTTCCTGCTGAGCAAGGAGCCTAATTCGGGACTCACCTGAGCCAAAGGCAGATGCATAACTGACTGAGCCACCCAGGTGTCCCAGAATTTCCTTGTCTTCCCAGGTTGAATAACATTTGATTATATATATATACCACATTTGGTTAATCCGTTCATCCACCACTGGGCATTTGTGTTACTTCCATCTTTTAACTCTTGTGAATAATGGTGCTATAAACATGAGTGTATAAGTATGTATTCAAGTCCCTGCTTTCAGTTCTTTTGGATATATACCTGATATGAAATTGCTGGATCACATGGTGATTCTGTGTTTAATTTGTTGAGGAACTCGCATATCTCTTTCCATAGTGGCTCCACCACCACTTTTCATTTCTACCAGCAGTGGACAAGAGTTCTGGTTTCTCCACATTCTTACCAACACCTGTTATTTTCTGGCTTTTTGATGGTAGCCACCCTAATGGGTATGAGTTGGTATCTCATTGTGGTTTTGATTTACATTTCCCTAGTGATTAGTGATGTTGAGCATCTCTTCACGCACTTACTGTCTTTTTGTATATCTTCCATGGGAGCAGTCCCTATATTTTTAGTATTTGCTTCTAATGCAATTTGTGCTTCATTGTGCTAAAGAAAAAGGTATGTATAGAAAGTAGCATTTAGTTCTCTAAAGTTACACCAAATTTCATCAAATCCAAGATGATGATTTTTGACATTTGAACATTTGCAAAACTTGCTTACATATTGAAATGAATAGTATCTCAGATGGGTGAAATATAGTGTAATTTTACATGTATATAGGAAAGGAGGTTGTACGTTAAAATGTATGAGAATAGTAATTACTACCTAGGGTCCAATATGTTTAAGACGTTGTTTACGTCCTTTATACATAAAATGTCTCTAATCTACAAAGTAACCCTGGAATTTGGAAATCATCTCAATTTTACTAATCTGGAGCCTTCAAGAGCTTCAGTAACTTGTCTAAAAGGGCAAATAATAGGGATACCTGGGTGGCTCAGTTGATTAAACATCCGACTCTATTTATTTATTTGAAAGAGAGAGAGAGAGTGTGTGTGCAGGCAGGAGGAGGGAGAGGCACAAGCATACTCCATGCTGAGCACAGAGCCCCACACAGGGCTTGATCTCAGGATCCTTATATTAGAACCTAAGCTGAAATCAAGAGGTATACACTACTTGATCATATATAGTATTCAGTGTGACTGAAGTGATTTTAATAGATGATGTAAGATAAATAGGGATTTATTTATTTAAGATTATTTTTATTGACATATAATATATTATTAGCCCCAGGGGTACAGGTCTGTGAATTGTCAGGCTTACACATTTCACAGCACTCACCATATCACATACCCTCCCCAATGTCCATAACCCACCCACCCTCTTCCTACCCTGCAATCTCCCAGCAACCCTCGGTTTGTTTTGTGAGATTAAGAGTTTCTTATGGTTTGTCTCCCTCCAACAAATAGGAATTTAAACACCTTCAGTGATGCATCTTTTTTTTTTTTTTAAGATTTTATTTATTTATTTGACAGACAGAGATCACAAGTAGGCAGAGAAGCAGGCAGAGAGAGAGGAGGAAGCAGGCTCCCCGCTGAGCAGACAGCCTGATGCGGGGCTCGATCCCAGGACCCTGAGACCATGACCTGAGCCGAAAGCAGAGGCTTTAACCCACTGAGCCACCCAGGCGCCCCCAGTGATGCATCTTGATTCATGTTTCACTACTGCGGAATTGTGTGATATTTGGCAGGTCACTTAACCTCTTTGAAGCCAATTTATCATATTTGACATGCAATAAAGATGAGTGAGTACTCATCAATAAATGTTAACTCCTATTATACTTCCCTGTGTTATTTATTTAAATAATAATACATTTTCCAAGTATTTGTTCTTTCATTTAGTGAATATATACTCTATAAACAAAATACTTCTGTCTCTTTTGCTTCTGTACTTTTCTTAAGGATTGCTTTGGAATATTACTGTTTATCATGTTAATAGAAACAGATTCTGATTTTCAGCTGGCAACCACAACATGAAGAGGCAAGTAGTTTAGTTGATTCTCCAAATTCAGAGTGTTAAGTGAGAAAGACAAAGACAAATTCTAAGCACTTAGGATAAAAAGCTGTCTAAATGCACTGTAGCATCCTGAACTTGTCCTGGAATTAAAAAAGAACATCAGTGGAAAAACTGGTGAAATCAGAATAAAGTCTATAGTTTAGTTAATAATATTGTACTGTTAGCTTTTTCGTTTTGTTTTAGTGTAAATTTTTTAGTTTTACAAGAAGTTATATAAGATGTTAATATCAGGAAAATCCCAAGTGATGGGTATATAGGAACCCTACTATCTTTGCAGCTTTTCTGTAAATCTAAAGTTATTTCGGGGTGCCTGGGTGGGTCAGCTGGTTAAATGTCTGCCTTCGGTTTAGGTTATAATCTTGGGGTCCTGGGATCAAGGTCCTGGGATCAAGCCCCACATTGGGCTCCCTGCTCAGTGGGTAGTCTGCTTTTCCCTCTGCCTCTGCCCCTCCCATGCTTGTGCTCTCCCTTTCTCGAATAAATAAATAAAATCTTAAAAAAAATTATTTCTAACTGTTTTAATTTTTTAAATTACCATTAAATCATAGCTCACATTTTTGAGTGCCTGCTACGTGTCAGATATTACGTTATGTATGTTATCTATCCACAACAACCTTATGAGGAAAGGGTTATTCCCGTTTATTCAGAGTTTACAGTTTGCATGCAGTATGTTCCAGTTATCAGAAAGATGCATTCAAAGTATATCTATTAAGGCTCTACTGTGTTTCAGTCAAGACATAATGTGGTGAGCAAGATGTAGCCATAGTTCCAGCCCTTACTGAGCTTAGGACCTTAATAAAGTTTGTAGAAACCACCCCTTCATCCCTGCCCCCCCTGCCGCCAAAATAAAGGTGGTTTAAGTACTGTGTTTGAGGAATAGATCAACTGAATCCTTTTGCTGAGTAAAGGGAAATAAGGTTATTAGAACAGGAGACTTGTGTGTGACTATTCTCTGTTTCCAGAGAACATTAGATGGTGGGGGAAAATTGACAAAGAACATTAATCATAGCATCAAGTTATGAAGTGGTCAGGGTTGTGAAATCTGATCATAAGGAGTAGTGTTCTTTTCCTTTGTGTTTTCAGTATCTGGGCCATAAATAGATGCTCAATTCATGTTGAATGAATAGGACATGTGTCTAGTTTTCATTTGTCTGGAGGTGAGGAAATAAACTGCATCACCACAGAAAACCCCTCTGAGCTTTAGGATTTGGAGATGCTATTTCCAGTGTTGCAGGCAATGATATAGGAAGCGATTGACTTCCTTATGGTGGAGAAGAGTAACAAAACAAGAAGTGATAAGCAGGAGTAAGAGACTTTCAAGTGTTCTATTTTCTAGATTACTTAGGATAAACATTTTCTCTGGGAAATTTGTTACTTTTTTTGTCATGGAAAGGTGGTTTTTTTTTTTTTTAAGATTTTATTTATTTGATACAGAGAGATCACAAGTAGGCAGAGAGGCAGGCAGAGAGAGAGGGGGAAGAAGGCTGCCCGCGGAGGAGAGAGCCCAATGTGGGGCTCGATCCCAGGACCCTGAGACCATGACCCGAGCCAAAGGTAGAGGCTAACCCTCTGAGCCACCCAGGCGTCCCTGTCATGGAAAGGTTTATTTTTCATGAGATTATGACTGTATACTTCAATAGGTCTTTTATGTAAAAATATATAACATATAAACAGAACTTGGATTTTAATAAAAGTGAATTGATTTTTATTGTATTTGAATTTATATTAGTAAAGAACATTATATGTCTGATGGAGCAGTTTTAATTTTGTATTTATATCTCATAGTAGTTCTCTAACTTTAGTGCCCTTGGATATAGAACTGACAATTTAAGCAGCCATGATCACTTAGCTGTGACTGGGCCTTTATTAATAGATTATTTTTCCGTAATGGAGGTCTTAATTTCTTATCTTACATTTACTCCTGCAATAAATACTAATCTTTACATTTGATCTAAGATTAATATTTTTTTGATAATGAGGTCATGGCAGTTTATAAAATATATTGAAATTAAGAAGATGTTCTGGGGCACCTGGGTGGCTCAGTGGGTTAAAGCCTCTGCCTTCGGCTCAGGTCATGATCCCAGGGTCCTGGGATTGAGCCCCGCATCGGGCTTTCTGCTCAGCGGGAAGCCTGCTTCTCTTCCTCTCTCTCTCTGCCTGCCTCTCTGCCTACATGTGATCTCTGGCTGTCAAATAAAATCTTTAAAAAAAAATTAAGAAGATGTTCTTAATAGTGCTATTTTTATTTTTTAATTAAAGAAATTTTCTAAGATTTTATTTTTAAGTAATCTCTACACCCAACCTGTGGCTTGAATTCATAACCCTGAGATCAGGAGTCCCATGCTCCACTGACTGAGCCAGCCACGTGTTCCAATGATAGCGCTGTTTTTAGAATTTATTATTGAGTGTTTAGCATCCAATTTCAGGGAGTGTCGTTTTTTTCCAAATCTCATGTGGTTGTTCTTAACACTGAGGGTATGGTTCCAGAGGGAAAAACAGAAATGTAAAGAAATAAAAATTTGTAGGGCTCCTGGGTGGCATAGTTGGTTAGGCATTGACTCTTGATTTTGGCTTGGGTTATAATCTCAGGGTGTTTAGATCTGAGTGTGGTCCAGCACTGGGCTCCACACTTGGTATGGAGTCTGCTTGGGACTATTTTTCTCCCTCTGCCCCTCCTCCCATTCTTTCTTTTTCTCTCTCAAATAAATAAATCTTAAAAAAATTCGCTAATGCCTGTAATAGACACATTGCTTAAGAAAATAATTCTTAAAGTTTGTGAAGGGAAAAAATTTGAGGTGTTGTTGGAATGTTCTAATTTTTCTTGATAGTTTTGAAGGAATTTAAATGGACTTGGAGGAAAACTAGAGAAGAATAGTTTTAAATTTTTTGTTAAATCATAGTCACTGAGGCCATATGCTAATGGCAAATAGAAGTAAGTCATTTCTGGTACTCCGGAAAATGAGCAATTTTTGTGTAGAACCCAGATGTTATTTTACAAATAGCCTTGTTGAGGTATAATTGAAACATATTACACTGTCCATATGTAAAGTATACAATTTAAGTTTTGTCATACATGTGTATATTATACCTGTGAAAGTCTTGCCACAATCAGGATAATGAACACATCCATGATCTCCAGAAGTTTCTCATTCCCCTTCGTAATCTCTCCCTTTGCATTTTCCCTGTCCCCTCCCTCATTTTCCTCCAGGCAACCACTGATGTACTTTTTATCACTGCGGATTTGTTTGCATTTTCTGTTTTATATAAAATTATATAATATGTACATACAATATAATCTTTCTTCTCTCTTTTTTTTTCACTTAGTCTGAATTTGAAATATATACATGTTGTGTATATCAGTAGTTAATTTTCCTTTATTACTGCATAGTATTCCATTGTATGGATATACCACAGTTTGTTCACCTGTTCAGCTATTGGTGGACATTGGGTTGTTTCCTGTTTTTATTTTTTTTTAATTGTAAGTAAAGCTGCTAAGATCATTCCCATACAAGTCTTTGTATAGACATATGCTTTCATTTCTCTTGGGAGTGGAATGACTGAATCATAAGATAGGGATATATTTAATTAACAAAATTTTTTTTAAACATTTTTAAAAATTTTTATTTACTTGAGAGAGAGAGAGAGAGCAGAGAGGGGCAGAGAGGGAAAGAGAATCTGAAGCAGACTCTTTATTGAGGATGGAGCCTAACGTGGGGCTTGATTCCAAGACCACGAAATCACCATCAGAGCCCAAAACAAGAGACAGATCCTTAACCAACTGAGCCACTCAGGCACCCTGGGATATATTTAATCTTTAAAGAAAATGCCAGACTTCTTCCAAAGTGGCCATATCATTGGGATTGCCAGTCTTTTAATTTTAGCCATTCTAATAGAATAGTAGAATCTCATTGTGTTTTGTTTTGTTTTTTTAAGATTATTTATTTATTTATTTGACAGAGAGATCACAAGTAGGCAGAGAGGACGGCAGAGAGAAAGAGGGGGAAGCAGGCTGATCAGAGAGCCTGATGTGGAGCTTGATCCAGGACCCTGAGATCATGACCTGAGCTGAAGGCAGAGACTTTAATCCACTGAGCCACCAGGCGCCCCCTCGTTGTGGTTTTAATTTGATTTTCCCTAAGGACTAGTAATGTTGAACATGATTTCATATACTTATTTGCCACCTATAAATTTTTGTTGATGTGTCTATTCAAAGCTTTTGCCCATTTTTAAATTGGGTTGTTTTCTTACTAAGTTTTGAGAATTCTTTATATACCCTGGGTACAGTTCCTTTATCAGATAAATCAATTGCAACTTTTTTTTTCTAGTCTGTAGATTGTCTTTTCAACTTCTGGAAAGTGCCATTGGTTGATTGATTGATTGATTGATTGATTTATAGATTTATAGATTTTATTTATTTATTTGACAGCAAGAGAGGGAACACAAGCAAGGGGAGTGGGAGAGGGAGAAGCAGACTGGCTGGATCCCAGGACTCTGGGATCATGAACTGAGCCAAAGGCAGACACTTAACGACTGAGCCACCCAGGTGCCCCTTTATTTATGTTTTTAAAGACTTATTTATTTTAGAGAAAGAGCTTATGCAAGCAGGGGAAGGGCAGAGGGAAGGAGAAAGAATTTCAGACTCCCCACTGAGGACAGAACCCGATGCAGGCTTGAGCCCATGATCCATGAGATCATGATCTTAGCCGAAATCAAGAGCCAGAGGCCTAAGTGACTGAGCCACCCAGGCGCCCCTAAGCAGCGCCTTTTAAAGAGCAGAAGTTTTTGATTCTGAAGTCCATTTGCCAACTTTTTTTCTTTTTTTGTAATGAATCAGGTTCTCAGTGTTGTCTCTAAGAAATATTTGCCTAACCAAAAGTCACAAAGATTTTCTTTTATGCTTTCTTCTAGAACTTTTCTAGTTTTAGATTTTATGTTCTTAAGAGTTTTAGGTTTATGATCCATGAGTGAATTATTGTATGTAGTGTGAAATTATACAGTACATAATCTTTTGGAATTGGATTTTTTTCACTTAACGTAATACATTTGAGATTCATTCACATTGTTGTATGTTTGAATATCATAACCCTTTTTGCAGCTGAGTGTTCCATTGTATGGATGTACCAGTTTATCCATTTACCTGTGGAGGGACATGTAGGTGGTTTGTGGGTCTTGGTGGATTTCTAGATTACATACATTTTCTGTGTTTTCTTCTCAAAATTTCTTCCTTGAATTTACTTTTTTTTAAGATTTTATTTATTTATTTGACAGAGAGAGATCACAGGTAGGCAGAGAAGCAGGCAGAGAGAGAGGAAGAAGCAGGCTCCCCGCTGAGCAGAGAGCCCGATGCGGGGCTCGATCCCAGGACCCTGGGATCATGACCTGAGCCGAAAGCAGAGGCTTTAACCCACTGAGCCACCCAGGCACCCCCTTGAATTTACTTTTGACAAAAATAGATTGACTCTATTTGTGCAGGTTTATTTCTGAATTCTAGTCTGTTGCTTTGGTCTGTATGTCTGGTGTTTCACCAATACCATACTGTTTTAATTATTATAGCTTTACAGTTAAGTTTTGAAATTGGTAGAGCAAGTTCTCCAACTTTGTTCTTTTTCAGAGTTATTTTGGTTATTCTAGTTCCTTTGCCTTTCCTTAATTTTTTTTTTTTTTTTTTTTTTTTAAATAAGGAGCTACCAGTATCTACAATAATTTTTGCTGTGGGTTGCCTGGGTGGCTCAGTAGGTTATGCATCTGCCTTTGGCTCAGGTCAGGTCCTGGGATAATGGAGCCTGCTTCAGGCTCCCTGCTCAGCAGGGAGTCTGCTTCTTCTCCTCCCTCTCCCCTCCCGCCTGTTCATGCTTCTTCTCTCTCAAATAAATAAATAAAATCTTAAAATTTTTTTTGCTGGGCTTTTGACTAGGATTATATTGTTTTTTGTACATCAAATTGGAGAGAAACAATGTTTTATAATCCATGAACATGATGTAGCTCTCCTTTTATCTTTATTGATTTCTTTCATCAATGTTTTGTTGTTAACTAGCACTGATTTTTTTTAGATTTATCTCTAAGTATTTTTTTTCTTTTACTTGGTGCTATTATCAATGCTGTTGCTTTTTAAATTTCAATGTCCAGTTGCTTATAGCTATTACAGACTGTGGCCTATTTACTTATCAGTTCTAGGGAATTTGGGGTAGATCTTGGGGGGTTTTCCACATAGACAATCAAAATTTTATGCAAATACAGTTTTACTTCTTCCTTGCCAATATGTATTCCTTTTATTCTTTTTTCTTGAATTTTTATATTGGCTTATACTTTTAACATGATGTTGGTTCTGGTAGCTTCCGTCATTCCTTGGCTGTGGCAGTGTAACTGTAATCTCTGCCTCCCTCTTCACAAGGCTTTCTCTTTTGTGTCTGTGTCCTTTAATCCCTTATAAGGACACTTATTTGATTTAGGACCCACCCTAAAACAGTGTGATGTCATCTTGATTCTTACCTTAATTACATAGACAAAAACTTTATTTTTAAATAAGATCATAATCAGATATTCAAAGTGAATGTGAATTTTGGGGGGGGCACTAAGCCACATACCTTCTAGTCCTAATTTGCTGAGTGTTTTAAAAATCATGAGTGGCTGTTGAATATTTTCAAATGTTCTTTTTGAATCTATTGAGATTATATTGTGGTTTTTCTTCTTGGTTTGTTATTATGGTAAGTTACATTAATTGATTTTTGAATGCTAAACCAGATTTGTATTCCTTGGATATACACTACTTGATCTTATACAGTATTCATTTTACATACTGCTAGATTCAATGTGTTAATATTTTGTGAAGGATTTTTTTTTAATCTGTCAACATTGTAGGTACTAGCCTATAATTTTTTTTGTAATGTCTTTGGTTTTGATATTAATAGTAATGCTGGCTTCAAAAATGATTGGGAAATATTCCCTCATTGAATGGAATTGATATTTCTTTCTTATTTAGTATAATTTGCCCTATCATTTGTTAAAAGACTTTATTTAACTACATATTCAAGTTTCTTCTGTACATATGTAACTATTCATGCTATCTATTTCTTTCTGAGTGAATTTGGATAGTTTCTGTTTTTCAAGAAATTGGTTCATTTCATTTAAAATTGTTGAATTTGTGGGCATAGAGTTGTTTAGTAATCCTTTTCTTACCTGTAAAGCCTTTAAGTGATGATATCTTTTATTTCTGATTTTGGTAATATGTGTCTTTTCTCTCTCTCCCTCTCTTTAGTTTGTTTTTGGTCAGACTGGCTAGAGCTTTGTCAGTTTCATTAATTCCGGCCCCCCCCCCGCCCCCAACCTACTGGCAGTGAACCTAGTGATTTTTTTTTTTTAAACACTTGATTTTATTGATTTGGTTTTCTATTTCATTGATTTCTGTTTAGTCTTTATTCCTGTCTTCTGCTTGCTTTGGGTTGAATTTGTTCTTTTTTCTAGTTTCTAAAGGCAAAAACTCAGATTATGGATTTGATACCTTTCTTCTTTAATATAAGCATTTAACAGTATAAATTTCCCTTGAAAGTTAAAGCTACATCCCACCGATTAAGTCTTTTGTTCTTTTTAAGGGATAGAGAAGGGTATTGAGGCAATTCATGCCCTTCCACAAAAACTCCTGTTTCCCTCCCCAAGTTCTGCACTATTAGGGAGACTCAGGACTCTAGTAGTCTTTCTATAAGTAGAGCCTGGTGGGATTCATGAAGATAAAATCTGCAAAAAGTATGCATTACTGCTATCTTTGTAGCATCCTCCCTACCCCCGGGGGCACTTTACCCTCTCTCACGAGTGCAGCTGTCTTTGCCAATTTACCAGCCATCCTAGCTGAACTCTTACTGATATCCTGCTGTGTTTTATCTCTGCATGCCAGAACTTATGTCCTATCTGTTCATGCAGATACCTGTGTTTTTTTAGTTTTAAGGCCAGTTGATTGCCCTCTGACCTCAGCATTGTGATGGGTTCAAGAAAAATGAGAACTTGCCATTTTTCTCGTTCTTTTAGTGTTGTGAGTTTGGAAGCGACACTGTCTCCGTTCTCTACATCTCAAGAGTATGGCTTTATTTATTTATTTTTTTAAAAAAGATTTTATTTATTTATTTATTTGACAGACAGAGACCACAAGTAGGCAGAGAGGCAGGCAGAGAGAGAGAGAGGAGGAAGCAGACTCCCTGCTGAGCAGAAAGCCCGATGCAGGGCTCCATCCCAGGACCCTGGGATCATGACCTGAGCCAAAGGCAGAGGCTTTAACCCACTGAGCCATCCAGGCACCCCAAGACTATGGCTTTATTTTATAGCTCTCGTATTTTAGGAGATTGATAGTGTCTGTCCCCCAAGACAAAGTTAATTAACTCTTGGTCTGATGTTAATACTTACTGTATAATTATATTACTGTATTTATCACACTATACTGTATCTATGAATATATTTGTTTCTACTATTAGCACACTGCTTGAAGGAGGCAAGACCTGTGTCCTCTATACCTAGTGCTTCCTGATCATTGAAAGGCATTGATATTTGCTTATTGAAGAGAATTATAGTAAAATTTTCATAGCACAGTGTGGTACATTATAAAATGCTGAGTAAATATTTGTTGAATAATTCATGCAAAAAAGGGCTTATTCAGATAGCATTTAGAAATTTAGAAATTTAGAAATTGAGTTAATTTGGGGCTACTGGGTGGCTAACTAACAGAGGGCTACCTGCTTGCAGGGAGTGTGGTTCTACCTTTCCTCCTCACTCATGTTCCCTCTCGCTTGCTCTCAGATGAATTAAAATCTTTTTTAAAAAGCTGAGTTAATTCTTGGCTCCTGGGTGGCACAGTCAGTTAAGCATCTGACTCTTGGTCTTAGCTTAGGTCATGATCTCAGGGTCATGAGATCAAGCCCCACATCAGGCTCTGCATTCAGCACAGAATCTGCTTGAGATTCTCTCCCCCTCTACCCTCTCCTGCTTATGTGTGTGTGCTCTCTCTCCAAAATCAATCAATCAATCAATCTTAAAAAAAAAAAAAAGAAATTGAGTTAACTCATGTTTGTCCACATTTCCAGATAGTTTAAAAAAAATTGTTTTATTTTAAAACTGAATTAGGGGTGTGTGGGTGGCTCAGTTGGTTAAGCATCTGACTCTTTTTTTTTTAAATCAGAAACTTTTTTTTTTTTTTTAAAGATTTTATTTATTTATTTGACAGAGAGATCACAAGCAGGCAGAGAGGCAGGCAGAGAGAGAGGAGGAAGCAGGCTCCCTGCTGAGCAGAGAGCCCGATGCGGGGCTCGATCCCAGGACTCCAAGATCATGACCTGAGCCGAATGACCGTGACCGAGCGGCTTAACCCACTGAGCCACCCAGGCGCCCCAAGCATCTGACTCTTGATCTCAGCTCAGTTCTTGATTTCAGGGTTGTGAGTTCAAGCCCCACATTGGGCTTGGAGCCTACTCAAAAAACAAAACCAAAGCAAAACTCTGAAATAATCATTCCTGTAATTTAAAATCTTGCAATGATTCAGACATTTAGTTGCATGAAAATTCATTAGTTGTTCAACAAATTTTAATGAGGTTGAATTGTTTTGTATTCCTTTTGACTTTTATGGTAATATTGTTTACCTAAGAACTTCAGAAAGTAATAAATTAATACACTTTGCTTGTTTTTAAAATTCAAGTTGGGCTAGCTGTCATTTAAAGAGTGTGAAATAATATTCTCTTAGTAGTACTTAATAATATTCTCTCTAGTAGTACTTAGAGCTAGGTTAGCTTAAGAATAATTTTGTTCCTAAATCTTTATTTCAAGTGAATAAATATAGGAAGCTTTTTTCAATCAACCTGCATCTTTTCCAGATAAAATTTTCACCAGTAGCAAAAAAGTTGTTTGTGGTAACTGCAGTGAGTGCTGTATCTGTAATTTTTCTGGCCCATCATTTTAAAAGAAAACGTGGAAAGAAGAAAGGAAAAGCATTACCATGGGAACCAGAGCACCTTGTACTTGAATACACTAAAAGAGCAGCATCAGACAAAGGTAGGTGGAGATAGCTGAAGTCTAAAAAAAAAGAAAAGAAATTTTATGTCTAAATCATAACTGGAGTGCAGTGATTTCTGTGTTTCATTCTCCAAAATTCCTTTCCTTAATATTTAACTTACAAATAATCAGATTCATTTTAGAAAGATTAGAACATACAGATAAGCAAACAAAAAATTAAAATCACCTGATATTCTGGTACCTAGAAGTAATGACTGATAATACTTTGGCATTTATCTATTCATTTCTATTTGCATTTAAATATATTGAGACATAAAATTCTATGTTATGTAGAAGTAAATGGTATATAGCGAAATTATGATTATACCTTTTGTAGTTTTCTTGTAAGAAAATTAACAATATATAAGAATGTTTTTCTAGGTCCACAAATATATTTCTGTGCTATCATTTTTTTAAAAAAATATTTTATTTATTTATTTGACAGACAGCGATCACAAGTAGGCAGAGAGTCAGGCAGAGAGAGAGGAAGGGAAGCAGGCTCCCTGCCAAGCAGAGAGCCTGACAAGGGTTCGATCCCAGGATCCTGGGATCATGACCTGAGCTGAAGGTAGAGGCTTTAACCCACTGAGCCACCCAGGCGCCCCTGTGCTATCATTTTTAATATACACTTAGTGTTAAATTTGAAAACACATACCCAGTTTATTTAAGCAGTTCCCTGTTGTTCTCTTTAGAATGTTTTTCTTGCTTTGCATATACTTGTCTAATTATTTTCTTAGTATATAAGTAGAAGTAGAATTGCTGGTCTTTCAAAGATAGTTTTTGTTAGAGATGTAGTACATACTGCCAAAGTGTATAAATAACAATAATTTCTTGAGCATGCTGAGTTTTTTATTTATTAAATTTTAAATTTTAATTTATTATTTAGAGTATCATATGCTTTTGTGATTAATTTGTCCAGCAAATAATCAATGAATGACTATTTTTGTGCCAAGCATTGTGAACATTGCAGTAATGATGGCTCTCACTTAATGAGATTATTAGATCTCGGATGTAGTGCTAAATTCTGTGTATTCACTTCATTATTTAACCTTCATAGCAATCCTAAGATTTAGGACTATATCCTGTGTTAGTGTTTAGACATAAAGAAAATTGAGATAAGGAAGGCTTACGTGACCTGCTCAGGAACATATAAGTTCAGGAATTGAAGAGTGTATTAACTGTTGGATTAAGGTGAACAAAGACACAGTGTCTGCCATAAATGGATAGATAGGTGTTTAGGGGAGATAGAAGTATAAAAAACTGATTATAATGTAATGTGCTTTGGATATAGTTTAGATGTAATTCAGGAAAGGAAGTGCTTATATTTTGTTAAATTTGTAACTTGAATGTTTATAGTTGCCAGTATTTTTTTAGAAAGATTTTATTTTTAATCAGTCTCAGCACCCAGAATGGGACTCAGACTCATAAACCCAAGATCAAGAGTTACACGCTCTACTGACTGAGCAAGCTAGGCACACTAGTTGACAGTATTTTTATAGTGATTACAATAGATTATTCAAATATTGCTCTAATTAATTAGTGAATATTTTATTCTTTATTTAGGAAGCAGAGTTTAGCAATGTTAAAAACAATTGTGAAGAGATATAGATTTTAATAATGGTGTACATTTAATAATTTACACAATTGAGTGAAATGAATTTTAAAATTAGAAGCTTTCTGAATGAATATAATATAAACTTTGAGATTTTACCTGAAATTTATCATTGGAGTTACTAGTACTTCTAATATTATTGATATATTTGTTTGGTAGGTTCAAGTTGTTCCAGTAGTAGACAGAATTTGACCTTATCTTTAAGTTCCGCCAAAGACAAAGGATCTCAGTCTTGTAACTATGCTAATGGAGGACTTTTCAGTAAATACTCAGGTTCTGCACAGAGTTTAGCCTCTGTAAGTAATGAAAAAAATTATTATTTTATAGATTTGCTTTTGTGTCTTTTGTTATCTATTTGTTTAAATGTCATAAAATTATAGATAGCCCTTGGTATGGAAAGAACCTTAAATCATCTGGTTGTGTCTGTTTTCTTTAAGCAAGTAAAATTTTCCTTTTGCTAAATAACAAGACTTTTTGGTTCCACCTTTCTTTGAGTAAGTGATGTGGACAAATGGGTCCTGTAGAATAGTGTTGATGTGGAAGAATTGCTTCAAAACTAGCTGTTCTGCAAAAAGCTGCAAAACTAGCTGTTCTGCAAAAAAGCTGTTCTGCAAAACAGCCAACCTTTGTACTAGGTCACAAAATAATGAGCCTGGTTAGGTAAAAGTGTGTGGCTTGCTGAAGCCAAGTGTGGAGTTCCTCACCTTATTCTTCGGAGCATTAATGTAGTATTGAATGACAAGTGAAGAATAAAGTTAGTATTTGTTGAAGTTTAATATAGTAGAAATGTATTAAATAGGTAGGATATATATTTGCTACTAAATAAAGAAGAGGCAAAAAATGTATAGTGATAAATGTGTTCCTGATCCTCTTGGTTCTCCTCCTTAGAGATAAGCAACATTGGTAATTTCCAATAAATATTAGTGATATATGGTAACATATATACTTCTGGGAGCATATGCCTCTACCATCATGTATATTCATTATTTTAAATAGTTTATTGAGGACCATGTTCTGTACCTTGCTTCTATCTTTTGTTGGAATATATAGCTGTCCCATTCTTAAGTGCCTAAAAATATACTAAAATTTTAAAGGCTATTCTGTGGTAGGAATATCTAGATCAAAGGCATGTAGGCTTTCATTTCTTCTTTAAAACTTAACAGGGTAATGAAGTATATGTCCATTCTATAATCTGAACTTACTCTGTGTCAGAGAAGTGCCTCTGTTTTGAAATTTTTCAACTGAAAGTTGAAGCTGTGCTTTTTAACTACTAAGTAGAGAAAGGGAGTTTCATGATAAATATGAGTAGAAAGTCATTAGAATCACTTTACTCTACTGGCCTCAGCTGACCTCATCATTCCACTGCCAAGGTTATGAAGCTAGATTTCTGCCTTTTACTGAGTGCCCAAACAAGGCAACAGATTTGGAAAGGAGGGGGACAGGGTCGACAAAACTTGGTAATTGGATATGAGAGGTGTGGGAAGAGAAGTTAAAGACAACTTTCTGTTTTCTGGTTTGGGAAATTTGGGGGATAGAAGTATTGTTAGTGAATCTGAGAGGAGGGAGAGATTTGTTTTGGAAAGTTACAGAGCTCTTTTTTCATATAGTCTGTTGAAGATGCCAGCAGAAGAGCTGAGTAGAATCACCAAATATTTCCACCAGATGGGAATACGGTTTAAATTTCTTTATTTTTATTATTTTTTAAAAGATATATTTATTTGCTTTGAGAGAGAGAGAGAGAGAGTGTGAGTTCCCACAAGTGGGGAGAGGGGAAGACAGAATCCCAAGCAGCCATCCTGCTGAGCACGGAGCCCAACCCTGGGCTTGATCTCATTATTCAGGAGATTATGTCCTGAGCTGAAATCATGAGTTGGACATTTAATGGACCAAGCCACCTAAGAGCTCCTAGATTTATTTAAACTGGAAGTAGAGACTAGGTAGTCATTTGCATAGAGGAGACCGAAATGATTGGCTCAGTGCACCTTGCTAGAGAAGGGAAGATGATAGAGGCTCTTCAATTGTAGTTATTGTTTAGCAGAGAATCAGCATTGTTAATACATTTTGAAAAGGAAGTAAGCTAGTTACCTCAAACCAAAGTAGGTGTGGATAAAATTTTTAAGGAAATGCTTGTAAAACAGTAAACTACAAAAGTAACTGCTTGATTTTTTTATGGAAAATAACTGATTTTTGTTTGAAATACTCTCTGTTCATTTTTCAGCAAACAAAAGCTTAAAATACTTAGGGTCTTATGACTCCTAATTGAATATAATGAGAACTGTTTCTTCAGGTAGGAATTACTTGGGTTGTTTCACCAGGAATAGGATTTATATAAACAATTTGTAAATATAAATGATTGCAAAATGTTTTCGCAAAAGAGATTTTGAAGTAACTTCTGTTGATCTTAATTTTAGGTCCAGAGTGTCAATTCTTGTCATAGCTGTGCTTGCGGCAATTCTAACTCCTGGGACAAAGCAGATGAAGACGATATTAAGCTTGTTAATATTCCTGTGACCACTCCTGAGAACTTATACTTAATGGGTAGGAATAACATAATAAAGTTTTAAGATATACTCATATTTAATATGAAACTAAAAAATGATGAATTATTTTAAGAGAAGCAACATAATTTTAAAATGTTCTTATATCTGTTAAATCTAGTATACATAAAATAACCTGTTATATTAGTTTCTGGAGGATGCTCTAACAAATTACCACAAACTTGGTCATTTAAACAGCAGAAATGTATTCTCTCAGAGTTTTGGAGGCCAGAAGACCAAATCATTATCACTGGGCTGGAATCAAGGTATCATTAGAGCTATACTTCCTCTGGAGGCTTAGGGGAGTATCTGTTATTTGCTCTTCCCAGCTTTTGATGGCTTCCGGCTTGTGCTCTTCCATCATCACCTCCTCTCTGTGTACCAAATCTCCCTCTGCCTCTTACTGGTACAGTCGTGATTGGATTTAGGGTCCACCAAATAGTCTAGGATAATCTCCCCATGTTAAATTCCTTAATTTAATCACTTCTTCAAAGAACCCTTTTCTTTGTAAGGTAATCTTTACAGTTCCAAGACTAAGAGCTGACATCTTTGGGTGGCCATTATTCAATATGTTACACTCATCTAAGGGTACTAATTGAGAAAAATACACAGCCAAGAATACTATATCCAGCTAGGCTGTCATTGAAAATAGGAGAGATAAAAAGCTTCCAGGACAAACAGAAACTAAAATAATTCATGATCACCAAACCACCCCTACAAGAAATATTGAAAGGAGTCCTCTAATTAAAGAGAGAGCCTGAAAGTAACAAAGACTAGAAAGGAACAGAGACAATATACAGTAACAGTCACCTTATAGGCAATACAATGGCATTAAATTCGTATCTTTCAATAATTACCCTGAATGTAGATGGGCTAAATGCCCCAAACAAAAGACACAGGATATCAGATTGGATAAAAAAACAAGACCCATCAATATGCTGTCTGCAAGAGACTCACTTTAGACCCCAAAACATCTCCAGATTTAAAGTGAGAGGGTGGAAAACCATTTATCATGCCATTGGACATCAAAAGAAAGCTGGGATGGCAATCCTTGTATCAGACAAATTAGATTTTAAAACAAAGACTATAATAAGAGATGAGGAAGGACAGTACATCATACTTAAAGGTCTGTCCAACAAGAAGACCTAACAATTGTAAATATTTATGCCCCTAACATGGGAGCAGCCAATTAATAACAAAATCAAAGAAACACATCAACAATAATGGTAGGGGACTTTAATACCTCCCTCACTGAAATGGACAGATCATCTAAGCAAAAGAGCAATGAGGAAAATAAGGGCTTTAAATGACACACTGAACCAGATGGACTTCACAGATATATTCAGAACATTGCATCCCAAAGTAACAGAATACATATTCTTCTCTAGTGCACATGGAACATTCTCCAGAATACCAGGGTCACAAATCAGTTCTCAACCAGTACCAAATGATTGGGATCATTCCCTGCCTATTTTCACACCACAGTGCTTTGAAACTCGAACTCAATCACAAGAGGAAAGTTGGAAAGAACTCAAATACATAGAGGCTAAAGAGCATCCTACTAAAAAATGAATGGGTCAACCAGGAAATTAGAGAAGAATTAAAAAAAATTCATGGAAACAAATGAAAATGAAAACATAACTGTTCCAAATCTTTGGCATGCCCAAAGGCGGTCCTAAGAGGAAAGTATATAGCAATACAAGTCTTTCTCAAGAAACAAGAAAGGTCTCAAGTATACAACCTAACCCTACGCCTAAAGAACTGGAGAAAGAGCAGCAAATAAACATAAACCCAGCATGAGAAGAGAAATAATATGATCAGAGCAGAAATCAATGAAATAGAAACCAAAAGAAGAGCAGAACAGATCAATGAAACTAGGAGCTGGTTTTTCGAAAGAATTAAAAAGATGGATTAACCCCTGGTCAGAGTTATCAAACAGAAAAGAGAAAGGACCCAAATTAATAAAATCATGAATGAAAGAGGAGAGATCACAACCAATACCAAAGAAATACAAACAATTATAAGAACGTATTATGAACAACTCTATGCCATCACATTAGACAATCTGGAATAAATGGATGCATTGTTGGAGACATTAAACTACCAAAACTGAACCAGGAAGAAATAGAAAACCTGAGCAGACCTATAACCCACAAGGAAACTGAAGCAGTAATCAAAAATCTCCCAACAGGGGCACCTGGGTGGCTCAGTGGGTTAAACCTCTGCCTTCGGCTCAGGTTATCATCTCAGGGTCCTGGGCTTGAGCCCCACATCAGGCTCCCTCCTCAGCAGGGAACCTGCTTCCCCCTCTCTCTCTGCCTGCTTCTTTGCCTACTTGTGATCTCTGTCTGTCAAATAAATAAATAAAATCTTAAAAAAAAAAAAACAAACCTCCCAACAAACCAGAGCCCAGGGCCAGATGGCTTCCCAGGGGAATTCTACTCAACATTTAAAGAAGAATTAATACCTATTCTCCTGAAACTGTTCCAAAAAATAGAAATAAAAGGAAAACTTCCAAACTCATTTTATGAGCCCAACATTACCTTGATCCCAAAACCAGACAAAGACCCTATCAAAAAGGAGAGTTACAGACCAATATCCCTGATGAACATGGATGCAAAAATTCTCACCAAAATACTAGCTAATAGGATCCAACAGTACATTAAAAGGAATATTCACCATGACCAAGCTGGATTTATTCCTGGGCTGCAAGCTTGGCTCAACATCCGTAAATCAATCAATGTGATGCAATACATTAATAGAAGAAAGAACAAGAATCCTATGATACTCTCAATAGATGCAGAAAAAGCATTTGGCAAAGTACAGTATCCTTTCTTGATCAAAACTCTTCACAGTGTAGGGATAGAGAGTGTAAACCTCAATAACATCAAAGCCATCTATGAAAAACCCACAGCGAATATAATTTTCAATGAGGAGTAAATGAGAGCTTTCCCCCTAAGGTCAGGAACATGGCAGGGATGTCCACAATTACCACTGCTATTCAACATAGTACGTTAAGTCCTAGCCTCGGCAATCAGACAACAAAAAGAAATAAAATGTGTCTGAATTGGCAAAGAAGAAGTCAAGCTCTCACTCTTTGCAGATGATATAATACTTTATGTGGAAAACCTCAAAAGACTTCATCCCAAAACTGCTAGAACTCATACAGGAATTCAGTAAAGTGGCAGGATATAAAATCAATGCACAGAAATCAGTTGCATTTCTTTTTCTTTTTTTTTTTTTTAGTATGGAACACTTAGCGAATTTTCGTGTCATCCTTGCGCAGAGGCCATGCTAATCTTCTCTCTTCCAATTTTAGTATATGTGCTGCCGAAGAGAGCACCAATCAGTTGCATTTCTATACACCAACAACAAAACAGAAGAAAGAGAAATTAAAGAGTCGATCCCATTTACAGTTGGACCTAAAACCATAAGATGCCTAGGAATAAATCTAACCAAAGAGGCAAAGAACCTGTACTCAGAAAACTATAGAATACTCATGAAAGAAATTGAGGAAGACAAAGAAATTGAAAAACATTCCATGCTCATGGATTGGAAGAATAAATATCGTGAAAATGTTTATGCTACCTAGATCAGTCTGCACATTCAATTCAATCCCTATCAAAATGCCATCAACTTTTTTCACAAAAATGGAACAAATAATCCTAAAATTTGTATGGAATCAAAAAAGACCCCAAATAGCCAGAAGAATGTTGAAAAAGAAAAAGCGGGTGGTATCACAATTCTGGACTTTGGGGCGCCTGGGTGGCTCAGTCGTTGAGCTCCTGCCTTTGGCTCAGGTCATGATCCCGGGGTCCTGGGATCGAGCCCCACACTGGGCTCCTAGCTTAGCGGGGGGCCTGCTTCTCCCTCTCACACTCCTCTTGCTTGTGTTCCCTCTCTCACTGTCTTTCTCTGTCAAATAAATGAATAATATCTTAAAACAAAACAAAACAATTCCAGACTTTCAAGCTTTATTACAAAGCTGTAATCATCAAGACAGTATGGTACTGGCACAAAAACAGACACAAAGATCAGTGAAGCAGAAAAGAGAGCCCAGAAATGGACCCTCTATTCTATGCTCAACTTATCTTCGACAAAGCAGGAAAGAATGTCCAATGGAAAAAAGAAATGGTGCTGGGAAAATTGGACAGCCACACGGAGAAGAATGAAACTGGACCATTTCCATACACCATACACAAAAACATACTCAAAATGGATGAAAGACCTCAATGTGAGACGGGAATCCCTCAAAATCCTTGAGAACACAGGCGGCAACCCCTTCGACCTCTGCCACAGCAGTGTCTTCCTAGAAACATCATCAAAGGCGAGGGAAACAAGGGCAAAAATGAACTATTGGGACTTCATCAGGATAAAAATCTTTTGCATAGCAAAGGAAACAATCAACAAAATCAAAAGACAACAGACAGAATGGGTGAATGGGAGGAGATATTTGCAAATGACATATCAGATAAAGGGTTAGTATTCAGAATATATAAAGAACTTATCAACATCAATGCCCAGAGAATAATCCAATCAAGAAATGGGCAGAAGACATGAACAGACATTTCTGCAAAGAAGACATCCAAATGGCCAACAGACACATGAAAAAGTGCTCAACATCCCTTGGCGTCAGGGAAATACAAATCAAAACCCACAACGATATACCACCTCACATCATTCAGAATGACTAAAATTAAAAAGTCAGGAAGCAACAGATGTTGGCAAGGATGCAGAGAAAGGGGAACCCTCCTGCACTGTTGGTGGGAATGCAAGCTGGTGCAGGCACTCTGGAAAACAGTATGGAGGTTCCTCAAAAAATTGAAAATAGAGCTACTCTACAACCCAGCAATTGCAGTACTGGGTATTTATCCCAAAGATGCAAATGTAGTGATCCAAAGGGCATGTTCACCCTGATGTTTATAGCATCAATGTCCACAATAGCCAAACTATGGAAAGAGCCTTGACGTCCATCGGCAGGTGAATGAATAAAGAAGCTATGGTATATATTTACGATGGAATATTATGTAGCCATCATAAAAGGAAATCTTGCCATTTGCAATGACGTGGATGGAACTAGAGGGTATTACGCTAAGCAAAATAAGTCAATCAGAGAAAAACAGTTATCATATGATCACACTAATATGAGGAATTTGAGAAACAAGACAGAGGATCATGGGGGAAGAGAGGAAAAAATGAAATAGGATGAAACCAGAAAGGAAGACAAACTATAAGAGACTCTTAATCTCAGGAAGCGAACTGAGGGCTGCTGGAGTGGTGAGGGATGGGAGGGATAGGGTGGCTGGGTGATGGACATTGGAGAGGATATGTACTATGGTGAGTGCTGTGAATTGTGTAAGACTGATGAATCACAGACCTATACCCCTGAAACAAATAACACATTATATGTTAAAAAAAAATGTGTTACACTCTTCTAACCTGATTTGTTGATACTTTTGAAAAGATATACTTTTTTATTTTATTTATTTACTTTTTAAAGACTTTATTTATTTATTTGAAACAGAGAGAGATAGCAAGAAAGAGCATGAACAGGGAGGAGAGGCTCAATCTCAGGACCCAGTGATCATGACCTGAGCAGAAGACAGACACTTGGCCGACCGGACCCTACTTATTTATTTGAGAGAGAGAGAAAGTAGGGGGAGGGTCAAAGGGAGAGGGAGAGAGAATCTCAACCGGACTCCAAGCTGAGCGCAGAGCCTGATCGAGGGCTTGATCTCATGACCCTGAGGTCATGACCTAAGCCTAATCCAACAGACTGAGCCACCCAAGTGGCCCTATTTAATTTTATTTTAAGTGCCCAACATGGGGCTTGAACTCAAGACCCTGAGATGAAGAGTTGAATGCTTTACCAAATGAGCCATCCAGTCACCCCTAAGTTAAGTAGCTTTTAAAGATATTTTTTTCTGGGGGGCCTGAGTAGCTCGGTCGGTTGGGTGACTGCCTTAGGCTCAGGTCATAATCCTGGAGTCCCAGGATCAAGTCCCGCATTAGGCTCCCTGCTTGGCAGGGAGTCTGCTTCTCCCTCTGTCCTTCCCCTTATACTCTCTCTTCCTCTCAAATAAATAAAATCTTTTAAAAAAATATTTTTTCTTTTGTATGTCTAGAAAAATTGGAATTTTGAAATATTTTGGTTTTGTTTGAACTACAGTATTATTTTGGTAAGGTTTTTTTTTTTTACTTGGAGAAAAAGAAGCACATATTCACCTTTTATTTCCCATAAAAGCTGTCTAGCTGAGGGGATATGGAATTTTTAGTTGGACTGTACTCTTTGATGGGTTTTCCCACAGTCTTGTAGATTTTTAACTGACTCAGCAATTTATCCATCCCAATCAACAAGTTGGTATCATGTAGTTTAAGAAACCTTTTGTTGGGGAAAAAAAGATGGAAAAACCTCTCTAGGGGGTGCCCGGGTGGCTCAGTCAGTTAAGCATCTGCCTTTGGTTCAGGTTGTGATCCCAGGGTCCTGGGATCAAGCCCCACATGGGGCTCCCTGCTAAGCAGGGAGTCTGCTTCTCTCTCTCTCTCTCCTTCCTCCTTGCTCATGCTCTCTCTCTGTCAAGTAAATAAAGAAAGCAAGAAAGAAAACCTTTATTCTAGACTTAGTATGGTATTTCGGCTTTACTCTCTCCTTCTGACAACCTCTTATAAATCTGATAGCTTTTTATCAACTAGTTTCTTCTATTTACCTGTCTTTTTAATTTAAGGGGATATATTGAAAGATAGTTGTGTGAATATAAAAATTAGCCTTTGTTGGACTTTTGATGAGCTCATGGTACTGTTCTAGAAAAATCCAAAGCATGATAGAAATTTGAGTTACATTTAAAAAAAAAAGGTGTGGGGGGTGCCTGGGTGGCTCAGTCATTAAGCGTCTGCCTTCGGCTCAGGTCACGATCCCAGAGTTCTAGGATCGAGCCCCACATCAGGCTCCTTACTCAGTGAGAAGCCTGCTTCTCCCTATCTTACTCTGCTGCTTGTGTTTCCTCTCTTGCTCTCTCTCTGTCAAATAAATAGATAAAATCTTTAAAAGAAATTACACTTCTTCAAGAATAAATTTAAAAGAAAACATATTGGTCATTTCTCTCTGATTTTTGGTTGAGAGGTACTATAGACCTAGAATATATTGGGAAATTAAAATTCTGTTAAGGAATGAGGTGAACATAACATTACTCTTCAGTGCCAAAATTATATTCAGACTGTGCCATTGTTGATAACTATATGAAAAAGACTTTGGCTCCAAATAATTTTATTTTGGCATTTTTTTTCTTGTTTACAACTGTTCTGTTCTTAATTCGTAGGTATGGAATTGTTTGAAGAGGCGTTGCGTCGATGGGAGCAAGCTCTCACCTTTCGAAATAGACAGGCTGAAGATGAAGCCTGTAGTTCCATTAAATTGGGTGCGGGAGATGCCATTGCCGAAGAAAGTGTAGATGTAAGGGTGATTTATCTGAGAGTGGCTTTCATAGTATTGGAAGAATTAAACAATATTTAATGTTGACTCAGTGTACTTGCTTTTTGTGGCATTTAATAGAACTGGGGTTTTTTTTGTTTTGTTTTGTTTTGGTTTGGGTTTTTTTTGGTCTCCCTTGGGATAATGTGGGCATATGTCATATTGGGCCTTTTCTGTTCAGTTAATTATTAAATCCCAAATTTGCAATTCATGATCAAATTCCCTGATTTTCCAAGAATATAGAGGATTAAACTAATATGATTTCTAAAGGGATTTTTTTAAAAGTTTCCTTTATACTTTATGTTTAATTAAGTGCCATTATATCCATAAAAGTTACATAGAGTTAGAGCTGGACTGGTACTTAATGATCATCTCGGCTAGTGATTCTCAAATTTGAGCATGTATCAGAATCATCTGAAAGTCTTGTTAAAACAGACTTTGGTTTCTAATTCAGGGGCGGGTAGGTCTTGAGAATTTGGGTTTCTAGCAACGACTTGGATGATACTGATGTTGCTGGTCAGGGATCTTACTTTGAGAACCCCTGATCCAGTTTCGCTGTTAAAATTAGAGGTAGAGAAGATGAATCCCTGAGAACTGAGGTGACCTGGCCAAAAGCCCAGCTAGAACCCAGTGCTGTCACGACCAAACAGTTGCTCCTCTTATCCCACACTTTCTCTGCCTTTCATTTGAGTGTGGAAGGTGTTGAGTATTTTAACATCTAATATTTAAGAATCTAATTATTTGCTGTGTGTACTTTTTCTCTCCTTGTAGGATATTATTAGTACTGAATTTATCCATAAACTTGAAGCTCTGCTGCAAAGAGCATATCGTCTTCAAGAGGAGTTTGAAGCTACTCTCGGAGCATCTGATTCTAATTCCCTTGTTAATGATATCGGTAAGACGGGTATTTATATGGTTTTTATGAAATGTGAATTTTTTCTTTTAAATTCTTGGAATCATTTGCTTAAGTATATTAATATGGTTGCATATTTTCTTAGAAAATAGTCAAGAGAAAAAAGTTCTATCATAACTACTGGGTTTTATCTTTCAATTTTATTTTTCTAGCAAGAACTTAATGCCCTTAAGATACAATGTCAAATGCTTACCATAGGTAGGATTCTATCTTTGTTTTATTTATTTATTTATTTATTTATTTATTTTTTGTATCTTTGTTTTAAGATTACATTCTGATTGAAAGAATGCCAGTCCAAGTGCTGGAGAGAGGAAGAAAATAAACAATAATATAAAAATAGGACAGAGGCACACCTCAAAAATGTGCATGCAGCTCATGGCATACATTTAAAATATTTTAAGTAATTTTGTTTCTTGGACCCCATTGTAACTGCAGGCTTGATTTTCACATCAGTAGTCAGGACATGCATTATTATATACCATTACTCATATTTCCTATTTTAAAGAGAAAAGAACTTTGGAAAAGACTTAAGTGACCTCTTCGAAGGAATGAATGTTTCGAATTGCTTTCTTGAATTCTGAAAATGTTCCAAAGAACGTAGACAAAAGTACATTGCATCTCTTTTTGGTAAATGTAATTTTTTTTAAGTTTGAGGAGAATTGTTATTATAAAGAATAAAAATAGTTAAGGAGTGTTAAAGTACTTCACATTTTTTTCTGAGCATACTATACTAAAAGTGGCTACATTTTGAAATGCTTATGTATATATGTATTTTGAATTTAGGTAAAAGATTTCATTTGTATTAGAATTAATAATTTATTGTTTAGGGTGCCTGGCTGGCTCAGTTGGCGGGCGTGTGACTTTTTATCTTGGGTTGTGAGTTTGAGCCCCACGTTCGGTATAGAGATTACTAAAAAAAAAAAAACAACTTAGAAAAGAATTATTGTTTATATGTCACAGGGTTATATGAAGCCTCTTTGTATTATTTTGCTCCTTGCTTTTTCATACTATACTGTCACCAAAATTATTTATTAGGCTTGAGTATTTTTTAATGGGTTCTCTGTGCTTATCATAGGCATAATGTTTTGACATGTGGAATTTATAGGCCAGAAAAAAAGTAGACCGTGTTCATGTCAACAAATAGAATTTGTCAAAGCCTTCTCTTTATAGTTTCTTTCTATACAGTTTCTTTTATAACTTATTATAATGACATTTAGAAAGGACAGAGAGAAGGAACTTTGAAAGAATTCAAGTGTAACAATGGAATGGACAACTGGAAAAGATAAGAAAGTAAAGTGACAAGGAAAACTACAGAGAAAAAAGAGTAGGAAAAAATTATAAGGAGGGGAGAGGAAAAGGACCCCAAGGCTTAATATCTTATTTTAGGAATGGAGGCTTTGCCCTCACTGTTCTAATTGTCTGTCTGCAGCTTCTTTCCAGCCTCATGGTAAGGATCATGTAGATGTGTAGTTCTTGCATTTGTTACTCTTATGTATCTCAGATTTGGCTCTGTTTAGCATGCCCAAAGTTTCTTTTTTCTGCTGACCATAAAGGTTGGCAAAGTCCATATCTGATTTTTTTTAGGTTATCAGGTTATAAAGATTTCTTAGGTGCTGCCCCAGATGGTCTGCTTTGGGTTCACGTTGCTTCTGGACAGGAAGTCGCCTAGGCAGATGATTTAATTTCTGGAGCATTCAAGTTGTTTCTGAGTAAATTGTTGTTAATTAGAACTCTAAATGGATAGGATTTCTAGAGTGGAGCCCATAATCTGTCCATAAATTTGGTTAACGTAGGTTAGGAATAAGTTCCCAATTCAACCCCTGTCTTAACCTGGGCTGTCAATGGCTTCTAAGCTGACTGGCTTTTCCCTGCAGTGCCTTGACCTCTTATTGCCCTGGGAATTCCAGCTGACATGAAGCTGTTATATTTTGTTCCTTCTCGGGTGTTCTTTGGAAATTGTTCTCTTATTTCAAGTTATCTCTTATTTCATTTTTGAGCTTCTGGGCTGAAAGAAATCTATGGTCAAGATTCTGGTAGGAGAGTACCTCTGTTATGTCTGTTAGTTGGTATTGATCAAAATTGCTTAGAAGTAAGCTAACTCACCTCATTCTCTAAATCCAAATTCACTTTACACATTTAATTTATATTATTCGGAGGCAACTTAAAGCTAGTAATCATAAATAAAGATGTTAACTTTAGAGGGGCTTGAGTGAACTTAAACCAAATACTGATCTGATTTCAGTGAATACTTCACTGTTTTGGAATTTGATTTGTCTTATTTGGTGAAATTACATTTTTTTCCTCTTAAGAATTTGATAGGTTTTCAAGGTTGGAAGATTTCTCAGCAGTCATCTAATTTATCTCCTTTCCCGTCTGCCCTGTACTTAATAACCTGCCATTGCTTGCATGTTACCATGTGCCAAGCCCTTTGCTGAGCACTTACATAGCACTGTAGTTTCTTCTCTCCCTTAGGTACTACACTGAGTGAATATTATCTCACTTAATCTTCGCAACAACTTTTACAAGATAAGTACAGTTATCATCCTCATTTTTCAAATGGGGAAAGAAGAAAGGAGATAGTGAGTAACTTCCCTAGGGTTGCATGGCTATCAAATGACAGAACCCAGATTTGGACTGAGGCAGGCTAACCAGAGTTCATATTCTGAACCACCATGCTATTCCCTCACACTTCGTAAGACAGATACCTTCTTTGAATGGGTTGATTGACTGTGAACTCTGTGAGTAGAGTATACCTACTGGCAAAGTTCCCTTTAGGAGATGTAATCTTGGAGCAGGTACAAGAGTCACACAACTAGACTGTGTGGAAACCTCACAGCTGCCAAAGTAAGGGAATATTTCTTATGGTAGTATTTACTTATTGAAAAGATTTTATTTATTTGAGAGAGAGAGAGTGGGCATGCGTATGCATGCACAGGATGGGGGAAGGGCAGAGGGGAAGGGAGAGGAAGAGAAAAGAATCCCAAGCAGACTCTGTGCTAAGTGAGGAGCCCAATATGGGGCATGATCTGAGGACCCTGAGATCATGACCTGAGATGAAACCAAGAGTTGGACTCTTAACTGACTGAGCCGCTCGGGCATCCTTGTGGTGATGTATTTAATGTCGATCTTCCTTTCCTTAAAAAATTTTTCCTTCTTCCATATGTGTGTGGGGATCTGAGATTAACTTTTGCATCTTTCCTCCAGTCTCAGGCCCTCTAGGCACTCTAGACATATTTTGCTCATTTTATAGAAGGAGGTTATCAAGGTTTAATCCAAGGACAAAAGAAGAGAGCTACTATTCCTACCTGAGGGAAATAGTGCCAGCTGAATTTAAAGTTCCTATTTATTTATTTCGTAATCTTTACACCCAGTGTGGGTTTTGACCTCATGACCCTGAGATCAAGAGAAGCACGCAATTCCAGCTGAGCCAGTCAGGGGCCCCAGTACCAGCTGAATTTAGTGTAGTGCTTTAATGATTACTCTAATGGATTACCTTTTGGCCTATACCTCCATAATAACTGAAAGCATAGAGTCCAGATTCACACTAACTGAGTTCAAATCCTTCACCATTTATTAGCTATGTGATTATATAACTTATCTAAACCTCAGCTTCCTTATCTGAGAAATGGGCATTTAATACCTATTTTCAAAATAATTACAAGGATTAAATGAAGTAATACGTATAGTGTGCTAGGTACAGGGTAACAGTGTTTATTAGCTTGGAATTTGGAACTTCTCTGGGACACTCAGGAAAGCTATAAGTTTTTTTGTTGTTGTTGTTGTTGTTGTTGTTATTTTTACTTTGCTCCTATATTTGCTAATTTTGAGATATTCTTTATCTGGCAGTACCTGGCAGGTTCAGTCAGTAGGTTGTGTGACTCTTGATATCAGCGTTGTGAGTTCAAGCCCCATGTTGGGTGTGGAGATGACTTAAAAATAAAATCTTAAAAAAAAATTTAAAAAATTTAAGTATAATTTCTTGTCCACTGATACCATTTTCATGTTTTCCAGTGATGCTATAAATTTTTCCATTAACATTTTTTTCTGTCATTTTCAATGGGCCTTTGGGAAGAAGAAGAAGTAAATGCCTGTGTTCTGCTATTTTGAAATAGAAATTCTATTATAGAAATAGAATATAGAAATAAATAGAAATTCTGACATTATAATCACAGAGCCCAAGGACCACATTAGCTTTTCTACCATTAAGCTTTATCTTCCCTCATTTATTCT
Source organism: Lontra canadensis (assembly GCF_010015895.1). Lineage (NCBI taxonomy): Eukaryota > Metazoa > Chordata > Mammalia > Carnivora > Mustelidae > Lontra > Lontra canadensis. The sequence continues at coordinate 11,160,075 of NW_022631034.1, forward strand.
TGTGCAGTTGTTGTTTTGGACTCAAGTTTTAGATGTTTTTTCTATTATTCTTACTAAATTGTCATTTGAGCCATCATTCTGAATTGTTGAGATCATTTAGATTTTGATTTGCTATCCCTTTCAGCTATCAGTCTCTAGTTTGGTCAGTCTGGTCTAGTTGGTCATCATTAACAAAAAATATTTAAAGGAAAGCTTGTTAGCCTCTACTCACAATACTTTTTAAAAAATATATATTATTTATTTATTTATTTGAGAGAGAGCAGAGAGCACAAGCAGGGGGAGCGGCAGGCAGAGGGAGAAGCAGACTCCCCTTGAGAAGGGAGCCCAATGTGGGGCTCAGTCCCAGCACCCTGGAATCACCACCTGAGCGAAGGCCGATGCCTAACTGACTGAGCCACAGAGACATCCCTACTCAGGACACTTCTGAAACCAAGTGTGTGTTTCCCATATCAAGCAATTCTGCAATTCTCTTTAGACACCAAATGGATGTCCTACAGTTTAATTCAGTTCTAACACTAACTGACACTAACTTCCCAGAGTTTACACAGACCCCACGGATGAAGGGCTCTGCCTTACAAGATTGTCCTCCACTCACATGCCAGTTACAAGTCCAGGTTTCCCATACTTCTTTTATTTTTTTTTTTTAAAGATTTTATTTACTTATTTGACAGAGAGATCACAAGTAGGCAGAGAGAGAGGAGGAAGCAGGCTCCCCACTGAGCAGAGAGCCCAATGCGGGGCTCCATCCCAGAACCCTGAGATCATGACCTGAGCTGGGGGCAGAGGCTTTAACCCACTGAGCCATCCAGGCGCCCCCAGGTTCCCATATTTCTGACCAACTATCAATAAATCAGGAGTTCCACAGCTCCCTCCTTAAGTTCGACAATTTGCTAGAACAGCTCACAGAACTTAGGGAAACATTTTACTGCCTATCACCAGTTTATTATAAAAGGTATTAACTCAGGAACAATCAAATGGAAGAGATGCATAGGACAAGGTGTGGGGAATTAGGCATAGGGCTTTTATGCCCTCTCCAGGTGCATGAGCCTCCCAACACTTTGATGTGTTCTCTAACCTGGCAGCGCTCTGAACCCTAGTTTAGGGTTTTTATGGAGACTCCATTAATAGAGGCAGGATTGATTAAATCATTGGCCATTGATGATTAATGTCCTCCTCTGGTCTTTTCCTGTCAGGAATTGAGTTTGGAGCTGAAAGTTCCAGCCTTCTAGTCTTATGGTTGGTCCCTTGGCAACCATCCCCCACCTCCAGAAGTCACTCATTAGCATAAATTCTGGTTGTGAAAAGAGCTTATTATGAATAACAAAGACACTCCCCTCACCCCCATCATTTAGGAAATTCTAGGAGTTTTAGGAGCTCTATGCCAGGAATTGGGATTGAATATATATATTTTCATGTCCCAACATCCCATCTTAAAGTGGGCAAAGCCAGAGTCAGAGATATGAGGTATGATACTTTCAAGTTGCCTTATGTCACTAAGAAATAAATTCAACTGATTCTACTTTCAAATTTGTTCATCTTGATCATAAGATCATGGGATACTTATTTATATATCATGTCAAAATGAGTGTATATTTATATACTTAACCATTAATTTAGGAAAATGTAATTTTTTTTTTTTAAGAGACTAATATGGGGACACCTGGGTGGCTCAGTTGGTTAAGCATCTGACTTAATTTTGGCTCAGGTCATGATTTCGGGTTGTGAGATTGAGCCTGCTTAAAATTCTCTCTTTCCCTCTCCCTGTGCCCTTCTTCCTACTCCCCTTCAAAAAAAAAAAAGGCTAATATCACTTCACATTTTTTTGGGAAATATTGTTGATACTGAGCTATATCATAGGTGAGTATTTGCCATTAAGTCTTTATATCTGGTTTTATATTTGTAAATCGTCTTAGTTTTTAGAAGTCACACGTGTCAGGTTTTATTGACTACATAGATCCTCAGCAAAACTTATTTCACTAATTTAGAGTTCAAAATATAGATAGGGATTCTATTTAATTTTAAATCTGCACTACCTGTAGTAGTCTCCCGATAACACTGTGGACAGGTTTACGAGGACAGTTTAAATTCTCCTCAACGTGATTCTTTCAGTATGTTTGGCATTTCTCTTTTTAGATAGCAGTGTGTTAATTAAAACTAAATTAAATCCATTCTCTTTTTTAAAAATAGCAGATCTAAAAACTTTTGAGTTGTTGGTAGTATGAGTTATTTGGTTACTTTAGGTAGGTGAAGATAATAACAGTAGAAAAACATATAGTATCATTCTAGCACTGGATTATGGTAATGGTTCCACAACTCTTTACGTTTACTCAAATTCATTGATTTGTACATTTATTTATCTATTTAAAGATTTTATTTAGGAGAGAGAGAGAGAGAAAACATGATCAGGGGGAGGGGCAGAGGGACAAGCAGACTCCCCACTGAAGGTGGAGCTTTATCCCAGGACCCTGAGATTATGACCTGAGCCAAAGTCAGATGCTTAATTGACTAAGCCATCTGGGTGCCCCTGAATTTTACATTTAAAAAGGGGGAGATTTATGGTATGTAAATTATACTTTCAGTAAAGCTGTTAAAAATACAGTATGGTTATTTTTAAGCTAATTTTGAGTAAGTTTTCATGAATTTGAATTAGTGCAAAACATCCCTTTATACTAAAAATTTTAAATAATACAAATCCCAAAAACTTTTTAAAAATTCATCAAGAACACTTAGTTTCAAAGCTTTGGGCCTGGTGAATGTGTGGGTGGTGCCGCTTCAGCTGGTAACTAGAAATACTAAGTATCCTTTTTAAATGTCCTGTGAACCATACTGTGGTTTATAGGCACAGAAACTTCTGCAAGTGGTTTTAGTGATTCTGCTGTTATTTTTACTTCTGTTGTTAAATTTAGAGTCCTTTTTATATTTTGTAATACTGCCATCCAAGTGGATGTTAAATTAAATTTTTAAAAGCACTGAAAAGATCAAATAACTGCTGATATTCTTGCTGTTAATTTAGTATTGAGCATGTTGGAAATATTGGCACTAGCAGAATTAAAGCAAGAGCACTTTTATTTTAAAAATTAGAAACTTCTGGTAACCTGGCTAAAATCACAACCATTGAGGTGCTTGGGTGGCTCAGTCGGTTAAGTGTCCTACTCTTGGTTTTGGTTCAGGTCATGATCTCAGGGTCATGGGGTCAAGCCTGCACTGCGCTTTGTGCTCAGCCCGGAGTGTGCTTGAGGTTCTCTCTTCCTCTCCCTTGCTCCTCCACCTGCTTTCTCTCTCTCTGAAATAAATAAATAAAATCTTAAAAAAAATTAAATAAAATCACAACCACCAATGTACTCCTAAGCCAGGCTATCATCTGCATTAAAATAGGAAATACTTTTGATATTTGGAATGGGATAGTGATACAAAAAAGTTTCCTACAAATGCTGCAAATTTTTTAAAAGCATTTTTAAAAAATGTTTTTGTTATAGTCATTTACTGTGCTTTAAAACTATGCTTGAGAAAAGAAACATCATAGTAGTTGTGATGTACTTCGGCCTCTCTTTATATTTCTTCCTGTAGGAAAGTAACTTTGAATTAGGCAGGGTTTTAAGGCAGGAATTCCTTACATAAAATATAACCACCATTTATTCTCTGATTCATCTTTTGCAGTGTTCTGTACTGGTATTTCCTTAACCCTTCTGAATTAGTAAATCATTATTGGATGTACAGTTGACCCTTGAACAACACAGGTTTGAACTGCTCAGGTCCACTTATACACAGATATTTTTGATAAATATGGTATAGTACTGTAAATGTATTTTCTCTTCCTTATGATTTTCTTTTCTTTTCTGTAGGTTACTTTATTGTAAAAATACAGTTTTGTTTTCTCTAAGTTATTTTTTGTAAAAATACAGTATATAATACATACATAAAATATGTGTTAATCAACTATTATATTATCGGTAAGGCTTCTGGTCAACAATAGAGTATTAGTAGTTAAGTTTTGGGGGAGTCAAGAATTATATTCAGTTTTGGGGGGAGTCAAAAATTATATTCAGATTTTCAACTGCATGGGGGTTGGCGCCCCTAGCATTCACATTGTTTAAGGGTCAACTGTATTTCTTTATTTGCTCTTATACATCAGAAGTTTACTTGGGACTTAAACGGTAATTATTTGTTCTACTACTCCTACTATAAAATGAAATGAAGATTTGAATTCTCTAGTAATAAAAAAATGTTTTTCTTTACTTATTGAAACTGTTCAGTGTTAAATGCAAGTTATTGAAATCACTAGAGGGCAGCACATGTTATCTACGTATTAAAAGCCTATGACTCACAAATACCATTCTGTGCTACTGCTAGCACTTGAAGTTAAATTTAGGTCACCACATTTTTTTTCTGGCATGTTTTGTATACACCTGCTACTGTAAGTCACAGTGAGAGCATGGATATGATGCACAGACTTGAAATAACAGTAGTGTAAGTTTCCATTAGTGTATAAGTTCTTCCAGCTAACAGCATCTGCATTATGTTTATATGTAGTTTTTTCAGAGAATTATGAATTAAAATTGTTATATTATAATTTAGTTATTATAATTTTGAAATGTTGAAGGTTCAAACCAAAAAATTGATATGATTTCAATTATAGATAGTATAGCTTAATAGTTAAGAACATAGGCTCTGGAGGTAAGCAAACATGGGTTCAGATCTGATTTTAAGACTCCTAGTAGCTAAGAAACCTAAGCAAGCCTTGACCTTTCTTAGATTCAGCTTTCTTAGACTCAGCTTCTTTTTAAGATGGAAGACTACATTAGGATCAACTTCATAGAATTGTGATGATTAAGTGAGATACATGTATCATTTTATTTATTTTTACAGTGGTATATTACACTGTAAAATATTATATTTTACAGTGTAGAATTTAGTGATTCATCACTTACGTATAATACCAAGTACTCATCATAAGTGCACTCTTTTTTTTTTTTTTTAAGATTTTATTTATTTATTTGACAGAGAGAGATCACAAGTAGGCAGAGAGGCAGGCAGAGAGAGGGAGAGAGAGGGAAGCAGGCTCCCTGCTGAGCAGAGAGCCCGATGCAGGACTCGATCCCAGGACCCTGAGATCATGACCTGAGCCGAAGGCAGCAGCTTAACCCACTGAGCCACCCAGGCACCCTCATGAGTGCACTCTTAATACCCATCACCCATTTAACCCATTCCCTGCCCACTTCCCCACCAGCGACCCTCAGTTTGTTCTCCATAGTTAAGAGTCTGTTTTCTGGTTTGCCTCTCTTAACATGTATTATTTTAGTATAGGCAAATGGTAAACGCTTGTTATGTATTCATATTAGATTATAGTCTAGCATTTTTATGAGGCCTGTTCTTTTTTTTTTTTAAGATTTTATTTATTTGAGAGTGAGTGAGTGAGTGAGAGAGAGAGCACGAGAGAGGGGAAGGGCAGAGGGAGAAGCAGACTCCCTGTCAACTGGGCAGCCCAGTGTGGGGCTTGATCCTGGGACAATGGGATCATGACCTGAGCCATAGGCAGATGTTCAACCGCTCAACTGACTGAGCCACCTAGATGCCCCTATGAGGCCTGTCCTAAGATTATTTTAAAGTTGTATGGTTACAGGTAGATTGGTGTCACATGTTCATAATTGGTTTTACAATGATATTGTCATATTCTCCAGATAACTTCCATTGTTTCTGGGAATTAGATTTTTCTCATGTTAAAGTAGTAACTTAAATTTGCATTTCCTGAAACAAAGTATTTAGGTCATGTTTAAAGTTATTTGTGTGGGGCATTTGGGCGACTCAGTGGGTTAAGCATCTGCCTTTGACTCAGGTCATGATCCCAGGGTCCTGGGATTGAGCCCCACATCAGGCAGGCTCCCTGCTCAGTTGGGAGTGTGCTGCTCTCTCCCTCTGCCCCTCCCCACTGCTTGTACATGCCCTCACTCTCTCACAAATACGTAAATAAAATCTTAAAAAAATAATGTTATTTGAGGGGAGTCTGGCTGGCTCATCTGGAAGAACATGGAACTGTTGATCTCAGAGTTGTGAGTTCGAGCCCCACCTTGGGTGTAATGATTACTAAAAACAGATAAACTTGAAAAAATAATTTATTTGAGGATGTAAAGAAGGTCTCTGGTCTCACTCCCCATTGGCACATGTGTACCTTGTTTCTAGAGTTATCTTCTTGGTGCAGAGCTCCCATCTTGTTACTACCAGGGTCTCAATTACTTTTCTGACCTATTTATTTTACTCTCTCCAATATACTCTAGTCAAACTGAACAATGTCTTTTTTAGAACTGAAATTCTCTTAAGATTTTAGTCATATAATGAACGCCAGGTTTTTAGTAAATTTTTCTTGGTTTTCTTTTTGCATTCTTTTTCTGATACTGTTTCTTTGCATAATTCAACATGCTCTGAAGCATTTTTTTCTTCCTGTAGAATACAGTTCTGTTCAAAAGTACTTCCTCTGTGCATTCTTCTCTGCTTTTTTAGCTGGAGGATACCTCTCTCATCTTTCTCTGTTCCATAATAATATTTGTTGTTCTTAGTGGTACCATTTAAAAACTCCTCTGTCTCTCTGATTTCTAAATAAATTGAGAACACAAAAAAGAGCCTGATACTGATTAAACAATAGTTTTAACTTTATTTGGAACTTTTTTCGCTAATATCTAGATTGGAAAATGTGGTAAGGCTTCCTACATTGTCCTCTCTAACCCTGGAGAATTCTCTGGAGAAAAGCTGAGAATGTAGAGAAAATGCCAAGCACACTTAGCCAGTTGCATAAGGATTTCCTACCTGCCTTAAAATCCCTGCCAACACTGTCCAGTTCAGGAGAGTGCGATCCAGCACCAAAGTGAGGGGTTTGCAGACCTTAGACCTTTCTCTAGAAGACTTGAGAGAGAACAGACACTAGTATACATCAAGAGCCATGCAGTGAATAAGGATCTTATCCTATTTCCTTCTGTTTAGTGGCACTCAGGTTCTCAGCATTAGCTAAGTTACTCTTCCTACAGGGAGGAGCAAATAAAGAGGGGAAGGGATTAACTTCATGTGTTAATTCCAGTAGAGCTTCTTCCTGGAAGAAGATGGGAGTAGAAGTCCCATATGAAATATGAAATTGTGAGAGGTTTAATGGTTTTCCCTGTGGAATTAGTTACTTTTGACAGTAAATTACAATTTTTTAAAACGATTTTATTTGTCAGAGAGCACAAGCAGGGGGAGCAGCAGGCAGATCCCAGGTCCCTGGGATCATGACCTGAGCCGAAGACAGACACTTAAAAGACTGAGCCACCCAGGCATCCCAGTTACAGTTATTTATATACATATCCAGTCTCCTATATTGGACCATAAACTCCTTAGGGGCAGATGGGAGTATTTAATTCTATTCTTTTCAATGCCTGTTACCGTGGCTTCACTGTAGTATAGGTAATCAGCGGTCTGAAGGTCCTAATAAAATGTTCATCAGGATTACCTCTGTAGCTTTTCAACAACATAGATTCCTAGGCTTTGCTCCAGATGTATTGAATTTGAAACTTTGAGGTTGGGATTATGAAATATATTCATATTTCATAATAGAGTAGATGATTCTCATGTGCATTTCTGTTTAAGAGGTCTTTCAAGTAATAAATGATAGCCATATCATTAATTTTAATTTTACCACATTTACCAGTCTTTCCTTTATGGTCTGTACTTTTTGTATACTGTTTAGAAGATATAAAGAGAATTATTTTGTATTTTCTTCGGCAAGTTTTTTTTTTTTATTTTAATATACAGTGTTGTATCGGTTTCAGGTGTACAATGCAGTGATTCAGCAATTCTGTACATGACTCAGTGGTCATCATGAAAAGTGTACTCTTAATCCCCTTCCCCTATTTCACCCATCCCTCCACCCACCTACCCTCTGGTAACCGGCAGTTTGTTCTCTATAGTTAAGGGTCTGTTTTTTGGTTTGTCTCTTTTTGTTTGTGTGTTTCTTAAATTCCACCCATGGGTGAAATTATATGTATCTTTCTCTGACTTATTTAGCATTATACCCTCTAGATTCATCCATGTTGTTGCAAATGGCAAGATTTCTCTTTTTTACGGTTAAGTATATTCCACTGTGTGTGTATATATATATGTGTATGTGTATATATATATATATATATATATATATATATATATACACACCACATCTTCTTTATCCATTCATCTATCAATGGACAATTGGTCTTCTTCCAAAATGCTGCACTAAATATAGGGGTGCATATGTCTTTTTAAATTAGTGTTTTGTATTCTTTGGGTAGATACTCAGTAGTGGAATTACTGGATCATGGGGCAGTTCTATTTTTAATTTTTTTTTCTGTCTATTTTTAATTTTTTAAGGAACCTCCATACTGTTTTCCACAATGGCTGCATCAGTTTGTATTCTCACCAACAGAGCACGAGGATTCCTTTTTTCCCACATCCTTGTCAATACTTGTTTCTTGTGTTTTTGATTTTAGCCATTTTGACAGATGTGAGGTAATATCTTATTTTGGTTTTGAATTGCATTCCCCTGATGAAGAGAGATGTTGAGCATCTTTTCATGTGTTTTTCGGCCATCTGGATGTCTTCTTTGGAGAAACGTCTTTTCACATCTTCTACCCATCTTTAATTGGATCATATGTTTTTGGTGTTGAGTTGTGTAAGTTCTTTATACATTTTGGATAGTAACCTTTCATTGGATATGTCATTTGCAAATATCTTTTCCCACTCAGTAGAGGTTGTTTTTGGTTTTGTTGGTTGTTCTCTTTGTGGTGCAAAAGCTTTTTACTTTGATGTAGTCCCAATAGTTTATTTTTGCTTTTGTTTCCCTTGCCTCAGTAGACATATGTAGAAAAATGTTGCTATGGCTTATTGCAGAGAATTTGTTGTCTGTGTTCTCTTTTAAGGTTTTTATGGTTTCAGGTCTTATGTTTCAGTCCTTAATCCATTTGAGTTTATTTTTGTGTATAGTATATTGTCCATAGCTGTCCAGTTTTCTGAACATCATTTGTTGAAGAGACTTTTTTTCCATTGGATATTCTTTCTTGCTTTGTCAAAGATTAATTAGCCATATAATTGTGGGTTTACTTTCAGATTTTCTGTTTTGTTCTGTTCTCTTCTATGTGTCTGTTTTAGTGCCAGCACCATACTGTTTTGAATACTATGGCTTTGTAGTAAATTTTGAAGTTGGAGTGTGTGTATCTCCAGTTTTGTTCTTTTTCAAGATTGCTTTAGCTATTCAGGTCCTTTGTGTTTCCATACAAATTTGGGGATTGTTTGTTGTAGTCTGTGAAAAATGCCATAGGTAATTTGATAGCAGTTGCATTAAATCTGTAGATTGCTTTGGGTATTATGGATATTTTAACAATATTTCTTCTAATCCATGAGCATAGACTATCTGCATGTATCTTTAGGTGTGAAATGCATTTCTTGTAGGCAGTATACAGATGGGTCTTAGTTTTTTATCCATTCTGTACCCTGCATCTTTTGATTGGAGGGTTTAGTCCATTTACATTCAAAGTCATTATTGATAGGTATTCACTTACTGCCGTTTTGTTACTTATTTTATGGTTGTGTTTGTAGTTCTTTGTTCCTTTCCTCACTTGCTCTTTTCTTTCACAGATTTCTGGTTTTATTTAATGATATACTTACGTTCTTTTTTCTTTATTTTTGGCATACGTATTTTTGGTTTTTGATTTGTGGTTACCACTAGGTTTATATGTAACATTTTATGCATATTAGCAGTCTGTATTTGCTTGATGATCACTGATGTTTGAACATATTTTTTACTCCTATCCCTTCAACATTCTAGGTATATGGTGTCATAGTTTACATCTTTTATTTTGTGAATCTCTTGACTGATTTTTATAGATACACTTACATTTTACTGCTTTTGTCCTTTCTACTTTTCTTATTCCTACTCATGGTCTTTCCTTTCCACTCAGGAAGTCCACCTTAACATTTCCTGTGGGGCTGGTTTAGTGATCATGAATTCCTTTAATTCTTGTTTGTCTGGGAAACTCTTTATCTTTCTTTTTATTCTGAATAATATAGAATATTCTTGGCTGCATACTTTTCCCATTAGGCACTTTGAATATAAAACATGGCACTCCTCTTACTGGCCTGCAAAGTTCTGGTGAAAAATTGGCTGATGGCCATATGGGGTTTCCCTTGTATATAACTGTTTTATTTTCTCTTGCTGCTCTTTATCTCTACTTTTTGCCATTTTAATTACTGTCTTGGTGTGGGTCTCCTTCAGTTGATCTTGCCGGGAGCTCCTCTGCCTCCTGGATCTGGATGTCTGTTTCCTTCCCTGATTTAGGAAGTTTTCAGCTATTATTTCTTCAGATACATTTTCCACCCCCTTTTTTCTCTATTTTCCTTGGATCCCTATAATACAGATATTATCTTGATTGCTGGTGTCTCTTAGGTCCCTTAGTTTATTTTCATTTATTATTTTTTTTCTCTCTCTCTTCTTCAGCTCGATGGCTTTCCATTATTCTGTCCTCCAGGTTGCTGATCTGTTTTTCTGCCCTTCTAGTCTACTCTTTATTCCATGTAGTATATTTTAAGTTTCACATATTGAGTTCTTCATCTCTAATTCGTTCTTTTAAATGTTTTCTATCTCTTTGTTGAGGGTCTCAGTGAGGTCCTCCACTCTCTCAGTCCAGTGAATATCTTTATGACCATTACTTTAAACTCTCTTTCAGGCATATTATCTCCATTTCATTTAGTTCATTTGATGTAATTTGTATTGTTCTTTCATTTGGGATATATTCTTCTGTGTCCTCATTTTGTCTGACTCTGTGTCTGTTAAATGTGACTCTGTGTTAAAGTCAGCTTTGTCTCCTTCTCTTAAAAGTACTGGCCTCATGAAGAAGATGCCCTGTAATGCCCTGCAGTGCAATGTCCCCTATTCACCAGAACCTGGCACTTCAGGGCTGTCTTCTGTGTGTGTTGCATGTACGCTGCTGTGGTGGCTGAGCTACTTTTGCCTTCAGTCCAGTTGTCTAAAGTGGCTCTCTTTGCCTTTTGTGGGCAGGTCTGGGTCCCTGTGTTGTTAGTGGGTCAGGGGTTGCCTTCGGCTTGAGTTGAGTCAGACCAGGCATTTGCCAGATATGTAGTAGCACCAAACTGCGGAGTGATTTCCCTGTGTTGTCCCCTGAGAAGTTTTCATTGTTGGGTGGGGCCTGCAGTCAGACGCTCTGTCTGTCCCCAGCCTGCTGCTGTGGCACCAATAAGCGTGTATGATCGTCTTCTCCTATCCCAAGGCAGAGTGTGCTGGCCCCTTTCTGGGCTACTTGCACACTGATAGGCTTTTGGCACAACTTTGGATGGACTCCAGCTAAGGGCTTGTTGTGGGGGGGGTAGGTCTGCAGGAAAATTCAGTTGGGGGAGATGGGGTGTTAGCAAGATTTGCACAGGTCTGCCCAGGGAGGAAACTCAGAGGCACAGAGAAAACTGTTCAGCCTGGCAGGTTGGAGGGGTAGATCTGCAGATGTGTGCTGGGAAAGTTGCACTGTTAGCAAGCTAGCTAGAGCTTGCTCCACTCATGTTGATTCCCGCAGACATCTTTGTATCTAGGCTCTGGAGCAGGGGAAGGAAATGGTATCTGCCAACTCTTTGTTCTTGGAAAATCTCCCAAAGATTCTTGACCTTCCAGCACGTGCTTCTTCCCATAAACTATAGGTGTTTTTCACACTGCTGTTTCTATGCTATATCTCCGCAGGGCTATTTGTTGTCAACTCCTTAGGATAGGAACTCAGTTTCCTATGCCTCAGTTGCAGGTATGAAGCCCCACTGATTGTAAGAACTTGTGAAGTTGGGTCCCGCTGGTTTTCAAAACCAAACGTAATTGGGATTCATCTTTCTAGTGCCTGGGGTGCCTGGTATGGGGGTCTGTTCCTCTTTCCTATTTGTGCCTTCAGTGTCCCTCCAAAGGACATTTGTATGTTTCTTTGGTTCCCGACCATGTCTGTGCCCTTCTCTTGTCTTTGGTGTGGTCTTTTCTCTATGTGTAGCTATGGAGAGTCTGTTCTGCCAGTGTTCAGTCATTTTCTGGGTTATTTATGATGATGTGGGTGTCATCTAGGGGTATTTGTGGAACAAGGTGAGCCTAGGATCCTTCTACTCCACCATCTTCTCCAGAAGTTCTCTGATGTTTTGTTTTTTATATTTAGGTGTTTAATCTGCCAGGAGCTGATTTTTTAAAATCTGTATTATTTCTGTTTTTTAAACATTTGAATAAATTGTTGCCTCAGCACCATTCAGTGAATAATATATCTTTTTTTTTTTAATGATTTGAAATGCCGCTGTCATATGTCAAGTTGTCTTATGTGTTCTGTGTCTTTTGTGGACTGTTTGTTCTATTAGTCTGTTCGTTCCTGCCTTGGTTTCACAGTGTCTTCATTGCTGTAGCTTTATTTAGTTTTATTATGAGTCTTGACACCTAGCAGAGTGAGTCCATTCACTGTGTTCTTTTTTAAGAATTGCTTTGCTATTCTTAGCCCATTGCTTTTCCATGTGAGGTTTAGGACACCTTGTTAAGTTTTATGAAAACCTCTCTTGGGATTTTGATTATTACCTTGCATTTATAGGTCAGCTTGTAGGAGAATTTAATTTTCTTAATATTAATGTTTCCATCTAGAAACATGGTATGGATCTTCAGTTCTTTAAGTCTTTTATGCTTTTCATAATTTTTAATAATTTATTTCATAAAGGTCTTACATATTTTCATTCCTAGAGCCCTTATAGTTTGGTTATCATTGTACATGGTATATTTTTAAAATTTACATTTACTGATATTTTCTTGTATCTAAAGTGTTGCTGATATTTGTATTTGAATATTATCAACAACCTTTCTGAGCGCTTATTATTTCTGCCACCAATAACTTGTTATAATTTCTTTTGGAATTTTTATCTGAAACACATACCTGTAGATGATAACATGTTTATTTGTTTCTTTTCCACACTTTCTTTTTCTTTTTTTCTTTTTCTTTTATGCGCCCCACTCCCCACCCCATCACCACATCTTACTGTAGATTCTTATGGTTCTTTTTGCCTCTGAGGAGAGCTGTGTAGAAAGGACTATGAGTTAGCTGTCCTACCACACAGAATCAAATCTGTGCCCCTTTTGCTTGCCGTGGCCCCCTAGTAAGGTACAGGAGTGTTGATGGCAGGAACTCTTGAAGACTCTGAAGACAAATGATTGCTTAAAAATCAACTTGGTACTATTTATTTAACTTTACTCTTTGCCTAATGTGTGATGGTATTCGGATGGAATAAGGACTAAAGTCCCTGTCTTCAGATTGCCTCTGGTATGATTGGCCATTTAATACTTATGAAGCAGTTAGAAAGCAATATAGGTTAGTATATGCCTCAATACTCAGCTATTTTATAAGACTCAGAACATAAACTCCTTCCACAAAGCATACGATCCTTCTTTTAACTTTTCCTTTCCACCTCCATTCTTTTTTGTACTTCCCAACTGAAGTGCTCCTGGCCTGTTTAAGAGCCCAAGAAAAGTACTTGAAAGTAAACAGATCTGGTTTAGGACATGTGGTTATCTTTGGTTATCTGCTACTGTTTTTTTGCTGAAATATCTGAGTATGCTTTAAATTCATTTAGAAACACATACACATATCATGAATATCAGGTAAGAAGATATATACAGTACTTCATAACTACACTATTTTTCCTTTTAAGTAAATAATTTTGCAAACTTTGAAGAGTGTAAATGGATGGTATATTTACAAATGTTTTTTGTAGTGGGGCACCTGGGTGGCTCAGTTCATTGAGTGTTTGACTCTTGGTATCTCTCAGGCCATGATTTCACGGGTTGTAGGATCAGCCTGGTGACTGGCTCTGCACTCAGGGCAGAGTCTGCTGGAGATTCTCTCCTTCTGCCCTAATCCCCATTCCTGCACATGCTCTCTTGCTCTCTCTTTCTAAAATTAATAAATCTTTTTCTTTAAAGATTTTTTTCTTTAGGGGCGCCTGGGTGGCTCAGTCGTTAAGCATCTGCCTTCGGCTCAGGTCGTGATCCCAGGGTCCTGGGATGAAGCCCCACGTTGGGCTCCCTGCTCTGTGGGAAACCTAATTCTCCCTCTGCCTGCCTTTCCCCCTGCTTGTGTTCCCTCTCTCGCTGTGTCTGTCTCTGTCAAATAAACAAAATATTTTTTTTTTAAGATTTTATTTGTTTATTTGACACAGAAAGAGATCACAAGTAGGCAGAGAGGCAGGCGGGTGGGGGGGGGAGCAAGCTCCCTGCTGAGCAGAGAGCCCGATGCGGGGCTCGATCCCAGGACCCCGAGATCATGACCTGAGCTGAAGGCAGAAGCTTAACCCACTGAGCCACCCAGGTGCCCCAATAAATCTTTTTTTTTTTTTTAATGTTTGTTATACTATTTTGACTTAAAATACACATCTATGCTACATATATAATTTTTGTACATATCAAATATTGACAATAAAAGTATACTTATCTTTCATATTAAGCAGAAATTTTTGTTATTATCTTAATTCTTTTGGGAAAAATTAGACTTTAGTTGGTCACAACAACTGGTGAGAGATTGGTAGAATATGGGATTAAAACCTAACACCAAGGGATGATTTATGCTTTAGGAGAATTCTGTTGTCATCATATTGTGCAGGGTATGCATTATTATATGATTTTGTAGTTTATTTCAGTAACAGCACATTTAGGATTAAGAATTTTTTTTTTTTTTTAGATTTTATTTATTTGACAGGTAGAGATCACAAGTAGGCAGAGAGGCAGGCTGAGAGAGGGAGGAGGAAGCAGGCTCCCCACGGAGCAGAGAGCCCGATGTGGGGCTCAATCCCAGGACCCTGGGATCACGACCCGAGCTGAAGGCAGAGGCTTTAACCCACTGAGCCACCCAGGTGCCCCTAGGATTAAGAATATTCTTTATTCACTTTCCTTAGGCTATTAGGGCTAGACCAAATTGCTGAATTTAACTAGTGTAAAAATAAACTTGATTAACAACAAATGAAGCTTGCTAGCAGTTTCTTAGGGACATGATTTAGTTGATTCATATATTTTTTTTAAGATTTTATTTATTTGAGAGAGCATGAGCAGGAGGAGGGTTGGAGGGAGAGGGAGAAGCAGACTCCCCTCTGAGCAGGGAGCCTGTGGGGCTCTATCCCAGACAAGATCATGACCTGAGCCAAAGTTAGACACTTAACTGACTGAGCCACCCAGGCGCCTCTAGTTGATATGGTTTATGGAAGTTACGTTCAAGCTTGTTAATTATACTGTAATTAGATTTCTTCTAAAATTAACTGGGTTTCATAGTTTGCTTATGTTTTCTATAGAGAGTAGTATATGCAATAGCTGTAATAACAGGCAAATCTGAAGCCATAAGTTTGATAAATATTATTTTTTTGGCTGAACAAAGAACTTTGAGATTCTTTCATACTGATGTGTAGGAACAAATTTAGCCCTTAAAAACAAACCAGGAATTTTTATAGTTTTGCAGTATTGCTTTGCATATTTCAGATACATTAGTTTAGGCCTCATTACAATCTATTTTTTGAACAGAATGAACTCACAGGATCTTAGGTCTCAAACATTTATTCAGCAAACACTTGATTGCCTAATATATGTCAAACATGTTATAAGGCACTGGAGAAATAAGGATGAAGATTTCATCTTTGTTTTTAAGCAACACAGAATCTTGTTTTGGAGTTATGTAGGCAGGCATTAAAAAATTATATAGCAGAGTGGAGTAAGTACTTTAATAATGTGTTTAGAAAGTGACATAAAAACACCAAAGAAAAACATAGATTATTAATCTGGGGGCTTGAGGAAGTCTTCATAGGTGC
Organism: Lontra canadensis; assembly: GCF_010015895.1. Lineage (NCBI taxonomy): Eukaryota > Metazoa > Chordata > Mammalia > Carnivora > Mustelidae > Lontra > Lontra canadensis. The sequence goes on from NW_022631034.1 coordinate 11,175,927, forward strand.
GACACTTGAAGAAAGATCATCCACCGGGAAGATAATTGAGAAAAGGGCATTTCAAGCAGACCAAACACCATGAATTAATAAGCCTGTTAGGTCTTGGGAACACAGCGTATGTAGGAGAGAGGTGGGAAGAGAATCAAGAAAAGTGGGCAAGAGAGAAATCATGAAGGTCCTTGTTTTGTACCTTTAGGCAAAAGGGAACCACTGAGAATTATGTCATAATCACATTTATGTGTTTGCAGGAGACTATGGAAGTGTTGACTAGTTAAGTTTAAATATTTTGTCCATCTTTCTGCTCTTTTATGCAGAGGATTTCATTGAGAAAGTGACACATTCTATAGGGAAATATTAGAGGCTTTTCCACACTAGTACTGACTGCACAAATTCTCTGGCAGAGAATAGGAAAACTTTAAAGTGGAACCTCCTGACCACTAGAGAGATGTTATTCTTCTCTTTTGATAAGCAGCCAGATAGAACATTTAGCAATACTGAAAGAGCTTGGAAACAAGAGGAAATACCTCAACCTATGATCTTGAGTCAAATGTCAGACAACCCAGAGTTGACCCTCTAAAACCTTGTCCTGTTCCTTTCCTGCAGGATCATTGTGTTGGAGGATAAACTCCCTGAGGGTTTATTTTTAGGGGGTGACATGAATTACAGGCTTCATTTGTATACTCAGCCTTCTAAATATACAGAGTACAAATTACAGAACATACAAGAAATTTGGATTAGTAATTTCCTCCTATGTTTTAGGGCTCATAATCTTAATTTCGAAGTGGTTAGTAATACTACAGACTGGTATTATATATGTAAGTCAAAGTAAGTTCAGAGCTGAAGCAATGTAGTGAAAATCACTGGGGTGCCAGAGACAAGAGAAATTCCTGCTACTTGCCTTTGCCTCTTTTTACTCAAGTTATATCTTAGCAGCTTGGATTTCTAAGTCCAGGACTTCACTAACACAAGACCTTTGGATGATTAGAAAAAGGCCTATGTAGCCCCTTGGAAAGGGTTCTTTCATGATAAGAAAAAGGTTCACCTTCCTCCTAGAAGATGCAGGCCCAGAATGTGGGCTGGATTTCTGCCCTGACTTGTCTCATTGGCCAGTGGCCTTTGTGTAGTGTACAGAATGACCAGCTCTTGCTAGTGACCCTAGTAAAGTCTCTATAACTAAAGCCATAACCTTAATTACTTTTGTTCCACTTTAGGTTATCTAGTCCTTTCTTCTGCTAAAAAATGGTAGAAAATGCTGTTATTCCTTTTTCTTTCCTTCTATTACTCATTTTGCATTGGCAGCTGTATTTCTCTGTTAGGAATGACAGTTGTTACATTGGGCAGTCATGGCATATAAGAAGTTTTGATAGAGAATGCCAGAGACAAGTTATGGAAAACTCTTTTGGGTAGATCAGTAGTGTCAGGCTGTTTTGTACATTTATTATTTCACATAGTCAAAGCTATAAGTCGTAACACATCAAGAGCTGATCAGTTTTTTCTTTTGTTTCAGTGGATTTCATTGTTACTCTTTTCAGTATTAAGGTACATTGAGGAAAAATTTAAGAAAATATCATCTCCTGGCTCTCTTAGTTGTATTACTTCCTAAAATTATATTGGTTTAAATTTTTTGTATTCAACTTCCCCCCCTAACATTGTCCTATAACATTTTAAAACAAATCAAAATAAAAAGCTGTTCGCAATTTAGATGGGGCAGGTAGTTGTAGTCATAGAAGATGAACAAAGAGCAGCAATAGTTTTCTAGATTTCTTAATTATTTTAGCAGATTACAGCAGACTGTTTGGAAAATAGCTTCTCTTGTCGGCAGCAGGAACTTTTCCACTTTTAATAAAACGATAGAAAGACAAGGTTCCAAATCATTTAAGCTGCTAAAAATCATCTGGAGAATAGCTGCTGACATAGAAGTCAGATGACATTGAGACATTTGGCAGCCTTCCTCTTCTTGCTGGTGTTATAAAATCCACAGTGGACAGCCTGGATTTTAAAAGAAGAGTGGCATCTTTGGAATCTCCACTAGAATCTACTGAGGTTAAAATAGACCTGATGGCTTCTTAAGTGACAGAAAATAGAATGTGCCTAGGGATGGCAAAAGTGAGACAAGCAGAAAACCCATTTGGATTGGTTTAAAGAAGTAGATTTAGGCCTGAAGTTGTAAATTCCAAGGTTGAAGTGTCTTCTCGCTTGTTCTTTGATTTCTTTCTTTCTTTCTTTTTTTTTTTTTTTAACTTTAAGCAAATTCTGCTTTGAAAAAGACTTAAGTAATATGTGAATTATGAGATTGTGAAAGAAGGAGGAAGGCTTGAATCCAGTCAGATTTTTGGCTTAAAATGTATAACTGTTGAGTTAAAAGTAAACATTATACTTTTAGTATCGTTCCAAAGAAGAACATAGTTTATGTCTATGCATGAATGTTTTAAAAGTTCTGGGTGATTGAGATAGGTAAAGCAATTTTTAAAAAATTTTTTATTTTTTATTTTTTACTTTTTTTTAAAGATTTTAAAAAATTTCTTTATTTGACAGATCACAAGTAGGCAGAGAGGCAGGGAGAGATTGAGAGAGAGAGAGAGAGAGAGAAGGAGGCAGGCTCCCTGCTGAGCAGAGAGCCCAGTGCTGGGCTTGATCCCAGGACTCTGGGATCATGACCTGAGCTGAAGGCAGAGGCTTATTAATCCACTGAGCCTAAAACTTTTAAAAAAGTTTTAGGTTTGGGGTACCTGGCCAGCTCAGTTGGTAGAGCATGCTAGTCTTAATCTCAGGGTCATGAGTTCAAGCCCCACGCTGGGCATAGAGTTTACTAAAGAAAAAGAGAGAAAAGAACCTCTCTCTCTCTCATCAAAGTGGTAACTTAAAGTATTTTTATATTTAATCCCCCAATTATGTGGAAAGTATTTTAGTTACTTCTAAGGTTAAAGATTAGGCATTATGGGGCATAGCCACATATTTTGGGTTTACAAGAAAGTATCATAAGTTTAATTAATTTATAGCTGAGTATTGGAAAAATAAGAATTTTAACAGGGCTCTGAAAAGAAGTTAAAGTAATGTAATAGGCAAAATGATTCAGAGGAGATACAGAAGAGGCTTTTAAAAATAGGGATTTTCGGGCACCTGGGTGGCTCAGTTGGTTGAGCAACTGCCTTCAGCTCAGGTCATGATCCTGGACTTCCAGGATCGAGTCCTGCATCGGGCTCCCAGCTCCTTGGGGAGTCTGCTTCTCCCTCTGACCTTCTCCTCTCTCATGCTCTCTCTCACTCATTCTCCCTCAAATAAGTAAATAAAATCTTTTAAAAAAAATAGGGATTTTCATGTCTTAGGGATGGTCACTTTATATACCAAGTTTTATTTAGTTTATTTCAGCAAATATTGAAGTATCAGTAATGTGTTCAGTGCTATTTTGAGAACTGTAGGAACCATCAGGAAAAAAAAATGAAAGAAAAAGAAAAAAGATGAGGAGGTCTCTGAATAGTTGTTTCAGTCTAGCTGGACAGACAGGCTATATATTCAGGCAATTGTTAAGTAAAAATTCAGATAGTGTAAGGGTGCCTGGGTGGCTTGGTTGGTTAAGCATCCAGCTGTTCATTTTGGCTCAGGTCGTGATCTCAGGGTCATGAGATCAAGCCCCGCATTGGGTTCTGCACTGGCTGTGGAGCCTGCTTAAGATTTTCTCTCTCCTTCTGCCCACCCCCAACTCCCTCTCTCTTAAAAAAAAAAAAAAATTCAGATAGTTATTAAATTATACATACATATCTTTTATGTAATAATATGAATAGCTAATACTTATTGAATGAATGCTTACTTCACATATATTAACTCATTTAATCCTTACACAACTCTATGAGGTATACTATATTCCCATTTTCCAAGTAAGGATACTGAAAAATGGAGAATATAAACTTAGTCAAGGTTGTTACACAGCTAAATAGCAGAGTCCAAATTTGAATCCAAGCAGTCTGGCTCCAGAAACCATGATTTTAATACTTTTGCTGCACAGCATTATATAGAAGCAAAAAATCAGATAATTTTTGGAGGATACCTAACAGGTGATAGTACTTGAGTTGCATATTATAAAACAACATGTGTTTCTGGTTAGCATGGAGCAAGGGAGCAGAAGGAAAAATTTATGTGTTGGAGAAGATATAGAAGGAACCAAAGTCTTGAAAAGAATGCATATGCAATAGTAATAGCTGTGAAAAATTATTTAGCACTTACTATGTACTAAGTACTATGCCTCCATAAATCTCTTATTTAATCCTCATGACAACTATGAAATTGGTATCATTATCCCTAGTGTACCTTGGTAACAAGTAACAAAACTGGTGATTAGAATTGGGATCCAAGTGCTACCTGATTTGAAAGCCCAAACTTTCACCCATTGCATTTTTAATAAGGCAAGTGGGAGTATAGTGAATAATATAGTATATAACATAGTGTAAGTATAATATATGGTAATATACACACAGTATATATTATAGTATAATACCCATTATACTATATGGCATATAGTGCACAATTATATAATATATAGTATGGTAGTGTATAATAATAGTATAGTATATAGTATAATATACCTGAGGGATCTTTTATTAATTAATATAATTAATTAATAGAAAACAAGATTAGATAGGGTGAACAGAAATTATGGAAAGTTTTGAAAACCAGGTGAGGAGCCATTGAAGATTTTGATTGGAAAATGGCTTTTTTGTTTTGTTTTGTTTTTGTTCCAGTAAAGTATTCTTGTGGATAATTAGGCTATTTCTGCCTAACAGTTGGACATAGCAAATATAATAGCCTGTGAAAGCATTTAGCAGAATGCTGTGGGCACTACTATTAGACACTCAAAAAATGTGAGTTGAGCCTGAATCCTGTAAAGGACTTGTAAACTCTTTGCACAGAGATAAGATATGAGACAGGAATGCTCGAACAGTACTGTCTGATAGAAATATAATGTGAGTGACAAATGTAACTTTAAATTTTTTAGTAGGCCCACAAAAAAGTGAAATGAAAGAGATGAAATTAATTTTAAAAATATTTTTTCTTAAACCAAATTTATAAGATTTTATATTTTTTGGTACAAAGCCTTCAAAGTCTGTTGTGTATTTTACACTTACTGCACATCTCAATTCTGACTAGCCACATTTCATGTGCTCAGTAGATCCATGTGGCTAGCACGTACTGCATAGGACACGACAGCTCAATAATTTCATAGCATGGAATCCCATGTCAGATGACCTTTTTTGAATCCTGCCATTCCATTTCTTAACTGCGTGAGTGTGGACCATCCCTTAACATTTCTATACATTAGCTTCTTAATATATAAAACAAACAAACAAAAAAAGAATAGTAGCGATCTCAAAGGATTAGTGTGAGAATTATGAGATAATGTATATAAGGCATGTAACTTGGTTTCTGGCAAGTAGTAAGTGCAAAATAAATGTCTGTTGGTTTGATCACATTCTTGTTGTCATTAAATAGCCAGCGTTGCTTAGTTTTCCATGTCTTCTTCCTGCAAATAGTTGATTATCCCCACCAAAACATTCCCACTTAAAATTCTAAACCAATCAATCACTAAAAAGCAAAGAAATACTGATAAGCCAGGAGGAAAAAGGTGGGAGTGGTATCTTCATGGCATTGGAGTCTCCCACAACTACTGGTATTCCACTATGGGGTACAGATAAATTATTTTCAATTTGCTTTTATACTTAAACTCATTGGATCTTTTGACTTTTTGAACTTAGCATCATTATAAGTATTTCAAGTATTAGGGAATAAAATTTATGTCCAATAATTTATAGCTTTACTTCCAACACTACAATAGTTCATTGTCTTTTCTGCTCTCAGCCATTTGGGAGCAAGATATATATAGATACATTGTTTTCTTTCCTTCTATGTAAACCCTTAAGAGGAAAGTGCACAAAACAAAGCATAGTGATTTATTCTACTCTCTTGTGTAACTATCATGTAGATAAAAAAATAATGCATTGCAGAGGAGCCTGGGTGGCTCAGTGGGTTAAGCATCTGAACTCGAGGTCCTGGGATTGAGCTCTGCATCAGGCTTCCTGCTTGTGGAGAGTCTGCATCTCCCTCTCCCTTTGCCCCTCCCCCTGTTCATGCTCTCTCTTTTTCTTTCTTTCATTTAAATAAGTAAAATCTTTAAAAAAAAAAAAAAAAAACTTGGGACGCCTGGGTGGTTCAGTGGGTTAAGCTGCTGCTTTCAGCTCAGGTCATGATCCCAGGGTCCTGGGATCGAGTTCCGCATCGGGCTCTCTGCTCAGCAGGGAGCCTGCCTCTCTCTCCGCCTCTGCCTACCTCTCTGCCTGCTTGTGTGCTTTCTCTCTCTCTCTCTTTCTGACAAATAAATAAATAAATGAAAATCTTAAAAAAAAAAAAATAAAATAATAAAAAACTTAAAAAAATTAAACATTGACAGGACACCTGGCTGGCTTGGTTAGTGAAGCATGCAACTCTTGATCTCAGATTTGTGAGTTTGAGCCCCACATTGGGTATAGAGACTAATTACAAAATAAAATCTTTGGGTCACCTGGGTGGGTTGGTCAGTTAAGTGGCTGCCTTCTACTCAGGTCATGATCCCAGGATCTGGGTTTGAGTCTTGCATTGGGCTCCCTACTCAGTAGGGTGTCTGTTTCTCCTTCTTCCTCTGCTATTCCCCTTGCTTGTGCTCTCTCTGTCAAATAAATAAATAAAATCTTTAAAAATAAAATAAAATCTTTTATTTATTTTTAAAGAATTTATCTATTTGAGAGAGAGAAGGCGTGTGAGAGAGAGAGAAGGAGTGCATGAGCAGGGGGGAGGGGTCGAGAGGGGGGAGAAGCAGACTCCCCACTGAGCAGGGAGTCCCACAGAGGACTCAATCCCAGGGCCCTGGGATCATGATATGAGCCAAAGGCAGAAGCTTAACTGACTGAGCCACGCAGGCACCCCAAAATAAAATCTTCAAAAAATATAAAAATAAGGGTGCCTGGGTGGCTCAGTTGTTAAGCATCTGCCTTCGGCCCAGATCATGATCCCAGAATCCTGGGATCAAGCTGGGCTCCCTGCTCTGTGGGTGGCCTGCTTTTCCCTCTCCCACTCCGCCTGCTTGTGTTTCCTCTCTCTGTCTCTCTCCCTCTCTCTGTGTCAAATAAATAAATAAAATCTTTAAATAAATTAAGTAAAACATTGACAACTCCCTAGAAGGTCCCCTTGTACCTGGTCCCAATCAACACCCTTCCCCCGTATTCCTAAGACCACTCTCCTGACGCTCATAGTAATTACCTCCTGGTTTTTCTTACAGTTTGACCAACTAAATGTAGCCCTGATCATTGTAGTTTAATTTTGTTTGTTTTGAATTTTATGTGAAAGAAATCATACATATAATTGTTCACTCAACATTTGAGATTCATCCTTATTCTTACATATAGCAGGAATTCATTCACTTTTATTGTTGTATAATATTTCATTGTTTAAATATACCCCAGTTTGTGTATTGTGTGGTAGATGGACAATTACGGTTTTCTTTCTAGTTTGGAGTTGTTATAAGCAGTGTTGTTACTGCCATTCTTTTCCATATATAACTATGTACTTCTGTAACAAACGCCAAAGGATAGAATTGCTAATCATAGAGAATGCAGTATTAAACTTTCAGAGATACTGCCAAACTCTCCAAAGTGTTTGTACTAATTGACATTTCTACTAGGGGTATGTAAGTTTCCATTGTTGTATATCCTTAACAAAAATAAGAATTGCCATTTTTTCCAATTTATATTATTCTGTGTGTAAAGATAATGTGTTTGCTTTTCTGTCTTTTTTTTTTTTCTAAGAAAAATTTGGTAAGATGTTTCTGAAAATACTGACTAACATGAAGCCATTAATTTTCAGTTTTCCATGCTGTCCCTGTCTTTCAGTATCACAAGCAAGAATTTATACTTTTTAGAATGAGTATTTTAATTTTTTTTTAAAGATTTTATTTATTTATTTGACAGAGAGAGATCACAAGTAGACAGAGAGGCAGGCAGAGAGAGAGAGAGAGGGAAGCAGGCTCCCTGCCGAGCAGAGAGCCTGATGCGGGACTCGATCCCAGGACCCTGAGATCATGACCTGAGCCGAAGGCAGCGGCTTAACCCACTGAGCCACCCAGGCGCCCCAAGTATTTTAATTTTTAAAAATTTATTTATTTATTTATTTATTTGACAGAGAGAGACATAGCAAGAGAGGGAACATAAGCAGGGGGAGTGGGAGAGAGAGAGCAGGCTTCCTGCTGATCAGGGAGCCCAATGCAGGGCTCAATCCCAGGACCCCGGGATCATGACCTGAGCCGAAGGCACACTCTTAACGCCTGAGCTACCCAGGCACCCCTAGAACAAGTATTTTAAATTTTAATTTGATTCGTGAAAGCAGGTAGTTTGAGATATTACTCAATATTCTTTCTTTATACTTTCTGTTTGCTTATCTAAAAAAAGCATGCATTATTTCTGTTTATAATATAAGCTGCCATTCCAGGAATCATAACAGTTACTGAAATAAGAGGTATGGTCTCTGGTTTCCGAAATCAGATTTAATAAATAAATCTTTCCACCAGTGCCTCTGAGCCATTTTTTCTTGTTAGGTTTTTTTCTTTTCTTTTCTTTTTCTTTCTTTCTTTTTTTTTTTTTTTTTTTTTTGAGTAAAGTACTAGCTGGTTACTGTTGAGTGAAGTAAAACAGACTTTTAACAGCTCATGGGTAATGTCTGAAAGGTAAAGTGACATAAGATAAATGTCTGTGTTCCACGCTGAAAATAGCAGAAGTCGTATGGAACCATGATTTAACTTAAATGACTCGTAATTTAATCCTGGTTTAAAAGTGGTTTGGCCTAATGAAAATTGTACTGTGATTTCATTTTGCACAATTAATACTAACAGTGGAAAAATAAGAAGGTAAAGGGTTAAAAGTTGTGTAAATGCCAGTTTCAATTTTGTAAATGATTTATCTCTCAAAGTTTGTGCATTTTTTAAAATCACATGTGCACTGAAAGAAATAATGGGTATTTTTCTGGATAATTGAATGTCCAAAAATACCAATCTTACAGCTGTTTATAAGCATAAAGCCAATTATGTTGTTTAGTTCTCAGTTCAATGAAAAATTTAAATTTTTAAAAGGTGTGTTTTTGAAAACAGAATAATTTAATTTCTGATTTTTTTCCATTAATAGTCATTTAGTAGTAGAAGGATTTTAAGCTGTGAAGTTAAGTACTTTAAAAGGATTGATGTAACCTTCATCTGGAAACAGTTATAACTTAAACTTGGAAGATAAGTGGTTAAATTGTGAAATGTGGGCCCCCTAAATATAAAGTAGGAAAAAAAAATATCTGTATGGTTATTTTCAGTACCTAACAGGAATGAACTTTGTACCAGTTATGGCTCCTTTGCTTTTCTGCTTGGCTTACAGTTTGGAATATAAATTGGTTGCAAAACTTGAGTTTAAACTAAATAGTTTGCATTAAAAAAAAAAAACACTGTACATTTCCTTTATAGAATCACAAATGTCCATGTTTTGTGGTACTTGAGTTTTTTGAATAAGACTTGGAAAATTTCTGGTAAGGTAATGAACTTTATTTTGGGAAAAATGATGGAATACAAGTTTGGATGAATGAAAGCCAGAGAGATTCCTGGTTCCTTTTTAAAGAAGATAAAGTATCTGACAAATTTAGCAGATTGAGGATCACTAAGAAATATTAGTATATAGTTTGTTCTTTGCTTTTTCATACTTGTGATAAATTTTAAAAGATATCAGTTGTTTGCTACAATGTAGACTCATCTGTAAGCAAGTTCAGTATTTATTTGAAAATTCAATGTTAACAGATTCCTGATGATAGTATGTAAAGATATTGATTCCCCATTCAGAATGCTGCATATGTTAATATGTAGACTGGCTTGGCATGGCCAGATAAAATATTTGCCAAAGTATTTAAACTTTTTCAGCTCCTGTAATCATTGGATGGTTATATTTGACCCTTAGGTAGCCAGAGGAAACATCAAGGTCCTAGCTCTGATTATTTTTGTTATATATATATAAATATATAAAATGTATATATAGATATAAATAAACATTATACTTATATTTTTATTTATATATTTGAGAGAGAGAGAAAACAAGGAGTGGGAGAGGGTGAGGGCATCCACAGTGGACTCCCTGCTGAGCATGGAACCTGACTTCGGTTGCCATCCTGGGACCTGGGATCATGACCTGAGCTGAAACAAGGGGTCAGCTGCTTAACCAGTGGAACCAGCCAGGTGCCCCTAGAGATAGACACCTTCTTGAATTGTTTTAACTGATCAGTTTATCAGAAATGACTGGCTAGACAACACTTTATGTTAATATTCATTTAATATGAATGGACCTACTTGTTCTCACAATTTGGGTAAGGTAAACTTGTGACTAATTTGCTCTGTTTCAGAATGTTTTTGTATATGCTGATTTTACAATGTATGGCAGATAATCTAACTCTAGTTATGTACCAGTTTAAATTATTACCTGTCCAAAACCTTGTTAAATCTGATACTAAGTTTAATCCCTTTTTTTTTTTAAAGATTTTATTTATTCATTTGACAGACAGAGATCACAAGTAGACAGAGAGGCAGGCAGAGAGAGAGAGGGAAGCAGGCTCCCTGATGAGCAGAGAGCCCGATGTGGGACTCGTTCCCAGGACCCTGAGATCATGACCTGAGCTGAAGGCAGCGGCTTAACCCACTGAGCCACCCAGGCGCCCAGTTTAATCCCTTTTTAAAGTAAAAGTCTGGGGTGCCTGGGTGGCTCAGTGGGTTAAAGCCTCTGCCTTCGGCTCAGGTCATGGTCCTGGGATCAAGCCCTGTATCTGGCTCTCTGATCAGCGGGGAGCCTGCTTCCCCCTCTCTCTGTCAAATAAATAAATAAAATCTTTAAAAAAATAAAATAAAATGAACTAAAAGTCTGCTTTATATTACTTCTCCTCTCCTTGGCAGTGTTTCAGAATCAGTTGAACAATGAATACACTTCGAGAATCTTATGAGATTATGTCCCACTGGTTTGTACTTAACTGTTTTTCTTTTAGGTTGTAGTCTAAAGATAGACAGACAGAAAGAGGGAGAGAGGAAGGAAGGAAGAAAGACCTACTATAGAATTTCAGTGACAAGGAATATCAATTTCTTAACTTTTCTTTTTTTTACTTTTAAGATAAAGATACAGATACCACGATGAAGGGGAATATGGATGAATTTGGCTTGCGAGACTCCTTGAGCATTGCATCAACTGATTCCTTTGCTTCAGCCGCAGAGGTAGGACAGTGTGTTCCCAGGGAGAATTTCTCATTCTTTTTCACCCAGAGAGTACAGTTTTGCCACTGTGCTGTAATCTAGTAGCCATTTATATAGTATTTACTATGGGGTAGGTACCAGGTTGCAATGATGATTGTAACATGAACATGAGTTTGCAAAGGAGCTTATAGTCTTTTCAGAGAGGGGAACGTGTAAACACATATTTCAGAGGTACACGGTCATATACTGTGGGTTATGGGTAAGGTATATAAATATCTTAATGGAAAGTAATATCTTACATCAGGACTCTTAAAAAAATGTTTTGAGGGGTGCCTGGGTGGCTCAGTGGGTTGGGCCTCTGCCTTCGGCTCAGGTCATGATCCCAGGGTCCTGGGATCGAGCCCTGCATCGGGCCCTGCATCGGGCTCTCTGCTCATCAGGGAGCCTGCTTCCCTCTCTCCCTCTGCTTGCCTCTCTGCCTACTTGTGATCTCTCTCTGTCAAATAAATAAAAGAAATCTTTAAAAAATTTTTTTGATTCCTTAGCTTAGAAATTATACTTCTAGATTTTTTTTTGAAGATTTTATTTATTTATTTGACAGAGAAATCACAAATAGGCAGAGAGGCAGGCAGAGAGAGAGGGGGAAGCAGGCTCCCTGATGGATCATGACCCGAGCCGAAAGCAGACGCTTAACGAGTGAGCCACCCAGGCACCCCATCCATTTATTTTTAATGACATGGAAGTATTTGTTAAATGAAAAGAATAGTATATAAAGCTTTATATAGAGAGTGTGGTTGTAATTTTGTGATTAAAAAAAACAGAAAAGAGGCACCTGGGTGGCTCAGTGGGTTAAAACCTCTGCCTTCGGCTTAGGTCTCAGGGTCCTGGGATCAAGCCCTGCATTGGGCTCTCTGCTTAGCAGGGAGCCTGCTTCTCTTTCTCTGCCTGCCTCTCCGCCTACTTGTGATCTCTGTCTGTCAAATAAATAAATAAAATCTTAAAAAACAAAACAAAACAAAAAACCCAGAAAAATATGTATGTAGTATATTGTGTATTTAGGTAAAGAAAAAAAGTCTAGATATAAATACACCATTGTGTAAACAATGGTGATCAATGAATTATAAATTTATGGGTTGTTTTCTACTAAGATTTAAATTTTGTATCTAAAGAGAATGCTTACAGCGTGCTCGTCTTTTTATAATTTTTTCTACTTAAAATAACTTTTAAAATCACATATGCCCAATTTTTCTTAGGATAACGTTATTTTTATGGTAAATTTTGGATATTAATGCTTTTTTCATATAAGTAGTATCACACATCTGCAATTCATGCTGTAGTGTAGAAAGCTTTAATATTCCAATACTTTGTACCCTAAGCCTTGATTTCTGCTTTTTTAATTTTAATTTTATTACTTTTTAAAGATTTAAAAAAAAATTATTAGAGGGAGTGCAAGAGAGAGAGTGTGGTGGAGGGCAGAGGGAGAGAGAAAATCACAGGCCAGCTCCATGCTGAGTGCAGAGCCCTGTGTGGGGTTCCATCCCAGGACCCTGAGATCATGACCCAAGCCAAAATCAAGAAGCCGATGATCAACCAGCTGACCCACCCAGGCACCCACTGCCTTTGTTAAAGCTGTACTGATCATAATCTTTAATCTTCTCAAGATTTTTCTTTATATGTATATGTATATTTTTGTTGTTGTGTACAGTAGCATCTTCTGAATTGTTAGCATTTTCCCATATATTTTTTATTTGTAAGTTTGCAATAGATAAAATATTTTACAGAAAAGATATTCTCTTCCCTTTTACTATTTGATACAGACAGCTTTATCTTTCTGTTCTTTTTTAACATTTTTCCCAGCTTTATTGAGATATAATTGATATATCGTGTATAAATTTAAGGTGTGCGATGTGATAATTTGCTACATATATATAGTGAATAATTACCATAGTAAGATTAATTAATATGTCCATCACCTCACAGGATTATGTGTATATGGAGGGGGTGAGAATGTTCAATATTTACTCTCTTAGCAACTTTCAAGTGTGTAATACAGTATTGTTAACTATGTTGCCATGCTGTGCAATGGATACCCAGGATTTCTTCGTCTTCTTACTGGAAGCTTGTACCCTTTGACCAACATCTCCCCACTTCCCTCACTCAGCCTCTGGCAACTGCCATTCTACTCTCTGTTTCTATGGATTTAGCTTTTTCAAAAAGATTTCACATGTGAAATCTGTATTTGTCTTTCTCTGACTTACTTCACTTAGCATAATGCCTTTGAGGTCAATCCATATTGTTGCAAATAACAGGAGTTCCTTATTTATCATGGGTGAATAATATACACACACACCCACATATTCATACACACACACACACACACACACACACCCATATACACACTATATCTTCTTTATATATTTATTTGTTATTGGACATTTAGGTTATTTCCATATATTGGCTATTGTGAATAATGCTGCAGTGAACATGGCATATCTCACAATAGTGACTTCGTTTCCTTTGGATATATACCTACAAGTGGGATTGCTCAGATTATATGGTAGTTCTGTTTTAATTTTTGAGCAACTTCTGTATTGTTTTCCATAGTAGCTATACCAGCTGATATTTCCATCAACAGTACACCAGGGTTCCCTATTAGCCTTGTCCAGACCAGTATTTGTTATTTCTTGTCTTTTTGATGATAGCTCATTCTTATAGATGTGAGGTGAAATCTCATTGTGGTTTTGGTTTGTATTTCCCTGATTAGTGATGTTGAGTACAACATGTACCTGTTGGCTATTTGTGTCTTGTTTGGAAAAATGTCTACTCAGGTCCTCTGTCCATTTTTTTAATTGGATTTTTCTGTTACTCAGTTCAGAAATCCAAATATCCAAAATATATAAATATCCTTATATATTTTGGATATTAACTCCTTATCAAATAGATAGTTTACAGATATTTTCTCCCATTCAGTAAGTTACCTTTTCATTTTGCTGATTGTTTCTTTTGCTCAACAGAAAGTTTCCAGTTTGATATAGTCCCACTTACTTATTTTGCTTTTTATTGCTTGTGATTTTAGTGTTCTATCCAAAATATCATTGTCAGACCAGTGTCAAAAAGTTTTTCCTTTTATCTTTTGGCAGATACATGGTTTCAGGTTTTATGTTTAAGTTTTTTTCTTTTTTTCTTTTTTTAAGTAGGCTCCATGCCCAGTGTGGAGCCCAGTGTGGGGCTTGAACTCACAACCCTGAAATCAAGACCTGACGTGAGATGAAGGGTGGGAGGCTTACCCAGTTGAGCCACCAAGGCACCCCTTACTTTTAAGTCTTTAGTTCATTTCAAGCTAATTTTCTGAGTGGTGTAAGATAGGTATTCAATTCATTCTTCTGCATGTGATTATCCAATTATCCCATCACTGTTTATTGAAGACTATTGTTTTCTCATTGAGTATTCTTGGGTCTCTTGTAAAATATTGGTGGGTCTAATATGCAAGCGTTTATTTTTAGGCTCTTGATTCTGTTACGCTGTTTTATGTGCCTGTTTTTATGCCAGTACTATACTGTGTAATTACTACAGCTTTGTAGTGTAGTTTGAAACCGGAAAGTGTGATGCCTCCAGTATTGTTCTTTCTCAGGATCACTTTGGCTCCTTGGGATCTTTTGTGGTTCCACACAAATTTTAAGATTGTTTTTTCTATTTCTGTGAAGAATGCCACTGGAATTTTGATAAGGATCACAACAAATCTAAAATGGCTTTATGGATTTTAACAATATTAAATCTTTAGATCCATGAACATGAAGATACTTTAACTTCAAGTGAAAAGATACTTTTCACTTATTTATTCACTTCAGTTTCTCTTTTTTTTTTTAATAAAGATTTTATTTATTTATTTGACAGACAGAGATCACAAGTAGGCAGATGCAGGCAGAGAGAGAGGAAGGGAAGCAGGCTCCCGGCTGAGCAGAAAGCCCGATACGGGGCTTGATCCCAGGACCCCAGGATCATGACCTGAGCCGAAGACAGAGGCTTTAACCCACTGAACCACTCAGATGCCCCTCACTTCAGTTTCTTCATCAAAGTTTTCAGTGTACAGATTTTCACCTTCTTGGTTAAATTTTTTTAAAAGATTATATTTATTTGACAGAGCACAAGCAGAAGGAGCAGCAGAGGGAGAGGGAGAAGCAGGCTCCCCACTGAGCAAGGAGTGAGGGGCTCTCAGGACACTGGGATCATGATTCAAGGTGAAGGCAGATGCTAATTAAGCCACCAGCACCCCTCCTTGATTAAATTTATTCCTAAGTATTTTATTCTTTTTATTACTTTCTAATGGGGTTGTTAATTTCTCCCTCTCTTTTTCTAAAATTTTAACTCCAGTAAACATACAGTGTTATATTAGTTTCAGATATACAATATAGTGATTCAATAATTCTATACATTTGGACCATTTTATTTTTGTTTTCAATTGTCTCCATATATTTTTTGATTTCATCTTTGGTTTCTTAGTTGACCCATTCATTGTTAAGTAGCATGTTACTTTACCTCTGCATATATTTGTGTTACTTCTGTATTTTTTCTCCTAGATTTTTTAAAAAAGCTTTTACTTATTTGACAGTGAGAGATCACAAATAGGAAGAGCATCGGGCAGAGAGAGAGGGGGAAGCAGGTTCCCTGCTGAGCAGAGAGCCCGATGTGGGTCTCTATCCCAGGACTCCGAGATCATGACCTGAGCCAAATGCAGAGGCTTAACCCAGTGAGCCACCCAGGCGCCCCTTCCTAAATCTTTTTCGTATTGTTGATTTCTAGTTTCAGGACATTGTGGTTGGGAAAAATGTATGTTATGACTTTGATTTTTTAAAATTTATTGAAACGGGCTTGTTTTATGACCTAATATGTGATCTATTCTGGAGAATGTTCATGTGTACTTTGAAAGAATATACATTCTTCTGTTTTAGGGTGGAACATTTCCTTGTTTACTTTTTGGATCATCTATCCATTGATGTAAGTGGAGTGTTAAAGTTCCCTACTATTATTGTATTACTATTGATCACTTCATTTATGTTTGTTATTAGCTGCTTTTTGTATCTGGGTGCTCCGATGTTGGGTGCATAAAAATTTACCATTGTTTTATCATCTTTCTGAGTTGTTCCCTTTATGATTATATAGTGTCTTTCTTTTTCTCTTCTAACAATCTTTGTTTTAAAGTCTATTTCATTGGGGTGCCTGGGTAGCACAGTCAATTAAGCATCTGACTCTTGGTTTTACCTCAGGTCCTGATCTCAGGATCATGAGATTGAAACTCCCTCTTGGCTCCCATGCTCAGCACAGAGTCTGTTTGAGATTCTCTTTCCCTTTCCCTCTTCCCCTTCTGCTCATGCTCTCTCTCTCTCTCTCTCTCTAAAATAAATAAATAATTCTTTTAGGGCACCTGGGTGGCTCAGTGAGTTAAAGCCTATGCCTTCGGCTCAGGTCATGATCCCAGGGTCCTGGGATCGAGCCCCGCATCGGGCTCTCTGCTCAGCGGGGAGCCTGCTTCCCCCTCTCTCTCTGCCTGCCTCTCTGCCTACTTGTGATTTCTCTGTCAAATAAATAAATAAATAAATAAAATCTTAAAAACATATATTAAAAAAATAATAATAAAATAAATAAATAATTCTTTTAAAGTCCATTTTTTCTCGGGCACCTGACTGGCTCAGTCAGTAGAGCATATGTTTCTTGATTCCAGGGTCATGAGTTCATACCCCCACTTTGGGCTTAGAACTTACTCTAAAAAAAATAGAGTCCGTTTTGTCCAATGGAAGTATTGCTTGCCTGGCTTTTTTCCCACTGCCCTTTGCATAATAAATAGCTCCTCCATCCATTCACTTTCAACCTGAATGTGTTTTTTGGTCTGAAATGAGTCTTTTATAGGCAGCATATAGATGGGTCTTGCTTTTTTATCCATCCTGTCACCCTGCATAAGTATGTACTTACTGCCATTTTGTTACTTATTTTATGGTTGTTTTGGTAGTACTTCTCTGTTCCTTTCTTCTGTTCCTCTTTTCTCTCACGGATTGCTGGTTTTATGTAGTGATATACTTGGATTCTATTCTCTTTATTTTTTTGCTTATGTATTTCTGGTTTTTGATTTGTAGTTACTGTTAGTTTTGTAATCACATCTTATGCATATAATAGTCTATATTAAGTTGATGGTCACTAAAGTTTGAACCCATTCTTGTCTTCCCCCAGCATTTTAGGCATAGGGTTATATCATAGGTTATATCCTTTTATTTTGCGAGTCCCTTGACTGATTTTTATAGGCATACCTATTTTTACTGTTTTTGTGCTCCCTGCTTTTTTTCTTTCCTTTTTTTTTTTTTTTAAGATTTTATTTATTTGACAGACAGATCAAAAATAGGCAGAGAGGCAGGCAGAGAGAGAGAGGAAGAAGCAGGCTCCCTGCTAAGCAGAGAGCCTGATGTGGGGGGGCTCGATCCCAGGACCCTGAGATCATGACCCCCAAGCCGAAAGCAGAGGCTTTAACCCACTGAGCCACCCAGACGCCCCTACTTTTCTTATTCCTGCATATGGTCTTTCCACTCAAAGAGTCCCCTTTAACATTTCTTGTATTGCTGAGTTAGTGGTTATGAATTCTTTTAACTTTTGTTTGTCTGGGAACCCTTTATCTCCTATTCTGAATGATACCCTTACTGGATAGATTATTCTTGGTTCTTTTTCAAGATTATTCTTGATTATTTTCTTTTTCTCTTTCTTTTTTTTCCCTTCAGCACTTTGAATATATTATGGAACTCCCTCTTGCATGCAGAGTTTCTGGTGAAAAATCAGCTGATGGTCTTATGGGGTTTCCCTTGTATATAACTTTCATTTCCTTTTGCTGCTTTAAAAATTCTCTCTTTATCTCTACTTTTTGCCATTTTAATTACTGTGTATCTTGGTTTGGGCCTCCTTGAGAAGATCTTATTGGGGGTTCTCTGTGCCTCCTGGATCTGGATGTCTGTTTCCTTCCCCAGATTCAGGAAGTTTTCAGCTATTATTTCTTCAAACACATTTATGCATTGTCTGCCCCCTTTTTTCTTTCTCCTTCTGGGATCCTTATAATGTAAATGTTATTATGCTTTATGGTGTTGCCAAGTTTCCGTTGTCTATTTTCATTTATTTTTATTATTTTTTCTCTCCTATTCAGCTTGATGGCTTTCCATTATTCTGTCTTCCAGGTCATTTATTTGTTCTTCTGCTTCCTCTAGTCTAGTATTTATTACATCTGCTATATTTTTAGTTTCAGTTACTTAGTTCTTCATCTGATTTTTTGTTTTGTTTTGTTTTCTCTTTGTTGAGGGTCTCAGTGAGGTCCTCCATTCTTTTTCAAGTCCAGTGAGTATCTTTATGGCCATTACTTTAAATTCTCTTTCAGTCATATTACTTACCTCCATTTTGTTTAGCTCACTTGCTGTGATTTTGTTTTGTTATTTCATTTGGAATATATTCCTCTGTGTCCTCATTTTGTCTAATTCTCTGCATATATTTTTATATCTAAGTCAGCTTTATGTCCTGCCCTTAAAAATAGGCTTATGAAAAAGAGGTCCAGTGTCCTACAGTACAGTGTCCCCTGTTCACTAGAACCTGCTTCAGGTGTGTCTCCTATGTGTGCTGCATGTGCCCTGCTGATGTGGCTGAGCCACTGTTGCCTTCAGTCCAGTTGTCTGAAGTGGCTCTCTTTGCCTGTTGTGGGCAGGGGGTGGTCCCTGTGTTTTTAGTGGACCAGTTTGGGGCTGCCTTGTGCTTGAGTTGAGTCAGACCATGCATATGTCAGAGATGCAGTAGCACTGAACTGCAGGGTACTTTCCCTCTGCCCCAAGAAGCTTTCACTTTGGGGCAGGTCCTGCAGTCAGGCATGGTATCTGTCCCCAGTCCACTGCTGGAGCCACATTTGGACTGTTGTATGTAGTTATTTTTCCTTCTCCCCAGGGCTGGAATCACTTTGGAGTGTTGGCCCTGTCAGGGCTGCTTGCAGACTGCAAGGCTTACTGGATCATTTTGGATGGGCTCCATTCAAGTGTGTATTGAAGGGGATAGGACCACAGGAGAAATCAGGGGCAGGGGTGGTGTGCTTGCAAAGTTTGTGCAGGTCTGCCATAAGAAGAGACTTGGAGGAAGGCCCAGTTGAAGAGGGTGTGTCTGCAGGAGACCACCGGGGCAGGGTGAACTGTTAACAAGTTATTTGTCAAATATTAGTGTTTCACTGATTATTGGAGGTGTCTGTGTATCTAGGTTGGGTGGGGAAGGGAAATTGTGTTCGCCAGCTCCTTTGTTCCTGGAGAATTCTCCCAAAGATCCCTGTCCCGCCAGCGCATACTCTGACATTAGTAAACAAATCTCCCTCCTGTATACCCCAGGCATTTTTCAAATTTCTGCTTCTATGCTATATCTCAGTGGGCTCTTTGTTGTGGTGTCTCTTTAAGAGTGGGGACTCAGTTTCCTGTCCCTCTGGCTCATACAGAACCAGATTTTTGCTGATTTTTGAAATTCTAGGTGTTAAGCTCCACCAGTTGTAAGAACTTGTAAAATTTGGATCAAAGCCTCTGGTTGTCTTACTCTGAAGGTTTGGGTGGCTCAGGTGCTTGGTATAAGGGTCTTTTTCTCTTCCCTCTCTGCACTGGTGGTGTCCCTACATCTCATGAACAGCCCTGTGGGTCCATTTAGCTCCTGACCACACCTCTGCTCTTCCTACCCACTGTGATGTGTCCCCTTCTCTACATTTAGCTTTGGAGAGTTTGTTCAGCCAGTCTTCAGTCAGTTTTCGGGTTATTTACACTGATGTGAGTATTATTTACTTGTATCCCTGGGTTGAAATGAGCATGGGATCTTCTTACTCTGCCATGTTCCTCTTAATTTCTCTTTCTGATTGATTGTTGTGAGTATATAGAAATGCAACTAATTTTTATACATTGCTTTTGTTTCCTGCAACTTTACCAGATTTGTTTATGTTCTATCAGTTTTTTGGTGGTCTTTTAAGATTCTTTATATATGTGATCAAATCATGTGCAGACAGAGACAATTTTACTTTTTTCTTTCCAATTTGGATGCCTTTTTTTCCTTGTCTTGCCCGATAGCTCTGGCTAGAACTTCAGTGCTATGTTGAATAGGATTGGTGAGAATGGGCACTCTTATTTTGGTCTTAGGGGAAAAGCTTTCAGTCTTTCACTGTTGAGTATGATACTAACTATGACTTGTCATATATGGCCTTTATTATATTGAGGTACATTTTTTCTGTGCCAAATTTGAGAGTTTTTAACATAAAAGGATGCTCTATTTTGTCAAATACTTTTTATCTTTCTGTTCTGTAGATACTTGTGTCCTAGATGATTTATAAGAATTGCTACTCACTTTGCATTTTCCTGCTGTGAGGGATGATATATACCTAATTGCTCCAGTTTCTTTATAATATGCAACTTTAAAAAATATTTTGCCAAGTGTTCATTATACTTACTTTGTTGTTTAAGTTACAGAGGTTTGATAAAAAGACTCCTTATGGAAAACAAAATACATGAAAACCACAAGAAGGACTCAGTATTTGAGAAACATCTTAGGAATGCTTCTAGGGTATAAATGTATGATCTTGGAATGTGAATGTTCCAAAATAAGTTCTTTTCTAAGAAATGTTTGTTAAATTATTTTTAATTGCATTTATCATATGCCAGATACTTAAAGTAGGGAAAAATATCTTAATGAAGAAAGTTATTAAGAAAATAAGATCTGAACTCCTTGGGAAGTTAAGCAATTTGTGAAGATTTGAAAGATTTACTCAGAATTACCAGAAAGATTTCTTCTCTATTTAGATTAAAGAAATCCTGGCATAGGCTTTTTTCTAAGCCAGGTCTTTCATTTGTGAAAGTGATTAACAAGATTTTCCTATATAAGCTTTGCCAAACATTGGTTTGGAACTACAGTCTTTTTTCTCTGAAAAGTCTTTTTTAAATAATAGCTTTACTGAGAAATAGCTCACATGCTATAAAATTCGCTTTTTAAAAGTGTACACTTCAGTGGATTTTAGTTGTGTTACCAATAACACATTTCTACTTCCAGAACATTTTTATCACCCCAAGAAGAAACCCCGACCTCTGTTCTCTCCTATCCCCCCTCCACCCTAGTACTGATCTACCTCTGTGTCTCTATGAATTTGCCTATTCTGTGCATTTCATATAAATAGAAACATACAATATGTAACCTTTTGGTTTGATATCCTTTCACTTAGCATAATATTTTCAAGTTCTGAAAGGTCTTTTAAATGTTAGGATACTGCTGCACTTAGTGCTTCTAGCTCTCCCATCTGTTAAAGAGATTGTCATTTAATAGGTAGAAACTAATACTGCAAAGAGTAATTTTTAGCTGTGGATTCAGTTTTTCTTAGAATTAACACTCTGCAGCATGTGTATGTGCTTAATATATAAATTATAGGGTGCTCTTTGAAGAGAAAATATTAGGGGCACCTGGGTGGCTCAGTTTGTTAAGTGGCAGACTTTTTTTTTTTTTTTTTTTTTTTTTTTAGATTTTAGTTATTTGTTTGAGAGCGAGTGAGCACGCATGTGCATGCATGAGCAAGGTGGAGGGGTAGAGGGAAAGGAAGAAGAAGACTTCACACTGAGCAGGGAGCTTGATGAGGGTTCAATCCCAGGACCCTGAGATCATGACCTGAGTTGAAGGCAGACACCAGGCACCCAGGCCTAAGTGTTCAACTCTTGATTTAGGCTCAGGTCATGATCTCAGGGTCATGAGATTGGACCCCCATTGGCCTCTGCACTGGGCATGGATTTGGCTTGAGATTTTCTCTCCCTTTAAAAAAAAAAAAAAAAAAAAGGAGAAAATGTTACTTCTTATAATCCATATACTTATACACTAAATGGAAGTTTGAAAATGTTTTAATTTTTTCTGATCTTCATTTTTTTTTTAATTTATTTGTTTATTTGAGAGAGAGTGCAAGTGCAAGAGCATGGGGTGGGGGAGGGGAAGAGAGAATCTCAAGCAGACTCCCCACTGAACTTGGAGCCAGATGTGGGGCTTGATCCATGACCCTGAGATTATAATCATAGCAAAACCAAGAGTCTGGCACTCAACTGATTAAGCCACCCAGGCATCCCTTGAAAAGCTTTTAATACCCACCTCTGACTTGATAGCACTTGTTGATAACAATCCAAAATAATACACTAATTATAATATGCAAATGACAAAGATAAATATTTATATAATAATAATCTGAAAAGGGAGAGCTGTATATGCCATTTAATATTTAATATTTCTATTTCCTGAATTATTTCCTTCCTCTGGGGTCAGTTTTGTCTATGTTGGGCTCTCATTCTTGTACTGATGGTTTCCTTCTCAAATTCGAAAGCTTAATTGGTGACTAGACTAGTTAATATTCTTAGATAGAGTGTGTGGGTTTGCATGTCTTTCCCATGAACAGGAGACTAACTATACTTGGTTTACTTCTTCGAGGTCTGTTGATTGATAGGCTTTTCTTTAGGATAATGGTCTGGAAATAGCCTAGTAGGCAGGGTACAGCTCCATAAAGAATGAAAAAGGCCTTATTTGGGGGAGGGAGAAGGGACAGAAGGAGAGAGAGAATCCCAAGCAGGCTCCAAACCCAGAATGCAAAGTCCAATGTGGGGCTTGATCCCACCACTCAAAATCCTGATGATCACGATGATCATAACAGACCTGAGCTGAAATCAAGAGTCTGTCGCTTAACTGACTGATCCACCTGGGTACCCCGAGATAATTTTTAAAGGGAAATGTTATCTGGTTGAAAATTTGTTTTTCTATAAGCTATCCTCCTGTTCAGGGATGAAAGGGAAAGAGCAGAAATTAGAATGTGGGACTACTATAGTTGTTTGGACATAGACTTTCATTTAACCTCCCATTTTTTTTTTAAGATTTTATTTATTTATTTGACAGAGAGAGATCACAAGTAGGCAGAGAAGCAGGCAGAGAGAGAGGAGGAAGCAAGCTCCTTGCTGAGCAGGGAACCTGATGTGGGGCTCAAGCCCAAGACCCTGAAATCATGACCTGAGCCGAAGGCAGAGCTTAACCTACTGAGCCACCCAGGCGCCCCTAAATTCCCATTTTTAATCCCTCTTCTTCACTCCTTTCACATACCTGCCTACTCCAAGCCTGGTGTCTTTGAGGCTCTGCTTAGCAAATGTCTCTCCCTTGACTATATCCCCTGTTAAGTATATTTTAACAGGACTGTGGGTTTCCTCATCATTTACATATGTCCACGCTCTTCCATTTGTTTTCTAGTTTCTGGAAATTTGTGTGTCTTTCTTTTGCTGTTGTATTGTTCCCACTATTATATTAGTTATCCGTTACTGTATAATAATTACCCAGAACTTACTGTCTTAAGACAAAAATAAAACGCAGGTGTGGACTTAGGGCTAGGGCTGAAGCTGTGAGGACCCCCCAGGCCTCAGGGGCATGTCCTGGATAGCAGGATTCTGTGCCCTAATTGGGGGGTTAATTCTGGGTGTCCTTGATTTCCTGGGGATTAAGTTGGGCAGAGGGCATATGTCTTAGCATTAATCTAGTAGTTAGAGCCTTCTAAGTCCTGGGAGCCCCACACTGGCCTCTAATGAAGCCTTGAGTGTTTTGGAGGTTATCTTTTTTTAATTCAATAATTTTTTAAAAATATTTTGTTTATTTATTTGACAGAGAGAGATCACAAGTAGACAGAGAGGCAGGCAGAGAGAGGAGAGAGAGGGAAGCAGGCTCCCTGCTGAGCAGAGAGCCTGATGTGGGACTCAATCCCAGGACCCTGAGATCACGACCCGAGCCGAAGGCAGCGGCTCAACCCACCGAGCCACCCAGGCGCCCCTAAAATTCAAATTTTATAGGATGGTTTTTTGGAAGTGAGAATTCAGTCCTAATGGCTAATTCAGGGAACCCTTTGTTTTGGTATTTAATTCTGAACCTGCATATATTAGGTAGGGAGTGTCTTTTGGTCTAAGCTAGCCTACCAAAAGCAGCTGACCATCTTTCAAAATAAGGGAGTCTTGCTTGGAGAAATTAGCAAGGAGAAGCTCCCGCTCCCACAAGAATGTTTGTCTGGGCCTCAGGATGGCCAGGGAGGCCATTGAAGACATCTGTAGTGACAAGAAATGCCCCTTTATTGGTAAGATCTTGTTTGGTGTTGTAACCAAGATGAAGATGCCGGGGACTGTTGTCATCGGCCAAGACTACCTTCACAACATCCAGAAGTACAACTGCTTTGAGAAGTGCCATAAGAATATTTCTGTATACTTGTCCTACTTCTTTAGAGACGTTAAGATCAGTGATGTAGTCACAATCAAGTGTTGGCCCTTGAGCAAACCATGTGCTTTAATGTGCTCAAGGTCAGCTAAGCCACTGGCACCAGGAAGCAGTTCCAAAATTGTGAGACTGGACACTTGCCCAGTCTCCCAAAGTTATTTTCCCATTCAAAAATAACAGTTAACATTTATTATATCATCGGGGCGCCTGGGTGGCTTAGTGGGTTAAAGCCTCTGCCTTTGGCTCGGGTCATGATCCCAGGGTCCTGGGATTGAGCCCCTCATCAGGCTCTCTGCTCAGCGGGGAGCCTGCTTCCCTTCTTCTCTCTCTGCCTGCCTCTCTGCCTACTTGTGATCTCTGTCAAATAAATAAATAAAATCTTTAAAAAAAACACTTATTATATCATCATTTTTGAAGGTCAAGAATTTGGAAGTGGTTTATGAGGGTGGTCTGGCTTGAGGTTTTTTTGTGAAGTTATGATCAAGTATATTGGCTGGGGCTGTAGTCATATGAAGGTTTGACTGGAGCTGGAGAATCTCTTCCCAAGACAGCTCACTTAAAGCATGTTGGTGCTACCTGTTGTTGGAAGTACTAAGTTGCTTACCACATGGACTTCTCTGTAGGACTGCTTTGGTGTTATCACAACATGGTACCTGGGCTTCACCCAGAGGAAGTGATACAAGAAGAGTGAAAGCAATGCAGTGATTATTGATGATCTAGTCTCAGAATTCACACTCATTATTTCTGTAGTATGCTATTGATTACACAGGTTGGTGCTCTTCAGTGTGGGACGAGGCATGAGTACCAGAAAGAGAGAGTCATTGAGGGCCATTTTGGAGGGTGGTTATTGAGGATTTATTTCCTTTTTAATTTCTTTTCTTTTAGTGAGATAAGAGAATATAGTCAGCCTGTTTTCTTTAACTGTAAGTCCTATTTGCAATTTTAGGTGGTGGGTTTGAAAGGAAAATGTAAACATGTAAAAAATAGTCCATGTTAAAATGGAACTTAGCCTATTTCAGGATCCTATTTTGGGACTTTGGACATATCTTTCGTGGTTGTTCAGAGCCTTGAAAAATAGTAAGGCTTTTAAGAATATTACTTCACATTCAGCAAAGTCATTGCTTGCCAAGGAAGATAAGACCCAACCATGTCCCTCCCGTACCTCATGGAGAGTAAGAGACAAGTAATTTAAGATGTTGGAAATCTGCAGCTAATAAAACTTTTTTTGCACATTGCTTCATGTATGGGTTTTATGTATTTTGTTTGTTTTTATTGTTGCTGCTGTTAATGACTTGATTTCTTACACGGTCATTTTTATGGTACTTGTGAACCATGGGAGATAACTAATGTAGAATGATGCTTTGTCTAAACCAATATAATACTACTTTTCTTTTTGAAAATATTAAAATCAGGTTTTGAAAAGTGCCCTTTGGGGGAAGAATAATTTAGAAATAAAGGACATTTCAAGTTTCAGCTAGCAAAAACAAAACAAAACAAAAACAAAAACCAGAAACCACCCCAAACCCTTTTTCATGGTAACATGTTTCCATATGCAGGAATTAAACTGTTTTACTGACCTCTGCTTCAAAAATAACATCTCTGGGGCACCTGGGTTGCTCAGTGGGTTAAAGCCTCTGCCTTCAGCTCAGGTCATGATCCCAGGGTCCAGCCCCGCATCGTGCTCTCTGCTCAGCAGGGAGCCTGCTTCCCCACCCCCGCCAAACCCGCCTCTGCCTGCCTCTCTTCCTACTTGTAATCTCTATCTGTCAAATAAATGAATAAAATCTTTTAAAAAAATTAAAAAAAAATAACAGCTAGAGTAAAATGTTAATCTTTTTCTAAAACTTTTAAATGGGTTTTTGGCAGTTTTGTCAAAAAAAAATTCTTCCTATACGATACAGTCTAAAATGAGGATTTAAGACATCATGTTAGTAGTTTGCTTTTTGCTCTTAAGAAATTAATAATTTAAATAAATGTCTCTGAGTTACCATTGTCTTTTTTTTTTTTATTTAAGATTTTATTTATTTCTTTGACAGAGACAGATCACAAGTAGGCAGAGAGGCAGGCAGAGAGAGAGGAGGAAGCAGGCTCCCTGCCGAGCAGAGAGCCCGATGTGGGGCTTGATCCCAGGACCCTGAGATCATGACCAGAGCCGAAGGCAGAGGCTTTAACCCACTGAGCCACCCAGGCGCCCCTATCATTGTCTTTTAAGAAGAGTTGATGATAATGCTAGTATCAGATCTTCAGTATGGTGTATTTTCACAGCTGTAAGCTTATTTTTAAAGGACTTATTCAGGGGCACCTGGGTGGGCTCTTGATTTTGGCTCAGGTGATGATCTCATGGGTTGTGGGACGGAGCCGCCTCCACCCCCCAATCTGGCTCTGCTCTGTGCTCAGCAGGGAGTCTGTTTCAAGATTGTCTCTCTTCCCACCGCCCCTACAAACACACATGTATGTGCATGCTCTCTTAAATGATCATTTCAGTGAAACTAGCAATAAGCAAGGTAGACCAATAAACCAGGGCTTGACTCTGGAATCTCTCATTGTTGTATGTATTCATTTCTTATTAGTATAAATTATTTTAGGTAGAAAGTTTAGTTGGAGTCGCATTTTCCTCCTTAGGATTTTTCCCTATTGGCCAGTGAACATAAATCCTATTTTTTTTGATAGTGGTACAAAACTTTAAACTATTTAACATCTAAAGAATTTCTAAGTTATTTTAAAACATATTAGTTTTTTTTTTTAAATCAGAAACCTCAAAAGCACATTGCCTTTAGCATAATATGTTTCCCTTAAAACGTGAGAATATTTATATCAGATATTATCTGCCTAAAGCAGAGAATATTTATATCAGATATTATCATTTCTGTTTACCTTTTTTTGCCTCTGATATAATGGCTGTATTTTTACTATCTTAAATATTTCTGATGCTTAAACTTCTTTCCTCTTGGGTTTTTGGAGAAGGCTAATAGGAGAGTGTAATTTGATATTTAAAAGTATAAGCTCTGGAATTAATGCCTGGTTTTAAAAATCAGTCATTTGGTTTTGGGACTTGGGGCAAGTTCCTGCTAATCTGAATCTCTGCTTCTCTACCTGTAAAATGGGGATAATAACAGTACCTACTTTATGAATTGTTGTAAAGACTAAATCATATTACCAAGTTAACCCATTTAGCACAGCGCTGGGTGCATGGGAAGTGCCAGAACTACAGTGTGGAATAGTCTAGAACAGTAGAGTAACAGAGTAAAAATCTCCACGAAAGTAATGAAAACACTGGGAAGAATTGTCAAAAGCAAAATTTTAAGAACTCTGAAAATTAATGAAAGACTTATTTCTGAAATTCACGGAGCTTTTTATTTCAAGAAAAATGGCTGAATCTCTGTAAGAGCAGTGAACTTTTTTTTTTTTAAAGATTTTATTTATTTATTCGACACAGAGATCACAAGTAGGCAGAGAGGCAGGCAGAGAGAGAGGGGGAAGCAGGCTCCCCGCTGAGCAGAGAGCCCGATGCGGGGCTCGATCCCTGGACCCTGAGATCATGACCTGAGCCGAAGGCAGAGGCTTAACCCACTGAGCCACCCAGGCGCCCCAACAGTGAACTTTGTGGATTTTTAACTTGATCTCTTCCCATCCCCCTCTCTTCCACAGTCTTGAAAACTAACAATCTTACAACAGAGGTAACTGCAAAAACGAGGCCTGGCAACCACTAAAAGAAACTTAATGATTTTGGAGTTTCACAAAATTCTATTTTGACCTATATGGCAGCTCCCTGCGAAGTTCCATTCTCAGGACTTAATCTTTATTTGACCTGATTTGGAGCTTGCTCCAAAGGAAAGTCCGTATGGCCTTTGTTGAAAATAATCAGTGGCAGTTGTTTAACATTATAGCGACCTGAGGTGGTGATACCAGTGAGGACTAATAAGAGGCTGACCAAACAACTTAAAGGGAAAAATTGAACAATAGATTTTAACAGGGGGCCTTGAAAAATTCCAACATATTCCTGGGAATCTAGAAGGCCACAGGCATATGCAGGATTGTGCATATGTCCAGGAAAACCCACAGAAGTCCCTGAGCCCTCACCTCTGGCTGCCCTTGATGTTCTGCATAAACAGGGAGTAAATGTTAAGGCAGAAAAAGGAAAAAAATGATTAATTGGAATTTATCAAAAATTAAAACTTTTATAGTTCAAAGGACACCAACAAGAAAGTGAAAAAAACAGTAGATTGGGAGAAATATTTATAAATCATGTGTCTTATAAAGACACATATCCAGAATATATAATGAATGGTTACAACTCAACAATAAATAGACAAATAACCCAATTTAAAAATGGGCAAAGGATTTGAATAAACATCTTTCTAAAGAAGATATGTAGAGGCCAGTAAGGAGATGAAAGATGTTCAACATTGTTGTCATTAGAGAAACTAAACCACTTCACACCTGCTAGAGTGGCTATAATGTAAAAAATGGATAATGATAGGGGCATCTGGTGGCTCAGTGATGATCTCAAGGTCCTGGGATTGAGCCCTGTTGGGCTCCTTGCTCAGCAGGGAGTCTGCCTCTTCCCCTGCTTGTGCACTTGGGCTCTCTCTCTCTCTCAAATAAGTCTTTAAAAATATATAATAATTATTGCTGAGGGTGTGAAAAATCTTTATCATTATACATCGCTAGTGGAAGTGGAACATAGTGTAGCCTCTTTGCCAAATAGTTTGGCAGTAGGGCACTTGAGTGCCTTAGTTGGTTAAGCATCAACTCTTGGTTTTTGGCTCAGGTCATGATCTCAAGGTTGGAAGATCAGTCCCCATGTTGGGGAGGTGGGGAGCTGGAGCAGAGGGGGAGCAAGAGGGACAGGCAGACTCAACACTGAGCGTGAACCAGATGAAGGGCTCAATCTCAGGACCAGAAGATCATGATCGTGACTGATGATGGGTAAGGGGGTTCCTGTTGGGGTGGTAAAAATATTCTGAAACTAGAAGGTGGTGCTGATTGCAAAACCCAGCAAATATGCTAAAAAAATCTCTGAATTGTACACTTAAAAGGATGTGTAGCCTGTGGATTTAAACTGTTGAATTCAAATGCTTGTTATAAAGGTTTACTCGTTTTTACAACTGAATTTTGAAACAAAGTGCAGTTCGAGCTCACTAGCTCTAAAATCTTAAGAGTGATTTTTTTTAAAAGATTTTATTTATTTATTTGACAGAGATCACAAGTAGGCAGAGAGGCAGGCAGAGAGAGAGGAGGAAGTAGGCTCCCTGCTGAGCAGAGAGCCCGATGTGGGGCTCGATCTCAGGACCCTGGGATCATGACCTGAGCCGAAGGCAGAGGCTTTAACCCACTGAGCCACCCAGGCACCCCTTAGAGTGATTTTTATGGTTTAATCAAATTGAGTATGTTTTGATGTTAGCAAGATCCTGTTTTCTCTCTTTTATAGTTTTTCTTCTTCTGTCAGTGTCATCTGTTGTAACCCACTGTATTCTTAGCTTGCAGAACACAGGGAAGGACGGCATGCCTACAGTCTAGAGTCTCTCTGCCACTGCCCTTTCTATGAAGAAGCCATGCATTTAGTTGAAGAAGGGAAAATTTACTCAAGAGTGCTTAGGTACCATTTCAGTTTTGCTTTTGTTTATCAAAAAATATTAAGGTACTGCTGCTATGCTTGTGTAATATTTATTAAAGATGTTTATGAGAATGGGGGGAAATGTCTGTTAGGCTCAAAAAAATCTTTTTACATTTTTGTCATTATTGAAAAGACATGTGTTTTGTATTAAGGTCCTGAGGTTAAGCCTTACTTGAGTCCAAATTTGTAGTGGACTTGATCTTGAATGCAGTTTAACAATTGTCTTCCCTGTTTATTACATAGAACTGAAATGTTGGAGTGCCTCGGAGACAGTGATTTTCTTGCCAAACTTCACTGTATTCGACAGGCTTTTCAGGTATTTTGTTTAACATTAAGTGACTTCACCTAGCCACTCATCCCCACCCTCATGCTATAGAGTCCAGCCGAATATAAACAGGACAACTCCTTGCTCTTTATTATCCTTATTTTTAATGGCAAGTATAAAATCTACTAAGTTTATTTTTTCTGCCTGCTATTTCCTTTCATTTTATTTGTCTTCATTTGTCTTTGTCCTCTGCCATGGCTTCCCAGGCCCACCATACTTTGTCCAACAGGGTATTCTGATGCTGGAGACGGGTACAAATGGCTGCTTAACATAAAAATCCTCTTATTAGCAATTAGTATGCGTTCTGGATTGTTTTGTATTTGAATCACTTCTAAAATCACTGATTTCCTAAAATGAAATAAGATCACTTAACAAAAAGATCATCTTTATTTTTCTATATTTTGGGGACTATATAACATTTATTTTGGCTTTTCTAATATTAAATTGAACAGAACTTAAATTCGTACTTATTTCCCTTTAATCTTTTTTGATTATAGGTTCCTAGAGCTCCTTTTACGTTAGGAAATTACAACTTTCCTCTGTGGTCTACCTGCAGAAATAGTGCCACATGCAGTGCATTGACTGTATTAGGGTCGTTTATGTGTAGATGTGCTGTACAGTCAAATGTCCATTCAGATTAATTATAGGTTTCTTTTTTCTTTGGGGTTGGATATTTTTTCAGGTCATACTTTCGGAAACAGCCAACAGGATATTCCTTGCTGAGAGTGGAAGGAAAATTTTATCAGCATTAATTGTGAAGGCACGAAAGGTAAACTTGTTTTGTTGGCAAGTTTTTTACTGTTGTTTACTGGAGATTACCATACATTACATTACAACACATTGAAATTTTAACAGGAGAAAAAGTTCTTGTAGATTGTTGCAAAGGTTCACATATTAAAAGTAAATTACCCAAAGAGCACTGACTTCTACTTGGGTTGATTTAGTTTCTATGTATGAAGTCTACACTGTTTTGGTCAAGTTGTTCCTCGTACGTTATTCCCAGTTTGCTGTAAAGTCTGTGAATGTCATGTGGGGATTATCATTAGATCTGATACTACAACCACCACTCTTATTTCTAATACCTCTTCACTTACCTCCCTCAAATCCTATTCAGTGAGGTTCCAGGAAATAGTGGAGATCTCAGAAATCTGGAAGTACAAATTGAGCTGCCTCTTACTCTTATTCATGGGACTGAATGAGGCAGAGCGATCACAAGAACTTCATGAAGACTGTAAGGAACCACTTCCCTTTATGTAGGGTGTGCCCAGATGTTGAGAAAGAAATCAAGTAAAACAGGCCCTCCTTGAGCCATTTGAACACCTGGTTTTCTGACCCAATCCTTCTGAACCTCAATTACCTCATTTGTATAATAGAATTATATTTATGGTACACTACGTCAGAGGGTTTATGATCATTAATTAAATAATAAGTGGGAAAGCACAATTTTTTTAAGGTGCAAAATAAATGTTAGGTGATATTAACTACTTGTAATTCCCAGTGTGTATCTTATGTTGCTTTCTTGACCTTCCCGTGACAGATTAAACCCAGCGATTTCACCTAGCTTCCTCTGAGAGGAATGGAACTGCATCAGAACCATCACATAGTATCTGTTGTCACCAAGTTTTCATCTGAAGGACTGACCTAAATAGGCATACATATTTGATTATGACATTTTGCTTTTGACATTTTACTAATGTTCTTAGTCTGGAGTTCTGCCCAATGTTGGAACAACAAAATATCAGACCAAGTGAATATGACATACCTTGAAAATGTATTTTAATTTGTTACTTAATAGAATAAAGAGCTAACAAACATACTTGAAGAGTAACTCATTTACTTGGTAGGCTTGAGCCCTGTTAGAAAGTTGAGTTGAGGATTAAAGTTTGTTTTCTTCTGCAGAATCCAAAGAAGTTTGAAGATGTTTTTGATGAAATGATCTATTTTTTAGAGCAGACTGATCACTGGGATAGTACTGAAATGGAACTTGCTGCTAGAGGAGTAAGTTTCAATTTTTTGTAATATTCATTCCCCTTAGTTATGTACATATAATATTTATATAATCTGAGGCCACTGTTTCCTTGCCCCTGTTAAATGACAGTAAAACCAATCATGTGGTAATGGTTATGACAGTCATAAACAATAACAACCACAGTCTTTATACTTTGGGACAATAGTTGAAAACGATTGTTTTTTAAGCCTGTCCGTTCGTCCATCCTTCCATTTTTCCTTCCTCCCTCCCTCCCCTCCCTCCTTTCCTAGTTCCTTCTTTCTTCCTTCATCAGTAAGAAGGCCCTAGCAGAGTGAGTGGTGGCCTGTGCAGGGATGATTTTGAATGGGACAACAGACAGCGTAGAGGGACCAGAGGATTTGCTACACAGGATTAAACAAATAATTATACTTATTGAGAATAATGGGAGCCAGGTTTCTCACTCTCAGGGAGGGAAGATATAAAAAGCTAAGACTGGAGTAGGAGCTGTCCGGGTCAATTTGTAGTTTACTCTGTGTGTGTATAAAGATGTAGAAATAAATATAAAGGTTTGCATATTTAGAAACATATGTGGACTTCCTAGTTCTGTTCACCGAGGGTCTAGGGGCAGCAGCACCTCAAAAGAAATTACTCCTAGCACACGGAGCTTGGCTTCTAAGTACTACTGTTCACTAAAAGGAACCTAGGACTCCTTGGAAAAATGGCTGATGTCAGCACCAGGATAGGGGAAGTATATAATGAGCCTGGAACATTTTGTTGTACCAGAAGCTTAAAGAATGAATTTGCAAGGGGCTGAAAGGCTTTCTAGGCAAAGAAAATTGTTGGTACAAAGACAAAGACATAATCTTTCTTTTTTTGGTGTTCCCTCACTTGGTGCAGGGATTGGTAACTAGTCAGTTGTGCAGGCCAGAACCCTGGGATTCACCCTTTATACCTTCTGGTCCTTGCCTACCATATCATATTTATGTCTGAGTTTTGTCAGTTTTTTTAGTTTCTTCATCTTCTTTCTAATCCTGCCATTCTTTCTAATCCTAAACATTGTGCCTGAGCAACTACTCTTTCTCCCTGGACTACTTCAGAGTCTTTGCATTGCCAGATTCCCTGCTACTCCTCCACTCTCTCCTCTCCATTCCAGTCTACATTGCTGCCAAACAGTCTTCCAAAAAATGCAGATCTGAATATCCACCTCCCCTCTACCACTGCCACTCCAAAATACTGGTTAAAATCCAAAATTATGAACATGGACCTAGCCCTTCCTGGTTGTGTCCAGCCACTTACCCCTGTGCCCTCTGCTGTAGGGTGCTACAGCACACTGTCGATGGTTTTCTTCAACTCAACACCACTGTGTTCCTTCTTACCTGCAACACTTTGACAAGTATTTCCATACCTGGGATGCCTCTGTCCCTAAAAAAAAGCCCTCTCTGACATCTAGTCTAGATTAGACTCTCCATCATAAGCTCTCATAGTCCCATGTCCTTTTGCCTTTACTAGGTTTATCACAGTTTATAATTGTGTATTTGTGGCACTATCTGTTCCTGTTTGTTTTCCCACTAAATTCTAAGCATCTCATTTGGTTGCCATGGAAGTGTGAGCACCTGGTACAGCATGTAGTACAGCATAGTATGCATGGCTGAGTGAAGGAGTAAGAGGCTCACGATGTGGTGGGGAGGACAGGCGGATATCCCAGGAGCTGTAGAACAAAGTAGCTGGAGCTTGGCGGATACCATAATCAAAGCACGGACAAAGGACTCTGAGGATGCAGTGAAGGAAAGATTAATTTCACCTGAAGAGATCTAGGAAGGAAGAGCTGTTATATGAATTATAACATAGTTATAGTTCCTGGTGGTGAGGTATTTTCATATTTGTCTCTCTTCCCCTTTTCTCGTCAGGGATATAATCTGAGTCAACTATAAACACCCTGCTATTATAAAGTGTGAAGCACTGGTTCGGACTTTATTTCCGCTCTATGTAACAGTAATTTGTGTTTTAACTCATAATTTAATGCAGGTGAAAAACCTAAATTTTTATGATGTTGTTCTGGATTTTATATTAATGGATTCCTTTGAAGATTTAGAAAACCCACCCACTAACATACAGAATGTAGTAAATAATCGCTGGCTGAACTCCTCCTTCAAAGAAACTGTAAGTGGTGGTTTACCTTTATCTCAACCATTTAAATTTGGTGATAAATGGTCAGAGCTGGGAAGATCAATAAGATTTACTTATATATCTGCTTATAGTAAATATATTTACTTATATATTTACTTATATATCTGCTTATGATTAGCGAGGAAACTGGGTTCAGTCTTTGATACTGGGATCAGATGTGTATGATACACAACATCTTCAGATGAAATTCCCTTTGGCTCTTCTGTCTGTCCCTGCGCTGACCTGGAGGACCAGTGTTTTCTTCAGATCTCAGACTCAGGCTTCAGACCAGTTCATGACTAACCAGATAACTGAACTGGCTCTGTGACTAACCTGAAATATAGCAATTGTCAAAAAAGACAGTATGTATTTTTTAGAGGAAGATATGGAGATTTATGTTCTCAAATACTATAAAAAATGAGGGGAGAGAAGGAGTGCCTCATGGGCTCAGTCCATAGAAAATACAACTCGTGATATCAGGGTTGTGAGTTCAAGCCCTACCTTGAGTGTACTTAAAAATAAATTTTTTAAATGAAAGAAAAAGGGGAGTAAAAGAAATAGGCATATGCAAAAATAAAACAGGTTTAAACTATATTCTATACTTTGAATGTTTTCAGTTTCTCTTGTTTTTTTTGCACTCAGATCTCTATTTGACATTATTTTTTTGTTGTGCTTTATTTAAGTGTGTACCCAGAAGGAAGTAGGTAAAATAGATATTCATGCTGCAATAGAATGCCTTTAAAAAAATGTTCCAGCTGCCTATTTCAAAATTATTTTGGAAATTTCTGATAATAAATTTTAAAGCGTTTTTAATAAATCCACTTTTTACTCAAGATATGTTTTAACCATAAAAGTTATATGTTCTCTCATTTCTTAACTGATTTGGCAAAGTGACCTTGATCAAAGTTGGGCCATGGCAGATTTCGTTAAGATCTACTTGGGTGTTTTAGTCCCTATCATTAAGGTTATATTTCATAGTTTTTTATTGGAATAAAACTGTTAGCTCTACCCATGACTATTTCCAGCAATACTATTCTTAAAGAAAAAAAAATACTACATTGTCTTCATTATTATACATAAAATGGCTATTGCTATATGTGTCTCTGTGTACACGTATTTTTATTCTTTTCCTATAGGAACAGAACTGAAGATTCCTGAGAGTTGAATTATAGTTAACCAAGTTTCTTGGTACCAGAGCTCAGCCTTTTTCCTTCGTGCCTTTGTATTTAATTTTAAAATTTATAAAAACAAAATACCACTATTATTCACAAATAATAGAAGGGAAAATGTTAATGTTTTGAACATTTTAAACCCATAAATCTATGAATTTCACGCAAAAATCATTCCTAATGCAAAGTCTATAAGTCATAAATGTAAGTCTTGCTTTTTCTCCTTTGCATATATTTAGGCTGTGGCTTCAAGTTGTTGGTCAGTGCTGAAACAGAAAAGGCAACAGATGAAGGTAAATTTCATTATGCCTTGGACTTCTTCTTTTTTGGGTAATTTGAGGCTCTTGTCAAAGAAACTGCTGAGTCAATTCTCAAGTGGGGATGGAAGCTCTTGGAACTGTCCTTCAAGCTGGATGAGTGACTTATTGATACTGGGTTGGCTTCCCTGTTTTGAATAACTTCTCCATCTCTTAATATTCTGTATAGTTCAGTAGAGCAGATTGAGGCATGCATGGGATTTCTACTAGGTGAAAGAAGGTTTAGGGTTAGAAATGGCTCCGAAAGAATTTTTAAGATAACTGGGGACCATGTATGTAATTCTTGTTTAAAATGATTCCAGAGGACAACCTCAGGTCCCCTCCCTCTTCGGGAGCTTTGTAGTCTATCATTCAGTAAACTTAAAAAGAAAAAAAAAAAGATTCCAGAGACCCTGTGTTTTAAACAAGCTTTTCAAATGATGATTATGAACTCTTAACATTTGGGAACCACTGGTTTGGGGCTAGGGAGTAGACTTGTAGACTTGTAGACATGGGCTTGTAGACTTGCTGTTCTGACCTCAGGCAAGTTCCCGTCAGCTGACCTCCACTTCTGTTTGCAGAATGGAATTGGTGCCTACTCATAAGGTTGGTGTAAGGATGAAATAAGATAATATTAACCAGGTTCATTTAAGTATAAAATGAAAAGTAAATATAAAAATGAGCTTAATAAATAGTAGTTTCCATAATAATCATGATAATAATAACATTTATAACTTTTATGTTTTCTTAGCATAAATCCTATACCTTAGACTAGTCTTCTGTCCATATCCATAGATAACCTATATGTCTCACCTCTTGGGGAACTATTTTCTATACCTGGAATGCCATACTCTTTCCTGTGAATTTAAATATATTTTACCTCTTGTTGAGTTCAGCTCATGTTATTACTTGGGGAAGCATGTCTCTTCAGTCAGCTCATGCTAATGTCTTACCTGTCTGAACTCTTACTACAGTTAGAGTCTATGGGGTTTCGAATTTTAATATACGCAGAACCTCTCAGACTAATAACTTTGGTGCATCCTTCGTAACCTTTTGGCTTTCACTGGTTAGCTATGTGTGACAAAGGACAGGTTTCTTAACTCCTTTGATGTATCACTTTCTACATGATTAAAATAATGTTAACATGACCTACTTTTTCAAGAACGTTTTATTAGATTAAATAGAACCTAGCACTTTATCTGGAATATAACGGGTACTCATTAAATGGTAATTGCTGCTAGAGTATATGTATATTTTAAAATTGAGGTCTAGAAGATGTTTTGGAAATAACCCCTTCAGGAGACAGAATCTTAAGGCATAGTTATCCCCAGTTGATGCTATATGACAAATCCCACAGGACGTTATTTAACAAGGGAAATTCAGAAAGTTATTAATAAACTTAGAGAGGTTCCTGAATTACAACTGTATGTTTTACTATTACACAAGAAGAGGTAGTAATTACACAATTAAATGCTTCAAAAATACCTGGTTTCTCAACTAAAAGTTGGGATTCTAATAAGCATATTTTTGTGCTAGTCATTTAAAAATCAGTTTGGTCTTTTTCAGGTAATCTAATTAAGTGATTGAGGGGAACTGTTTAATAGCTGAAACCATGGTAATCTCATTCATCCTAAGAATTATACTGCCAAAGAATACCATAGCATTCTTGTTATTGCTTGGTTGTAACACTGATATGATTACTTTTTTATGAAGTATTTTTATGAGGTGAAAAATGCCTTTAAGAAATAATGTTCCTCAGCACATTTGAAACTGTTGGCTAGGATACAAAAATTATATAAAACATTCTGTGACTCCAGAAGTTACTTGTAAGCTTATTCAGTTCCCTAGCAGGCTGGCTCCTGGTTCACCCTTGCTCTGTCCTCAGAAAGAGCTGATCTTATGATGGATAGCAATTTAGGTTTCTCTGCTAGAGATAGCTAATTCAAGAAAGTAAGAATAACTCAATTCTCCTTTACTTCCCAATAGATCCCAGATGGATTTTTTGCCCATTTTTATGCCATTTGTGAGCAAATCAGCCCTGTCCTCGCCTGGGGCTTTTTGGGTCCTAGAAATTCTCTCTATGATTTATGTTGCTTCTTTAAGGTATGTTCAGTCATTGAATCATCTCTTTTTTTCTAACTCGAAAAGTGGATGGAGACTTTATTCTGTTTTGTTTTTGCTTTTGTAGGAAAATGAATGTTAGTGAAAGGTAAAGTTATGAAAGTCACTTAAATTCAGTGTTTAAACGCCAGTGGAACATTTATTATATAGATTTGGTGCTTTATTCTGGAATAGTTGCAACAAGTCCATTCCTCTTATCGATTCCTTCTATAATTGGATGTGTGCTTTTGTGTGGCGTTACCGTGTTACAGTCAACTTGCTGCAGACAGTTGTTCTTCACCTGGACTCTTTTGAAATGTATAAAACAAATAATAATGTGCCTTGTTGCACATGTAGGCAATTTAGAAGTAAGTTCTGGTTTAAGGTAACTTGAATGATAAAACCCCAGTTGTGAGAGATACCATGGGAGTTTAAGGTTGTATCCCAATGTCAGTGGTTTGCCAAAACACAAGTTACAGCTCGTTGCAGAATTTTCTGCATTGCATAATGCCAAGAAAAGTCTCACTATTTCATAGTCTTGAATTTAGGCTGAGTTTCAAGGAGAAAATAAAAGTAAACATCAGTATGAATTTGAAAGTTTTTGATGTTTGAAAGTTTGGATGTTTCATTCTATTCATTTAAAAAGTTAAATCATTATGTTTATGTGCTGTTAATGTAACATTTGTTTAAATGTTTAGGAAGTAATTATCTTACTGTCATTCAAAAAAACTGATCAGTTTTTGACTCGTGTTTTTTTTGAACTCCCAAAATGTAAGATATGTGGGAAGAATTTGGACTGGGAATTAAGTTTATCATGAATGAATGAACAGCCTGACTTTGGGCAAATCATGCACAGATCTGTCCTCCTTCTCTTCATCTGTAAAATGAGGGGGCTTGACAAGTTCATTGCTAACGACTCATCCAGTTATAGAGTCAAGCAAATCTATGAAGTGTGCCTTCCTAGTACTTCTTAACACCCGATTTCTGTGGGATAGAAATTAAGTATTTCTGTTTTTTGTTGTTTGGAATTACTTTTTTTCCTCCCCATCATGGCATAACAGTCTGTGACTTAATACATACAAGTAGGATACAACTTGTTTAAAATGAGTTTCAGCAAAAAAAGAGTGAGATTTTGCCATTTTCAACAGCACCATTGGACCTACAGGGTATTATGCTAAGTGAAATAAGTCAGATAGAGAAAGACAAATGCCATCTGATTTTACTTATATGTGGAAACCAGAAAACAAAGCAAATGAACAACAACAACAAAAAATATGTAGAATGGTAAGTACAGAGAACAAACTGGTAGTTGCCAGAGAAGAGGGGATTGGGAGGATGGGCGAAATAGGTGAAGGGGAGTAAGAGATATAAACTTCTAGTTATAAAATAAGTAAGTCACGGGGATAAAAAGTACAACGTAGGGAATACAGTCAATAATATTGTAAAAACATTGTATGGTGATAGGTGATAACTACATTTACCATGGTGAGCATTGAGTCATGTGTAGATTTGCTGAATCACTGTTGTACACCTGAAACTAATAAAACACTGTATTTCAACCATGCTACAGTAAAAAAATGAGTTGCAGCACAAGTATTAACTTACTGAAGTGAGATATCCTTCAGATCTTCCACCGGTTTGAGACCTGAAATTTTTAATTTTCATGTATCTTAAGTTTTTATATACAGAATAATATACCCTTAAAACTTAAAAGTTAGGGCTCCTGGGTAGCTCAGTTGGTTAAGCGACTGCCTTCAGCTCAGGTCATGATGCCAGGGTCTTGGGATCGAGCCCCGCATTGGGCTCCCTGCTCAGTGGGGAGCCTACTTCTGCTTCTGCCTCCGCCCTGCTCATGCACATGTGCACACACTCTCTCCTCTCACAAAAATAAATAAATAAATAAATAAAATCTTTTAAAAAAACAAAAACTTAAAAATTATAGGGGCACAAAAAAAAAATTACAGGGGCGCCTGGGTGACTCAGTCAGTTAAGTGTCCAACTCTCAGTTTTGGCTCAGGTCATGATCTCAGGGTTGTAGGATCAAGCCCCAGGTGCAGCTTC
Organism: Lontra canadensis; assembly: GCF_010015895.1. Taxonomy (NCBI): domain Eukaryota; kingdom Metazoa; phylum Chordata; class Mammalia; order Carnivora; family Mustelidae; genus Lontra; species Lontra canadensis. The sequence continues at coordinate 11,216,192 of NW_022631034.1, forward strand.
ATGCTCAGTGCAGTCTGCTTGAGATTCTCTGTCTCTCCCTCTCCATCTGACCGTTCCCCTGCTTGTGCTTTCTCTCTGTCTCTAAAATTAAAAAAGAAATAAAAGTTAACAACTGTTGGAAATTGTTTACTCTTGGGTCTTAAAGTAGTACCAGTGTTCAGAGGTGACACTGAAAATATCAATTATTGAGAAAGAATTAATAATAGCCCCTTACAGTGCTTTAGGGTTTACAGGCATTTGCCATAGATTTTTTTTTTTTCATCTTCACGTCAGCCCTGAATATTATAAAGGAGAAGTAGTAGTATCCCAGATTTTACAGAAAAAGAAAGTGAGACCTAGGAAAGGTTTAATCACTTGTTCAAGGTCCCTTTTCCAATGAGTTAAGAGACTAATACTGGAAGTCAGGCCTTCTGACTCCTAATTCAGTGCTTGTTACAATATTGGTAACTATTTTTTTTTCAAAGATTTATTTATTTGACAGACAGAGATCACAAGTAGGCAGAGAGGCAGGCAGAGAGGGGGAAGCAGACTCCCTGCTGAGCAGAGAGCCCAATGCGGGGCTCGATCCAGGATCCTGAGATCATGACCTGAGCCGAAGGCAGAGGCTTTAACCCACTGAGCCACGCAGACACCCCACAATATTAATAACTATTTAGATTAATATGCTTTTGGTCTGATAGTGCCAATTTGTTTTGTGTTCATTTTCCAGAATCAAGTTCTTTTCTTTCTCAAAGACATTTTTGACTTTGAGAAGGTACGCTATTCCAGTATAGAGACTTTGGCCGAAGACCTCATGCAGTTACTTACTCGCCGCACTGAACTCTTGACGGCCTATCTTGGAGCTGATGCACTGAGGCATACAAGTAGCTGTCTAAGTAGTCATGGTCATGTCATGTCCAGTGGCCTATTGGAAGCCAAAGTGCAATAAGTACCATAAAGAACATACGGTTGGAATGTACTATGAAATAGTTAAGGTAACTATTGATTTTGTACCATGTATTATAAGGAATTGGGGGATATGGACTCAGGGAGGGAAAAGACATCTGGTAGAGTATGAGTGATCATACTGTATTTACACAGTTCTGTCATTGAATCCCTGTGTACTATATCCAAAGTGACGCTTTCTAGTCTTTAGGTAATAATTTAAGTCATGAAATGTTGTATATTTTACAGAAATACTGCTTGAATTAAAACCAGTACTTGGGAGTTAGTTGATTTGTCTTCCTGAAGCTGTCTGTGATGTCCAGTATCATTTTCAAAAGCTCTGTTTTTATGCTTTGCACCTTGAAAATATATACTGTAGCCAAGACCTTCGTGGCCCACTTATGTAAGGATATATTACTCCTAGTGTAAACAAATTTAACTTTGCCTGAAAATGTATTTTTCATTGTAAAGTTATTTATTCAATCAAGTTTGGGCAGTAGTGGTGTTTAATACGTACTGCTTACATTATTGCTCGTGCATTTGCTCATGTTTGAATCAAAGAAATTGTAATGGCTGAGTATCATTATAAAACATTTAAATGAATTGACACTGAGAAGTTTACAAGTTTATATTAGATTTGCTGCAGTTTCCAAAATATATTATTGTTGGTCCTGTAAGTTAGAATAATGAGACCGAAGAAATTTTTTTTATCTTTTTATAGATTAGAGCATTTTTCCCTTGAATGATCCATTGATTAAAAAGATAACATTTATTAACTCTAAGAAGTTAAGATTTTTTGTGTGTAGTTTTGAAACTATTTCCCAATATCTGAAGATACTAATGTGGATACAGTAAAATAGTTTCTAAGTTCTCCTATAGAACTTATAGCGCACTGGGAATTTGTCATATTATGCCCAATTTAAAAAATATTCATACTTTGACTCTTAGTGAGGTTTTAAAGGTATTTTTCCCCCTGAATATAAAACAAAATATATTTTTTTAGTGGCATGGAAGTATATTTCATGTCCTTTATGGTAAATAAATGAACAAATGGGTTGTTCATATGAGTAGGGTTCTTCAGAGTATATTAGATACATTCAGAGCTGTGTTAATTTTGTGTCTAAACCATATATCTCTTATTTAAAGTGGCTCACTCAGCATATCAAAGCACTGGACTCGTTGATTTTGCTCCTAAGGTGAGCTTTATTTATTTCGGGAAGGAGTTACCCAGAAAGATCTAAAATATATTTTTTAAAAAATGAATTTTTAGATTAAAGTGCCTAGTTTCTGACGAATGAATAGAAAATGAAAAGTGAGGGAGAAAAGCATAATCTTTTAAGGTTTTAAATTTACATTTGTGCCACACTTATGTAATAATTAGTTACAAAATACAAGTTTCAGAATCTTTATGCCGTTTGCATGTATACTGTGTCCCATAATATGTGGGTTACAGAATTAAACAATATGAAATACTGCTCAGATATTTAGTTCCCTGACGTTTCTTACATATATTCTTAATTTTAACAATTGGCTATTCATAATTGTTATTATTGATGGAGGAATAGCGTCAGAAGTATCAAAGCTAAAAATTGCATTCTGTGTTGTTTTATTTTTTTATTCGTATCTTGTACTTTTAGCTTCTTGTTGGGTACCATTGGCCTTGAATGATTCATACACGTGTGTGTGTGTGCACACGTGTTCCCATCATTGTGTAGGCAAGACAGGTATTGTTTATATTTATCTTACGGTTGGGGGTGGCTAAATGTTTTAAGCTGTGGTTTTATAAACAGAGCTGTAAGTAAACAATTACTTTTTTATTTGAAGAAGATATTATTTGAAATCTATTTTGAAGAATTGCACTATTTAATAATGCTGCTACTACATAAGGTAATTCTGGGGAATTTATTTCATCAGATAAGATGAATCGCTTCCCAGAAGGTGGTTTTTTTTCTCTTTTACAGTTCACCTTTAAAAAAAAAAAGTTGCCCTTATTCAAGAGGTTAGTTTGTCAAATTCAGTGTTTGAGTTTGATTCATTTCTGGTTAGTTATGTAGCTACTACTTCAAAAAAGTGCTTTCTTTGTGGCCTTTGACAGAAAAAACAAGAGTGACCAAATAGAATTTCAGGGTAATTAGTATAGGTAAAAAAAAAAAAACAACCCTCTGTTTTATAATGGAAGAAACTTGAACTTTTTAAAAGAAACATCTCTTTAAAATGGTTCTGACCACAGCAGACGTACTTAAGACATATGTACCAATTTCAGCTTGCCTTGAAATTGGGTTAAACAGCTAAAGCAATGTTATAAATAATAATAATAAAAAAAAGAGAAACAAAGAAAAGATTAAACTAGTCTAGAGCTTTTTTGGAAAAAACCCTGTTAGACGCATGCTGGTACAGTCAGAAAACTGCCATTGCCACCACCAGTCCTATTACCGTCCCTGTGTATGTGATAATCAGAGGGCCTTGAGTTCATCCTGAGAAAATGTTTTTTTCCTCCCATTTTCTGGAAGAGAAAAGATCCATGTTCAGGTGATTTATGTTTGGTAACTTTCTTTCTGTTTGGGTTTCTCTATGTTTTTGTTCAACTAAAAGGCTAGTTATTTCTTCATTTAAGGCTTACAATATGTTTATAAAATGTCAAAATGAGATTTTTTTAAAAAAAGAAGCCAAGAGTCTCATATGGTTATAGTCAGCTCCAAAAAACTTTCTGTCATAAAATAGTACTTTTATTTGGATCCATTTATTTTTATTGTTGTTAAATTACCTGGCTTTATAAAAAATACTTACAAACTTTTTCTTGCCTTAAAATGTAACATTTTCATACCTGAAACTAATGTAACATTGTCAACTACACTTCAGTTAAAAAAAAAGTCACATTTTCTGCTTAGTGATTACCTAAAGAGCAGTTATTTGTATCACAAAAGAATTTAGTTTATTATTCCTTTAAACCTATTAAATAGGGATGCCAAAGTAACATTTGATACACTTCTCTGTGACCTTTCATAATCAGAAATTTAAAATTATGTTCATGACAATTTGTCTTTAATGTGAACACATATTAGGAAATTATTTGGAATATACATTTCAAAGTGATTATAAGAATTAGACTGAATCCAGATCTTTTGTTTTTTGCTTGGATCAGTTACATCTAGAAATTTCTCTGCAAGTGAGACTTAAGAATTTGTATAATCTGTGATTAATGGAAATAATGGAAATGGGCATTCTTTCTTTGTTCCTAGTGATTCTGTTATGTTATTGTTTTGCTTAGTTTGCAACAACCATGTATTGTCCTTACTCGGCTGATTAGTAAATGTGTCTATTTCCTAAATGTAGGGATTGTACTTACTAATTTATGTAAAGGTGAAACACTACAGTAGCAGAAAAAAAAAAATAACACTGGCTCTTTAGCTAAAATAAGCACTGTAACATGGATGTATTTCTACTACTGCCAAATAAAATAGTGATGGTACATTTTACTGATGTATTGAGTGTTTTATACAATGCTTATATGCATATTTGCAAGATCACACTGGTCTCATCAGACCGCGTCCTATGGGAGTTCGTGGTGTGGTGGCCGTAAGACCACATACACAGGCACAGAGAACACCGACGACTGCAGAACTGTTGGAATCAAGTGCCAAAGCACATTTCTTCTCTGTGGACGAAGTGGGAAAAAGGACAGTTCTGTGATGAGTGAAGCCAGAATACTTGTGTTTTAATTAATAATGTGTTGGGGTTGGGAATGCCATCAAGCACACTATAAACTTACCTAATTCATGCTCGTGCATCCCTATTCAGACCTCCTATCCCTATTCAGACCTCCTGCTTCCCCCCACTTCCTGGTCAGAGCCCACATACATTTAGTCAAGGAGAGGGGATGCTGCCAGGCTGGCCCTAGGGGCACCACATGGCACGTCGGCTTTCCTTGGATGTAAAAACAGTCCAAGGCACACAGTCCGCGGACACTCTTCGCAGCGAGCAGACGGGGCTGGACGTGGACCGGAAGCTGGAGCAGCACCTCAGCCGCGTCTTTTGTTTTCTGTGTCGCCTGCCATCCTCCAGGCTGCCCCATGCCATCCTCTTTGATCCCAGTCCCCGAATATCATGTTTTGTATATTTTAAACATCTCTGGGTTTCAGGGCGCCTGGCTGGCTCAGTCGGAAGAGCATTTGACTTTTGATCTCGGGGTCATGAGTTTAAGCCCCATGTTGAGTATAGAGATTATTTAAGTAAATAAATTTAAAAAAAAATTTTAAACATCTCTGAATTTTTAGATATGTTTAAAATATGTCTCAAGCAAAAAAAAAAAAAAAAGGGGGGTGTGGTGCCTGGGTGGCTCAGTTGGTCAACCATCTGCCTTTGGCTCAGGTTATGATCCCAGGGTCCTGGGATCGAGTCCGGCATAGGGCTCCCTGTTGGGGGAGGAGGGAGAGTCTGCTTCTCCCTATCCCCCTCTCCCTCGCCTGTGGTCTCTGTCTAATCAACAATTTAAAAATAATAAAATAGGTCTCTACAAGCATCTCAATGTCTTATTGTTATATTATTTGTAGGGCTTTGCTGGAAATCTCTATTAACTCATTTGGTTCATCCACTGTCTTCCTTACTGTTCTTATGCCACTTTTGACTTTTATTATGTAGTATTTCTTTTCATACCGGGTATTCTGTGATACTTTACCCCGCCACCTCTTCCCCTTTAATCTTGCTCTCTTCTCATGCTGCTGACATCTTTGATCATGCTGCACAGCTCTCTTGTCTGCTAAGGTGTTTTTGGTTCTCTCTCTCTCTCTTTTTTTTTTTCCCTATCTCTAAGTAACCTTCATCGTTTGTGCAGGGAAGGACTGAATTCCAGTACAGAAGAGAAAAGCAAACCTTCCTACGACACTTTATTCTTTACTTGAAAGCCACAGCAAAGTAGTGGGTACATCAAATACCACCTCAGTGTTTTGCTTTTAACTGTCTCTTATGTGTATCACAAAAGCCTTTCACAAAGTACATTTATATATAGGAGATTACAGAACTTTTATAATTTGCTACATTTGAAATAATACCATAATGCTTGAATACAGAGGAGCACTTTGACATTTGCAAGCACTTGAAAGATATGATTTCCAGAACTTTGCCTTTTTTTTTTTTTTTTCTTGACACTGCAAGAGATAGGCCCACAGACTTTAAAAAGAACTGGATCCTTAATGTGGTTGGGGGTGGCTAATTTTAAAAAGTAGGTTAAAGCAGTTGTGTTTGTTATCCACTGCTGCATAACAAATTATACCAAAATTTAAGCAGCCTGACAGATATCTGGCAAAGTCACTGAGGGTTAGGAATCTGGGAATGGCTGTTTCTGGTTGTTCTGGCTTAGGGTCTCTCCTGAGTTTGCAGCCATATGAAGGTCTGACCAGGACTGGAAGATTCGCTGTCAAGATTTGCATACTCACATGGCTATTGTCGGGGATAGGAAGGAGCGATAGGTCCTTGCCATGTGGGCATTGTAACAGAGCTGCCTGAGTCTTTAAAACTACTGCTGGCATCTCCCAAAATTGAGAAATCCAAGAGGTATCAATGCAAAAGACACAGTATCTTTTATAACCTAGACTTGGAAGTGACTTACCATAGTGCCATGCTAACATAGCATGTTATGTTGATCATACAGACCACCTTTCGACACAGTGTGGGAGGAGGTTACACAAGGGTGTATATACTAAACGGTGGGATCATTTGGGGTCATCTTAGCGGCTTGATGCCACTGCAAGGAATGACAGTACACTCTGTCATTCTGTAGTTAAGGTAGACCTTTTTCGTTGGGCAGCCTTGATGTAGGATCAAGACATTTGCTTGGAATATGGATCCAGTCGGTATTCTGAGATGTCTTCGTTGTATAAACTACACCACTAAATGATCATCTGGGATTTCCAGTTTCCCTTACTTACGAAGGAGAAAAAATTTACATGAAAAGCAATGGATGCTGAGTCCCCTTAGTTTTGTACCCAATTTTATACATTTATCTTCCCCACACCTAGCTTGATGATAATTTTTATATTGTTTACCTCTATCAAGTCTTCAAAACTTTCATCCTAGCTTTTATAAAACCATAACACATTCTCCCTTTATCGCTCTTCCTTTTGTAATGTTGATGTCATTTCAAGAGCATGCGACTGATCCGATCAAGTTGAAGAACAAACCCAAGTGACTCAGGGTAGGTATATGAGGAATGTTCATACACACTGACGAATCTTTGGATTTCCGATAGCCTTAAACTTAGCATGTCCCAAACTGAGCTCCTGACTGTAGCTGCTTCACCTCCTCCCGCCAGTCATTCTCATTCCAGGAAATGACAACTCCAATCTTCTCCTCCTCAGGCCAAAAACTTGGTCCTCACATCGCATGTTCAATCTGTTGCCAAAATCTCTCAGTTCTACTTCTTAAAATGGACCAAGAAAAAGAAAGTGCCAAGCACGTATCCTCACAGGCATCACTGTGGTCCAAACTCCCATCACCTGCCAGCCCAGTTATTTTGGAAGCCTCCCAGATGGTCTCCCCGCTTTATTTAGTGTATTTGCAGCACATCAACCGGAGTGAACGTGTTAAAAATATGTCTGATCATGTCACTACTTTGTTCAAAATCACCATGGCCACCCACCTTAAAGGGCAAAGTCCTTCCAACGTTAGGCAAAAGGGTTCTCCTGCCCCCACTCCGCGTCCTCTTTCCCCCTTGGCCTGCCCAGCTTCACCTGCACAAGCTTCCTTCCTCTTTCTAGAACATGTCAGGATCCTCCTTGGGGTTTCTATATCTCCTCCTGGACCCCTCTCCCCCAGTACTTCCAGATATTTACATGATTCATGTTCTCATGCATCTCCAGAGATTTACCTAGCTCACCGTCTCACTTTCCTCAGGACTGATTTATATGAGGCTGTCCCCAACCATGCCATCTACAAGAACAGTATCTACCTGCCCCATTCCCAGCATTCCCTGCTTTCACTGCTCTGGATCTATCCATCAAGCATATCACTAAGCACATAGTTTATTTGCTCACCGTCTGCCCTCTTCCACAAAATGTCTCGAATACGATGGCAGAGCTTTTTATTTGTTTTGTTACTGCTGTATCTTCAGTATCTAGAACTGTGTATTTGTTCAATGAATGAATGAATGAATGATGGATTGGTGAAAGAAGAAATAGGCCTTGCATGTTGTGGGTAGCTATCAGTTTTGTAGGAAGAATGGAGCATTCTGTTCAATCTGGTGAATCCACTGAGTGGATGTCCCTTAAGAGAGCTACGCATTTAAGTCATACAAATAAATGTATTCTTCGAAGTTGGAAAGTGTAGGGAGGAAAGGGGTAGAATGAGAGTTTATAATAGGGGACACTGGCACAGACTGGGAGTGAAAGGAAAATTTCTCTGAGAAAGCAACATTCAAGTAGACAGACAGCGAAAGCTTATACTGAAGTTAGGTAGGTAGGGAGTGGGGGGAAGAGGATTTCACGCAAAGAGAACAGCTTGTGCAAAGGCCCTGAAGCTGGAAAGTTCCATGAACTAAAGAAGGTCAAGATAATGGTATTGAAGGGAGCAAGGGGGCAGGGTGAGCTAGGTCACCCACGTCACATGTCTTTATTAGATTAAGTTTAAATAGCTGTTTTAATTACCAATCTGAAACTTTTCTCTAATGGAAAAATGAATAGCTTACACCTTTTAAAAGAATTTCCATCCGGAGTAAATAGTGAACGTGGATGGGGTGGAGAAGAGAAGTTACAACTGACAGTAGAAAGCCTTCTCAATACCCTGAGAATATAACCTGAGCACCACTGTCTGCCCAGAACTCGAAGTTGGAAGTGGGTGTCCCTGGTGGATTTCTGTGGATGCTAGTTCAATTTAAATTTTTTTTTTTCTTTCATTGATATTTTATTATTTATTTTCTGCCTGCAGTGAAGAACTGAAGATCTCCCCAACCAGAAGAATTCCCCCTCTGGATAAGCTTTTCAGGTTTTAATATGGGTTGTCTGATGGGTTTAATTGACAGGCTGGTGGTCCAGGTTGAAAAGGCCCATGGGTGCTAATATCCGCAGGTGTCTTTATGTAGGTTTAGAAGGACCGGGGACGATTTGCTTTCAACTAAGGAAACGTGGAAGATTATATAAGTATTACTTGTTTTTAGTTTTTTTTTTTAACCTCCTCTCCTCCTTCCCCCTTCCACTCTCCTCTATCACCACTCTCCTTGGAGTTAAAGAGGAGAGCCAAGAAATGGACAGCCACAGACAGACGAAATGGTCCCCGGACTGCTGCCCTATGGCCTCAGCAATAAAAGAAAAACTGGCCAAAGGTCATGCTTTGGATGAAGATAAGGTAGTGAGTGGCTCAGCGTCTTGGTTAGAAACCAGGACGGGAAGAGTTGCTGAGAGAAGTGGGCCCCAGGGCAAACCGGCTGTGGGTGTTGGGGAGCCAGCTCCAGCCCATCCATGAATCCCATTCCAGTATCACTCCCTTCCCACCCGGGAGGCGGCCTTCCGTCCCCGGCCCCCGCCGAGAGGTGGAGGCAGACCCTTTGTGAAAGGCTCCACGACCCAGAGTCGGGCGACTCGCAGGTTCTGGCGGAAAGTTGGCAGCCACCGCCCCCTCTCCCGTCTCCCTCCCTGACACCCCACCCCTCTCCGGGCGCTACGGCGGAGGTGGGGGTGGGGGGAACTGGCCTAGTGTTCTGGAACAGCTGCAGCCGGCGCTGGGCCCGCCTGGAATGCGGGAACAGGCTGCGCACCAGGACTTTTATGGAAACTTGCTGGTGGAGACGGCGGCGGCGGCGGCGGCGGCAGCCAGAGGGCTCCCAGCGGCCGGAGCGGCAGCGGCAGCGGCCGGAGCGCCCAGACCCCCGCCCACACCCAAGCGCAGGACGCGCACAGCCTCTCTGCGCGCATCGAGGACCCCAGCTCGTCGCCGGCTCCTGGCGGGTGAGAGGAGTCGGGGAACGTGGGGCGGGGGCGGAGGCGGCTGACCGGGAGGGGTCGGAGCCGCCGTGGGGGCGGGGGCCGCAAGCAGACGCGCCCCCCTCCCGGCTCCCTGCGGGGCTGCGCCGCAGCACCCGAGCGCGCGGGGCTGCGGCCAGCTGGGGCGGCGCGCCCGGCCCGGCCGGTCCTGCGGGCTCCGCCGGGTGGCGGCCCGGGTCTGCGCGTCTGACCGCGCGAACCGGCCTTTGGCTCTGGCGGCCGTTCCCTCGCCCGCCGCCCCTGCTTTCAGCGGCCCTCGCGCCGGGTCGGCCGAGTTGCGTTCGGGCGCTTTCTCCACTCCTGCAGGGAAGAGCCCCGCGCGAGCGGCGTGGGTGCAGTCCCTCCGCTCTGCCCTTGGGGTCCAAGCCGATATAAAGTTCAGTGTCGTCCCCCGCCCACCACGTGCCCCCGGCGCGGTCTCTATCCCGCGATGCCTGCTGTTTTTAAGAGAAATGTTTTCCTGGTCTGCCCCTGCGGAGGCTGGGGAGTAAAATGTGCTTTAACAGCCTACCACCCACCCCCTCCCTCCAAAGGACGTTTTGGAGACGATTTTGTCCGAGGTGGGATGTTGGGGTGCGCGGCTACAGTTGGAAGTTGGAGTGCACGACGTGGTCACCTCCTGAGACCTCCCTTGTCCCTATGCGTTTTCCAAATGCGAAGCCATTCCAACTGTTGATAAACTGTGAGACGCTCTTCGGTGCTAAAAATGTATTGGCGTTTGTAAGGAAAATAACCAAGTCCAGAGGTTAGTTGATTGTCGCAGTGGCTTCCAGGGCTTCGTTTTATATTTATTTAAGGTCCATAAGTAGAACAAAGAGAATTGGGGGGAGGGTGCGCTGGAGAGAGAGCGAGAACAAGGTAAAAAATAGCATAAGGAGATGTCCTAACAAAATGTCTGTCCTAGGGAAAGAGGCAGGTAGAAAAATGAAGTGAACCGTAGGAAAGAAATAGTTCCACGAGCAAAGCAATGGCAGCATCATTCATCAGCTCAATTTTGTTAATGAATTCATGTAACGGGCCCATTGGCCTGCGAGTCACAACATAGCTATGTGTTGGGCAGTACCATTAAGTAAACCTGAGTATTTATACCATCTTAGTCACACGTCATTAAGTGAACCTCATTATTTCCCCCTCCAGTCCTTGTACAGCTTAAATAACTCAGACGACACAGAAGTCTCTGAAATTCTTTTGACTTTGAGGTGTGCAGAAGTGGAAAAATGCATCATCAAATTGAGCGACAGTTTTCTGGGGAGATGTGTTTAATATAAATGAAATTTGATTATTTAATATAATTAGTTAAGATTCATACTTCTAGGTATTAGCCCCCTATTTTTGAAACTCTTTTATATTTTGACTGAAATAATTTAAGTAAAAAATGTGGGGAATTGTGTATTTTATCTGCAACAACTTCCTTAAGGAGCCCTGAACAAAACCCACAACAAAATTCTTTTAAATTCAGTTTCCCTCAATACAGTATTGGTGTAACTGTTTTAATGGAAGATTCACATTTCTAAAACCATTTTAGGTGGAACTGTAGTGAATAGCAATTTTTCTTGCTCACCTTCAATGGAATCTGTGCTATTTTTGAAAATTTGATATGTAAGACTGATCATTGTCAAAATGTATGTCATCTTGAGATGGCTATATTTAGCAACAACAAAAGAATGCCTTATCTAGGCTTTTGAACAGTATTTTTCCCCTGAAGTTACACTTAAAGTATGTAGGTTAGGGTTTCATTCGTGAACAGAATGCAAACTGAGTATGTATATTTGGAAGAGATTAATTGGGGATTTAGATTGCTTAGAACCGAAGTGATCTAAAATTACATATTTCATTTAGGGGAAAAAAAAAACAAAACCCTATTGTTATTTTTAAAACACCATAAAGGCAAGTAAAGGTATTGTTTAAATAAAAACACATGCCTATAAGAAAGAAAACAGTGCAATAAATGTAGAAAAGTAGACGGGGAGATGTCTAAAAGTTTTTTAGGAAGAGAGGACTCAGAACATTTTATAGTATGTAGGCCATATACACACAAAAAATAACTTGGTACTCT